>NC_135792.1:14628637-15361137 GCF_051106095.1 Pogona vitticeps
AAGAAAGAAAGAAAGAAGGAATGAAAGAAGGAAAGATAGAAAGAAAGACGGAAAGAAAGAAAGAAAGAAAGAAGGAAAGAAAGAAAAAATGAAAGAAAGGATGAAAGAAAGAAAGAAAGAAGGAAAGACAGACAGACAGACAGAAAGAAGAAAGAAAGAAAGAAAGAAAGAAAGAAAGAAAGAAAGAAAGAAAAAAAGAAAGAAAAAAGGAAGGAAAGTGGGAAAGAAGGAAAGAAAGAAGGAAAGAAAGAAAGAAAGAAAGAAAGAAAGAAAGAAGGAAAGAAAGAAAGAAAGAAAGAAGAAAGAAAGAAAAGAAAGAAAGAAAGAAGAAAGAAAGAAAGAAAGAAAGAAAGAAAGAAGGAAGGAAGGAAGGAAAGAAGGAAACAAAGAAGGAAGGAAAGAACGAAAGAAGGAAAGAAAGAATGAAAGAAGGAAAGAAAGAGGGAAAGAATGAAAGAAGGAAGGAAGGAAGGAAAGAAAGAAGGAAAGAAAGAAAGAAAAAATGAAAGAAAGAAAGAAAGAAAGAAAGAAAGAAAGAAAGAAAGAAAGAAAGAAAGAAAGAAAGAAAGAAGAAGGAAGGAAGGAAGGAAAGAAGAAATGAAGGAAAGAAAGAAAGAAAGAAGGAAGGAAGGAAAGAAAAAGAAAGAAAGAAAGAAGGAGAGAAAGAAAGAAAGGATGAAAGAAAGAGAGAAGGAAAGAAAGAGAGAAAGAAAAAAAGAAGGAAGGAAAGAAGGAAAGAAAGAAAAAAGAACGTAGGAAGGAAAGAAGGAAAGAAAGAAAGAAAGAAAGAAAGAAAGAAAGAAGGTAAGAAGGAAAGAAAGAAAGAAAGAAAGAAGGAAGGAAAGAAAAAAAGAAAGAAAGAAAGAAGGAGAGAAAGAAAGAAAGAAAGAAAGAAAGAAAGAAAGAAAGAAAGAAAGAAAGAAAGAAAGAAAGAAAGAAAGAAAGAAAGAAAGAAAGAAAGAAGGAAAGAAAGAAAGAAAGAAGGAAGCAAAGAAAGAAAGTGCCGCGAACACGGGTTCGAAAACACACGTGTAAGCTTGGACAGAGAGCAATCAGGAGTTTGCACGTGCTAAAATGGGCTGAAGAGTCCAAATTCAGCCAGCCATGATACAACACTCCTTCTCGCAGGTCTGCCCACATAAGAACACCCTGGCACTCTCAGATATTATTGTGAAAAGTTCAAGTGGGCTTTGTAGTCCTTAGACTCAACTTGCACCACTGACAGGACTCTAAGTAAGCTAGGCCGAGGCAGCACTCTCAGATGACCCTATGACAAGTGTACTGTTCAGGAAACCAAATGAGTTTTATAATTTTTATTTTATTAAAGAAAAAGCATGTTACTAGATATTCAAAGCCAAATTAAACCAAAACAAATAAGCTAGCATTGTGCTGTTTAGTTACACAGATGTAGTGAGGCAAAGAAAACATGAAAAATATAAAAGAGTTCAAAAACCTTATTAAAAATACAAAAAGACATTAAAAAGAATCAAAACAGTTCCAGTCCAGGAAATCATTAGTAAAACAAAATAATCCAAGTAGGTTATGAAAAGGCTATAGTCCTCAGTGATCCTATAGAATAAAAATCCCTAAACAAAAGTAAAAATCCATTATATGTCCCATAGTCCTTAGAAAAGAAAAATCCAATGAATATACCATAGTCCTTACAAAATTACAAGAACATAGTCCACATGGAGTATTCCAAGAAAAGAAGTCCATAAAGAATATTCCATAGAACAGTCCATAGAAAATAGTCCATGCATAGTCCTTAGGAAAAATCCCATAAGTCCAAAAGTAATCCAGCAAAGCATAGAAACCAGTCCATGTAGGTAGGCCACTAAACTCTCTCTAAAGACATCAGGGTAAGTCCCAAATGGCAGAAGTGTAGGTCACGAATCACTGAAAGGTCGGTCTTGGAAAGACAATGTCTATAGGCAAAAAGTTCCTTTTTCAAGAGTAACTGGCAAGGGCTTAATGCACCTTCGCACGATGTCATCCAATCAGAGTTCGTTACTAGGCAAACAGTCCTGTTGCACCACATGACTTCTTTCTCATACACACCAGATGTTATTTGGGTTACGGTGGTTTCTCAAAGAGTCACAACAATTCCCATCTATCTAATCACACAGAGTCCTTTCTCAGGCTTTCAGAATAACATTCTGTCGGCTCGTCTGGAAAACACTTGTCAGCATAGCAAAGATATTTTATACAAAGAAACAAGATGGAACCTCTCTGGCTTATTTCTTAATTACAAAACCCATATGCCTTTAAAAGATTTTAACTCAAAAACCCATCTCATCACAATCACCCTTCCTAAATACTGGGAATCTTTTAAGGTCTGCCTTGGACAGATGTCTCTCATCAGAATTAGGCCAGCCATTGTTGTTATTATTATTAGCTTGAGCCGCCAGGTCCAACCTCCTAATTTCAAGTGCCATTCTCTCCTTTTCTAGTTTTAAATTCTACTGTCTTTCTCTTTCCTCAGATCTGGCCTTATTTTCTAGCTCCATTTGTTTCAGCCTGAATTCATGTGCTTGAGCTTGCTCCAATTTCCATTTTCTGAATTCTATAGAGTCCTCCCCCTTTGAGGTCTCCATTTCTTTCACTAAGGTAATTTCTTCCTCAGATTCTTCCTGTTCTTGATCTGAGCCAACTGCCATCTCAGTAGGCATTTGGGCTGCTTTCTTTCCCCGTGTGGAAGGCATGTTAGGCTTCTTATCCAATTTTCAAGCCCCAAATTTAAAACGTACACGTTTTTCCTTTCAGTGAGAGAGTCTGTGCTATAAAGTTGCTTCCCCAGCACTCATCCACTGGTAAGCTACTGTGTTTATGCCTCTGGCTTCCAGCCAGGCCTTTACCAAGAGACAAAGTTTCTCCCCCTGCCTCAGGCACCAAATAACCAGAATTGTCAACTGTAACTTTTCCCAGTTTTAGCTGATTTGAGTCACCTCAGCTTCTCTGCCCTTGGTCTCAGCTTAGTCCCCTCAGAACTTTATCCTTTGAGTTCAGGGCAAGCTAGCCAACTGGTCCCAGTTTCTGCTTGAGGTAAACTCCCTCCAGAAATGATTTCCTCAGAGCTTGTTCCTATCTCAGCCCCCAATTTGAGCCTAGAAGCCTTCCCACTAAGCTTTCTCCCCTTGAGAAAGCTCTAGGAAGTTTACCCACTCCTTTCAGCTCAAATTTCCTGGCTAAAGATCTTTTTATGCTCTGGGCACCTTTCTGTTCTAAGGCGTTACTGGATCAATTCGTATCCCACATGCTGCCACCAGTTTATGTAGTGACCTCTCTGAAGCCCTTATTCTCTCAGGCGTCCAGGAGGTTTTAGCTCTTCTTCTTACTCATGGCGCAGTGGTTAAAACGCTGTACTGCAGCTAAAACTGTGCTCACGACCTGGGGTTCAAATCCCAGGTAGCCGGCTCAAGGTTGACTCAGCCTTCCATCCTTCCGAGGTCGGTAAAATGAGTACCCAGCTTGCTGGGGGGGCAATGTGTAGCCTGTATAATTAAAATTGTAAACCGCCCGGAGAGTGCTTGTAGCGCTATGGGGCGGTATATAAGTCCAATAAATAAATAAATAAATTACTTAGCTGCCACCAGGTATTGCTGTCTCAATACCAATCACTTAAGGAGACTTGTGTATCTTTGAAACTTACATTATTTATTTGATTAGGGAGGATAACATCTGATTATTATGCAGCAGGTAAATCACAGGTTGATAATCACTTGAATCTGAATCTGTACTATCATTCAGAATCCTCACAGAACTCTCACTCACTCTTAGATCACTCTTAAGTTTCACACAATCTCTCAATACTAGAATCTCTCTCTATCACAGAATCTCCCTCACTCACTGAACTCCACTTCACTGAACTCCCTTCATACTCCATACACCAGCCTTTATATCCAAACCCCTTCCCCCTTGGCACCGCCTTCTGTTCAATCATTGGCTCCTTTTCCACTGCTCAGCTGTGACGGACAGGTGAGGGCAGGGCTGTACGCTACAATACTATGCCCTTAACCACAATAATCACCCCTTAGATATCCTTCCACAGTTTCCACAATTTTATCAACAATCCAAACCCCTCATCATAAACCTCCCCTTACATCTCCCTCCAATCTTTATCCAAATATTATAATATAAAAATCAACTTTTAACCCAGCAAATACAAAATCAAATAGAACAGTGGCACAATTTTTTCTTCTTCTCCTGAGTTCAGCAAGCTTCTATTATCAGACTCACACGCAGTCCACAATCCAACAAACAAAACAACAATCACAAGTCTCAAACTGTCCAGTAGTTGTCTTTGAAGCCCGTCTTGTGATCCATTAACCCCTTGATACTCCTAGTCCAGTCGACCATGTCAGCTCCATTCTTCTCCCGAAAACCACCAGAGTCTATTATTTACAGTTCCCAAAATCCAGGGAAAGGCAAATCTACATCCCAATCCCAAAGAAGGGCAGTGCCAAAGAATGCTCCAACTACCCTACAATTGAACTCATTTCACACGCTAGCAAGGTTATGCTCAAAATCCTACAATTTATTTATTTTTTATTTATTTATTCAATTTATATGCCGCCCACACTACCCAGAGGTCTCTGGGCGGCTTACAATAATTAAAATTCAATACAGTAAAGGTAGGCTTAAGCAGTATGTGCACCGAGAACTTCCAGAAGTACAAGCTGGATTTCAAAGGGGCAGAGGAACTAGTGACCAAATTGCTAACATGCGCTGGATTATGGAAAAAGCCAGAGAGTTCCAGAAAAACATCTACTTCTGCTTCATTGACTATGCAAAAGCCTTTGACTGTGTGGACCACAGCAAACTATGGCATGTTCTTAAAGAAATGGGGGTGCCTGACCATCTTATCTATCTCCTGAGAAATCTATATGTAAGACAGTCAGAACTGGATATGGAAACACTGATCGGTTCAAAATTGGGAAAGGAATATGACAAGGTCTTCCTGCTTATTTAACTTATATGCAGAATACCTCATGCAAAAGGCAGGACTGGAGGAATCCCAAGCCAGAATTAAGATTGCCGGAAGAAATATCAACCTCTGATATGCAGATGATGCCACTCTGATGGCAGAAAGTGAGGAGGAATTAAAGAACCTCTTAATGAGGGTGAAAGAGGAGAGTGCAAAAAATGGTCTGAAGCTCAACATGAAAAAAAAATCATGGACACTGGTCCCATCACCTCCTGGCACATAGAAGGGGAAGATATGGAGGCAGTGACAGATTTTACTTTCTTGAGCTCCATGATCACTGCAGATGGGGACAGCAGCCATGAAATTAAAAGACACCTGCTTCTTGGGAGGAAAGCTATGACAAACCTAGACAGCATCTTAATAAGCAGAGACATCACCTTGCAAACAAAGGTACACATAGTCAAAGCTATGTTTTTCCCAGTAGAGATGTATGGAACTGAGAGCTGGCCCATAAAGGCGGCTGTAAGCACCAGAGTCTTCTAAAAGATTTCCTGATGTTTGAACAGAGAGGTTCCGGGCATAAGTGTACTCCTAATTAAGCTGAGCAGAGTCCAAGTAACCCAGCCAGGTAGTACCACTTACCCTTTTCCCAAGTCCGTTCTAATGAGCAATTAAATGGGCAAAAACCAAGATAGAAATCATGAGTTTGGGAGTCTGCCAAGACAAACAAAACTCAGGCTAGTAAAGGACTCAAGTAGCTTCTCTGTGGCCTGTCACTATAATACTTGCAGATTTGCTCTTCAAGAGGCCAAACGTAGGATTTTAAGAATTATTGTTTTGTTAGAAACATAAAGAATTTAGAGATACTCAGTCTGTTGCAAAAGCATAGCATCCAGTACATTTCCATAAATCTTAGCAGTTAGAACCTTAACAAATTCCAGCTACAAAAATAAAATAAAAACTCTAAAAATAGCTTAAAAGGTAGGCTAGGCATAGCCCCCCCTTTCTCTGAACTACATCCTAGCATAACAGTAAAAACTAGCACTTAGAACTCAAAACTCCATTCTAAAATCAATACTAAAAATCAGTCTGTCTCTCTGACTCCATTCTCCATTTTTCTTCTCTGTTGGGACCACCCTTCTTCTTCACTCTTCTGTGATGTTAACCAATCAGTGTAAAAGACTGTCTATTCACACTCCACCTCCATTTCCCATGGGATGTGCAGGTGTTGTCCCTCGTCCTGATGTTGTGTCTTGGCTCCTTATCGTCTCTGGCCAAGGCAGCTTCATGGAAAATTCCAGCTAGCTCTAGGAGAAAAAGATTCTCGAAGCATACAGTCATGAGTAACAGTTTTGAGTCACACACACAAACACACACACAAAATTTTCCTAAACTTTTAATTCTACAGCATTAACACAGAACCCTTTGACAAGGAAAAAAACAAGTTCCCAAAAAGACACTCTGCTTTGATGAAACAAACTCAGGATAACATTTATACAAGATAAAAGTACACACAAACACACACCTCGCTCCTCTATTTTGTACATACATTTGAAGTCACAAGTCCCTTTCCTCCTGCAGCCTTTCCCTCCTGCTTGCAAAGTCTCTCTCTCTCACTCACACACACACACACACACACACTCACTCACTCACTCACACACACACACACACACACACACACACACACATCTCGCTCCCTCTATTTTGTATATACATTTGTACGAAATGTATGTACAGCCTTTCCCTCCTGCAGCCTTTCCTCCTACTTGCAAAGTCACCTTTGGGCGGGGCCTGAAGCAGTAATTTGACTCCTGGGAGCCAGCTGTAACCAATCAAGCAGGCTTATATCTGATCTCTTGAAGAGATCTCTCAAAGAAGGAGTACAGGAAACAAGAAAATTAGCAAGAAGTGGTGGCTAATGATAGTTTGAGGTTTGGGGGTGGGGTGGGGTGGGGTGGGGTGTGGGGTAGCAGGGGGCTTAGTGCTCTGCTTGCGTGCCAAGGGAGATGTCTTTGTGTGCCACAGGCACACGCATGCCATAGGTTTGCCATCACTGCTCTAGATGAGTGATGGCGAACCTATGGCACTATATTTAGTGCCTATATTTAGAAACTATGTGTGATAATACAGCACAATGGTCAAGGGTGGACTTCCCATGATGAAACCCTATTTGTTCTGGGCCTAGTATGTTATGCGTTGTTAACCAGTCTTCTAATTTTGCTAAAAGAAGTTTAGCGTAGAGCTCACCAACGATTGATAGAAGACTGATTGGCCGATAGTTCTCGGGGAGTGAAGGGTTGCCCTTTTTATAGATAATAATAATATAATAATAATAATATAATAATAATATATAATTTATTGTCATTGTAAGTATATACACAGTATACAACGAAATTCACAGACACCCAGAGACCAGACACATGCACACTCATAACATTCCCCAAACACTCCCCACCCACTAGAAGTCCCCACTAAAAATACAAACATCTACACCTCAGGCCAAGTAACACAGTCCAACTAATTATTCACTACTGGTGGTCTTTAAGCTCATTATTAATTGCAATTATAGCTCTAGGATAAAAACTATTTAGAAAACGTGTGGTCCGAGTCTTAATTGTTCTATATCTTCTGCCAGACGGTAACAGTTCAAAAAAGTTATAAGCAGGATGGGAAGAGTCTCTCAGGATGCTGTGTGACTTCCTCAGAGAGCGGGATGTGAAGATGTCATCCAGGGTTGGTAGCTGGAGCCCGATGATAGGCTCTATGATAGCACTGGTCCATGTCTTGGGCATTATTCCAGTTCTGTTTATCTTTTTTCTATATAAAAGCTCCTTATCCATCCAAGACCTTTCAGGGCATTCAGGAGATAATAAAGTGGGTGTACTGGTGGCTGCTTCAAAGCAACCTCCCAAACCAATTTCCTCCTTCTGCTCCTGAGCCAAACTATTTTTATTTGGATTCTTTAGAAGCATAAAATCAGTTTCTGGATGATAATTAGGTTGACTTCCAAAGAGACCTTTTCCCTCCAGGCCTCCTCTGCTACTGTATCCATTTCTGCTGCCGTGGGTGATTCCTGGCCCCCTTGTGAGTGTGTAAGTACAAAAGCACTCTTAACATGTTCTATCAAATGTAAACCTTCTCTAGACTGTGGTCTTTGTTTGACCAGATAGGCAGGATATAAATAAAATAAATAATAATATACGTCCGGTCTTTATCAGTCATAGACCTTGTGATGAACTTGTTTATGAAAGTTAAATAGTAAATCACTATTTTATTTTATAGGTACAAAGTTAGTCTGGAAAAAATCCTTTTGATTTCTGTGTGTGAGTTAGAGAGGTAAACTTTCCAAGGACGGTTACTTTTGCAGTTTGCAAACTCTGTGCAAAAACTCTGTGCAGTTCAAGGTGACCTTTATCTTGTAACCAAGCAACTATCTTAGCCCAGAAGGAGCAAGGACATAACTCTTTATTTAAGATTCATGGGAAGGAGAATTCCAGCATGAGAGGAGAAGAAGCTTTCCAGCACGGAGAGAGTTAGAAGATGAACGTCAGAAGAACTTTATTTTTGGAAAGGACAGTAAGATTGACTTCTACCTAATAGAATCTACAGTTTTGTTTGAAAATGTAGTTTTACTGAAATTGGAGAGAATGTCAGCCTTCCTCTAATTATAATAGTTAGTGGTTTGTTATTTTCATTTTTTATAGAGGAATTCTGTCTTTTGGTGATGGCTGGGGTTGGAAATAATTGATTATAGAAATATGTCTTGTTTTGCTTTCTTAAACAAATTTCTTTCTTATCTTTATATTTTTCTAATAAAATATAAAAATGCTAAATGTCTGGAAGTTGGCTTCTTGGATAGACCATAAGCTACAATAGTTAATGGGCTTATTTAGATTGATGCATCAATACGGCCACGTTTACTTAATGCTACCATTTGGGTCCTACATATTAAAGAGTGCTAGGAAGATTAGATTCCCTAGAAATCCTGCAAGTGCTTTTGTTCTTTCTTAAATCGGGTCAGACTTGGGAGAAAGAGTGTTCAGCTGTCCTAGGGTAAAATTAATGGACCCGATTTTGCCTGGTAAAGGAGCTGATCATTCCAGACCCTCTCTGTCTCGTGTAAAAGCAGTTTCTTAGGAAGCTTGGCTTTTCTGACACCCTCTGCCGTTGATCGGTGAACTTCTGGATCGCCTTAAGAGGGCACATATATATACCAAGTTGGACCTCCATGGCGCCTATAATTTGGTGTGAATCTGTGCTGGCGACAAGTGGAAGACAGCTTTCAGAACTCATTATGGCCAGCATGAATACCTGGTCATGCCTTTCGATTTAACCAATGCTCCGGCTGTGTTCCAGCGGTTCATGAACATCATCTTTCGGGACTTGCTTGATCACTTTGTGATCATCGACCTGGATGACATTTTGATTTACTCCCAAGACCCCGCTCGTCACATGGAACACGTTCGTCAGGTCTAACAACGATTACGAGACCACTGACACTACGCCAAGCTGGAGAAGTGTGAATTAAACTTCCAAGAAGTCGAGTTCCTAGGTCACACTGTATTTCCCCAAGGGATCCAGACACAAAGAAAATAGAGTTGGTTCTGACCTGACAGAAACCCCAGAACCATAAGGATGTACAGCAGTTTCTTGGCTTCACGAATTATTACCGCCAGTTCATACCAGCCTACGCAAACATAAGCACACCACTGACCCGCCTCCTCTGGCCCAAAGAGCTGTTTCTTTGGACTCCGGAGGCAGACCATACCTTCACGACACTAAAAACCCACTTTACCACCAAGCCGATTCTGCGCTATCTGGATCCCCGACTACTGTTTACTGTGGAGACGGATGCCTCCAGTGTTGTCCTGGGTGCAATACTGTCCCAGCAGAAGGACCTGTCACAGCCACTTCAGCCCTGCGCTTTCTACTCCCAGCAGTTCATACCCCCAGAATGCAACTACACCATCTGGGAGTGGGAACTCTTGGCAGTCAAAACCGCTTTCGAGTTCTGGAGGCATTACCTCAAAGGGGCCCGTCACCCTGTCCAGGTTTTGATGGACCACCGGAATCTGGAACACTTGCAGACAGCTCAACGCCTTAATCAATGGCAGATCCAGTGGTGTATCTTCTTCTCCCAATTTGACTTCAGCATTACCTACATCCCGCATACTCAGAATCGGAAAGCCAATGCCTTGTCCTGCAAACCGGAATACGCTGTTCCAACTTCTGAAGAGTCTCCAATTTCACCTATCCTATCCCCTGCAGTTTTTGCAGCCACTACAACTTGCTTGTCCCTGGCTGAAGAAATTCAAGCCAGCCAAGCTCAAGATCCCTGGGCCAAGCAATGCAGGAACTCCAAAAGGGCCCTCCCGGAGACTTTACTAACCACCAAGGTCTCCTATTACACCGTGGATGCCTGTACGTTCCTCCAGGGCCCCTTCAAACCAACGTGCTCTATCTGACCCATGATTTCCCTCCTGCAGGACACTTTGGTCAGTACAAAACTCTGCCCTAACTCACACAGTAATTCTGGCAGCCCCGGGTTTGAGCTGATGTCGCCCATTACATTGATTCCTGAGAGGTTTGTCATCGAGGCAAGGACATACCAACCAAACCTCCAGGGCTGCTACAACCATTACCCATACCAGCCGGCCCATGGGACACAGTATCCCTAGACTTCATCATGGATCTCTCACGATCACAAGGGTATACCTGTGTTCTAGTAATAGTGGACCTGTTCACCAAGATGGCTCATTTTGATCCATGTTCCAAGCCTCCCACAGCTCCTGAAACAGCCCAGCTCTACCTTCACCATGTTTTCCATCTACACGGGCTCCCAACACACTTAATTTCCGATCGTGGTTCCCAATTCACCTCCTGGTTCTGGCAAGCCTTACGCACCAGTTTGGGTACCCAAGTGCACTTGTTGTTGGCATATCATCCCCAAACAGATGGACAGACTGAACGTACTAACACCACTCTTGAGCAATATCTCCGTTGCTATACCTGCTATCAGCAAGATGATTGGGCTACACTGCTACCCCTGGCTGAATTGGCCTACAATAACACCATACACTCATCCACAAAACAGACCCCATTTGCAGCCAACTCTGGGTACCACCCTCGCTTTTTCCCAGCTGTCCTGCCATCAACCATAGTCCCTGCTGCTGATGCTCACGTACACAGGTTGCAGGCTCTCCAAGACCTACTCCAAGAGCAGCTTCAGCAAGCTAAGGATATCTATAAGACAGTGGCTGACAGAAAACGGCAAGAAGGGCCACCTCTGAAACCAGGGGGCCAGGTCTGGCTTTCCACCCATCTCTGCCGACCTGGCCGGTCCCATAAGTTGGACCTTTGGTTTATCGGACCTTATTTAATCACAGACCAAACCAACCCCATTGCTTTTCGGTTACAACTCCCAGCCACTTTCCGTATTCACCCAGTTTTCCATCGGTCTCTCCTTGTACCTGTTGCAACACCGGACCCTGCCCAACCTCAACCCCTGGCTCCACCTCCGCCCATTTTGGTCAATGGCGAGGAAAAATATGAGGTCCATCAGATCCTGGACTCCTGAATCCACTGGGGAGGTCTTCAGTACTTTGTAGATTGGGAAGGTTACAGCCCTGAGGATCGATCATGGGAACCCGCCAGTAACTTACACACCCCCAACCTTGTACAGCAGTTCCATGCCACCTATCCTGATCGACCCGGCCCATCTGAAGGGGGGAGCCCTTCTGAGGGGGATAGTGTCATGAGTTCAGCCGAAGATCCAGAACCTGAGGGGTCAACTGTAGCTGAGGAGAATGCTGAGTGAATAGAAACACAAACAGCTGAATCGCCCCCAGATTCTTCTCCCTCAGTAGACAGGGTGAGGGCCAGGCTTTGGCAGACACTTATGATGCAAGGGTCAGAGGATTGCCTGAAGGCTGCCCACAGAAACATCAGGTCAACTAGCCCTGAGTTCTGACAGGATGAAAAGGCTTCCAGCAGTTCAATGACTGTTTTTACTATATAAGCAGCTCTCAGACAGCTGGAAGTTCGTGGAAGCAACAAGTCAAACCTCTGGCTTACATCCACGCTCCTGACTACCTTGAACCTTGTTCCCTGGACCCTTGGCTTTGGATATTGTCTCTGCATTCTTTGAACCTCTGACATAGGACTGGCTTATCAGACTCTGCTGTTGTAACCCCCGGGAACGTAACACATGTGCTACATGGTTTCTTACCTCCTCCCAGTTTGACAAGAAGGGATTTATAAGGACTATCTGTAACCAACTGTGTATTGATAGTTATTCTATCCAGCCCACATCTATTTAGCTTGCTAATCAGAATATTATGGGGCAAAGATAGCACTACACACCCAAATCTAGAACCTATATCTTTGCTGAAGTCAAGATATGTCTACAGCCTTCCAGTCTACCAGATGAGATGAAAAAAAATTAGTTGGATCTGAGTTTAGCTTTCTGGCTCTCAGCTGAGAGGTGGGGACATGCACAGATGGCCCCCAGTTGGCTCAGGCACCAGCTAACTAAAAAAGATACATTATTATTTTTATTATTTAGTTAGTTGCCTGTCAGCCAGCCCAGGGTCAGCTGTGCATGTCCCTGTGTACCAGCTGAGAAGCAGAGAAAGCCTTGGGCTGGCTGACAGGCTGGCTAACTTTTTAAAAAAGGTATTTTTTAAAAAAAAGTTAGCTGGTGTCTGAGCTGGTCAGGAGATGCAGCTGAGGAAGAGGAGGCAATTGCAGGAAAAGATAGTGAGACAATGGGGGCAGTGGGAAGGGGGCAAGATGGGTTGTTTGGTAGTTTTTTTAGACTGTCTCAAAAATATTATCAGACAAACCAACGATTCAATTTGTGATTTGTTCAGGAAAAAAATGTTACTTTGCGGTGTGGAAGTCCACAAACAAACCAAGACAAACTCTAATTTTGGCGGTTCATGCCCATCTCTAGTCCACATGCCCAGGTGAGTTCTCCAGGGTAGAGTCACATTACTCATGGCTTCCAAAAGTTACTTTTTGGGCTGCAAGCTTCAATCTAATGGGAAAAGGGGGAGGGCCAAAGGAGCATAACAACCCAGGACATCTCTATCTTGGATTTTCAGCCAGAATTTGGACCAAAGGTACAGTCTTCATCAGTTGAGCCTTTTGTTGTTTTGACTGGTTAAAGGTGAAGCACAGAACTGGTTTATTGGAGAGGTGTGTATCAACAGCCTCAAACAATGGCTCCCAACCCTGGGTACCCAAGTGTTCCTGGACTTCAGTTCCCAGAGACCCCAGCCAGCAGAGCTAGTGATGAAGGTTTCTGGGAGCTGCAGCCCAAGAACACTGAGGTTATCCATGGTTGGGAACCACTGGTCAAGATGAACTGTCTGCACCTCTTGCAAAGGGATCAAAGGTGATACTGGTATAGGATTTGAATTTTGAGGTCTACACACTATTTAAGAAACAGTAGATGTACTTGAAACCAATGGGTCCACATGCCCAGTTGAGTTCTCAAAGTCCTCATGGCTTCCAAAAGTTATTTTATGAGCTGCAAACTCCAGTCCTACAGGGAAAGGGAGAGGGCTAAAGGAACACAAACATCCCAGGAGATCTCCCTTTTGGGTTTTCAGCCAGAATTTGGAAATCAAAGGAACAGTATTTGTTAGTTGATCCTGTTGTTGTTCTGACTGGCTAAAGGTGAAGCAATGAACTGGTTTCTTGGCAAGGGGTATATCAACAGCGAAGATGAAGTGTGCACCTCTTGGACAGGGATCAAAGATGACACTGGTATTGGATTTGAGTTTTTAAGTCTACAGACCATTTACATTTTGAATGCAAAGGTTATTATAAGTATAACATTGGAGAGCTTGTAGTCCTGAAATATTGGCATCAGTTGTTTTTTAGGAATCACATTGTTTGGAATAATTAAAATAAAACCTAAGTGGACTGCTGTAGCTTGTTCAATATCAGGTTTTACACTGTCCCCTGGATGGATGCCAAACTCCTCTTGTTACAAGAAATTGGCTGTTAACACAAACATGGGTGGAGGTGCTGGGAGCTATCTTCTTCTGAGCTTTGAAATCAGAGGTTTTCCTATGGAGGGGAATGACATCCTTGCCGTGGGTTGTCCCTCTCACTAACTTTGACAGGCAGGAGCTTACAGCCAATCTTTTTTGAGCGCACAGCACTGTTTGATGGTGAGGGCAACCAGGAAATTCAGTTTAAGTTCCTGTTTCCACTTTGATAGCAGGTTAGACACAGACTGAAAAGAGTGATGGCAACACTGGTTCCACGTAACATTTTGGTGACTGGCTCTAGTCGAGGCATTGGCTTGGAAATGGTCAAGCAGCTGATCAGGAAACCTAACCATCCAGAGACAATATTTGCCACTTGTCGGAACCCAGAGGGTCCACAGGCTCAGGTGAGCTCTCCAGGATAGGGTCAACTTGGTCTTGGCACAGGTGCCAGTTATTCACAGTGCCAAGAGATTGTGCCAAGAGTGAAAGTGGGGGAATAAGTGTTTGAGATGACTGTTTGCTGTTTCCATTCTCTGAATACATGTGCAGAGTGCTTACAAATTAAGATCTATATTGCAAAGCAATAAAATAAACTATGTGCAATTTGATCTCCTTCTGTCTTCTCTGGCTTTCCCACTTTCAGTCATTTAGTCATAAGACCTTGATGTTGCATCTTAAAATTCTGTGTTTTGTTATTTTCCAGGAGTTGAAGAATCTGGCTGAGAAACACCAGGGACTAGAAGTCATCCCGCTGGGTATGTTCTTGTCCATATCCATTCTCTCTTCTTGCATGGATGGGAGCAGGAAACGCAATGTCTGGCCATTCAACAAGAGATCACTTTTGGGGCAAGAGGGCTGCCATAAATGTGTGTATGCTCCCCATTTGTTTGCATTCAGTCCCCAGGTTTCTTTCCAAGGCTGGAATATCATCTTATCTGACCAGAGAATCTTTATTATTTAGGATCTTAAAAAGTGTTTTTTGGAGCAGTTCTAGACAATATTTTCATCATGCAATCAATCACCATCTCTTGCTTAGTGAATCTTGACAGGAATCAGATAACGGCCTTCACTGATAGCACTCCCATGCTTTTCTGATACCTTTCTTCTTCCATTGGAAAATCCAGTAAGGAAAAAAAGAGAAGAATAGCTGCATGATCCCTTCTTAACTGGAGTTTCAAGGGTCACCTCATCTGGATGTGCTTTGAGTGCTTCCAAATAGAGGACTTTGGGCACCACCAAATTACTTATGCTCCAATATGAGCTTGTGGCTAGAATTGCAATGGACTTTCCCCACATGGGGAAGTATTGAGATATGCTTTACTGTGTTACAGTAGGGAAAGGGAAAGAATAATTTTTCCATCTCTTCTGAACTTCTCTTTCCCTCAGTTTACTTGTCTGCTCTCCAAGGATGTTCTACTGAGAAAAAAGAAGGAATTAAAATGTTTCTAATTTGGGACTGAAGTAGGGACTCTACTATCCCTACTATTTTTCTTGCTTGCTTTGAATTCCATTTCTCTGTGTTTGGATCTGCTGACTGTAGGATAAAAATCGTCTTGTTCTCTTTTGCCCGTTGTTTTTGAAAAAGTGTCTGGCTTGTCCTGGTAGAGACTATTCCTTCCTTTCCTTTTGCCATAGGTGTTTTCCTCCATACATGAAATGGCAGTCAATGGCAGTACAGCCCTTCATAGGTTAAAGAAGGTGGGGTTAGACAACACCCATAACTGTGCAAACATAATCTCTAAGGGCCAAGTGTACTTATCATGTCATTAGAAGATGAAATCAATCAATGTCTCAGAAATATGATTCCAATAGACCTTTGTAACTGAGTCATCATTCTTGCAAACAAAGCCTATGCTTACCTCTCAGTGACCCATTACAAAACAAATGAAGCTAATTTGCAATACTGACATGCTATCACTACGTTAGAGATAGGACTTTAGGACTGTAGAACCCTTTTAGGCAAAGTTGCATATATAGTATGTACCACTGCTACACATTCTATCTGTGTATCTTCAAAATTAATAAATTAATCTATATTCTTTCATCTCCTGAGAAGGAAGAGAGAGCCTGCCTACAGACCATGAAACCATGTCAAATAACTGTGAAAAGGCACACTTTTCAGTGCAGTGGCAGTTAGTGGTCAACTAAAATTTTGGAATGAGGTGTCACCCATCCTTGTTGTGAATGTAAAATGGGGTCATGCAGGGGAAATAATGCTTTGATCTTATTAGAAACTTGGAAATATATTTCATAAATAAAATTAAATAGTCCATGATAAATTTAGGTTCTGGACTGGGGCCTGTAAGGAATTTTTCTCCATGATCATCTTTTTTAATGTAGATGTCTGCAAACCATCCAGCATCACAGAGGCTGCAGCCAAAATCACTGGGCTGCTGAAAGGAGCTGGCCTAAATCTACTGATAAATAATGCTGGGATATTAAATATAAACAGCACCCTGGAACTAGCTGCACCAGAGGACATGCTGGAGGTGTACAAAGCCAATGTGATTGGGCCCATGCTGGTGAGCCAGGTAAAGAATGTCTAGAGTACCTTTATCCTTAAAAACATCCTATTGTGTTGCAGATATTACAGGCCATGTGAACATGGCCAAGTCATTCTCATGCTGTTGTTGTTGCTTTGATTTATAAATTACCTCATGGTGCTGAAGCGCACTCTGGGAGATTTAGAACATAATTCTGAAAGAACACTTTGCTCCCTCGCTGGGTGTTTTTAAGAGCCAATTAAAAACTTGGCTTTTTAGGCAGGCCTTCCCTCCTGTCAATACTTGATTTTATTTTTATTATAATTTTCTGTTTTCCCATCTTCAGCATTACTTAGCATTACTAATCACTATTGTTTTCAATTGTTTTTAACTGTTTTAGCTTACAATGTTTAATGGAACCCATCGGAGTAGACTTTGTCTAAAAGGGTGGGATAGAAATCAAATAAATAAATAAATAAATAAATAAATAAATAAATAAATAAATAAATAAATAAATAAATAAATTTTTGCCAACCTCAGAAAGATTGAAGGCTTTGAGCCAGCTACTTGAATCTTTCAGGATGGAACATAGGTAATGAGCAGAGGCATGACTGCAGTACAGCAGTAAGTTCATGTCCTTTAGTCACCAAGATCACTTAGTATCTTTGGGTCAGTTCGTGCTTCTCCGACAGCCTAACTTGAAAGGCCATGTTCAGAATAAAACAATGGGAGAAGCAAACTATGTAAAGCAGCCACACTGCATTTCAATAAAGTATGACATTGTCACACACTGGGCTTTTGATAATGTTCACATGAGATGGCTGTTCTTTTTTGTCATCTGTTTTTAGTGATGATTCAAAATCTCCTACAAATTTATGAGAATCCCATGTGAGTGAGACTCTATTTATTTGCAGTAAAGAATGCAAGGGAAAGTGAAGGCAGGCCACACAAACTACAGGGATGAAGCAACCTGTCAGTTCCTTCAGAGATACAGACTGAATACAGCAGTGCCTCAACTTATAAACGTCCCTACTTAAGACCATTTTGAGTTACGATCAGCTCCGGCCGCAAAATTTTGCTTCAACTTGCAGCTGGAGCTTCCAGTTACGAACAGAAAAAGGCAGGGAAAAAGGCGGGAAATTCAAATATCTACCTGTAGGTGGTGATGAGGCTGCTTCTTTGTAGCTCTTTCACTCCAGCAATTAGAGAGTGTGTGATCAGAGAAGGCTGCCTGGTAAGGTAAGGTGCTGTTTTCTGCTTTTTAGAAACTGTTCTGGGTGTTTTTGCAGTGTGGTTTTGGGCTGGGGGGGTTATGTTTCTGTGCTGTGATGGGTCTTGGGGGGTTTGTTTGTTTGTTAGGTATTTTCCCCATTTCTGATGGGTCTTGGGAGCTTTGGTTGCTTTGGGGGTTCCCCCCCCATTTCTGATGGGTCTTGCATGCTTCCCTTGCGTTTTCCTTTCTTCTCTTTGCATTTCCAACCTGGTCCCTTTGTTTTCTGTGCATTTCTGAACTGCTCCCTTTGTTTTCTATGCATTTCTGACCTGGTCCCTTTGTTTTCTGTTCATTTCCAACCTGGTCCCTTTATTTTCTCTGCATTTCTGAACTGCTCCCTTTGCTTTTTCTGTGCATTTCCAACCTGGTCCCTTTGTTCTCTTTGGTTTTCTGTGGTTTTCTGTGAATTTCCAAAGGGTCTTGCACACTTGATAGCTTTTCTCTTTTTTTGTTCCTCTTTGGCCAGAAGGAATTAATTGCATTTCCAATGAGTCTTGCAGTGATTTTTTTTGGTGATTTTTTCCTTCAACAGGAATGGATTAATTGCATTTCAATGCATTTCAATGGGAAATGGTGCTTCGATTTACGACCATTTCGACTTACACCCATCTTTCAGAACCAATTACGTTTGTAAGTCAAGGCACCACTATATTTGATTAGAGTTAGTGAACATCCCAGTTTCACTCTCTTTATTGTATTTGACTTTACACGTACATACACAGAGGACAAAGGCAAGCCCCAAACCTGAATACTTCTTAAACCTTAATCCCATTTGCTGTGATTTCATTTCACAGCTAGCCTATATTGTCCCTGGAGCATAACTGTTGGACTACAGTTTGTCCTACTATGAACTATACACTGATAATGAGATGCCCAGTTATTTCCACAGAATGTTTGGCTGTTCTTGAGTTTTTCCACTCCTCTTCCAGGCATTTGTGCCCCTTCTGAAGAAAGCAGCAGAGAAGAGCCCCCAGAAAGGGATGAGCTGTAGCAAAGCAGCCATTGTCAATGTGACCTCTATTGCTGGTTCCATTGCTAGCATGTTTATGTGGCAAAGTGGACAAGTCATCTCCTACCGTTGCAGCAAGGTATGGATATGCAAAGAGGTGGGTTTATTACATTATTAAAATCAGAAGTCTGAATTAAAGTTGCCCCAGCTCTTTCTTCAGTTGGTGGTTCAGACAGAATAATTCTGAATAATCTCTGCCCAGCATCTGTGCTTCTTCAGCTGTCTTAACTCCCACTGACATATATCTCCTATTATTATCTATCTTTCTTCAGAATTTGAGAAGCATTGTTTGAAATCCTGTTGCATAGCATAGTAGCTTGGAAACAGGAGAGGTAATTAGTGGAGGAATGGTGAGTCAACTTCTCTGTAAATTCCATTGATAAAAGCGTGGTCTTTTAGACCAAATGGGTGGAGTGTAATTCAAATAAATAAAAAAATAAATAAATGATTCAGTGGGCCTACTCTGGTTGTGATCTACTGCACTAAGCCACAGGATTTCAGCACTTGGTTCTAGATAGCTAGAACCTAGATAGCTCTACCCACAGAAATAGAGAATCTAAATTCACTAAATTGGATAGGATCATAAGAGACATTGCTCAAACTAATCCATAGGAAACATTTGAATATTTTTCTTTTAATTGTTGGTCCATAACCTTCTTTTGTTCTCTTTCTCTAAAATAGTAGCAGCGTACATTGCTACAGGATTATCACAATTATTTGGTGGCCAAAATAAGGTAGTCAGAATATTTGAAAGAAATAAAGTATCTCAAATAATAAATAAAGTATAAAGAAATAAAGTACCACTTCTTTTTGAACCATTGCCAATGCTTTGGACTTGAGACGTATAATTGTATCATTCACCACCCTGTTTCTGCCTTGTCCCCCTCTTAGGCTGCTCTGAACATGCTCACAAAGTTCCAGTCCCTTGAATATGCCAAAGATGAGATCCTGTGTGTACCATTGCACCCGGGGTGGTTGCAGACAGATATTGTAGGGGTAGGTATTTTTTCTTATTCCCAGATGCATTAAATCTCTTTGACAACTTAATCCTCCTTCATCTTAAGTCCGTTGGACAAGGAAGTTTTATTTTTGTTAATATAGATGATGTGTGCAGAACTGTGGCTCTCCAAATGTGGCATTAGAGATGCTCTAGGAAATTTACTAACAATATCCAGCAATTGCAATCAATACTGTGCACTAATCACCACATTACTGAAATGTCAGTGTGGGGCTTGGAATGCTTTTTGTTTTTTTAAAAAAATTCAAAAATTGTCTGTAAATGTAACTTTTGAAACAAGCTGGAAAACATTGTTTTTTACACCAGAAAGTTACTCTGTGGTAGTAGCTATATTACTTATATAAGATTTTTACACCTCCACTATCCCGGAAACACCTAGTTGGAGCTAACAATATAAGTTACAGTACAATTAGTTACTTCCAAGATGAGGTATAGTGCTTTCCAACATGCATGCTCTATCATTGGCTACTTTATTTTTCTAAGCCCTCAAACAAAAGGCTAAGAACATATTGGATGACAATGAATTCTATCTTGACTGTACTTTGCTTGGATAATTAATTATATTTTCCAACAGATAATCATAGAATCATAGGATAGCAGAACTGGAAAGGGCCTATAGTCATCAAGGAATCCAAATCAAAGTACAGTGGTGCCCCACATAGCGACAATAATCCGTGCAGCAAAAATCGCTGCAAAGCGATTTTGTCACTATGCGAAAATAAAAAGCCCATAGGAATGCATTAAAACCCATTTAATGCATTCCTATGAGCAAAAACTCACCTTTAAGCGAAAATCCTCCATACGGCAGCCATTTTCGTGTCTGGTAAGTGAGGAATCGGAGCGAAAACACAGTGGGTGGCCATTTTTTTATATTCAGCAGCCATTTTGGAACCGCCGATCAGCTGTTCGGAAATCATCGCTATGCAATAATCAGTAAGCGAAACAGCGTACTGATCATTGCAAAGCGATTTTTTACCATTTAAAACATTGCAATGCGATCGCTTTTGCAATCGCAAAGTCTTCATCGCTATGCGGATTCATCGTTAAACGAAGCACTCGTTAAGTGAGGCACCACTGTATATCTGACAGGTGGCTGTCTAATTTTTTCTTGAATGCCTCCAGCACTAGAGCACTCATCACATCCTGAAGTAATTTATTCCACTGTCATAGTGCTCTAACAGTTGGAATGTTTTTCCTGATATTCAACTGAAATCTGGCTTCCTGTAAATTAAGTCCATTTTTACATGTTGTGCACTTTGGGACCATGGAGAACAAATCTTGGCCCTCCTCTGTATGACAGACTTTCATGTACTGTCATATCTCCCCTCAGTCTTCTTTCTTCAAGGCTAAGCACATCCAGTTCTTTGCATCGTTCCTCTTAGGGCTTGGTTTCCAGTCCCCTTATCATCCTTGTTGCCCTCCTCTGAACTTGTTCCAATTTGTTTCAAAAACTAGCCATAGTACTCAAGATGAGGCCTAACCAGTACCAAATAAGAGGGAACTTGCAATTAACTGGATTTGAAGACTATGCTACTATTAATGCAGCTTAAAGTATCACTGACCTTCATTGCAGCCACATTGCACTGGTGGCTCCCACTCAGCTCGGAGTCTACAATAATTCAAGGTACTTGTAAGTGTGCATTTACTTTTTCTCCTAGGTCTAGAACATTGCACTTACAGTATCCCTGTTAAATTTCATTCTGTTGTTTTCAGTCCAGTGCTTGAGCCTGGCATGATCTTTTTGAATTTTGTTTCTGACTTCCAAAGCATTAGCTATTCCACTCAGTTTTGTGTCATTCATAAATTTGACAAGCATTCCCTAAACAATACTAAAATTATTGAACAGCACAAATCTCACGATTGAGCCTTGTGGTACCTCATTCATTATCTCCTCTCAGTTTGAGATGAAACCATTTATTAGGACTATCCAAGTACAATTCTCTAACCAACTATGTATTCATCTGATAGGTGTTCTATGGAGCCCACACCTAGTTAGCTTGTTAATCAGAATATTATGGAGCATAAATAGCACTATGCACACAAATCTAGATTCTGTATCTTTGCTGAAGTCAAGATATACTGTGTCTACAATCTTCCAGTCTACTAGGGAGGTTACCTGATCAAAAAAAAAAAAGAGAGAGATAAGTTTGGTCTGTGAGGGTTTGTTCTTGACAAATCCATGTTGGCTTCTAGGATTACTGCATTGTTTTAGAGGTGTTTTCAGAATGACTGCTTCATAACCTGTTCCAGAATTTTCCCTGGGATTTATGTCAGGCTGACTGGTCTGTAGTTCCCAGTTCCTCCTTTTTGCCATCTTTGAAGACAGGGACAACATTAGCCCTCTTCCAAATCATTGGCCACTTCATTACCATGAAACGAAAAATTCACTTAACGATGGCTTTTTCGGAGCAATCTTGTGCTTCACTTAACGATTTTCCCTATGGCAATTTTCGCTTAATGATTTCGGGACCATGCTTTGCTTAACGATGACAGTTTTAGGTCCCCTTGTTTCGCTTAACATTTTTTTTACAGCCCCGTTTTTGCTATTTTTAAAATATTCTAATATGTTTAAAAAATGTTTAAAATGCTTGGAATCATTAGTGCACCTAATAAAACCTTTGTTAACTTAATTTGGCTTTGTTCTGAGTCTTTTTGAATTTTTTGTGAATTTTTCCCCCCATTGAAATAGGCTTCAATGCATTTCAATGGGTTTCGCTTAACGTTTTTTCCTATGGGGATTTTCGCTTAAGAATGGTAATCCGTTCCAATTGGAACAGATTATCCGGTTTTCAATGCATCTCTATGGGAAATGGTGTTTCGCTTAAGAATGTTTTCACATAGCGATATTTTTTTTGGAACCAATTAAAATCGTTAAGCGAGGCACCACTGTATAAGGATAGTTTTAAATGCCCTGGAATACTATGAAGCACACCCCAAGAAACAGATGGCCATGATATTCCTGGATACGGACAAAGCTTTCGATAATCTTGACTGGAATTTTATGATACATACGTTGGAAACACTGCAGGTTGGAGAAAGATTCATGAAACTAATCAAAGCAATATATACTGAGCAAAAGGGGAAAGTAAGAATTAATGGTGAATTATCAAAAAAAATCCAAATACAGAAAGGTACTAGACAGGGGTGCCCACTTTCCCCACTCCTATTTATTTTGACTCTAGAAATACTAAATGAACAAATTAGAAATAAAAAGGAACTGAAAGGATTAAAAGTGAAAGGTCAAGTCTACAAACTTCAGGCCTTTGCGGATGATTTAGTTATCATACTGGAAGAACCACTGGATTCAATAGAAGACCTGATGACAATGTTAAAAAATTTTGGTGACATGGCAGGAATGAGAATAAATCAAAAGAAGACTAAATTTCTTACCAAAAATATGAGAGAACAGGAACAACAAGAGTTAATAGAGAAGACAAACTTCCAAGAGGAGAAGAAAATTTGATATTTAGGAATACAAATTACAAAGAAGGTAAGCACACTATTCAAAGATAACTACATGAAATTAATGAAGGAGATATAGGACAATTTGGAGAAATGGGATAAATTACAACTATCGTTGCTGGGAAGAATTGCAGCGATTAAAATGACCATCTTGCCAAAAATCTTATTTTTATTTCAGTCAGTCCCTATCATATTAAAACAGCCCTTTTTAAAGAATTTAATAAGATAATCATGAGATTCATATGGCAACGTAAAAAACCAAGAATTAAAAATTAATGCAAGATGCTAAGCAGAGGGGTGGCTTTGGTCTTCCTGACTGGGTTCTGTATTATAGAGCTTGTATTCTAGATTGGATAAAAGAATGGCTAACTCTAGAAAATGATAGATTACTTATCTTGGAAGGACACGATCTGCAATTAGGTTGGCATGCTTATTTATGGTATAAAAAGGACAAAGAACAAAAGAATTTTAACTCACATATGATAAGAAAAGCTTTACTGGGAATGTGGAGAAAGATTATACAAGTGTATTACAAAATACCTGTATGGGTGTCACCGATAGAGGCCTTTACACAACCTAATCTTATGATAAAAGCAAATCTTTTAAGATATCAAGATCTATTTAAAAAGGATGGTGAATTAAGGTCTAAAGAGGAACTAGAGTCGCAGAATGTATATTTAGACTGGTGGCCTAGAATACAGCTAGAATCTAGATATACAAAAGATAAAATAGAGGGTTTCTACTCAGAGCAAGCGATTTTTGATAAACTTTTATTGGGTTCAAAAGAACAAATTGTTAAGAAAATGTGTAATTATATGTTGGAAATTAAAATGCAAGATGAAACGGTTAAAGAATCTATGATCAAGTGGGCACAAAACATAGGGCACAACATTGATATTGATCAATAGCTGAAAATATGGCAAAATAACATAAAGCTTACAAGATCAGTTAATTTTAAAGAGAATATATATAAGATGTTTTATAGGTGGCATATGACCCCAGAAAAATTGTCAAAGATGTATACTGATGTATCAAATAAGTGTTGGAAATGTGAAACACAAGTGGGAAGTTTTTGTCATATGTGGTGGTCATGTGGAGTAGCGAAAAAATACTGGAAAAGAGTACATGCTATGTTACAACAAATTTTGCTCTGTAAGGTGCCACTAATCCCAGAATTGTTTTTACTAAGTATGATACCCGATAATATAGATAAGTCAAAGGAACATATAGTTATATACATTATTACGGCAGCCAGAATTATGTATGCTAGAAATTGGGAAAAGTCAGACGGTACGGGAACAAGATCTTATTGAAAAGATACGGGAAATAGCTGAAATGGATATCTTATCAGAAGTCATGAAAGATCAACCCCTGCAAAAGACAACAGAAAGATGGGACATATTTAACAAATGGACTGAATCAACAGGCAGTAACTGAACAATATATATTGAAATGAGAACTTTATCTACAAGGCAGAAAAGAGTAAATAGAATGACTTAAAATTTTGACATGGCAATAGGTATAGATTGGGTATTAGTATGACATTGTCTCCCCTCTTCCTCATAAATCCCAACTCCCTTTTTCCTTTGTCACCCCTCATGTTAAAAAAATTTTTTAAATGGGGGAAAAAAAGAACTTGTTAATTCTATACAAGTTCTATTTATTTACATCACTTCTAGGTTCCATGTGGAAAACATAAAGTCCAAAAATATTACAAACATGTAACTTTTGAGAAGTCACAGGCATGTTGCTTTAGCTTGCAAAATCATCCTTACAGCGATGAACAAAGCAGTAGGCAAAAATACTTAAATGCTTAGAAGGTGAGCTTAAGTTGTACTTGAATACAAAACATTAAAGTGTTGATAGGAGCTAATATAGTCAAAAATACAGGAGTGTAAGTACAATAAAACATAAAAAATAATGTTTTAGGTTACATTCTGAAATACAGGAGCATCTTCATTAAGAGTACTGACTCCTTCAAGAGTAAAAATGAACAAGAGCTTATAGCCTAATAAGGCAAATAATACATCTTTATAATATTTCATTTAAAAGTAAAAAAAGCAATATAACTTCAAAAACTTTATTAAAAACACATTAAAGAACATCCGAGTTATTATAATAAAAAATACGAAGTATATCCTTAATGACTGTTACATGCTTTTATATTTTAAATGTTCCATTCATAAATACTACAGAATATTTTATGTATTCATATACTCTTCATTGTTACTGTTACATACAGCACTGATGTTACCTGTCTGTCATGGGTTTGGAGGGAAAGTTCCATCCTATGGGGAGTGGAAGGCGGGACATCAGGAGGAGGGGCTGTACTGTATATATATGTGATGCGTGTGTGGTGAAGTTCAGAAACAGAGAGACACTGAGAGACACTGAGAGACGCTGGGATGTGACGAAGCAGCAGCTGGGAAGAAGAAGCTGGTGTGGGAGTCTGTGTGTCAGACAGGGTACTTCTGTGTGTCAGAGTACCAACCTGATAGGTTCAGGTGTCTGTTGGTTAGCCAGAACTGATAGGTTCAGGGTCTGTGCTTCAAGTTAAGGGTTCTGGGTGAACCAAACTGTGTGTATGTATGAGTGAGAATAAGCCACGTTACTTTATGTTATTCACCTGATTGTTTTATTTTTCCCTGTGTGTATTTAAATAAACCTTATTCTTTTATTGTTTAAAAATCCATCCCTGGTCTGTGTGACTTCTTACAGGGAATGGTTGGTGGCAGCTTAGTTAACGTGTGGCAGATCCCAGTAGGTCTGGGTTTGTCACATTGATTGGTGTCCAGCGTGTGGGATACGACTGGTCCAGTTGTCCAGCGGTCCAGCAAAGCCTTGGCAAGTGTGCCCAGAGCAAGGGGGGTCTAGTCAGGGACAGTCTGAGGCGCGTAGGTAATCTTCTAGGTGTACCTCACGGGGAGGTGCGCTAGTAGAAGAACGTGCCAACTGGGGAGACTTAGATTAAGGTGCTCTGAGGTAGCCTAGTTTTGGCGGGAAAAAGCTGAGGAAAAACTGCGTAGTAACAGTGATCTAGCTTGCCAGCTGAGAGGCCCAGCAGAGGGGGGTAGGCTCTGACTCGATACTGTTGCAAGTTTAGTGCTGAAGAACAGCAGCAATCTCTAGGGAAAGCTGGTTCTGAGGCAAGAGGAAAAAAGTGGTCGTTTTATTTTGAGGCTTGACTTTTTAAAGCAGCCTGTTCTGAGGGGGGATTATGCCCTTGACTCGAAGCCAGATGGCCGAAATGAGTGAAGTGAAAGACCCCCAGATTGACCAAGGTTCTGAGGATGAATTTGGCTCAGTGCAGGGTGACAGCACAGGAGAGCAGAACCCAGAGCTCAGAAAATTGCTCATAGCCCAACAGCATGAACTGAGGATGAGGCAATTTGAAATGGAGGAAAGGGAAAGAGAAGAAAGGGAAAGAGAGAAACAGCGGCAATTTGAAATAGAGAGAATGGAGAGGGAGGAAAGATTGGAGAGAGAGAGAATGGCGTTTGAATTAAGAAAACTGGAACTGATGAACCAGAACAATAATAATAATAGGGATTCTGAGGGAGGCCAATTGTCTAAAGCTGACCTGAAGAAATTCCCTGTGTACCACAAGGGAGATTGTCCTGAGGTGTTCTTTTCCTTAGTGGAAAGAGCGTTTGTGGACTTCTCAGTGAGGGAAACTGAGAAGATGACCATCATGCGATCTTTAATCAGTGGTAGCCTGGCTGAGGTCTATGCCGAGATGCCTGAGGAACTGATGAAAGATTTTGCAGAGTTTAAAAAACTGGTGTTTGCCAGACATGGGATAAATGCGGAGCAGCTGAGACAAAGATTCAGGTCCCTCACCAAGAAACCAGAACAGACTTTTACCCAAGTGGGGGCCCAATTGGTGAGGCTGCTTGAGAAATGGCTATCGCAGGAGGGAACAGAGACCTATGAGCAGCTTAAAGACTTGATAGCACTGGAACAGTTCTATTCAGTCCTGCATGGGGAATTGAAATTCCAGGTGAGGGAAAGGAAACCGAGGTCTGTGGCAGAAGCCTCAGAGATCGCAGATTTTATTTCCCAAATAAGAAAGCCCTTGGGTGAGGGGAAATCTGTAGGTAAACCCAAAGAAACCTACAGCAAGTACTCTCAGGGACCAGGGAAAAGCCAGCAAGGGGGAGGGGCCCATGGTGAAGGGAAGCCCTCAGACATGAAACTAAGACCTCAGATGTTGGAGGGAAAACCAAAACAAGATGAGAGAGAATCAAAATACACCAGAAAATGTTATTTCTGTCAGGGAAAGGGTCATCTAATCTCAGAGTGTGAGAAATTAAAGCAGCTAAAAGGAATGGTGCCTCAGGAGTCTAGTGGGACCAAGCCAAAAGCTGTGTTCTGTGTCCAGAAAGAGCAAGGCTCATTGTCACTGAGGGAGCCTGTTGCCATGGCTACTCAGTCTGGAACAGCTACATCTGCTGATCAGGCTGAGGAAAATGGTCCTCTTGTAGAAGTCAGGCGCTGCCTGTTGGTGAGAACAGATTCTCAGTTGTTTGAGACAGCAGGGGTGGACGTAGGAATACTTGACCGTCAGTATCGGGGGCTGCGGGACACTTGTTCCCAGGTGACCCTGTGCCATCCAGATATTATTCCGAGGGAATATGTAATCCCAAATGAGAGCATAAAGGTGGCAGGGATTGAGGGGCAGATAATCTCACTACCAGTCGCGGAGGTACCTGTCAACTTTCAAGGCTGGAGGGGAGTTTGGCGGCTAGCGATTTCATCGACTCTGCCAGCAGCCGTGCTCGTGGGAAATGACCTGGCTGAACATGTGAAACGGGTGCTAGTGATTACACGTTCACAAGCCACCACAGGGACAGTTCAGGGGGGTAATGATGAGCCAGAGACGGAAGCAGAGGGGAGTTCAGAAGCTGTGGTGGAAACCTTAACCACAGACAGCAGATTTGGACAGGAGCAAAAGGCAGACGCCACTCTCCAAAAGTGTTTTGAACAGGTGACTGACGCCCAGCTAACACCTGAAACCCCAGTGAGATTTCTGGAGAAAAAGGGGATTTTATATAGAGAAACCCTGAGGAATATCTCAAAAGGGGGAGATGGGATCAGAAGTCAGCTGGTGGTACCTGAAAAGTATCGCCCCATGATCTTACAAAGGGGGCACTCTGACATGTTTGCTGCGCACTTAGGGGTGAACAAAACACAGCAGAGAATCACACAGAATTTCTACTGGCCTGACATAGGGAAGCAGATCAGGGAGTTCTGTAAACAATGTGATGTGTGTCAAAGGCAGGGGAATAACCGCGACAGGACCAAAGCAAAGTTGTGCCCTTTGCCTGTGATTGACACTCCGTTCAAATGCATAGGGGTGGATATTGTGGGACCTTTGCCCAAGGCCACAAAGAGGGGGAACAGGTTCATTCTAACAATTGTGGACCATGCCACAAGGTATCCTGAAGCCATACCCTTGACTAACATTGAAACTAACACAGTGGCCGATGCTTTGGTGGGGTATATGTCCAGGATGGGATTTGCCTCAGAGATAATCACAGATTTGGGCGCATCGTTCACATCAAAGCTCATGAAACGCTTATGGCAAATCTGTGGAATTAAGCACAAGGAAACCACCGCCTATCATCCTGAAAGTAATGGGTTAACTGAGAAGTTCAATGGGACTCTAATGCGCATGATTAGGGCTTACTTGGCAGAAAATCCAAACAATTGGGACCAGAAGCTGCAATCCCTTTTGTTTGCTTATCGATCAGTGCCACAAGCCAGTACCGGGTTCAGTCCATTTGAACTTTTATTTGGGAGAAGGGTGAAAGGGCCCCTTGATTTGATCAAACAAAATTGGGAGCAGATCACCCAGGATGACCCACAAGACGTTGTGACATACATAGACACCTTGATGAATGACCTAAGGAGAAATCTAGAGCTGGCAGCAGAAAACCTGCAAGCTCAGAAGGTCAGACAGAAAACATGGTATGACCACAAAGCTAGAGAGAGGCACTTTGACCCAGGGGAGGAAGTGCTTTGGCTTAGGCCCTGCAGAGAGAATAAACTGCAGCTCAAATGGGCAGGACCATATAGGGTCATTTCCAAGATGTCAGACCTGAACTACCTAATAGAGCAGGAGGAGAACCAAGCAAGGAGGGTGGTTCATGTGAATGCCCTAAAACCCTACTACAGAGGGGAACAGAGGGTTTTATTCGCGATAAAAGCAGCTGAGAGTGAGGAAGCTGAATTACCCTTCTGGGAGGGTAGAGGGGAAGTAAAATACAACCCAGAGGAGGTAAAGATCAGTCCTGCACTCACCCAAGACCAGCAGCAAGAACTAAAAATGCTGCTTAGTAAATATCAACAGGTGTTTTCCAACAAGCCGGGGATAGTGAAGGGAGTGATGCATCGGATCCACACAGGGGATGCACCCCCGCAGGCAGTATCCCCATACCGAGTAACGGGACCCTATAGGGACAAGGTGCGGAAGGAGCTGGACGAGATGCTGAGGGAGAACATAATCGTCCCCTCTTCTAGTCCTTGGTCCTCTCCGATAGTCCTTGTGGACAAGCCGGATGGGAGCATTAGGTTTTGTGTCGATTACAGGAAATTAAACCGTGTAACCACTCCTGATGCCTACCCAATGCCCAGGCTAGACAACCTGATTGAAACCATAGGGGGTTGTCGGTTCATCTCATCATTGGACCTGGTAAAGGGATATTGGCAATTAAGAATTGATCCCAGGGATCAAGAAAAGACTGCCTTTTGCAGCCCTTTTGGTCTCTATGAGTTTCGAGTCCTGAGCTTTGGTCTCAGAAATGCACCAGCCACATTCCAAAGGCTGATGGACCAGACCTTGGCAGGGCTCAGTGACTTTACAGTGGCCTACATTGACGACATAGGGATCTTCAGTAATACCTGGGAAGATCACCTGATACACCTGGAGTTAGTGCTGCAGAGGTTAAGTGCAGCAGGGCTAACAGTAAAGGCCAGCAAATGTCAGCTGGGTAGCCCAGAAATAAAATACTTGGGTCACATGGTAGGGGGAGGAGTGATAAAACCCCTGGAGGCCAAAATAGAAGCTGTTCGTGATTGGCCCAGACCCAACACCAAGAAAAAAGTCAAATCATTTCTTGGGTTGGTGGGCTACTACAGAAAGTTCATCCCGAGGTTTAGCGAGATTGCGGCTCCGCTGACCGATCTGACGAGGAAGAAGGCTGATGACCGCATCCCGTGGACCAGCGACTGTGAGGCGGCGTTCCAGAGGTTGAAGGAGGCGTTAATCAACTATCCAGTGTTGCGGGCTCCAGACTTCGACCGGGAGTTCATCATCTACACCGATGCGTCTAACAGCGGGGTAGGAGCAGTTCTGTGCCAGGAGGATGAGAATGGTGACCAGCATCCAGTGTCCTACCTGAGTAGGAAACTTCAAAAAGGTGAGAGACATTTGGCAACCGTGGAGAAGGAGTGTTTGGCCATAGTCTACGCGATCCAGAAGGCCAAGCCTTACATCTGGGGAAGACATTTTATTCTGTGTACTGACCATTCACCATTGCAATGGTTAAAGACAATGAAAACCCACAATAGCAAACTTATGAGGTGGGCTTTAAACCTACAGGACTATGACTTTGAAGTGAAAGTGGTCAGAGGGTCAGTGAACTGTGTTGCTGACGCCTTGTCAAGAAGACCTGAAGATTGAAGACGGCGAAAGAAACATGGACTATGTGTATATATATTGACAAAAAGTTAAATGTACCTGGTTTTTTGAATTTGGTTTGTATGAATAAAGGTAAATTGATGTAATGTATATGGTAAATGTTTAAATGCATAATTGCTATGGTTAACTTAGAATGTAAGTATAAGTAAGTATTATATGGTATGTATAACTGTTGTTGTGTATTTTATACAGGTTGTTTTTTGGTGAAAAGCACGTTAGCTTTCCCCCTACAAAACAACTTATAAAGAGGGGAGGTGTTACATACAGCACTGATGTTACCTGTCTGTCATGGGTTTGGAGGGAAAGTTCCATCCTATGGGGAGTGGAAGGCGGGACATCAGGAGGAGGGGCTGTACTGTATATATATGTGATGCGTGTGTGGTGAAGTTCAGAAATAGAGAGACACTGAGAGACACTGAGAGACGCTGGGATGTGACGAAGCAGCAGCTGGGAAGAAGAAGCTGGTGTGGGAGTCTGTGTGTCAGACAGGGTACTTCTGTGTGTCAGAGTACCAACCTGATAGGTTCAGGTGTCTGTTGGTTAGCCAGAACTGATAGGTTCAGGGTCTGTGCTTCAAGTTAAGGGTTCTGGGTGAACCAAACTGTGTGTATGTATGAGTGAGAATAAGCCACGTTACTTTATGTTATTCACCTGATTGTTTTATTTTTCCCTGTGTGTATTTAAATAAACCTTATTCTTTTATTGTTTAAAAATCCATCCCTGGTCTGTGTGACTTCTTACAGGGAATGGTTGGTGGCAGCTTAGTTAACGTGTGGCAGATCCCAGTAGGTCTGGGTTTGTCACAGTTACCACACTAGATTAAGGAATTATTAATTATTTGTTATTAGGCTAAAACCTCATGAAACGAACAACACTTTTGTTTTTATTTTCTACTTGCTTATCAAAAACCCAATTATTTAAGATAATATTCACCTTTTTCTTTTCTTACACTGTTCTGGAAAAGCATTCTTTAGTATTATCTATGCTTGTTCTCATTTGTCTAACACAGGTTTCTACATCTATTTCATCGGATTTCTTTGTAAAGTAACATTATAGGCAAACATAACTCAAGAAGTAAAACCAATGACACTCCTTTTCCCCTTTGTTATTTTATCTGTTCACAAAACGTAAGCATCATTATTTACTTTTTCACCATAGGGCAACATTTTCACATCCCACTCAAATTTCTTATATTTTCATATATTCTCCTGCCACATATTTCTATTAAAAATCTATAACTGACACTAGTATAAAATGGTTCTTTCCCCCCAGAGTTCCCTTTACTGCCACTTTAGCCATCAAAGTATCTTTACTGGTTTGAATCCAGTCTAAGACAGCTAATTCTCTAGTTTTGTCCTCCACTTTTTGTAGGAGAAAATCATCAGCCACACAAGCCAGGAAATTCTTGGAAGGATCATGTTTAGCAGCATTTGCCTCCAAGCAGATATGAAGATAACTGAAATTTCCCATTATTACTACATAATAAAAAGTGTTAATGCTTACATATAAGGCCCTAAACAGTTTAGGACCCCGATACTTGGCAGAACGCCTGCTCCCACCTAGATCTACTCGGATCACCCGCACAAGCCAGGAGGTGATGCTGAGGAGCTTAACGCCGAGGGAGGCCAGGGAGGAAAGGACACAAAACCGGGCCTTCTCGGCGGTGGCTCCTCGCCTCTGAAACAATTTCCCTCCTGAGATCCACGCGGTCCCCACTTTTGGCACTTTTAAAAGTCAATTAAAAACATGGCTATACATTCAGGCATTCCCTCCAGTTAATATCTGACTTTTCTGTTTATTCTCTCCTTATGTATTTTCTATTTTATTGTTGTATTCTGTTTATTACAGTATGATTTATGTAATTGTTTGTGTTTTTTTATTATTATTTCACTGTTTTTACTATATTGGAAGCCGCCTAGAGTGGTCTTTTAGATCAGATGGGCGGGGTATAAAACAAATAAATAAATAAATAAATACATCATTTCTATTTGAAATTCGTGCAATTTTTAAAAGGTTTCTTCCTCATCTTCTCCTTGATTGGTGCTCAGTACCACGTTTCACTTATTTTCACCCCAATTATATTAGTCCAGATGCTTTTGATGGGACAAGCAAGCTCACTTTTCTGTATTTCTGTGCAGGAATATGTATTTTTGACATATAGTGCAACTCCATCACCCTATCCGTTCTTTTTGAACATTTGATATTTCAGTCATGAGAGTCATTCCACAAGTTTCAGTTATCTTTATCAAGTTCTGTTTATTCTCCTGAACTAGGATTTTCAGTTCTTTATTTGTTTCCCATAAAAAGGTAAAGGTAAAGATTCTCCTTGACAAATGTCCAGTCGTGTCTGACTCTAGGGGTCGATGTTCATCCCCGTTTCCAAGCCATAGAGCCAGTGTTTGTCCATAGACAGTTTCTGTGGTCACATGGCGAGCACGACTAGACACGGAACACCGTTACCTTCCTACCTAGGTGGTACCTATTTATCCACTTACATTTTTACATGCTTTTGCAATGCTAGGTTGGCAGGAGTTGGGACAAGTTGACGGGAGCTCACTCCACTGCGTGGATTTGAACTGCTGATCTTTCGACCTTGCAGCTCAGAGGCTTTGCGGTTTAATCCCCAGCACCACCACGTCCCAATTTGTTTCCCATACACCATTCATATATAGGCACCAGAGATTCGTATGTCTTTATTAAGATTATTACTGGACCTCACTAGAGCTGTTTGGTCTGTTCCTCTTATTGTGTATAAGCCTTCTTTGCCTCTGAGTTTGCATTTCCTTCCCCCTTCTAATTCAGTTTAAAGTCCTCCTGAAAAAGTTCTTCATGCTATGACCAAATGCATTCTTCCCAGTCCTTCTGGAGTGCAAGCCATCACTTGCCATCTTCCAGGAAGCAAAGCCCATAGTCCCAAAGTCCAAATCCCTTACACTGGCACACCTTTCATAGCCGGCTGTTCACCTGGAATATTTTCTTTCCCATTCTGTTCCTCTTCTGAGTAATGGTAGGATGGATGAGAAGATTACATGGGCCCCAATATCGTTCAGTTTGTTCCCAGAGATTCAAAGTCTAATGTGATTTCTTCATAATTCCCCTTGGTTTTGCCATATGTTCCCAAGTAGATTCAATTTCTTTCATGTCCGGGTCCCCTGTATGTCTTCCTTTGCATATTGTCTACCAGACTCCCCTTCACAAATCTGAAAGTGGTTTTGTTGACCACAGGTGAAGAGTGTCTTCTTGTGCTCCTACAGTCATGGCCAAAAATATTGGCACCCTTGCAATTCTGTCAGAAAATGCTTCCTACACCTAGGTAGAAAAAATGAACTGCACAGATATAGGATTAGAAGATACCTGGCTAGACAACAGTACCTGTGAAAGGGATCTAGGAGTCTTGGTAGACCACAAACTGAACATGAGTCAGCAGTGTGATGCGGCTGCCAAGAAAGCCAATGCAATTCTTGGTTGCATCAATAGGAGTATAGTGTCTAGATCAAGGGAAGTGATAGTACCACTCTACTCTGCTTTGGTCAGACCTCACCTGGAGTACTGTGTCCACTTCTGGGCACCTCAATTCAAGAAGGATGTTGACAACCTGGAACATGTCCAGAGGAGGGCGACCAAAATGGTTAAAAGCCTGGAAGCCATGTCCTATGAAGAGCGACTTAGGGAGCTGGGAATGTTTAGCCTTACAAAAAGAAGTTTAAAAGGGGACATGATACCCATATTTAAATATTTGAAGGGATGTCATGTCAAGGAAGGGACAGATTTGTTTTCCACAGCTAAGACAAGGAGCAATGGTTTCAAACTACAGGAAAAGAGATTCCTTTTGAATCTCAGGAAGAACTTCCTGACAGTCAGAGCTGGTCGGCAGTGGAACAGGCTGCCTCAGAGTGTGGTGGAGTCTCCCTCTTTGGAGGTTTTTAAGCGGAGGCTGGATGGCCATCTGTCAGGAATGCTTTGATGGAGTTCCTGCTGGACTTGATGGTCCCTGTGGTCTCTTCCAACTCTCTGATTCTATGATTTTATATATAAGGTTTGCTATATCTATAGTTTCTGGCATGGAGGGGCTTGGAACTTATCCCAGGCAGACACCACTGTCCTACTGTACACTCCATATACCCTTATGTGTGGCCACTCATTTCTCTAGTTCCCTCATTTTCTCTCCTAATAGTGCTACTGGTTTGCACTTGCTACATGATATTTTACAAAGTCTTTGTCAATTGGTTGCAAGCATCTGCACCACTTCCAAATGTGCTCAGGCATGGAATGTGCAGCAGCTTTCAATAACGCTTTGTGTTTTTTTCCTTTTTTATTTTTTTATATATATATACATATATCCATACATAGACATATATATACACACATATGCCTAAGTCTCTATCTACAAACGATACATACTGTAGAGCTTAGCCTACAAGCCTTTTGTATAATAACACATTTCTTTCAGCAGTGTCTTCTCCTCATTATTCCTTTTGGTCACTTACTTTCTATTTATTACAAAGTTTTTGTTTTCCACTATTCGTAGAACATGTTCCAGCTTTCATAGTAAGTTGATTTTTCTTGCCCTTTTAGTCTCTTTGTAAGTCTATCCATTTCTGTGCACTCTAATATTTTTTTGATAATCAATTCATCTTTTGGTGGGTCTCCCTCCTTCCATACTTGTGCCCATGCTAATCTAGCAGCTGTAAGGGCATGCGATATTAAGTAGTAACTTTGCTTATTTATATTATTTGGTATTAATCCCAATAAAAAAGTTTCTGGTTTAAATTGTATTTCTTGCTTAATCATTTGTTTAATCCATGTATACATTTTGACCCAATATTTCTTTGCAATATCACATGTCCACCATGTGTGGTAATAGGTTCCTTCTTGGTTTTTACATTTCCAGCACTTATTCGAAATGTGCTCAGGCATGGAATGTGCAGCAGCTTTCAATAACGCTTTGTTGTTTGCCTTTTATAGCAGAACTTGGTGGAAGCAGAGCTTTTTAAAATGATTTTTAAAAAAAAAAACTTGCTGTTTTACTCATTGTTTTTGTCCAATAAGAAATCACTACAGTTACTATCTGCAAATATAGTGCATTCCCATTTCTTGTTCACATTTCATGATAGTATTACACATTACTGGGACAGCTATTGGGAAATCCATGGCCAGTTGTCTACTGAATATGGAATATCTTTTTGTAGGCTTTGTTGACTCCACATAACCCAACAATGGATTAAATCCTATTGCATAAAGGGATGGCATAAACTACATCTGGCACCTGAAATAATTAATTTAAAGTAATAGAACTATTCCTATCTCCCCGACTCATCAGATTACAAGTTCCCTAAAGCTTCCTTTTTCCCTGGTACGAGGAGTAGGGACCTGACAGTAATTTTTACTATTAAAGCCTCCCCCACCACCTCATTCCAAGGCTTCCAAAGGATTCCCCAGGGCAAAAATTGTAAAGAGCCTCAGAAGCTAAAAGAGGTGTGGGATAGGAAGCTTTCAATTAATATAAATTAACTATTTTCAGCATGCAATTCATTTTACATTGTTGTGATTTTACACAACAGGATTTTGTCAAATTACTTATAAAATTCAAGCAGAGCTACCACCTTCCTCTCTGCCTTCTTTGTGAGAAACTAAAGCTGGACTTTACAGGTTCCTCTGACTCTCTGGAAATTCACATTTACCATGTCCCCTTGCCTGCGTATACCTTAGCAGTTCTGTCAAAGCCACAGATCCTATGTATGCTAATACTTTATTTCCAGTCACACTTCAATGATATTAGGAATATGGAATGAAAGATGGGTCCGTGTGCTGACCAATTAGTAATTGTTGTAAATGGCCCATCTATGAATGTCTGACCTACTGTTCAGATAAGTAATAAGTAACAGCGAAAGTTTGTGTTACATTGAAAACTGGTAAATTACAGCCACGGTCACTGCAATTCCAAACCTTATTACTGTGAAAATCTGTTAGCAAAATAATGCTTTCCAATGCAATGTGTAACCTCCAAACTTTTGGTGCAAGGATGTGATGCTCTGAGCAGATTGAAAATCATATTTATATCTCGTGGTTTGTGTTTTCCGGAAGTCCTTGTGTCAGTCTCCTTTCTCTTTTTCCAGAGGCAGGCTCCAATGACAGTGGAGGAGGGTGTTCAGAAGATCCTGGATACGCTCTTCCAACTCTCTGAGAAAGACAGTGGCACGTTTGTTGACTTGGAGGGGAAAGTTCTTCCCTGGTAAGACGCAGCTACAATGCATTCACATACTGACAGTGTTCTACTTGACCTTCCTTCAGAAGGAACCTATTACTATGGGCCAAGGGGAATGCATAACCATTTGAGCCTCTGACTGCAATAAAATATTTTTAATTAAAATATTTTTCAGCTTCCTCTTCCTTCCCACTGCCCTTCCTTCCAGTCATATCTTCAAAGGGATCCCACCTGTTTGTTTGTTTTTCTCAGTGTAAATTTGATGTCACTTCTTTCTCTTTTATCCTCAGGTAACACAACCCAAACAAAGATTCTGAGTAATGGCAGTGTAAGGCTCTGGTGACTTGAACATGAACTGACAAATACCAGGACAGTTTTGGTGCTCCTAGTAAGAGATTCAATCCTTAAAAAAAAAAAACCCTCTGTTTTACATTTATGGGATATTGTGCTTTGTAGTTTAAATATATACACTATGTGCAACCAGAAACTTTCCTCACATAGATTTATTTAGTACTAGAGGATTTCACAAGATGAGCACATAATCCACATATACTACAGTTGCTGGGAGATGATAGAAGCAAAAACAGTTTTATTTTTTTCTCTCTCTGCTTTCGTCTAGTTTTGTGTCTGTTGTTGGAATGTTTACAGAACCAGAGGTCATAAATTATGGCACATGTGAAATGGAAACAGACACCACTGACTCTTAAGAGTCTGGCAGGAATTATCTACAGTTTAAACCCGTTTTCCACTTCATATGTCTGATGTCCATGAAAGCTTACATTAAAATATAATAGTCTTTAAGGTGCCACAATGCTTTTGCCTTTTTAAAAAATATATACAGTATTTCTGATACTCTAGGCCTAGTTTCACAGTTTCACACATGGGGTCACGAAGAGTCAGACACGACTTAACGACTAAACAACAAGTGTCACAATGCTATCCCCTGCAAGTTTCTGTGACCAAGGTTTCCAGGATTCTAGTCCAACATTCCATCTGCTACACACCACGCTGGCTGTACTTTACATGCAGAAAATTGAGTTCCTGGGCACTACCAAAATAGATAGCAGATGGGTGATGTAAGGAAGTTCCTTATGTTCATGTCCAAGCGCCTACCTATACATGACATTTTGCAATGTATAGCACTGTCAACTTAGACACAAAGGAAGTGAAAAGGAACAAAATAATGTATATATGAATGCAATTTTTATCCATGGTCCATGAGGACCATGCATAATTTTTGTTTGCTTTCAAGCAAACATGTTATGTAAAAAGAATACATAATATTTTTAAACTTGTATCTTTGAACGTCCAGAAAAAAAATTAATTTAAAGATGAAATGCTGTAAATTCTCTGGGTTCCACACTACAAAACTCTTCCTTGAAGAGAGGATGGTCAGGTGTGGATAATCTACAGAATTTTCAATCTCTTGGAATCTATTTAAAATAGGTTCCAAGGATGAGGTGGTTTGTTGGACCTTACACCTGAGAATTTGGTGACCTAAGCAGGTAGGCTTCAGATTTTTGTTATTTGTGGATAACAAATGTGTGTGAATGTTCAAGTGGCAACAGCCAGTCCCCATTCAGTCCATGGGCACACATTTTTTCCTAAATTGAGTGGCAGGAGAGCCTGTGTCACTCTGTATTATATACGCCCCATTTGGAGTCTACACATTTCACAGGACTGGCTGTTCCAACCTACTTGAATTGAACCGAGGTCTGGCTTGTTCACATATTTAGTGTGTATGTAGTATGCATTCCTATTCTCTTTTAAAATTTTTTATTATATTTATGGTTGTGATGGGTCTTTCAGGCTCTTTGGCCGTGTTCTGAAGGTTGTTCTTCCTTCAGAACACGGCCAAAGAGCCTAAAAAACCCACAACAACCATCAAGTTCCCGGCCATGAAAGCCTTCAAGAATACATATTATATTTATGTTTTAATTTTTATTTAAGTTGATCAGGAATCAAATTACTTGTACTGCAGCTATTTTTTTTAAAAAACTTTTTTGTATTTTAAGTCATTCTACAGTTGTGCATGAGAACAGTCTCATGGAGGCAATAAGGGAAACTGAAAGAAAAGCTTAAAAGATTTGAATAAATTAAGTTCTTTTTTTAAAAAAAATTCAGTTCATGAATGTGCAATGTTTTGCTTCTATATCCACAATTCAAAATGCCACAAAATGGCCCAATATTGCTGCACAATATCGTGCCTACATTTCCAGCAGGAAAAAAGATGTCACGCTTTAACACAGTGAAGGGCAACCTGAATTTTGACAACACCAGTGGCAGCAGTCAAGATGGTGTACAGGATGCCCTCTTGTGCTCACTACCATTCACAAAGTGACACCACGGAAGGAAAAATCCCAGAAGCTGACTCCTTTGTTCATCAGTTAACCACTTCTCACCCAAACACAAAGTAAGTGTCAGGGCTGTTTTTCAACATCTGTGAATAGTAGTGAGGAGAAGAAGGTATACTGTAGACTGTTTGACTGCTGCCATTGGTCTTGCAAACATGCAGGCTGCAATACTGGGCAGCAATATCAGGCAATTTCCTCACTTTTTGAATTATGGCTACAGAAGCATAATATCCCATGTTCATAAACTAGAGGTTCTTTGAAGAAATGAATTCCCTGGCTCTTTAAAATGGGAGTTTAAATATATATATACTACACACAAATTCCAACAGGAACTTCCCTCATATAGAATTATCCAGTGCTAGAGAATTCCATAAGATGAGCACATGATGATCTGTACTATGTTTCCTGGAAGAAGACATCAGTGAGAACAGCTGAGATGTGGCTGTAGTCTCTCTGTGCAAAAATATTTTGAAGGGCTGTTTTTGACTTAATGAAATGGTGAAGCACATACCCAGCTTAGAGAGTACCTCAGTGAAGCAATGGCGTGAGTAGGTACAACACATCCAATGGAGAAAATGCACACCCTTTAACCTCTTGGGTAAGCTAATGTTGCCATGCCCTCTCCACCGAATGCAGACTAGAAAACTATATTTCAATTTCCAAAGTATTTCTTTGAGTTAGGCAAGCTGAAGAAGAAAACCTGTATTATGGACAAATGTGCCTTTTCAAATGAAAAAAGGAAGGGAGTTAACAAATAATGTCACAGGAAACCAGTGTCAAAATCATCCATACTATGTGAAAGAAAGACAGTGTATATAGGCAGGGACAAAAACCAACTCATTTGAAGTTTGAAATGTGGTGTTGGAGGAGAGCCATAAGATACAAAAGTTAGCCAAAAAAAGCCGAAAGGTGGGTAACTCAATCAGGTCAATCCTGAACTCGCAAAATGATTAAACTGGGCCTATCCTGCCTTTCACATATAAGAGAAACACAGAAATGCCTGGAACAGACAATATTGCTGGGAAAGGGGGAGGCAGTAGGAAGAGAGGAAGATCTAATATGAGGCAGATTGTTCTAATAAAGGAAGCAATAGCTGTTAGTTTGCAAGAAATGAGCAGAACTTAATGGAAAAGATGATATTGTTAGTAAGTGGGGCGGGAGTAGGAAGAGAAAACAACCTAACATGAGATGTTGGTTTGCAAGATTTGAGCAGAACTGTTAATGACAGGACATTTCGGAAGTCATACACTATAGTCACCACACATCTAAAGTGACTTGAAGACACATGGTATATTTAGATTTTTTTTCTTAATTACCAAACAATTATATAGTGATAAGGTGGGTCCAAGAGGCACCAAAGCTCTGCTAACATCAAGTAAGACCATTTCCAGCCACAAAGCAAAAAACTGTAATTCCACAGTTTAAATGAGCGAGCTTCTGAATATTTATTCTCTATTTTCTAAATATCTTTTACAATATTTTTACATCAGAAACAGAATCTCTTTAATATCTGTTTCAAAGCAGTTAAAAAATTATCCTCTTGAGAATTGTTTCATTTTGTCCTGGCTGGCAAGGGCAAAAGTTCAAATCTCACTTCTTGCTCTCAATGTTTATGTGAGAACATTCATTCTGATAACCAGTTTATAAGAAAGAAAGCCAGAAATTCAGAGGTTCATTCCTGAAAGGCTTTTTTCAAAGTCTGTATCACCCCCACACATACACACACACTGACTATTCTCTTTCAAGGTAAGCAAGTTTGATCTTGACTTATTATAAATCTGCAGACAGAAAAGGCCACTGGTGTCTGCATAGGGACACAAGGTGAAACAGCTTTACATTTAAACAATCTTAACTCAAATCTTATTTGCCCAAATGCCTTAGATTTAACACAAAGCAAGGACAGACTGTCAGTTTACATCTGTGCCAAATTTGAATTTAATATCATGCCCAGTTTCAGAGTTGCTGTATAAATTTGTTGTTTTGGATGCCCCCGTTTTTTGAGTTGCCTTATGGAATTCTGATTTGCTCTGTTGCACAGTACCTACCGCTGCACTCTCATGCAGTGATAATAACTGTTACCGTCAGCAGTTCTTTCACATTATTGTAAACTGTGATGTGGTGGGAAGTGGGGCCACTCTTCCTCTTTCTTCTCCTCTTTTGTCTTCATCCTTTCCCCCTTTTTTTGGTCCCGAGTTGTTCAATTATAAGTGCATTTCAAAGACCCAACTGTTTTCCCTTCGTGGGACATTTTTAATATCATTTTTTGAAATGCAGGTATCCATACATGCACACATATAACCCATTCGGATTTCTCACACACATCTGTTAATATATGTAAATACTATGCAAACCAGCATTTGTTTGCTTGTTTGCATATATGTGTGTATGTGTATAAATTGAAATGTTAAATGTGTTTTACCAGAGTTTGTGTACATATATAAGAATTAATGACCTGTATTATTTGCATAAGAGAACATGTACAACCAGACAGATTGTGTCTAGTGTCAGCCAATAGATGCTGAGAGGGTTAAATGTCAGATGTAAGAAGTTTCAGTTCTTCATCATGGTCTCTTTGTATACACATAAATGGGGCTTTGCACCTGCACAGCCGATCTTAGGAACATTCCAGAACTTATGTCTTGTGTGTCTTTTCTGTAGCTTATATATGCTAACTCAACCTACTCATCTCAGTCCATTTCTGTCTGCTGTGTTGAGAGAATCTTTCTTTGTTCTGGAGCCTTATGTGGCTCCAAATAAGTTTTGCTCTGTTTACTTTTAAATTTCCCTTGTTGTCTCTTTCTCCTTTACTGTTCCATAGTTTAAAAATAATAATTACAGTGGTGCCCCGCATAGCGACGATAATCCGTGCAGCAAAGCGATTTCGTCACTATGCGAAAAGAAAAAGCCCATAGGAATGCATTAAAACCCATTTAATGTGTTCCTATGGGCTTAAAACTCACCTTTAAGCGAAAATCCTCCATACGGCCGCCATTTTCGCTGCCCAGTAAGCGAGGAATCAGTGCAAAAACACAGCGGGTGGCCATTTTGTTTACCCGGTGGCCATTTTGGAACCACCGATCAGCTGTTAGAAAATCATCACTTTGCGATGATCGGTAAGCGAAACAGGGTACCGATCATCGCAAAGCAATTTTTACCCATTTAAAACATCACAATGCGATCGCAAAAGCGATCACAAAATCTTCATCACTATGTGGATTCATCGTTAAACGGGGCGCCCGTTAAGCGAGGCACCACTGTAGTTTGTTAGTAGAGAGAAATGTTTTTTTTAAAAAACCCTCCCTCTCTCCCCTTTTACCATTTTAACAGTTAAAACAGATTGTTTTATGGCCTCTACAGCCTTAACGAAAAGTTGTATAGATTGTGGATCTAAAATTCCATAGTCTGACTAACACGATACGTATTTATTTTGTTTAGGAGAATTTCATTTAGTTAAGTCCCGTCAAATTTCTTAAAAGTTCACAAAATTAACCCTTAAAAATTGCCAATCTACACTAAGGTCGTTCCTGTGGGGAAAAAATCTCTTTCAGCTTTGGTAGATATAACAAAGACTTTATTGAACATTAAAGAAATGGAGTCTTCTCACACTGATGTAACAGTAAATCAAACTGCAAATTCAGTACAACTCAGTGTCAGTACTACAGTATCAACTTCAATATCAAAACCATCAATATCACAGACAAAGCCAGTTTCTCAAATAAAAAAGAGAAAGGATTCTTCATATAACAATTACAACTACAGTGCTGCTTTGACTTACGAACGTCCCGACTTATAACCATTTCAAGTTACAATCACCTCAGGCCATAAAATTTTGCTTCAACTTGAGACCGGAGCTTTGAGTTCCGACCAGAAAAAAGGCAGGGAAAAGGCGGGGAATTCAAAGTGCTCACCCTTGATGGCGAAGAGGCTGCTTCTTTGTAGCTCTTTTGCCCCAATGGTTAGAGATTGTGTGTTTGCAGGGAGGCTTCAGACTGCCTGGTTTCTGCTTCTGAGTGAGAGTGTGTGCATTTGCAGGGAGGCTTCGGACTGCCTGGCTTCTGCTTCTAAGTGAGAGAGAGTGCATTTGCAGGGAGGCTTCAGACTGCCTGGTTTCTGCTTCTGAGTGAGAGTGTGTGTGTTTGCAGGGAGGCTTCAGGCTGCCTGGTTTCTGCTTCTGAGTGAGTGTGTGTGTGTGTGAAGGTTCGTTTTATAAGGCTGTCTGTTCTTCAAAGAAAGGACAAGGCGGCGGAGGTATATCAAACGGTTCCGTATTTATTGCAACATTAACACCAACAGGATTTCCCCCCACAAAGGGGTTTAGAGACTCTTGCAGAACATGGCTCCGTTTTAATGGGGTCCATAAACTATTTACAAATGGGTTTGTCGTCTCTGGGTTCCAGGGATTTGTTAATGGCGGCACAGATCCAGCCCAGGGTCCAATGCTTCTTCTAACGAGATTAACGGTATTGTCTCTTCATCTCCACTCCACTCATCCCAGGAAGACCCATCTCCTCCTTCTGCCCCCCAGGGGCCGGGTAACCTCCCAACTTCCTCAGTTCGGCAATATGCCATTGCCTCTTCCTCTCCAACTCACGGGCAACTGCCTCCCGTTCCTCGCGGAGCTTTCTCCTCCACTCCTTTACCTCCGTCTCGTCCCAATACGAGGGCTGGGGTTTCAGCCCCAATTGGCAACGCTTCTCCGCCTCTTCATGAGGAACCCGGACCTGCTCCCATTCATGGGTCCATGGATCCTCCATCTACACCCACTCCCAACCGCCTGGTATATCTCTAGGCTTTCCCCTTATATCTCCTACCCCGGCCTCAATCTCCTCCCCCCGGTTTCCTGCCAGAACTCTCCCCGGTTCTCGGGTGAGGGTTAACTCCTTCAGGGCCATCTCCAAATCTTTGGTGTCTACCCCTTTGTTCAGGGTAAGGGGTCCGGCGCTCTCCTTCCCCCAATCAGGGGTCTCCACACCTTTCTCTTCCCGACGCGGTGGGGACGGAGGGGGGGATGTCTGGGTGTGATGGGTTTTCTTCGGGAGCGACGGCACTCCTACCATGGCCTCCATCTTGGGGGCCTCACATACCCCCCCATCCAAGATTGCCGCTCGCTCCTTCTCGCTCCGCGCCCACGGACCCTGCCAGGAGAAATAGTCTACGTTAGCGTGTTCCAAGCCCTTGCCGTACTTGATGGTAAAAGAAAAGGGTTGCAAGGCGAGGTACCAACGGGTGAGTCTGGGATTGGTTTCCTTCATACGGTTTAACCATTGCAAGGGTGCATGGTTGGTAATCAAAGTAAAGGGGGCCCCCTGCAAATAATATTTCAAAGCATGAGTGGCCCACCGTATCGCCAGGGCCTCCTTCTCAATTACCGCATATTTCTCTTCCCGTGGTTTAAGTTTCCTACTTAGGTATAATATGGGGTACTCTACTCCCTCTCGGACTTGGGATAACACTGCCCCGAGGCCACGCTCTGAGGCGTCTGTGAACAACACGAAGGGAAGATTGAAATCAGGCGAGAATCTAATGGGCAACTCACAAATTATCCCCTTTAAGGTCTCAAAGGCTTTCTCCTGGGCCGGGCCCCACCTGACCATTACCGGGGCCCTCTTCCTAGTGAGGTCTGTGAGGGGTGCAGCTATGGAGGCAAATTGGGGAATAAATTGTCGATAATAGCCAATTAGCCCTAAAAACTGCTGAACCTCTCTTTTATTTTTGGGGCGGTACCAATTTGATATCTTGGTTACTTTCTGTTCCTGGGGCTGTATCTCCCCCTGCCCCACTTTGAATCCCAGATATTCCACTTTATTTAATCCAATCCGACATTTCTTGGGGTTAACTGTCAACCCGGCCTTCTGCAATTCCCTAAGCACTCTCCGCAAAGGTAGGAGATGTTCCTCCCAACTGGAACTGAACACAATGATATCGTCGATGTACGCCGCTGCCCAGTCTCTCTGGGACTCCAATAATCTATCCATGAGCCTTTGAAAGGTCGCCGCCGCTCCGTGGAGCCCAAATGGCATTTTGACAAATTGGAAAAGCCCCTTTGGGGTGTAGAAGGCCATCTTTTCCCTATCCTGGGGTCTCACCGGGATCTGCCAGTATCCCTTGGTTAAATCGATTGAACTCAGGTACCTGGCATTCCCCAGTTTATCCAATAGATCCCCTATCCGCGGCATAGGGTAAGCGTCGAACTTTGAAACTGCGTTCACCTTTCGAAAATCAACACAAAACCTTAGAGACCCATCGGGTTTGGGCACTATTACAGGAATACTCCGCCAGGGGCCCTTGGCAGGCTCTATAACCCCAATGCACAACATCTCCTCGACCTCTTTTTCCATAATTGCCGTCACGTGGTGTGGCCACGTTCTCCCATTTTCCCTCACTACCACCCCTGGATCCGTTTCAATTGAGTGTTCCACTAGCGAGGTTTGTCCCGGTATCTTAGAGAATACCTGGGGAAATTCCCCCTTTAGAGCAAGGGCCTGTCCTTTTTGAAGAGGGTTCAGCACGTCACCAACCGTGATGTCGTCTTCCCTCCCCATTTCATCCATCTCGAGCCCCAAATCATCATCAGCCTCCCCATCGAAGAAGCATTCACGGTCTACCCAAGCTTTTAGTAGATTGACGTGGAAGATTTGCAGTTTCTTCTTCCGGTCATGGGTCTCTACCTCATAATCTACCTCACTTACCCTCCTGGTTACCTCGTAGGGCCCATGCCACTTGGCCAGAAATTTAGATGTTTCAGTGGGCAGCAACACCAATACCCTTTGTCCTTTCTTGAATTCTCTAGGCTTGACCCTTTTATCATAACGCTCCTTTTGTTTTCCCTGTGCCTTCGCTAGATTGTCGTGTGCTACCTCCCACGCTACCTTCAGATTGTTCCTCATCTCTACTATTTGCTGTAAGGCATTCTGTGATGCATCTTCTCCTTCCTCCCACTTTTCTCGTACCAGGTCCAATATCCCCCGAGGCTGTCTCCCATACAACAATTCAAACGGCGAGAAACCCGTCGATGACTGAGGGGCTTCTCAGACCGCAAACATTAAGGGGTTCACAAACATATGCCATTTTTTGGGTGTTCCAACGCCACTTTCCTTAGCATTCCCTTCAAGGTGCGGTTAAACCTCTCCACCAAGCCGTTGGCTTGCGGGTGATAAATGGAGGTTCTGAGGGGCTTGACCCCTAACATTTCCCACATTTGTTTAAAGGTCAAACTCATGAAATTACATCCTTGGTCCGTTAACACCTCCCTCGGAAACCCCACTCTCGAAAAGACCCCAAGGAGTTCTTTTGCCAGCACTTTTGCAGTCGTCGACCTTAGGGGGATGGCCTCGGGGTACCGGGTTGCATAGTCAATAATTACCAGTATATACTGGTGTCCACCTTCTGACTTGACCAAGGGGCCCACAATGTCCATAGCAATCCGGTCAAAAGGTCTATCTACCAACGGCATAGGTATCAATCCTGCCCCAGGGCCTGCTTTAGGCTGGGTCAGCTGACACTCCGGGCAGGATTTGCAGTACTCTTCTATATGCTTCACCATGTTGGGCCAGGAAAACCTTTGTCGAATTCGTGCCAGGGTTTTCTGGGTTGCCAAATGTCCTGCCACCGGTAAATCATGGGCCCAATGCATTACCCAACCCCTTAAATGCTCAGGGACCACCAAAGCTGTCTCTTCACTCTGTTCCCCTTTGTAGACGTGGTATAGCAGACCCTTGCGGAATTCGAACCCCTCTCCGTTCACCGGGGTGTCGCCCTCTGGGGTGGCCCTCTGCATCCAGGGTCCCAAGGAAGGATCGTCTTGCTGCAAACCCCTTAACTGATCTCTGGATAGCTGCATCACTTCGCCTTCCCCTTCTCCCCTGTCCTTTTCGCTAAGATATCCGTCTTCCACTTTCTGCGCCAAGTCCTCCAGGCCTGGCCAGTCCCTGCCCAACAACATCTCTCTGGATAAGCCCAGGACCACACCAACCTCCAGCACTGCTTCCTGGGTTCCGATAGTCACATTCGCCCGGGCGGTATCGTATTCCTTCGCATCCCCGTGGATGCACCTCACCACCACTGTCTCTCCCAGCCTCGGGCCTTCTAACTCTCTCACTAGGGATCGTGTGCACCCCGTGTCTATTAGGGCCCTTTTCCTCCGTCCATTGACCTCAGCCGTCACTACCCACCCGGGATGGTACTTCTCACCCACCTTGGCCATGTTCGCGTAGATGTTTGTCCACGCGTATTCCTCCACTGGGCCGAATTTATTTATATGGCCGAACTGGCCACACCCAAAACAGGCCATCATTTTCTCCTTGCCCTGGTTCCAGGTGGGTGCCAGCTTGCTCTTGGCCGGGTCTGTTGTGATTGTCGGGCAGGGAATCCGCGACCCCATTGGGTTGACATACTCTATACCACAGGTGTCAAAAACAGGGCCCGCAGGCCAAATCCGGCCCGCCAGACCTCGTCTGATGGCCCGCGGAGCCGCCGCCAGCCTTGCAGCCTCCCCCCTTTTTTTTTCCAATGAATTTACTCCGTGCCTGCATGGAGTAAATTCATTGAAAAAATGGCTCAAGTTAACAAGGCTACGTCCTCCTTCCGATTGGCTGTGGCGCTGTCACTCCTTTCCTCTCCCTCCGCCCCCCGCTTCCCCTCCCTCCCGTGCCTGTTCCTCGCTCGCTCTCGGCCTGAGGCAAGAGCCGTTCCCAAGGCCACGCGAGGGGGGGGCTCTGCGCAGCCTCTGTCGCCCCCGAGGGGAAGGGAAGGGAAGGGGAGCGGTGGGAGTTCCTGGCCGGGCTCCGAGGCGGAGGGAGGCGATGCTGGGGGGACGCGGGAGGCAGCGGCCAGCGCGGCCCTGAGGAGAGGGAGAGAAGAGGGAACGCGGAGCGATGCGCCGGCCCTGCAGCACAACGGCCCGGTTGGGCAACGGTGGAGGCGGCCGTTCGATGAACGGCTGCCTCCGACGTTGCCCAACCGGGGCTTAGGTAGGTAAGGGCGGCCGCCCGGGACCCAGCCGCGGAGAGAAGGGAGGGAGGGAGGGAGGGAGGGCTGGCTGGTTGTTCGCTTCCCTTCCCTTCCCTTCCCAGCCGTTCCGTTCTCTCTCTTGCTCGAAAAAGGCCTGATTTCTGTGAGGGGCCAGCGGGCAACATTCCTTGGCAGCAGCTTTTCTGCCCCCGCAGGGAGGTTGAAGGGAAGTGTGGTGGGAATCTCTCTCTCTCTCTCTCTCTCTCTCTCTCACACACACACACACACACACACACACACACACACAGAGAGAGAAAGAGAGAGAGACCCCGGCACTTTCCCTTCCTTCACACACACATACGCGTTCTCTTCCTTCCTGTAACTCTCTCTGTCTCTCTCTCTCTCTTTCTCTCTCACACACACTCACACACACACAGAACCCGGCACTTTCTCTTCCTTCACACACATACACACACACACACACACACGTTCTCTTCCTTCCTGTATCTCTCTCACACACAGAAACACACACACAGAGACCCCGGCACTTTCTCTTCCTACACACACACACACACACACACACACACACACACACACACTTTCTCTTCCTTCCTTTTCCCACCAAGCCAGATGGGGTCCTTGCAAGGCCAGATGGGGTCCTTGCAAGGCCATCAGTACAGATACAACCGGCCCTTTGATAGGGACCAAACTGCTGATGCGGCCCCCGATGAATTTGAGTTTGACACCCCTGCTCTATACGGTCGGGGCCTTGCTTCTTGGGGATTGCAGCCTGGTTCCCTCGTGGAGCTCCGGCGTTCGCTACCTCCATCATTCTTTCTCTGCTCCGGGGTTTCTCTCCCCCTGCTGGAGGGCGGTTCAACCAGGGATCTTCCGCTCCTAGATAGTCTTCTAGTAAAGTGACAGCGCCCTCTACTGAGGTGGGCTTGTGCTTTACCACCCAGTTCCTGGGCCCGGGACTCAATGTTGAAATCAACTGCTCTAATATCATCAGTTCCAGCACTTGCTCAGCCGTCTTCCCTTTCGGCTACACCCACCTTGTGGCGTTAACTCTCATCTTTTGTGCTACCGTTCATGGGTGAATGCCAGGTTTCAATCGCAATTCTCGGAAGCGCTTGCGGTAAGTTTCCTCATTCAGATTCAACGTGTTAAGGATCGCAGTCTTCACTTTCTCATAGTCCCCCGCATCCTCTGGGTCTAGCGTGTCCACTATCTCCTGGGGTAGCCCCGTCAGGTATGGGGTTACAATAAGGGCCCATTGCTCTTTTGGCCACTGTGCCGAAACGGCTACTCTTTCAAACGTGTTCAAAAATGCTGCTGGGTCATCCTGGGGGCCCATTTTTTGTAGTTTAATTGGTGAGCGCTGTGCAATGGGGTTTCTCCCTTCCGTAGTGGTCGGTTGGGGGGACAATCCCAACTGTGTTCTGCTTAGTTGTTCTATGATTAGTTTCTGTTGGTCTGCCAATTGCCGCATCAGGGATTCTTGCCCTTCTGTTATTTGTCTCATCCATCCGTCCACCTCCCTTGGAGGGGGTGACAGCCCCACGTTGGGTGCCAATATGTGAAGGTTCGTTTTGTAAGGCTTTCTGTTCTTCAAAGAAAGGACAAGGCGGCGGAGGTATATCAAACGGTTCCGTATTTATTGCAACATTAACACCAACAGGATTTCCCCCCACAAAGGGGTTTAGAGACTCTTGCAGAACATGGCTCCGTTTTAATGGGGTCCATAAACTATTTACAAATGGGTTTGTCGTCTCTGGGTTCCAGGGATTTGTTAATGGCGGCACAGATCCAGCCCAGGGTCCAATGCTTCTTCTAACGAGATTAACGGTACTGTCTCTTCATCTCCACTCCACTCATCCCAGGAAGACCCATCTCCTCCTTCTGCCCCCCAGGGGCCGGGTAACTTCCCAACTTCCTCAGTTCGGCAATATGCCATTGCCTCTTCCTCTCCAACTCACGGGCAACTGCCTCCCGTTCCTCGCGGAGCTTTCTCCTCCACTCCTTTGCCTCCGTCTCGCCCCAATACGAGGGCTGGGGTTTCAGCCCCAATTTGCAACGCTTCTCCGCCTCTTCATGAGGAACCCGGACCTGCTCCCATTTATGGGTCCATGGATCCTCCATCTACACCCACTCCCAACCGCCTGGTATATCTCTAGGCTTTCCCCTTATATCTCCTACCCCGGCCTCAATCTCCTCCCCCCGGTTTCCTGCCAGAACTCTCCCCGGTTCTCGGGTGAGGGTTAACTCCTTCAGGGCCGTCTCCAAATCTTTGGTGTCTACCCCTTTGTTCAGGGTAAGGGGTCCGGCGCTCTCCTTCCCCCAATCAGGGGTCTCCACACCTTTCTCTTCCCGACGCGGTGGGGACGGAGGGGGGGATGTCTGGGTGTGATGGGTTTTCTTCGGGAGCGACGGCACTCCTACCATGGCCTCCATCTTGGGGGCCTCACAGTGTGTTTGCAGGGAGGCTTCGGGCTGCCTGGTTTCTGCTTCTAAGTGAGAGTGTGTGCATTTGCAGGGAGGCTTCAGACTGCCTGGCTTCTGCTTCTAAGTGAGAGTGTGTGCATTTGCAGGGAGGCTTCAGACTGCCTGGTTTCTGCTTCTGAGTGAGAGTGTGTGCATTTGCAGGGAGGCTTCAGACTGCCTGGTTTCTGCTTCTGAGTGAGAGTGTGTGCATTTGCAGGGAGGCTTCAGAATGCCTGGTTTCTGCTTCTGAGTGAGAGTGTGTGCATTTGCAGGGAGGCTTAAGACTGCCTGGTTTCTGCTTCTGAGTGAGATTGTGTGCATTTGCAGGGAGGCTTCAGACTGCCTGGTTTCTGCTTCTGAGTGAGAGTGTGTGCATTTGCAGGGAGGGTTCAGACTGCCTGGTTTCTGCTTCTGAGTGAGATTGTGTGCATTTGCAGGGAGGCTTCAGACTGCCTGGTTTCTGCTTCTGAGTGAGAGTGTGTGCATTTGCAGGGAGGTTTCAGACTGCCTGGTTTCTGCTTCTGAGTGAGAGTGTGCGCATTTGCAGGGAGGCTTCAGACTGCCTGGTTTCTGCTTCTGAGTGAGAGTGTGTGCATTTGCAGGGAGGCTTCAGACTGCCTGGTTTCTGCTTCTGAGTGAGAGTGTGTGCATTTGCAGGGAGGCTTCAGACTGCCTGGCTTCTGCTTCTAAGTGAGAGTGTGTGCATTTGCAGGGAGGCTTCAGACTGCCTGCTTTCTGCTTCTGAGTGAGAGTGTGTGCATTTGCAGGGAGGCTTCAGACTGCCTGGTTTCTGCTTCTGAGTGAGAGTGTGTGCATTTGCAGGGAGGCTTCAGACTGCCTGGTTTCTGCTTCTGAGTGAGAGTGTGTGCATTTGCAGGGAGGCTTAAGACTGCCTGGTTTCTGCTTCTGAGTGAGATTGTGTGCATTTGCAGGGAGGCTTCAGACTGCCTGGTTTCTGCTTCTGAGTGAGAGTGTGTGCATTTGCAGGGAGGCTTCAGACTGCCTGGTTTCTGCTTCTAAGTGAGATTGTGTGCATTTGCAGGGAGGCTTCAGACTGCCTGGTTTCTGCTTCTGAGTGAGATTGTGTGCATTTGCAGGGAGGCTTCAGACTGCCTGGTTTCTGCTTCTGAGTGAGAGTGTGTGCATTTGCAGGGAGGCTTCAGAATGCCTGGTTTCTGCTTCTGAGTGAGAGTGTGTGCATTTGCAGGGAGGCTTAAGACTGCCTGGTTTCTGCTTCTGAGTGAGATTGTGTGCATTTGCAGGGAGGCTTCAGACTGCCTGGTTTCTGCTTCTGAGTGAGAGTGTGTGCATTTGCAGGGAGGGTTCAGACTGCCTGGTTTCTGCTTCTGAGTGAGATTGTGTGCATTTGCAGGGAGGCTTCAGACTGCCTGGTTTCTGCTTCTGAGTGAGAGTGTGTGCATTTGCAGGGAGGTTTCAGACTGCCTGGTTTCTGCTTCTGAGTGAGAGTGTGCGCATTTGCAGGGAGGCTTCAGACTGCCTGGTTTCTGCTTCTGAGTGAGAGTGTGTGCATTTGCAGGGAGGCTTCAGACTGCCTGGTTTCTGCTTCTGAGTGAGAGTGTGTGCATTTGCAGGGAGGCTTCAGACTGCCTGGCTTCTGCTTCTAAGTGAGAGTGTGTGCATTTGCAGGGAGGCTTCAGACTGCCTGCTTTCTGCTTCTGAGTGAGAGTGTGTGCATTTGCAGGGAGGCTTCAGACTGCCTGGTTTCTGCTTCTGAGTGAGAGTGTGTGCATTTGCAGGGAGGCTTAAGACTGCCTGGTTTCTGCTTCTGAGTGAGATTGTGTGCATTTGCAGGGAGGCTTCAGACTGCCTGGTTTCTGCTTCTGAGTGAGAGTGTGTGCATTTGCAGGGAGGCTTCAGACTGCCTGGTTTCTGCTTCTAAGTGAGATTGTGTGCATTTGCAGGGAGGCTTCAGACTGCCTGGTTTCTGCTTCTGAGTGAGATTGTGTGCATTTGCAGGGAGGCTTCAGACTGCCTGGTTTCTGCTTCTGAGTGAGAGTGTGTGCATTTGCAGGGAGGCTTCAGACTGCCTGGTTTCTGCTTCTGAGTGAGAGTGTACGCGTTTGCAGGGAGGCTTCAGACTGCCTGGTCCCTGCTTCTGAATGAGTACATACAGGGTTTTTTGCAGCATGGGTTTGGGCTGGGGAGGTTATATTTCTGTGCTGTGATTTTTTGTTTTGTTTTTTGGTGGGTGTGTTTTTCGGCCCCAGTACATTCCGATGAGGCTTGCATTGTTGTTTTGGTTTTTGTGGTGATTTTTTTTTCTGGCCGAAATGGATTAACAGGGTTTCAATGCATTCCTATGGGAAATGGTGCTTCGACTTATGACCAATTCAAGTTACATTCCATCTTCTGGAACGGATTAATTTCGTAAGTTGAGGCACCACTGTACATCAAAAAAGAAAGCAAAGAAAAAAAATCTAACATAACATAAGCTACAACTACACAATATCAAATTAGACCAATACTAGAAGGAGACATAGGCAATGGATCGCCACCTGGACCTTCTGATAATTCAGTGGGAAATATTCCCATGCAATTGCAGAGCAATCATTATTCACAATTAAAGTCACACTCCTGCTCTTTGTCTACATATCAGGATCATGCTCTTGAATCTGCTTCCCACAGCAATGAAAACTGATTGTACAGAAAGCATTTATAATCCCCTCTTCATTTCAAGGGCACAGGTGTACTCATAGGTCTGCTCCCCACAAGGAATATAACAGATCTGATTCATTTATGAGGACAAATCAATATAGATGAAATCAAGAGCATACAAGTTCATGTTCTATGAGATCAGAACACAGCTCCCCACAGTATCAGGGCATTCATATTCACATTTCCCATCAGTTCCATCTCGTTATCAAGTGGACAGTCATTACATCTGGTGCTGTTTACCACAGATTGGTAATCCTCACAGTCTCTAAGACTTTATAGATATCATTCTAGAAGTAGCTCTCCTCAAAATAGATGTTGTAGGAGTAGATCAGTAGATCGCATTTCAGATTAAAATCACCTTTAATAAGGGGTAGGAGGCTTCAATCTCGATCTCCAACTTCCTATGTGTGAAGGAGGTCCCACAGAGAGTGTGCCGTCCCACAAGAAAGAGAGAGAAGAGGGGGTAAGGAAGCCGGAAGGTGCCAATGTAGAAGTGGACCTAAAGGACAACTTAGCTATGTAGGGGGTGAAAACAGAGCGAGGCGGGAAATTTGAAATATGTCTGTGGAGGAGAGCGGGAGTCAGAAGAGGGAGGAGCAAGAGGGGGAAGTGGAGTTGTGGAAACATAAAAGAGGCTGGAGAGGCTGCAAGAGTATGAAAGAGTAAAGACACAGGAGTTATTACAGGATTTTCTCAATTTTAAGTTAGGAGGGTTGCTATCAGACCCCACACCAAAAGAAGTACGTGAGGTGAGACAAGAGATGCTGGAATGGTCTGTCATAGTCTTCCCTAAGAATAAAGGTAGATGATGTCAAGTGATCTGCCCGGACTCTCGATACAACACACCTCCTCCTGAAGGAGACTGGGCCTGGCACCCATGCTGCGGCACCATTTGTGCAGTGTGGAGCACGCCCCTCCAGAAACCCACTGACATGGAGAAGTTTGGCCCAGCACCCCTGTGAGTTCAATGGATATGGGGTGGGAATTTGTGTTGGACAATTACAGCATGTTGCCTGAGTTAAGCCTTTTTGATCCAATTAAGAGCAATATTGATCAACATGTAATCAGTAAAGATGAAGTTGTGAAGGTTAAAAAATGTCCCCTGTGATATTTCTTGCGCAAAATGAGGAGTTGTCAAAATGTGAAACTGAACCCGATCACACTATGCAATTCAAACAACTACTTCAAATAAATTGGTGCCTGATAGTATTTCTAATGGACAGGCAACTGAGTCAATTCAATTAATCTATCCATCTACAGTTTTGATATCAACATAAGACATCAATCTACAAATTAGAGCCAAATAATATGACTGAGCTGGCTGATGTGAGACATACAGATATTGAATCTACTGATTTAGACAAAGGATTGCTTTACTTTCTTTTCCACATCCAGAGGTGCAAGATATTGCTCCTTCTCCATCAGAGGATGTGACCTCATATAATGATTTGGTTGAAAGAATGGCTAAATCTTTGCAGTTACAAGTTATAAAACCAGTTCCTCCAGCAAACAATTCAGTTTTGCAAGAGTCCAAACAAAAATAGTAAAATTGCAATAAAATGACAATGTTAGAGAATTCAACAGATTTGAAAACTCAATTTTGGAAAACACCATCTACAATACCACTAACATTTAAACAAACTGAAAATTTCTAGAGTTCAAGAGGGTGTAAACTTCTTATTTAAACATCCCTTGCCATGGGACAACACAAAGTAGAACTAAATGAATATTACAGAAGGTACCAGTAAATAAAGAAGGAAGGTAATTATGTGCTTTAGGCAAGAAAATATATTCGTAAGCTGCACTTCATATGTGCATTTCTAATTATCAGGCAATGAGGGGTGCATATCATGTAGCAGACTGTACTTAAAAATTATTTCAGCAGCTGTAACTCTGAGATGTCATAAATGGTTAAAATCAACTGGAATGATGGATGCCTCTAGATCAGTGGTCCTCAATGTTGCGAACACGGGTTCGAAAACACACATGTAAGCTTGGACAGAGAGCAATCAGGAGTTTGCACATGCTAAAATGGGCTGAAAGAGTCCAATTCAGCTAGCCATGCTACAACACTCCTTCTCACAAGTCTGCCCACATAAGAACACCCTGGTACTCTCAGATATTATTGTGAAAAGGTCAAGTGGGCTTTGTAGTCCTTAGACTTAACTTGCACCACTGACAGGACTCTAAGTAAGCTAGGCCGAGGCAGCACTCTCAGATGACCCTATGGCAAGTGTACTGTTCAGGAAACCAATTGAGTTTTATAATCTTTATTTTATTAAAGAAAAAGCATGTTACTAAGTATCAGAGCCAAATTAAACCAAAACAAATAATCTAGCATTGTGCTGTTTAGTTACAAAGATGTAGTGAGGCAAAGAAAACATGAAAAATATAAAAGAGTTCAAAAACCTTATTAAAAATACAAAAAGACATTAAAAAGAATCAAAACAGTTCCAGTCCAGGAAATCATTAGTAAAAACAAGTTAATCCAAGTTGGTTATAAAAAGGCTATAGTCCTCAATGATCCTATAGAATAAAAACCCCTAAACAAAAGTAAAAATCCCTTATATGTCCCATAGTCCTTAGAAAAGAAAAATCCAGTAAATATACCATAGTCCTTACAAAATTACAAGAGCATAGTCCATATGGAGTATTCCAAGAAAAGAAGTCCATAAAGAATATTCCATAGAACAGTCCATAGAAAATAGTCCATGCATAGTCCTTAGGAAAAATCCCATAAGTCCAAAAGTAATCCAGCAAAGCATAGAAACCAGTCCATGTAGGTAGGACACCAAACTTTCTCTAAAGACATCAGGGTAAGTCCCAAATGGCTGAAGTGTAGGTCACGAATCACTGAAAGGTCGGTCTTGGAAAGACAATGTCTATAGAGAAAAAGTTCCTTTTTCAAGAGTAACTGGCAAGGGCTCATCGCACCTTCCCACGATGTCATCCAATCAGAGTTCGTTACTAGGCAAACAGTCCTGTTACATCACATGACTTCCTTCCCATACGCACCAGATGTTATTTGGGTTTTCTGTGGTTTATCAAAGAGTCACAACAATTCCCATCTATCTAATCACACAGAGTCCTTTCTCAGGCCTTCAGAATAACATTCTCTCTGCTCGCCTAGAAAACAACTTGTCAGCATAGCACAGATACTATATACAAAGAAACAAAATGGAACCTCTCTGGCTCACTTCATAATTACAAAACCCATATGCCTTCTTAAGATTTTAACTCAAAAACCCATCTCATCACAAGCCCCCTGAAGATTAACAAAATTCCTAAACAATTTAAGTTTTAATTTTGATAACTGAATAAGATGAGATGTCATAATTAAGCAGTAACAAAATAGAGAAAGATATTAACTTGAGCATAAAGTAATACATTTCAAATATGATTCTAAAATAGCAAAACAAGTGATACATGAGAACTATTATAATTACGGTATTTACCATACATGAGAGAAATTTGCGTTAGACACTTCTACTAGTCTGAAAAACAGAAGAACAAACATGTTAGTATACTTAAACAAAAACATCACTCTGCATATGCTCAGATAATACTCTAGTCATCAAACAGTAAAATAGTGAAACCAGGGTTAACATTATAATAACTTGACAATCTAATATACTGATATGAAGTAATAATAGTGAAAACACTCTATGTATGCTCAGGAACATAGTCATACAGAATACCAAGAAAATTAAACATCAGAGCTTTAACAATTCTAGCCATTTTCTCCCCTTGCATCTGCACTAAACATTCGAGATAAACAGTGGGGAATTAACAGTAGATGTTCAACATCAAAATTATATTTTTGCAATCTGAAATACCACTGCATTAATCTTGGGCTTTGATGTCTCTGCTTCTCTAAGAATGACAAAGCATTTTGGTCTGCTTGAATTGGATCAGGGCTGTAAATTACAAAGTTGCCTACATAGCCAATCACATAATATAAATCACCAAACAATTCATCAACCAATTTCTGAAGAGTAACATAGGTATTTTTCATTTCAGGGGCTAGTTTTCTGAGTTGGTAAATTCCCTGAGGGCAAGTAAATGATGTATAAGGGCGATGTTCCTCTTTAATTAAAATCTGATAAAGCCCTCCTTTTATTCCAATCACAGAAATGTATTCAGCGTTTGCAACAATTTCTACCAACATCTCAACATTGATTGTAGAGATTGTTTCAGTCTCCGGGAACTTATTTAACTGGCTAAAATCCAATTCCACTTTAGGATTAGCTAACACAGACTCCAATATCTGTCCTGGGCTAAATTGATCAATGCCTTCCACGCCTTGGTCCAGAAATGCCACACCCCTGGACACATGTATTGCTGAATTAGCTGTGCTATCAGGTTTGGTCACAAGAGGCCGCTGTTGCATCAAAGTTCCCACGGGAGTACTCTGCATAGCCTCAGAAACAGTATCAGCATTCTCACCACTTCCTTGGAAAATAGGCTGTTGAAAATAAGAATGGTCCCAAACCTCTGTTTTTCTTTCTAAAGGTCTTTCTGAGAAGATTAACTGTGGTAATGGGCCAAAGCTTCTAGACATGATTTCAGTCTCTGGAGAAACATCAGTACTTTGTAATCCCCAAAAGTTAGCGCTTCCCCCATCGTTGGTTGTGTTAGGAACAGTCTCACAATCTGACAGGTTCAAATGCAGCCTTGTATCTTTAACCAAGTTTACACAGTCACTTGTACTATTGAAACAATGTGAAAGTTCATGCTGCAAGGTCTCTGTACAAATAACTCCTCCTGTAACATTACTCAACGTCTCTGGTAAAGGTACTTTATCTCCTTCGGTCTGCTTTGATGTGTTCTGTCCGGTCCTAATTAGTTCTCCCTTATGGAGCATTGCCTCCCTGCAAAGCTGCCAGGAAGACCAAGGAATGCCCTCCAACTTCACAGTATCTGATTCCACTGTTCTCTCTGGGCTAAGAGAAGGGGGGTTGTTTGAGATCTGACATGCATCAAAATCTGCTGACACAAGTCCTAGCGAAGAATTAAGCTGAGTCTCTATTTCATCATCCCGGTATTTCACTCCCTCATGAACTGCTGTTGCTTCTAAGCTCTCAGTCCCAGCAATTGCTTTATTACTTTGGAAAATCCCTTGCTCTCCTTCTTCTAGCAAACCCATAGTCTCCTCCTGAATTATTTCAGAACTTCTCACCTGTCCTGTGCTCTGGAAAAGAGCTGAGGTTGGTGCTGAGCTGAATTCCAATGCACTGCAATTCTCTGGAGCACTGCAGTTTTCCCTTGCGTTGTCCGATGTTAATTTCCTCAAGGACACAGCTTCCCGGGGAACTTTCTCCTGCATTCCTTCTTCTGCGCGCTGCTCCAGGGCCTGTGAATCCTCTGTTTGGACGGGCGATGAATCGCTGTCTTCTCTGGAATGCTCCTTAGCATTCCACTGGGCCTCGTTAACTCTTTCCACACAAGCATCTTGCATCTCAGGGTTGCTCCCTATTGTTTGGATCCTCTCGTTGCAGTAATCCCCAAAGGAACCCTGCTGAGCTTGGAAAAACTTTTGCAACAAGCCAGGTTCTGTGCTAAGAAAACGTTTTAAAAGGATGTTTTCCTGATAAAGCTCACGTATCAGGAAATCTCTTTCCCTAATTTTCTTCTTGGCTTGCTCGAAAAATCCCGAAGCCACTTCCAAGAGTCTGTCCACATTTGCCGACGGTTCTTGCTCCTCCATCTTCTGCTGGCACTCTAGCCTAGGCTAGGTCAGCAATAAAAACAAACAAAACTCTAATAATAGAAAGGAAAATTTAAAAATCTCCTCTGCACTTCTGACCAACTGCTGTCCCTTCTGCTATCCTAAGATAGGCGAGAGAACAAACAGCTGCCAAACCAAAATAAAATTAAAAATCTCTTCTGCACTTTTGACCAACTGCTGTCCCTCTGTGACCCTAAGGTCTGTGAGAAGACAGACAGCTGCCAAACCAGAATACTGAAAAATCCAAAAGGAAGAGAAAAGAAAAACTGTGATCACTCTGTGAACCCTAAAGTTACAGAGATGATCAGTGGCTGAACTGGGTGCAGATAGATACCTCTAAGATCATAGGGCATGACTCTAGGCCAAGCCAGATGCAACTAGGTACTCCTGACAGATCCTAAGATCGTAGTGGGGAGACCCAGAGCTAGGCTGGAACACGGCCAGGTGCTCCGGTAAATCCTAAGATTATAGGAGTACACTTAGGCCAAAAACAAAAACAAAATACCTGGATGCAAGTTCCAGAACAAGGTAGTCAGAGTCATTTATGCAATCCTAAGATTATGAAATGACCTGCTCAACTTGGGTGTAAGCACTCCAAAAATAAAGAACATGCATCTTGGAAATTCTTCACTACAACGTTGTAACAACCTGCACATGCCTACTGATTAAATCCAATTGTTTCCTAACAGTTTGCTTGTCCCACTGGGAATCTCTTTCTTAAAAGAGCACCCCAGATTCTAACACACATTACCACAGCCTGAAGATTTAACACCTCTCACCACAGCCTTTAGATCTAACTGCTGGCAAACAGTGTTTCCTAGGAAGCTACTGTTTACACCCAGGGAAGCACCTAGCTCCTTGAAGCCTCAGTGTCCCACTGCAATCAAAACTTAGCTTGTGGATCAGAGTCACTCAAGCTGCCAGATAGAACAAAAATTGGTCATCCTGAGGTACTACAAAACCCAGCACGTGGTCCATCCCACCGCTGCCACCATGTCGTGAACACGGGTTCGAAAACACACGTGTAAGCTTGGACAGAGAGCAATCAGGAGTTTGCACATGCTAAAATGGGCTGAAAGAGTCCAATTCAGCTAGCCATGCTACAACACTCCTTCTCACAAGTCTGCCCACATAAGAACACCCTGGTACTCTCAGATATTATTGTGAAAAGGTCAAGTGGGCTTTGTAGTCCTTAGACTTAACTTGCACCACTGACAGGACTCTAAGTAAGCTAGGCCGAGGCAGCACTCTCAGATGACCCTATGGCAAGTGTACTGTTCAGGAAACCAATTGAGTTTTATAATCTTTATTTTATTAAAGAAAAAGCATGTTACTAAGTATCAGAGCCAAATTAAACCAAAACAAATAATCTAGCATTGTGCTGTTTAGTTACAAAGATGTAGTGAGGCAAAGAAAACATGAAAAATATAAAAGAGTTCAAAAACCTTATTAAAAATACAAAAAGACATTAAAAAGAATCAAAACAGTTCCAGTCCAGGAAATCATTAGTAAAAACAAGTTAATCCAAGTTGGTTATAAAAAGGCTATAGTCCTCAATGATCCTATAGAATAAAAACCCCTAAACAAAAGTAAAAATCCCTTATATGTCCCATAGTCCTTAGAAAAGAAAAATCCAGTAAATATACCATAGTCCTTACAAAATTACAAGAGCATAGTCCATATGGAGTATTCCAAGAAAAGAAGTCCATAAAGAATATTCCATAGAACAGTCCATAGAAAATAGTCCATGCATAGTCCTTAGGAAAAATCCCATAAGTCCAAAAGTAATCCAGCAAAGCATAGAAACCAGTCCATGTAGGTAGGACACCAAACTTTCTCTAAAGACATCAGGGTAAGTCCCAAATGGCTGAAGTGTAGGTCACGAATCACTGAAAGGTCGGTCTTGGAAAGACAATGTCTATAGAGAAAAAGTTCCTTTTTCAAGAGTAACTGGCAAGGGCTCATCGCACCTTCCCACGATGTCATCCAATCAGAGTTCGTTACTAGGCAAACAGTCCTGTTACATCACATGACTTCCTTCCCATACGCACCAGATGTTATTTGGGTTTTCTGTGGTTTATCAAAGAGTCACAACAATTCCCATCTATCTAATCACACAGAGTCCTTTCTCAGGCCTTCAGAATAACATTCTCTCTGCTCGCCTAGAAAACAACTTGTCAGCATAGCACAGATACTATATACAAAGAAACAAAATGGAACCTCTCTGGCTCACTTCATAATTACAAAACCCATATGCCTTCTTAAGATTTTAACTCAAAAACCCATCTCATCACACTCAACTCTTTCCGACCTGCGGACCGGTTGGAGGCGTGGGATCCATGCATCCCCCTGGGCTTACAGGGTGTGCTCGTGTGCATGCCGCAGGGCATCCTTGCGGGGGCATGAGGCACTCGTGGGGGGCAGGCCATGCATGTATGGGTGTATGTGCGTGCATGGTGGGTGGGAGATATGTCTCCACTGCCCGGTCCTGCCAAGGCCACAGACTGGCACAGGTCTGCAGACCAGGGATTGGGGAACACTGCTGTAGATCACTCATAGATCTCCCATTTAACGAGGAAAGTTTTTCCATGTGAAAACTGATGATTACATGCAAGATCTCCATACAAAAGAAAATAACTGCTAAATGTATTTGTCAGAATCCGGCTCCGACAACCTGTGGTGAAGGGAGAAATCTCTGAAATAAAGGAGACTGCAGTTGAGTTATCTGGTTCAAGCATGCTCAGGGTTATCGGCTGAAGTACAGGAACACAGAACAGAACAGAACAGAAGAGAAGAGAACTGCCTCAGCAACGCCCGGCACCCCCTTTTATTGAGTATTAAAGTTACATAACTTGGGGCTTGAACCAATAGGGGCATCGAGTGTAATCTGCCCAGCAACAAACCGCACAAGGACATCAATGTGGTACAATGCTGTTTCAGGTGGTCTGGGATCTTCTTCAACCGGGAAATCCAGTGACTGCTCATCAGCTCGCTGTGATGAGTTTGCCATTCATTTTGAGGGGAAAATCACTCAGATTCGCAGTGGGTTGGACTCCACCGTTACTGCAAAATCGGAGGATGTGTCCAGTATGCCGTGTTTAGGTCAAATATTAATGGATGCATTTTAATTGTTGAGACCTGAGGATGTGGACAGGGTGCTTGGATCTGTTCGTTCTCCCACCACTCTGCTCGACCCTTGCCCATCTCGGCTAATTGGAAGATCTGCCAGGAGGTTCACACTTGAGTCCAGGAGGCCTCTTTGAGAGAGGGAGTGGTCCCTACCACCTTGAAAGAGGCGGTAATTCGTCCACTCCTTAAAAAGCCTAACCTGGACCCAAGACTGGTGGTTAACTACCGACCAGTGGTGAACCTCCCTTATTTGGGCAAAGTGTTGGAGCGGGTTGTAGCCGGGCAACTCCAGGCGCTGCTGGATGAAACGGATTTTCTGGATCCATTTCAATTGGGTTTCAGGCCAGGTTTTGGTACGGAGACTGCCTTGGTCGCCCTGTACGACGACCTGTACGAGAGACAGGGGGAGTGTGACTCTGTTGATAGTGTGACAAACCCCAGACCTACTAGGGTATGCCACAGTTTCACTAAGCTGCCACCAACCATTCCCTATAAGGAGTCACACAGACCAGGAATGGATTTTTAACAAATAAAGGAATAAGGTTTATTTAAACAACACACAGGGAAAATAAAATGATCAGGTGAATAAGATACAGTAACGTGGCTTAGTCTCAATCATACATACACACAGTTTGGTTCACACAGAACACTTAACTTGAAGCACAGACCCTGAACCTATCAGTTCTGGCTAACCATACAGACACCTGAACCTATCAGGTTGGTACTGACTGACACACAGTAGTACCCTGTCTGACACACAGACTCCCACACCAGCTTCTTCTCTCAGCTTCTCCTCCAGCTTCTCCTTCTTCTCCACACAAGCTCCACATATATATACAGTACAGCCCCACCTCCTGATGTCCCGCCTTCCACTCCCCATAGGCTGGAACTTTCCCTCCAAACCCATGACAGACAGGTAACATCAGTGCTGTATGTAACACCTCCCCTCTTTATAAGTTGTTTTGTAGGGGGAAAGCTAAGGTGCTTTTCACCAAAAAAACAACCTGGTTAAAACACACAAAACAGTTATACATACAATATCATACTTACTTTTACTTACACTCTAAGTTAACCATATCAATACATCAAGTTACCTTTATTCATACAAACCAACATGTTTAATAAACAGACACATTTGACTTTTTGTCATCAAAATATATACATAGTCCATGTTTCTTTCGCCGTCTTCATTCTTCGGGTCTTCTTGACAAGGCGTCAGCAACACAGTTCACTGACCCTCTGACCACCTTCACTTCAAAGTCATAGTCTTGCAGATTTAAAGCCCACCTCATAAGTTTACTATTGTGGGTTTTCATTGTCTTTAACCATTGCAGTGGTGAATGGTCAGTGCACAGAATAAAATGTCTTCCCCAGATGTAAGGCTTGGCCTTCTGGATCGCGTATACTATGGCCAGACACTCCTTCTCCACGGTTGCCAAATGTCTCTCACCTTTCTGGAGTTTCCTACTCAGGTAGGACACTGGATGCTGGTCACCATTTTCATCCTCCTGGCAAAGAACTGCTCCTACCCCGCTGTTAGACGCATCGGTGTAGATGATGAACTCCCGGTCGAAGTCTGGAGCACGCAGCACTGGATAGTTGATGAGCGCCTCCTTCAACCTCCGGAACGCCTCCTCACAGTCGCTGGTCCACGGGATGCGGTCATCAGTCTTCTTCCTCGTCAGATCGGTCAGCGGAGCCGCAATCTCGCTAAACCTCGGGATGAACTTTCTGTAGTAGTGCACCAACCCAAGAAATGATTTGACTTTTCTCTTGGTGTTGGGTCTAGGCCAATCACGAACTGCTTCTATCTTGGCCTCTAGGGGTTTTATCACTCCTCCCCCTACTATGTGACCCAAGTATTTTATTTCTGGTCTACCCAGTTGCAGTTTGTTCTCTTTGCAGGGCCTAGGCCACAGCACTTCCTCCCCTGGGTCAAAGTGCCTCTCCCTGGCTTTCTGGTCATCCCAAGCTTTCTTTCTGACCTTTTGAGCTTGCAGGGTCTCTGCTGCTAGCTCTAGGTTTCTCTTTAGGTCATTCATCAAGGTGTCTATGTATGTCACAACGTCTTGTGGGTCATCCTGGGTGATCTGCTCCCAATTTTGTTTGATCAAATCAAGGGGCCCTTTCACCCTTCTCCCAAATAAAAGTTCAAACGGACTGAACCCGGTACTGGCTTGTGGCACTGATCGATAAGCAAACAAAAGGGATTGCAGCTTCTGGTCCCAATTGTTTGGATTCTCTGCCAAGTAAGCCCTAATCATGCGCATTAGAGTCCCATTGAACTTCTCAGTTAACCCATTACTTTCAGAGTGATAGGCAGTGGTTTCCTTGTGCTTAATTCCACAGATTTGCCATAACCGTTTCATGAGCTTCGATGTGAACGATGTGCCCAAATCTGTGATTATTTCTGAGGCAAATCCCATCCTGGACATATACCCCACCAAGGCATCTGCCACTGTGTTAGTTTCAATGTTAGTCAAGGGAATGGCTTCAGGGTACCTCGTGGCATGGTCCACAATGGTGAGAATGAACCTGTTCCCCCTCTTTGTGGCCTTGGGCAAAGGTCCCACAATATCCACCCCTATGCATTTGAACGGAGTGTCAATCACAGGCAAAGGGCACAACTTTGCTTTGGTCCTGTCGCGGCTATTCCCCTGCCTTTGACACACATCACATTGTTTACAGAACTCTTTGATCTGCTTTCCTATTTCAGGCCAGTAAAAATTCTGTGTGATTCTCTGCTGTGTTTTGTTCACCCCTAAGTGCGCAGCAAACATGTCAGAGTGCCCCCTTTGTAAGATCATGGGGCGATACTTTTCAGGTACCACTAGCTGACTTCGGATCCCATCTCCCCCTTTTGAGATATTCCTCAGGGTCTCTCTATACAAAATCCCCTTTTTCTCTAGAAATCTCACTGGGGTTTCAGGTGTTAGCTGGGCGTCAGTCACCTGTTCAAAACACTTTTGGAGAGTGGCGTCTGCCTTTTGCTCTTGGCCAAATCGGCTGTCTGTGGTTAAGGTTTCCACCACAGCTTCTGAACTCCCCTCTGCTTCCGTCTCTGGCTCATCATTACCCCCCTGAACTGTCCCCGTGGTGGCTTGTGAACGTGTAATCACTAGCACCCGTTTCACATGTTCAGCCAGGTCATTTCCCACGAGCACGGCTGCTGGCAGAGTCGATGAAATCGCTAGCCGCCAAACTCCCCTCCAGCCTTGAAAGTTCACAGGTACCTCCGCTACTGGCAGTGAGATCACCTGCCCCTCAATCCCTGCCACCTTCATGCTCTCATTTGGGATTATATATTCCCTAGGAATAATATCTGGATGGCACAGGGTCACCTGGGAACAAGTGTCCCTCAGCCCCCGATACTGATGGTCAAGTATTCCTACGTCCACCCCTGCTGTTTCAAACAACTGAGAATCTGTTCTCACAAGTAAGCAGCGCTTGACCTCCACAAGAGGACCATTTTCCTCAGCCTGATCAGCAGATGTAACTGTTCCAGATTGAGTAGCCATGGCAACAGGCTCCCTCAGTGACAAGGAGCTTTGCTCTTTCTGGACACAGAACACCGCTTTTGGCTTGGTTCCACTCGAATCCTGAGGCACAATTCCTTTTAGCTGCTTTAATTTCTCACACTCTGAGATTAGATGGCCCTTTCCCTGACAGAAATAACATTTTCTGCTATATTTTGAGTCTTTCTCATCTTGTTTTGGTTTTCCCTCCAAAATCTGAGGTCTTGGTTTCATGTCTGAGGGCTTCCCTTCACCATGGGCCCCTCCCCCTTGCTGGCTTTTCCCTGGTCCCTGAGAGTACTTGCTGTAGGTTTCTTTAGGTTTCCCCATCGATTTCCCCTCACCCAAGGGCTTTCTTATTTGGGAAATAAAATCTGCGATCTCGGCTGCTTCTGCCACAGATTTTGGTTTCCTTTCCCTCACCTGGAATTTCAGTTCCCCATGCAGGACTGAATAGAACTGTTCCAGCGCTATGAAGTCTTTGAGCTGCTGAAAGATCTCTGTCCCCTCCTGAGATAGCCATTTCTCTAGCAGCCTCACCAATTGGGCCCCCACTTGGGTAAAAGTCTGCTCTGGTTTCTTGGTGATTGACCTGAATCTTTGCCTCAGCTGTTCCGCATTTATCCCATGTCTGGCAAACACCAGTTTTTTAAACTCTGCAAAATCTTTCATCAGTTCCTCTGGCATCTCTGCATAGACTTCTGCCAGGCTGCCACTGATTAAAGATCGCATGATGGTCATCTTCTCAGTTTCCCTTACTGAGAAGTCCACAAACGCTCTTTCCACTAGGGAAAAGAACACCTCAGGACAATCTCCCTTGTGGTACACAGGGAATTTCTTCAGGTCAGCTTTAGACAATTGGCCTTCCTCAGAATCCCTATTGTTATTATTGTTCTGGTTCATCATTTCCAATTTTCTTAACTCAAACGCCATTCTTTCTTTTTCCAGAGCAATTTTCTCTCTCTCCAATCTTTCTTCTCTCTCCATTCTCTCTCTCTCTCTCTCTAATTCAAATTGCCGTTGTTTCTCTCTTTCCCTTTCCTCCATTTCCCTCACCCTCAGTTCATGCTGTTGGGCTAGGAGCATTTTTCTGAGTTCTGGGTTCTGTTCTCCCATGCTGTCACCTTGCACTGAGCCAAATTCATCCTCAGAACCTTGGTCAACCTGGGGGTCTTTCACTTCACCCATTTCTGCCATTTGGCTTCGAGTCAAGGGCATAATCCCCCCCCAGAACAGGCTGCTTTCAAAAGTCAAGCCTCAAAATAAAGCGACCACTTTTTTTTCTTTCGCCTCAGAACCAGCTTTCTATAGATTGCTGCTGTTCTTGAGCACTAACTTGCAACAGTTGCGAGCCAGAGTCTACCCCCCTTTGCTAGGCCTCTCAGCAGGCAAGCTAGATCACTGCTACTACCCAGTTTTGCCTCAGCTTTTTTCCCGCCAAAACAGGTTACCTCAGAGCTCCCTAATCTAGTCCCCAATCTGAGGCTACACGTTCTTCTACTAGCGCACCTCCCCGTGAGGTACACCTAGAAGATTACCTACGTGCTCTCAGATTGTCCCTGACTAGACCCCCCTTGCTCTGGGCACACTTGCCAAGGCTTTGCTGTACCACTGGACAACTGGACCAGTCGTATCCCACACGCTGGACACCAATCAATGTGACAAACCCCAGACCTACTAGGGTATGCCACAGTTTCACTAAGCTGCCACCAACCATTCCCTATAAGGAGTCACACAGACCAGGAATGGATTTTTAACAAATAAAGGAATAAGGTTTATTTAAACAACACACAGGGAAAATAAAATGATCAGGTGAATAAGATACAGTAACGTGGCTTAGTCTCAATCATACATACACACAGTTTGGTTCACACAGAACACTTAACTTGAAGCACAGACCCTGAACCTATCAGTTCTGGCTAACCATACAGACACCTGAACCTATCAGGTTGGTACTGACTGACACACAGTAGTACCCTGTCTGACACACAGACTCCCACACCAGCTTCTTCTCTCAGCTTCTCCTCCAGCTTCTCCTTCTTCTCCACACAAGCTCCACATATATATACAGTACAGCCCCTCCTCCTGATGTCCCGCCTTCCACTCCCCATAGGCTGGAACTTTCCCTCCAAACCCATGACAGACAGGTAACATCAGTGCTGTATGTAACAGATAGTACTGGACCTCTCAGCGGCTTTCAACACCATCGACCATGGTGTCCTTCTGGATAGGTTGGCTGGGTTGAGAGTTGGGGGCACCGTTTTACGGTAGTTCCACTCCTTCCTGGCTGACCGTGTCCAGAGGGTGGTGCTGGGGGACAGTTGCTCTGCCCATAGCATTTACATTGTGGGGTTCCTCAGGGCTCGATACTGCCCCCATGCTGTTTAACAGCTACAGTGGTGCCCCGCTAGACGCTTACCCCGCATGATGTCAAAATCACTTTATGATGAGTTTTTTGCGATCGCAATAGCAATCGCAAAACGATGGTTTCAATGGGTTTTTTTCGCTTGCGGTCAATTAGGAGCCTGCTCCGCGAACTGTTTGTTCGCTAAACAACAATTTTTCTGGCTCTGCAAAATGGATTCCCTTCATAAAATGGCTTCCTTCCCTTCGCAAAATGGCTGTTTTCTGGACCCCTGCTTCGGAAGACACCGATTTTAAACATCTGATCAGCGGTTCTCTATGGGCGATCTTTGCTGGACGATGAGGTATTTCCCCCATCGGAATGCATCGAACGGTTTTCAATGCATTCCAATGGTGTTTTTTTCACTTGACAATTATTTCGCTTAACAGCAATTTTCCTGGAACGGATTATCGTCAAGCAAGGCACCACTGTACCTGAAACCACTGGGAGAGGTCATCAGGAGGTTTGGGCTGAGGAGTCAGCAATATGCTGACCATGCTCAGCTCTACCTCTCGTTTTCCACCAATCCAGATGAGGCGGTTTCAGTGCTGAACTCGTGTCTGGACCTGATAATGGACTGGATGAGGGTTAATAAATTGAAACTCAATTCAGACAAGACAGAAGTGCTGTTAGTGGGTGCTTCGTCGGACAAGTTGGAGGGCCATTTCCCTGCCCTGAATGGGGTTACACTCTCCCTAAGGGACAGGGTCTGCAGCCTGGGGGTGCTCCTGGACCCCAGTCTAACTCTGGAAGCCCAGGTGGATGCAGTGGCCAGGGATGCCTTCCTTCAGCTGCAGAAGTTGTACCAGCTACAGCCCTACCTGGACGAGCAGAGTCTCATGACAGTTACACAAGCACTGGTAACATCCCACATAGATTACTGCAATGCGCTCTACGTGGGGGCTGCCTTTGAAGATGATCCAGCGACTGCAACTGGTCCTGAATCGAGCTGCACAGCTGGTGAGTGGTGGGGCTGCTAGGGAACTCATCAAGCCAATTCTGATTAAATTACATTGGCTACTAGTTGCTGCCCAGGCCCAATTCAAAGTGCTTGTTTTGACATATAAAACCCTAAACGGCTTGGGCCCTAGATATCTGAAGGACCACCTCCTTCCATATGAGCCTACCCAGCAGTTAAGATCTAGCCAGGGGGCCCTTTTGAAAGAGCCGTCCCTCAAGGAGATAATAGGGATGGGTTGTAGACAAAGGGCCTTTTCCGCAGCTGCCCCCAGACTATGGAATGCTCTCCCAACTGAGATTCATCTGGCTGATGACATTTTGGCACCGGTTCAAACCCTTCCTGCTCCAGAAGGCTTTAAATTGAAATAACATGAAATATGGGTCCTGATAGCAATTTTTAGAGCATCTATTTTAATTGTATTTTAATCGTTTTATCTTTTATTGTATTTTAATTGTTGTAAGCCCCCCAGAGATCTTTGGGTAGAGTGGGCGGCATATAAATTAAACAAACAAACAAATAAATAAATTTTTTTTAAAAACTCTGTTGACTCATTGAACTGCAATGTGGTTCACTACAGGAATTGGACCATGTTTTGGCCTTGTCATCAACCTTGAAGCTCCTGTGTCCATAAGGAGTTTTTAAGTTCCCAAATCAGCAGAGCCTGGATCTGACAAGAGCTGTGTTGCATCTGACCCAGAGGGGCTGAGTCCCACTAAAGATTTTTCAGTTATCAGCCCAGAAGGTCCTGGTTTTGCAAAGGACTATGTATCCACTGTCGCGAACATGGGTTCGAAAACACACGTGTAAGCTTGGACAGAGAGCAATCAGGAGTTTGCACATGCTAAAATGGGCTGAAGAGTCCAAATTCAGCTAGCCATGATACAACACTCCTTCTCACAAGTCTGCCCACATAAGAACACCCTGGTACTCTCAGATATTATTGTGAAAAGGTCAAGTGGGCTTTGTAGTCCTTAGACTCAACTTGCACCACTGACAGGACTCTAAGTAAGCTAGGCCGAGGCAGCACTCTCAGATGACCCTATGACAAGTGTACTGTTCAGGAAACCAAATGAGTTTTATAATCTTTATTTTATTAAAGAAAAGGCATGTTACTAAGTATCAGAGCCAAATTAACCCAAAACAAATAAACTAGCATTGTGCTGTTTAGTTACACAGATGTAGTGAGGCAAAGAAAACATAAAAAATAGAAAAGTATTCAAAAACCCAAAAAGCCATTAAAAAGAGTAAAAACAAAATAATCCATGTAGGTCATAAAAAGGCTATAGTCCTCAGTGATCCTATAGAATAAAAATCCCTTAACAAAAGTAAAAATCCCTTATATGTCCCATAGTCCTTAGAAAAGAAAAATCCAGTAAATATACCATAGTCCTTACAACATTACAAGAGCATAGTCCATATGGAGTATTCCAAGAAAAGAAGTCCATAAAGAATATTCCATAGAACAGTCCATAGAAAATAGTCCATGCATAGTCCTTAGGAAAAATCCCACAAGTCCAAAAGCAATCCAGCAAAGCGTAGAAACCAGTCCATGTAGGTAGGCCACCTGACTCTCTCTAAAGACATCAGGGTAAGTCCCAAATGGCTGAAGTGTAGGTCACGAATCACTGAAAGGTCGGTCTTGGAAAGACAAAGTCTATAGGCAAAAAGTTCCTTTTTCAAGAGTAACTGGTAAGGGCCTAATGCACCTTCCCACGATGTCATCCAATCAGAGTTCGTTACTAGGCAAACAGTCCTGTTGCACCACATGACTTCTTTCTCATACACACCAGATGTTATTTGGGTTACGGTGGTTTCTCAAAGAGTCACAACAATTCCCATCTATCTAATCACACAGAGTCCTTTCTCAGGCTTTCAGAATAACATTCTCTCGCTCGCCTGGAAAACACTTGTCAGCATAGCAAAGATACTTTATACAAAGAAACAAGATGGAACCTCTCTGGCTTATTTCTTAATTACAAAACCCATATGCCTTTAAAAGATTTTAACTCAAAAACTCATCTCATCACATCCACTGCCTATCAGGGCCTGAGTCTACCAAAGCCTATTTCGGTTCAAGGTAGGGTTGCCAGACATCCGGCAAAAGGAGGATATGTCCTACTTTTCAGGATCATGTCCTCCGTCCGGCAGGCAAAACTAAAAAACTTTAAAATGTCTGGCTTTTGTATCTCCACCCCCTGCAGCCCAACCTCTCCCTGTTATTTCCTTGGTTGCGGCCCTTGTAAATCCTCCGGTTCTTTCAGAGATGGGAGATAAGGTGCAATCAATCCCCGGCTTGTGGATGGCTGCTTCTGCCCAGAGCTGAATAAGGCAGGAAGGTGCGAGAGAGATGGATGGATGGAAATGGACAGGAGAGGCGTGGAGTGAAGTGAGTGCACTTGCTTGCCTGCCGGAGGGGAGGCTGGTCTGGGGTTCAGAGACAGGGAAATAGGGGCCAGGCCAGTCCCTCCTTCCTCCTAAAGCCGGGGAAGAGGAGGCACTTTTATCCCCCCTTCTGCCCTGACATCCCCTGACTCTGAGGCATGTGCAGAGTGCATTTCCAGGTCCAGGAGCATATGCAGTTATCCCCCATGCTTGTGGGAGCTGGAACACACACATACAAGTGCTTTTCTCTCAGCTTGAGAAATTGCAAATGGTGGAGAAAATGGCTTTGTGTGTGTGTGTGTGCGCGCGCGTGCGCGCATGCGTGCGTGTGTGTGTGTGTGTGCGCAAATCCATTTTCTCAACTCTTTGCATTTCTCAAGCTGAGAGAAATCCACACCTTGTTTTTTTCTGTTTTTTATAAAGTGTTTCAAATCTGTCACACAACTTTTAAAACTTTTTATTTCACTTTATTATGCTTTTATTAAAATAAAAAAATCAATAAATAAAACAAGGGGGATGGGTCTCCATTAAAGAAAGTAATAGATTGTGTCCATTGGTCCTGGGAGCCCAGCAAGTGTATATGTAGATTTGTTTTGGGTTTTTTAAAAAAAACATTTTTTAAAACAAGAAAACACAGTGGCCAGAGGATTCTAAGTTTTGTAGTCCAAAAAATGTAGCTTTCCCAGTCTTGACCTTTCAAGGGATGGTTATGGTATTGTCCCACAATCAAAGAGCTATTCTCCCCAATACCTAATTCCAAAAGCGACATGTCCCCCCACCCCGTGCACAGAGCCCCCCTAATATGTCCTCTTTGTCCTCCTTTCTATGTCCTCCTTTTCATACTCATGTATCTGGCAACCCTAGTTCAGGGTCAAGCTGGACTCAATTCTGTAAAAGACTTTTGTTGCAAGTTGTTTTCTCCCCCCACATTAATAGCTTTTGCAGACTGATGGGGGGGGGCAGCAGGAGTGCCTCACAGTTTATTTAATTAATTTGTAAAAATATTGAGCAGTGTAAAAACATCCTTTACATCGTAAGCATGAATGCCTGAGTTTATTAAAGGATGCTTCCATAGCCCCCTCCCCAGACCCTTACTCTTCTTGTTTGCTTTACAGATGCACCTGCTAGCAGCCCCAACTGGCTGAGCCTGTGGTTAAAATCGGCCGACCACAGATATCCTGTTTTGTTCAGTTTCCTGTTGAGAATCGTTAGAATACCCAAAGGGGAGGGGAACTGCCTGCATACTTAGAAAATATATGCCCTTTGCTGCTCTACCCTATAGAATGCATACTGAATAACTCCCTTAACCTACTTTTCAGCCAATGAGGATTTTTCTGTATCTGTATTTCCTGGTGGTTAGAAGGCATAAAAGTTCTTCGCCCTTATGAGTCAATGTCCCTCGTGCCTGGGGGACCCGAATGGCCATTCGAAATAAACAGCGCTTGTTCTCTCTTGAGTCTGTGTATGGTCAAATCTCATGCTTGCTGGTACAAGAGTGTTTTAACACTTCCAGATTTCTTATATCTGGCTCACAACATGGACAAATAACAGCCAGTAATAAATTACACCATAAAGAACTGTAGATGTTACTCAAAACCAAAAGGTCCACCACATGCTCAGGTGGAGCATGTCCAAGATGAAGTGAGCTCTTTCTTAACATGGGTATTATTTCTCCCCAGAGGCAAGAGATTGTGCCCAGGAATAGACAGTGTTGGTCTTCAGCTATTAAAAAGAGTAGATTTTGAAATAGTTCTTGGATTTTGATGCATTGGGGATAATACTATTAATTTTATTTATTTATTTATTTTTATTCTATTTATACTCCGCCTATCTGGTCATGGTGACCACAAGGATTTAAGTTAAATTATTTTTAAATTATTTCCAAGCTCAGTGTGGGGAAAATGCAGTGTTAACTCATAATCAGTCTGACTGGAACTAGGCAGTCCTAAACCTCACTCCAGTTGCAAGACTAGCCTGTCAAGGGCTTGCCAAAGTTCCATTTTGGAGTCATCACCCAAGATGGTGCCTGAGGTAGACTGGATGCAGTAGTAAAATAATAAAACATTTCCAAATTCTAAGCCTGCCAAAAACATTGTGCAGCTGTCCTCTTCTGACACTTATTTGTTCCAGTAGAGGAGAGGGAGGGGGTTAAAGGGACATAACAACTCAGAACACATCTCTCTTGGATTTCCAACAAGAATTTGGAGCCCAAATAAACATGCTATTATGAGATACTGTTCTGGCTGGTTAAAGGTTAAGCACTGAATTGGTTTATTGGCAAGGCACAGATAAACTATAGCCTACGTAGATGAACTTATTACATAGTTTTGAACTTTGGTTAAATTCTCTGTGCTGTGCAGCAGAAATGCAAGGATTCAAAGAGGAAAATGGCTTCAAGTTCACGAGATTAGTCCATCTCTTTTCTCAGTAAGTGACACTTACAGTTTCAGTAACTCACTGTGAGACATTAGCGACAGAAAAAATATTTTCTTTACTTACATTTCTGAACAGATCAAACAGCAAACTGAGAACACACCTGACTGCTTTTCAGCAACAGGCCTCAACAAACTCCCTGCCTGCTTCAACAGGCAGACTCCAACAGATGAAGGAAGGTGTGGGGGGGAGGGAGCTCTTAGCGAATAATCAGGGCTCTCTTTGAATCCAGAAGCAGGGAAGGAACCATTGGCTAGTGCTTAATAGACTGCACGTCACCCCCAAACAAAGAAAGCTCCCTCCGGGCTCCACCTACTAGAACCAGTATGTGAGGGTGCAAAAACTCTACAGAACTTTCAGCACATTTTGCACAGGGCCAAAGGTGAACTTGGTATCGGATGTGAATTTTGAGGCCTACAGACGAATTACATTTTGAATTAAGAGATTAACGGAGGTAAAATATTGGAGAGGTCTGAAATATTGGTTTTGTTGTTTGTTAGATATCACACCGTTTTGTGGTATAATTTTTTTAAGTAAGTGGGCTGCTGTATCTTGTTCCATTTTGAGTTTTATAGTGTCCCCTGGATAGATGTCACACTTTTCCTGTCATAGGGGATATGCTGGAGCACTTTTCAACAAGAGGTTCTCAAAGACGTTTGTATAGTAAGAGATGGAGATGGGGCAGTTGTTCTCTCTTAGTATAAAAATTGTTGTGAATGTAAAATACTGGTGGCACAGCAGCAGATGTACAGACATGTACACTGCCTTGGCATTGGAAGTAGAAAAAGATGGAAATATCTTTCCTAAGTAAATTTAAGTAGAGCATCCTGATGAGTGATTTTTCCCTGTTCATCATCTTTCCTGCTGTAGATGTCTGTAAACCATCCAGCATCATGGAGGCTACAGTCAAAGTCACAAAGCTGCTGAAAGGAGCTAGGCTGAATCTGCTGATAAACAATGCTGGGATAGTAAACATATAGAGCACCCTGGAATTGGCAGCACCGGAGGACATGTTGGAGGTGTACAAAACCAATGTGATTGGGCCCATGCTAGAAAGCCAGGTAAGGCAGATCTAAGGTACCATTAATCCTTAGACACCTCCCCTTCAGTGGCAGATGATACAGGCTACTGTATGTGAAAATGGGCCAGCAATTCTCATGGAACAATGCTATGTGATGAGTGGTTCTTAAATAAGATTGGTTTCCCACCTTGGACATTGCTACAAGGCCTGTAGTAATAGCTACCTAGCAGACAGATGCACCAGTATACTGGTGCTGTGGCAAAAATGCCTACCTGTTGAATTAGAATTGCTCATATGACAAGAGAAGTCAGGTAACTATAAAATATTTTTCCCTTTTATTGAATATCAACTACAAATATCGGGTCAAATACTCCTCCTACCATGAATACACCAAGTTCCAGTCCTCCAAATCTGGGCAGCCTAAACAAATCAGATAGTTCAGTCTCCATACCATACAGTTTTGGTTAATATGCTAGTTTAATTTACATAATTTGAAAAATCTGCAATAACATATTAATTTTGCATTATTTTTCTACCAAATGTTAATATCCTTTTTTTTAAAGACACCCAGGAATGGCAGGTATGTATAGCAGCAGCAGCAACACATTGCTGATAATTAAAGAGCTCCTGATTTGATTTTTGGGTGTGTGTAACTTACAACCACTTCATGGATTGCTGCCTTGTCGTGGCGAAGGGGCTTGAGTAACTCAGAGAAGCTATGGGCTATGCCGTGCAGGGACACCCAAGATGGACAGGACATAGTGGAGAGTTCCGACTAAACACAATCCACCTGGAGTAGGAACTGGCAAGCCACTCCAGTATCTTTGCCAAGAAAACCCCATGAACAGAAACAAAAGATATGATGCTGGAAGATGGGACCTTCAGGTCGGAAGGCATCCAACATGCTACTGAGGAAGAGCGGAGGACAAGTACAAGTAGCTCCAGAGCTAATGAAGTGGTTGGGTCAAAGCCGAAAGGACGCTCAGCTGTGGACGTGCCAGGAACTGAAAGGAAAGTCCAATGCTGCAAAGAAAAATACTGTACTGCATAGGAACCTGGAATGTAAGATCTATGAACCTTGGGAAGCTGGAGGTGGTCAAACAGGAGATGGCAAGAATAAACATCGACATCCTGGGCATCAGTGAACTAAAATGGACAGGAATGGGCGAATTCAGCTCAGATGATTATCATATCTACTATTGTGGGCAAGAATCCCGTAGAAGGAATGGAGTGGCTCTCATAGTCAACAAAAGAGTCGGAAAAGCTTTAATGGGATACAATCTCAAAAATGATAGAATGATTTCAATACGAATCCAAGGCAGACCTTTCAACATCACAATAATCCAAGTTTATGCACCAACCACCACTGCTGAGGAGACTGAAATTGAACAATTTTATGAAGATTTACAACACCTTCTAGAACTGACACCAAAGAAAGATGTTCTTCTCATTCTAGGGGACTGGAATGCTAAAGTAGGGAGCCAAGAGATAAAAGGAACAACAGGGAAGTTTGGCCTTGGAGTTCAGAACGAAGCAGGACAAAGGCTAATAGAGTTTTGTCAAGAGAATAAGCTGGTCATCACAAACACTCTTTTCCAACAACACAAGAGGCGACTCTACACATGGGAATCACCAGATGGGCAATATCGAAATCAGATTGATTAGATTCTCTGCAGCCAAAGATGGAGAAGCTCTATACAGTCAGCAAAAACAAGACCTGGAGCTGACTGTGGCTCTGATCATCAGCTTCTCATAGCAAAATTCAAGCTTAGACTGAAGAGAGTAGGAAAAACCTCTGGACCACTCAGGTATAATCTAAACCAAATCCCTATGAGTACACAGTGGAAGTCAAGAACAGATTTAAGGAACTAGATTTGGTGGACAGAGTGCCTGAAGAACTTTGGATAGAGGCTCGTAACATTGTACAGGAGGCAGCAACAAAAACCATCCCAAAGAAAAGGAAATGAAAGAAAGCAAAATGGCTGTCCAACGAGGCCTTAGAAATAGCAGAGAGGAGAAGGGAAGCAAAATGCAAGGGAGATAGGGAAAGTTACAGAAAGTTGAATGCAGACTTCCAAAGAATAGCAAGGAGAGACAAGAGGGCCTTCTTAAATGAACAATGCAAGGGAATAGAGGAAGATAACAGAAAAGGAAAAACCAGAGATCTGTTCAGGAAAATTGGAGATATTAGAGGAACATTTTAAACAAAGATGGACATGATAAAGGACAAAAATGGGAGGGACCTAACAGAAGCAGAAGACATCAAGAAGAGGTGGCAAGAATACACAGAGGAACTATACCAGAAAGATTTGGATATGCCGGACAACCCAGATAGTGTGGTTGCTGACCTTGAGCCAGACATCCTGGAGAGTGAAGTCAAGTGGACCTTAGAAAGCCTGGCTAACAACAAGGCCAGTGGAGGTGATGGCATTCCAGTTGAACTATTTAAAATCTTGAAAGATGATGCTGTTAAGGTGCTACATTCAATATGCCAGCCAGTTTGGAAAACCCAACAGTGGCCAGAGGACTGGAAAAGATCAGTCTACATCCCAATCCCAAAGAAAGGCAGTGCCAAAGAATGCTCCAACTACCGCACAATTGCACTCATTTCACACGCTAGCAAGGCTATGCTCAAAATCCTCCAAGGTAGGCTTCAGCAGTATGTGGACCAAGAACTCCCAGAAGTACAAGCTGGATTCCGAAGAGGCAGAGGAACTTGAGACCAAATTGTTAACTTGCGCTGGATTATGGAGAAAGCCAGAGAGTTCCAGAAAAATATCTACTTCTGCTTCATTGACTATGCAAAAGCCTTTGACTGTGTGGACCACAGCAAACTATGGCATGTCCTTAAAGACATGGGAGTGCCTGACCACCTTATCTATCTCCTGAGAAACCTATATGTGGACAGGAAGCAACAGTTAGAACTGGATATGGAACAACTGATTGGTTCAAATTTGGGAAAGGAGTACGACAAGGCTGTATATTGTCCCCCAGTTTATTCAATTTATATGCAGAATACATCATGCGGAAGGCTGGACTGGAGGAATCCCAAACGGAATTAAGATTGCCGGAAGAAATATCAACAATCTCCGATATGCAGATGATACCACTCTGATGGCAGAAAGTGAAGAGGAATTAAAGAACCTTGTAATGAGGGTGAAAGAGGAGAGTGCAGAAAAATGGTCTGAAACTCAACATCAAAAAAACTAAGATCATGGCCACTGGTTCCATCACCTCCTGGGAAATAGAAGGGGAAGATATGGAGGCCGTGACAGATTTTATTTTCCTGGGCTCCATGATCACTGCGGATGGAGACAGCAGCCACGAAATTAAAAGACGCCTGCTTCTTGGAAGGAAAGCGATGACAAATCTTGACAGCATCTTAAAAAGCAGAGACATCACCTTGCCAACAAAAGTCCGAATAGTCAAAGCTATGGTTTTTCCTGTTGTGATGTATGGAAGTGAGAGCTGGACCATAAAGAAAGCAGACCGCCGAAGAATTGATGCCTTTGAATTGTGGTGCTGGAGGAGACCTTGAGAATCCCCTGGACTGCAAGGAGAACAAACCTATCCATTCTAAAGGAAATCAACCCTGAGTGCTCCCTGGAAGGACAGATCCTGAAGCTGAGGCTCCAGTACTTTGGCCATCTCATGAGAAGAAAAGACTCCCTGGAAAAGACCCTGATGTTGGGAAAGTGTGACGGCAAGAGGAGAAGGGGACGACCGAGGATGAGATGGCTGGACAGTGTCTGCGAAGCAACCAACATGAATTTGACACAACTCCGGGAGGCAGTGGAAGATAGGAGGGCCTGGCGTGCTCTGGTCCATGGGATCACAAAGAGTCGGACACGACTAAACGACAAAGTAACTTACAAGCAATGAGAAAAAATTGTGCACATTTCTGGAGAAGTACTTTGATAAGGGTCTTAATTCACTAAATACTACACAAAAGTTCTTTATTAATAAAATCAGTGCATTGAGTTCAGCTCAGTAATGAGACGACTGGCACCTATCAAGTGTACATTCATTATATAGACACCTATCTAAATACTTAAATACAATCACCGGTCATAATCATAGTCATAAACACCAAAAATAGTCCAAGCACCTACTATGTAGAAATAGGTATGTTCATCACTCCCTCAGTAACCTTGCAATCATAGAATCATAGAATAATTCAGTTGGAAGTGGCCTATAGGGTAATTGAGCGCAACACTCTGCTCAATACCTGCTCTATACTTATACGTTTGTTTAATTGTTTATTTAAAATATTTTAATCCACCTTTCTCCTTAAAAAGGATCCAAGGCGGCTTACATCATTAAGATACAATGCTAAAGCTGAAAACAGTAATTATACAAATCCCAAAAAGAATCAAGCAATATCACACTAAAAACCAGTAAACAAAAGCAACACCAGAAACATATTAGTAGTAAGGCACAACAATCACTAACACAAGGACTTCCGGCTTGACGTCGCGATGAGACAGCAGCAGGAGGACAGAGCTCTGTCCCCTGGGCTGGATTCTGTCCTGTTTGGGACACTCTAGGGTGTCGGAACCACCCCGGAGGGGTGGTGAACTGGGGGGGGAAGCCTGTTGATCACGGGGGCGGCGGTCACCCCTGTTCGATCCAGGAAACTCCTTAATCAGCCAACGGGCAGAAACAAGCAGTGTAACTTGCTTGATTCTGCAAGGAAATGGTTGCTGTTCTCTTGTGGCCATGCCTGCCTCTGGGATTTGGATGCCCAAGTTCAAATCTGATTTTAAAATTTTTTTAACTGCTGCCATGCTGCTTCTTGGTTGGGGGGGGGTCTATGCATCTCAATGGGGCAGAAATTTTTTTACCAAAAATTAACGAAGACTCAGAAACTTTTAAATGCTTGGACTCGTTAGTGCAGCTTGTGAAACCTTTGCAAACTTAATCTGGCTTTCTTCTGAGTCTTCGTTAATTTTTGGTGAATTTTTTCTCCCCCATTGAGATGCCTTGAAGCCTACTCAATGCATTTGAATGGTGGATACATTGTTTCACACAACGATGTTTCCTATGGGGATTTTTGCTTAAGGACGGCAATCCGTTCCAATTGGAACGGATTATCCGGTTTTCAGTGCATCTCTATGGGAAATGGTGTTTCACAGAACGATGTTTTCACAGAACTTTTTTTTGGAACCAATTAACATCGTTGTGCGAGGCACCACTGTAATTGTAAGCAAAGTATGTAACACGATGTTTGACAAGCACAAAACAATGTAGATAGATTGAAAAACTAATAAAATGTTTTTAAAAAATCACTAACACACACGCAGCCAGTCACTGGGGAAGAGAACAATCTTTCCATGCTTGTTGAAGGACATAAAAATGGGACCAGCCTGGCTTCCTGTAGAAGGGAGTTCTAGAGTCTGAGAGCAACAACACAGAAGTCATTCTCCCATGTCCCCACCAGCTCCACATGTGAAGGTGGTGGAACCAAGAGAAAAGCCTCCTCTGATTATCTTAACAGCATAGCAGGCTCATAAAGGGAGATGTGGCCCTTGGACCCAAGTTGTTTAGAGCTTTATAGATTAGAAACAGCACTTTGAATTATGCCTGGAAACAGATTGGCAATGAGTGGAGCTGCTGTAACATGGGGGTCATGTAATCCCTATAAGCAGCCCATTACCAATTTCACTGTGGCATTTTAGACCCTCTGAATTTTCTGGAGGCAGCCCCATGTAGACCATGTTACAGTAATCCAGCCAGATTACTTCCCAATTGTTTCTCCAACAGGTATTTCCTGATTCCTGATTTGACCATGTCGAGAAAATAATAAAACTGTTACTTGCATTCTTCCTGCACTCTAAATAGGCCAAAGGCTGAGCACTAACAAGATTGAATTCTGCCTTATATTGGCTAAACTAACTTTTTAAGAACTAAATGAAATAAAGAATACAAGTGTTACATCAATACATGGGGAGGATTTAAACAGAGAAACAGTCAGTGCTGGATTTTGTTTCCAAATGTTCTACCAATACCCTGAAATTAAAGTAGGGACTCTTTAATTAGTGGCAATCTGCTGCTACTGTCATTCCCATTATACCAGCAACAGAATTCTGTCCATTATATTTTAGCCTTGGAATATCTGTATGTTAACCATTGACCTGAGGGAGGCACTATAGAATATAATGGTTTGAGTTTTAGTGGAAACAGGGAAACACAAGTGTGACAAACCCAGACCTACTGGGATCTATCACACAGTTACTAAGCTGCCACCAACCATTCCCTATAATAAGTCACACAGACCAGGGATGGATTTTTAAACAACAAAAGAATAAGGTTTATTTTAAATACAAACAGGGTAAATAAAACAATCAGGTGAATAAAATAAAGTAACGTGGCTTATTCTCACACACACAAGCATACAGTTTGGTTCACCTAGAACCTTTAACTTAAAGCACAGACCCTGAACCCATCAGTTCTGGCTAACCAACAGACCCCTGAACCTTTCAGGCTGGTACTCTGACACACAGTAGTACCCTGTCAGACACCCAGACTCCCACAACAGCTTCTTCTTCCCCAGCTGCTGCTTCGTCCCAACCCAGTGTCTCACAGTCTGTCTCAGCATCATCTCTTCACCACACAGGCATCACATATTTATACAGTACAGCCCCTCCTCCTGATGTCCCGCCTTCCACTCCCCATAGGATGGAACTTTCCCTCCAAACCCATGACAGACAGGTAACATCAGTGCTGTTATGTAACACCTCCCCTCTTTATAAGTTGTTTTGTAGGGGGAAAGCTAAGGTGCTTTTTCCCAAAAAAAACAACCTGTATAAAACACACAACACCAATTATACCTACCATATTATACTTACTTACATTCTAAGTTAAACATTTCAAATAGGCATTTAAACATTTACCATATACATTACATCAATTTACCTTTATTAATACAAACCAATTTAAAACCAGGTACATTTTAACTTTTTGTTTTCATTATATACATATAGTCCATGTTCTTTCGCCGTCTTCAGTCTTCAGGTCTTCTTGATAAGGCGTCAGCAACACAGTTCACTGACCCTCTGACCACCTTCACTTCAAAGTCATAGTCCTGTAAGTTCAAAGCCCACCTCATAAGTTTGCTATTGTGGGTTTTCATTGTCTTTAACCATTGCAATGGTGAATGGTCAGTACACAGAACAAAATGTCTTCCCCAGATGTAAGGCTTGGCCTTCTGGATCGCGTAGACTATGGCCAAACACTCCTTCTCCACGGTTGCCAAATGTCTCTCACCTTTTTGAAGTTTCCTACTCAGGTAGGACACTGGATGCTGGTCACCATTCTCATCCTCTTGGCACAGAACTGCTCCTACCCCGCTGTTAGACGCATCGGTGTAGATGATGAACTCCCGGTCGAAGTCTGGAGCACGCAGGACTGGATAGTTGATTAACGCCTCCTTCAACCTCTGGAACGCCGCCTCACAGTCGCTGGTCCACGGGATGCGGTCATCAGTCTTCTTCCTCGTCAGATCGGTCAGCGGAGCCGCAATCTCGCCAAACCTCGGGATGAACTTTCTGTAGTAGCCCATCAACCCAAGAAATGATTTGACTTTTTTCTTGGTGTTGGGTCTAGGCCAATCACGAACAGCTTCTATTTTGGCCTCCAGGGGTTTTATCATTCCTCCCCCTACCATGTGACCCAAGTATTTTATTTCTGGGCTACCCAGCTGACACTTGCTGGCCTTTACTGTTAGCCCTGCTGCACTTAACCTCTGCAGCACTAACTCCAGGTGTATCAGGTGATCTTCCCAGGTATTACTGAAGATCCCTATGTCGTCAATGTAGGCCACTGTAAAGTTACTGAGCCCTGCCAAGGTCTGGTCCATCAGCCTTTGGAATGTGGCTGGTGCATTTCTGAGACCAAAGCTCAGGACTCGAAACTCATAGAGACCAAAAGGGCTGCAAAAGGCAGTCTTTTCTTGATCCCTGGGATCAATTCTTAATTGCCAATATCCCTTTACCAGGTCCAATGATGAGATGAACCGACAACCCCCTATGGTTTCAATCAGGTTGTCTAGCCTGGGCATTGGGTAGGCATCAGGAGTGGTTACACGGTTTAATTTCCTGTAATCAACACAAAACCTAATGCTCCCATCAGGCTTGTCCACAAGGACTATCGGAGAGGACCAAGGACTAGAAGAGGGGACGATTATGTTCTCCCTCAGCATTTCGTCCAACTCCTTCCGCACCTTGTCCCTATAGGGTCCCGTTACTCGGTATGGGGATACTGCCTGCGGGGGTGCATCCCCTGTGTGGATCCGATGCATCACTCCCTTCACTATCCCCGGCTTGTTGGAAAACACCTGTTGATATTTATTAAGCAGCATTTTTAGTTCTTGCTGCTGGTCTTGGGTGAGTGCAGGACTGATCTTTACCTCCTCTGGGTTGTATTTTACTTCCCCTCTACCCTCCCAGAAGGGTAATTCCGCTTCCTCACTCTCAGCTGCTTTTATCGCAAATAAAACCCTCTGTTCCCCTCTGTAGTAGGGTTTTAGGGCATTCACATGAACCACCCTCCTTGCTTGGTTCTCCTCCTGCTCTATTAGGTAGTTCAGGTCTGACATCTTGGAAATGACCCTATATGGTCCTGCCCATTTGAGCTGCAGTTTATTCTCTCTGCAGGGCCTAAGCCAAAGCACTTCCTCCCCTGGGTCAAAGTGCCTCTCTCTAGCTTTGTGGTCATACCATGTTTTCTGTCTGACCTTCTGAGCTTGCAGGTTTTCTGCTGCCAGCTCTAGATTTCTCCTTAGGTCATTCATCAAGGTGTCTATGTAAGTCACAACGTCTTGTGGGTCATCCTGGGTGATCTGCTCCCAATTTTGTTTGATCAAATCAAGGGGCCCTTTCACCCGTCTCCCAAATAGAAGTTCAAATGGACTAAACCCGGTACTGGCTTGTGGCACTGATCGATAAGCAAACAAAAGGGATTGCAGCTTCTGGTCCCAATTGTTTGGATTCTCTGCCAAGTAAGCCCTAATCATGCGCATTAGAGTCCCATTGAACTTCTCAGTTAACCCATTACTTTCAGGATGATAGGCAGTGGTTTCCTTGTGCTTAATTCCACAGATCTGCCATAAGCGTTTCATGAGCTTTGATGTGAACGATGCTCCCAAATCTGTGATTATCTCTGAGGCAAATCCCATCCTGGACATATACCCCACCAAAGCATCGGCCACTGTGTTAGTCTCAATGTTAGTCAAGGGTATGGCTTCAGGATACCTTGTGGCATGGTCCACAATTGTTAGGATGAACCTGTTCCCCCTCTTTGTGGCCTGGGGCAAAGGTCCCACTATATCCACCCCTATGCATTTGAACGGAGTGTCAATCACAGGCAAAGGGCACAACTTTGCTTGGGTCCTGTCGCGGTTATTCCCCTGCCTTTGACACACATCACATTGTTTACAGAACTCCCTGATCTGCTTCCCTATGTCAGGCCAGTAGAAATTCTGTGTGATTCTCTGCTGTGTCTTGTTCACTCCTAAGTGCGCAGCAAACATGTCAGAGTGACCCCTTTGTAAGATCATAGGGCGATACTTTTCAGGTACCACCAGCTGACTTCTGATCCCATCTCCCCCTTTTGAGATATTCCTCAGGGTTTCTCTATATAAAATCCCCTTTTTCTCCAGAAATCTCACTGGGGTTTCAGGTGTTAGCTGGGCGTCAGTCACCTGTTCAAAACACTTTTGGAGAGTGGCGTCTGCCTTTTGCTCCTGTCCAAATCTGCTGTCTGTGGTTAAGGTTTCCACCACAGCTTCTGAACTCCCCCCACCTGCTTCCGTCTCTGGCTCATCATTACCCCCCTGAACTGTCCCTGTGGTGGCTTGTGAGCGTGTAATCACTAGCACCCGTTTCACATGTTCAGCCAGGTCATTTCCCACGAGCACGGCTGCTGGCAGAGTCGATGAAATCGCTATCCGCCAATCTCCCCTCCAGCCTTGAAAGTTGACAGGTACCTCTGCTACTGGCAGAGAGATTATCTGCCCCTCAATCCCTGCCACCTTCATGCTCTCATTTGGGATTATAAACTCCCTAGGGATGATATCTGGATGGCACAGGGTTACCTGGGAACAAGTGTCCCGCAGTCCCCTATACTGACGGTCAAGTATTCCTACGTCCACCCCTGCTGTCTCAAACAACTGAGAATCTGTTTTTATCAGCAAGCAGCGCTTCACCTCCATAAGAGGACCATTTTCCTCAGCCTGATCAGCAGAGGTAGCTGTTCCAGACTGAGTAGTCATGGCAACAGGCTCCCTCTGTGACAATGAGCTTTGCTCCTTCTGGACACAGAACACAGCTTTTGGCTTGGTCCCACTAGCATTCTGAGGCACCATTCCTTTTAGCTGCTTCAATTTCTCACACTCTGAGATCAGATGACCCTTTCCCTGACAGAAATAGCATTTTCTGGTGTATTTTGATTCTCTCTCCTCTTGTTTGGGTTTTCCCTCCAAATTCTGAGGGCTTGGTTTCATGCCTGAGGGCTTCCCTTCACCATGGGCCCCTCCCCCTTGCTGGCTTTTCCCTGGTCCCTGAGAGTACTTGCTGTAGGTTTCTTTGGGTTTACCTACAGATTTCCCCTCACCCAAGGGCTTTCTTATTTGGGAGATAAAATCCGCGATCTCTGCGGCTGCTGCCACAGATTTCGGTTTCCTTTCCCTCACCTGGAATTTCAATTCCCCATGCAGGACTGAATAGAACTGTTCCAGGGCTATCAAGTCTTTAAGCTGTTCATAGGTCTCTGTTCCCTCCTGCGACAGCCATTTCTCAAGCAGCCTCACCAATTGGGCCCCCACTTGGGTAAAAGTCTGTTCTGGCTTCTTGGTGAGGGACCTGAACCTTTGTCTCAGCTGCTCTGCATTTATCCCATGTCTTGCGAACACCAGTTTTTTAAACTCTGCAAAATCTTTCATCCGTTCCTCAGGCATCTCGGCATAAACCTCAGCCAGGCTACCACTGATTAAAGAACGCATGATGGTCATCTTCTCAGTTTCCCTCACTGAGAAGTCCACAAACGCTCTTTCCACTAAGGAAAAGAACACCTCAGGACAATCTCCCTTGTGGTACACAGGGAATTTCTTCAGGTCAGCCTTAGACAGTTGGCCTCCCTCAGAATCCCTATTATTATTATTGTTCTGGTTCATCATTTCCAGTTTTCTTAACTCATACGCCATCCTTTCTTTTTCCAGAGCAATTTTCTCTCTCTCCATTCTTTCTTCCCTCTCCATTCTCTCTCTCTCTCTCTCTAATTCAAATTGCCTTTGTTTCTCCCTTTCCTCTCTTCTTTCTCTCTCTAATCTTTCCTCCATTTCCCTCACCCTCAGTTCATGCTGTTGGGCTAGGAGTATTTTTCTGAGTTCTGGGTCCTGCTCTCCTGTGCTGTCACCTTGCACTGAGCCAAATTCATCCTCAGAACCTTGGTCAATCTGGGGGTCTTTCACCTCACTCATGTCTGCTACTTGGCTTCGAGTCAAGGGCATACCCCCCCTCAGAACAGGCTGCTTTAAAAAGTCAAGCCTCAAAATAAAACGACCACTTTTTTTCCTTTTACCTCAGAACCAGCTCTCCCTAGAGATTGCTGCTGTTCTTCAGCACTAAAGTTGCAACAGTATCGAGTCAGAGCCTACCGCCCTCTGCTGGGCCTCTCAGCTGGCAAGCTAGCTCACTGTTGCTACGCAGATTTGCCTCAGCTTTTCCCGCCAAAACTAGGCTGCCTCAGAGCACCTAAATCTAAGTCTCCCCAGTTGGCACGTTCTTCTACTAGTGCACCTCCCCGTGAGGTACACCTAGAAGATTACCTACGCGCCTCAAACTGTCCCTGACTAGACCCCCCTTGCTCTGGGCACACTTGCCAAGGCTTTGCTGGACCGCTGGACAACTGGACCAGTCGTATCCCACACGCTGGACACCAATCAATGTGACAAACCCAGACCTACTGGGATCTATCACACAGTTACTAAGCTGCCACCAACCATTCCCTATAATAAGTCACACAGACCAGGGATGGATTTTTAAACAACAAAAGAATAAGGTTTATTTTAAATACAAACAGGGTAAATAAAACAATCAGGTGAATAAAATAAAGTAACGTGGCTTATTCTCACACACACAAGCATACAGTTTGGTTCACCTAGAACCTTTAACTTAAAGCACAGACCCTGAACCCATCAGTTCTGGCTAACCAACAGACCCCTGAACCTTTCAGGCTGGTACTCTGACACACAGTAGTACCCTGTCAGACACCCAGACTCCCACAACAGCTTCTTCTTCCCCAGCTGCTGCTTCGTCCCAACCCAGTGTCTCACAGTCTGTCTCAGCATCATCTCTTCACCACACAGGCATCACATATTTATACAGTACAGCCCCTCCTCCTGATGTCCCGCCTTCCACTCCCCATAGGATGGAACTTTCCCTCCAAACCCATGACAGACAGGTAACATCAGTGCTGTTATGTAACAACAAGTTCAATCCTTCCTTAGTCACAAAGTTTCCTTGGTATCTTTGGGTCAGTCAGTACTTTTCAGCCAACCTGCCTTACAGACTAAAATGGGGATAGGAGAAACATAGAAAGCAGACATATATATTGGTAATGCATATAGATAAATAAAAGCATTTTGCTACATACTCTGGGCTTATTCTTCATGGTCAGTTTTTACCTATGGCAAAAAAAACTACAGTGTGCAAACATGTTGCCCATGAAAAATATTAAAATAGTCATTTCATTTTTGTCTACTTTGACTATGATTTTTATCTACAATTTCTTTTCACAATGTGTCCCCAGGTAGACAGCTGGCAGTGGGCACTGGAATTAAAGAGATGGCTGAGGATGACAACAAAGAATATGGCCTCACCTGAGGCTATTAAGTGGTAGGCTCTGCCCTTGTTGAGACCATGATCAATGGCACCAGCTACTGATTGTGGTCTCATATCTTAGCCGAGTTGGTATAGGCCAAGTGGTGATTGTAGCAAACAGCCCTGACCTCACAAATAGCGAGAACCTCATGAAAGCCTGGGGGGGATAAGGACTTCAGAGGGCATTGCGGCAAAGTGGTCACCAGCAGCGGGATCGAATTTAATCCAGTGACGCCTAAGAACAGAAAGGTTCCCAGAGTGGGAAAATATGTTTTAGTCAGGGGATCTGAAGTGGATGGAGTGGGTAACTCCCTAGAGCTTTTTAGGGGGGAAAGCTTAGTGGGGGAGACTCCTAAGCTCAGATCGGGGAGCTAAGATAGGAATAGGCTCTGAAGAAACCATTTCTGGCATAAGTTTACCTCAACCAGGAAAAGGACCAGTGGGATAGCTTGTCCTGAGCTCAAAGGAGAGAGCTCTGAGGGGACAAAGCGGAGGCCAGGATCAGAGAAGCTGAGGTGGTTTAAAACAGCTAAAGCTGGAACTGGTTAAAGCAAATATTTCTGTTTGTTTTGGTGGCTAGAGGCAGGGAGAAACTTTGTCTCATGCTAAAGGCCTGGCTGGGAGCCAGAGTTCTAAACAGAGTATCCTAACCATGGGTGTTAGCAGGGAAGCAAATACTCTACAGTATCTCTAACTCACTGAAAAAAGAAAAAGAAAAAAGTGTTCCTTTTAAATCTGAGGCTTGTAAATTGAATCAGAAGCATAAATAGATAAACATGCCTTCCACACGGAGGAAAAAGGCGGCAAAGTTGCCTCCTGAGGTTTCAGATGCCCCAGATCAGGAGGGGGAAGGAATGCAAGAATGTAATGATATGTGTTTTTTAAGCTATTTCTGTGTTTGTTAGAATGGGTTTTGTAGTCATAAGATTGTCTTAATGGCATCCATATTGAATCAAATGTCTGTGTCTGTAGAACGAATTTTACATGCTGTTTTCAACTGCTTAGCTCTCAGTCTTATCTCGTTGCTAGGAGGAATAGAGAGCTGAGGAATTTGTAGTCATAACAAGTCCTTGCACCTGCAAGATTCTCCTGGGAAACTTAGGCGGGACAAGATACTTGTTGCTTGTTCCTAATTGGTCATCCTGTGGAGGAAGAAGGAGGGGGAAGACTTGTAAAATGGAGTTTGACTGAGAAAGACAGGGAGGAGAAGAGAGAGACATGCAGTTTTTCCTAAAATGGATTATAACTTTTGAATGGAGCCTATTTGCCAACATGGACTTTTGGATTACAACTGGACTCTAACCATTCCTGTTGGACTATGGACTATGGAGTCACTGGATACGTAAGAAAAACAACGCCTATGCATAATTCTAGCTTAGTATGTTTTTCTTGTGTTATTTTTCTTAGCTGGAGTTTGTGGGGTGGTCTATCTGACTTGACATGGAAATGTTACTAACTGATTTATTATGTTATAATCTGAAATCTGTTTAGAACTATATTTCTTAATGAAAGCAGTAATGTTTAAGAATGCATGCATTGGTCTCTTGTACAAACTAGCCTAACTAATTGGCCACAAATATTTTGCTACCACATAGAGCCCAGATTTTACCTGAGTGTTAACTCATGAATTGTCTGTGTTTCTTGCTTTTTCTTAACAAAGGGGATGGACTTGAGGAAAAAGATTCAGTGCAGGGCCTGGCTGGAATTTGGGCTCATCTTAGCCACATAAGGACTGACTGAATTTCTGGAATCTCTCTATCTCCGGCGCCCCTAAATCTCCTTGGAGGTGGGGGTAGCTTACATGGTGGCAGCGGTGGGATCTTAATCACACGCCATGTCTACATCGTCGCAGTGGTGTCACGGAACACGGGCCGTGATTTATTTCGTTTATTTTTGCTTAAGTGGAAAGCAGCAGTGTGTCCCGATACACATGCTGTCTTGCTGTAATTCACAGCTGGGTGATTTCAAGCTTCGGCTACAGAAGGAATCCTCATAATGTGTCTTACTTTGAAGTGCTGCCATAAATCAGAGCTAAATTGCAGTTTTCTTTTCAGCTAAGGGTCTTATTGATAAGATGTAGCTTTAGGGTGAAGTCTGTTAAGGGACCAATCCTATATGTTTTTGGTTACATATGTGAGAATTCAGATGCATTTTCAAGCAAGTCAGTGGATACTTTGCAGAACTCCAGAGTAGGTCTGTTTTTCGTCAAGACAGTTTTATGGTTTTATGGCTCTCCCTGCGCTAACGCTTCGGCCGCGGCCGCAGGAGGGCTGAGGTTAAAAGTGATAGCATGTTTCGCCATGCATGTGCATCTGCTGAACTGCCTTTAGCCAGTGCAGCTAAGAAAACTTTGAACAAGGAGCTTTTGGATGCTTTTGAGCACAGTGTTTTGACTCAGAGTGGAGCTAAGCAGAGGTTTCTTTCTGGTTCCGCACAACTACTAAGGAAATTACAAAAGGGCAACATAATGTCCAAGCTCACAGAAGGTGACATCCAGGAACTACTTGAATCTGACCCAGACCCAACTTGGTCTAAATTGAGGCAAATGGATCAGGAGCAGGACTTGGTAGTTGTAGTGTAGTAATTAATAATTAATAATAATAGCAATTCGGCTTCTGAAGAAAGACATTTATCCAAAGCAGACCTTAAAAGATTCCCTGTATTTAGAAAGGGCGATGATCCTGAATGTTTTATTACTCTGAGCGCAAGTGTGAAGATTTTGAAGTGAGGGGATCAGAACGTATGATTCTGATGAGGTCCCAAATAAGTGGCAAGTTAGCCGATATATATGCCCAGATGCCATTGGAATTAGTGAGGGATTTTGAAGAATTTAAAAAGTTGGTATTCTTGCGATTTGGCATCAGTGCTGAGCATTTAAGATGGAAGTTCAGAGCCCTGACAAAAAAAACCTGAAGAATCCTATTCTCAACTAGGGGCAAACTTAATCAAATATCTTGACAAATGGCTTCAACAGGAAGGATTTGAAACTGTACAAGATACTAAGAACATCATGGGGCTAGAGCAGTTCTATTCACTTCTACCTGGAGACCTGAGGTACTTAGTGAAGGCTAAAAAGCCCAAAGATGTTCAAGAAGCAGGAGGGGTCGCAGATTTTATTTCACTTACAGTGGGGTCTCGACTTACGAATGGTTCTACATATGAACTTTTCGACTTACAAACCCGCCTGATAGGAAATTGCATACTCAACATACGAACTTCCCACGACTTATGAACAGGAAAAAGTGCCCCCTCCCTCCCCTTAGAGGCTTCTGGAGGGGGAAAAAAGGTCAAAAACTTAAAAATAAATAAAAGAAAGTCACTTACCAGGCCTTGGTAGCCCCTGAACTGCAGGAAAAAGAGCAGCAAACAGATAAAAGCCGACACCCAGAAGGGAGCCTGGCAGCCATTTTGTGCTTTGCTCCTGCCCCCTCCTCTCCCTGCCTAACAGCTGATCAGCTGGCTCTGAAGAGGCTTGGGGAGGCTTGCTCAGCACCTAAAAAGTCTGCCTGTGTGTCTTTGTGCTGAAAAAATCAGCACAACATGCTTTAAAACATGCTTTAAAATTGGCTTCGTTTAAAAAAGATTTCAAAAGTGCTTTTAAAACTGTTCCCTGCCTCCCCCCTCCTTTCCTGAATTTTTCTTGACTTAAGAAAAAAAAGAAAAAATATCCCCCTCTAGTGGCAGAAGGCGGAATAGCAGCTTCCCATTAGTTTCCTATTCGTTTCTATGGACGGAAAAGAGCAGATACAGATTAAATGGTTTTCAATGCATTCCTATGGGAAATGCAGATTCAACATACAAACTTTTCAACCTACGAACCGCCCTCCAATACGGATTAAGTTCGTAAGTCGAGACCCCACTGTATACAAAACCCAAGTTTTTCTGAGGTAAAATTGGGAAAGAAAACCTGGGATGACAGTAAGAAGGATCCCAGAGATTTGTCTTGTTCCCTGGGGTGACAATAGCCGAAGTCCGATAAACCAGTCCAAGGTCAGAGATACCAAGAATGCAAAGCCAGAGTTCCGAAACAAACTTACAGAGTGCAGTCCAAAGTCAAAGTCCAGGGTCAGATACACAGTCAGAGTCCAGGGTTCAGAGTACGTAGTCCAGGGCCAAGGTCCAAAGTCCAATACTAGCGCAGGTCCAGGGTCAAGGTCCAGAGTTCAGGAACAAGAGACGTGGATGCCAGCCAAGGTTTTGACTCCTTGCTTCCACTAAGTTTCTGGCTTCGCTGAAGCTTGTTTTATACTAAGACAGCTCCTTGAGCTGTTGGAAAGCTCTCTATTCTGCTAGTACTCAGGACTAGGTGAATGCAGGTCCCTGGGGAAAGCCTTACAGCAGGGATCAGGGAACTTTTTTACCTTTTACCCCCCCCAAAAAAATTTATATACACCGACCTTACCCCCTTGAATTGAAAGGAAGGAAATCATACATTATTTGAATTCAAAATCTTATTGAATCTATTCAAAATTACATTGAAAGCTTCAACCGACTTGAAAACTTCAGGTTTTGGAGAAATGATGTTGCTTCATCTTGGATATGAGAGCATCAATATTGGGGCTCTGCTCATCCTCATTACCCCCAGGAGTTTCACTTTTACCCCATTTGGGGTAATTTACCCCTGTTCCCTGACCACTGCCTTAGAGCGATCCTCTGCTCTTCTTGCCCTGAGTCTTTTCCGAAGCCTGCCCCGAAGCCTGTCTGCTGTGGAGGGAGAACCTGGAGGCTGCTCAGCTGTTTCCGATCTCTCCACATTCTACTCAGCCACAGTTAACCCTTCTGGGTAAAGATCTTCGGAAGCACTCATGACACTATCCCCTGTGATGAGATGGGTTTTTGAGTTAAAGTCTTGTAAGGAATATGGGGTTTAGTAACTGAGAAATGAGCAAGAGAGGTTCCATCTTGTTTCTTTGTATAAAGTATCTTTGCTATGCTAACAGGTTGTTTTCTAGGTGAGCGGAGAGAATGTTATTCTGATAGCCTGAGAAAAGGACTCGGTGTGATTAGATGGGAATTGTTGTGACTCTTTGATAAACTACAGTAACCCAAATAACATCTGGTGTGTATGGGAAAGAAGTCATGTGGTGCAATAGGACTGTTTGCCTAGTAACGAACTCTGATTGGATGACATCGTGGGAAGGTGCGATAAGCCCTTGCCAGTTACTCTTGAAAAAGGAACTTTTTGCCTATGAACATTCTCATTCAAGACCGACTCTTCATTCATTCATGACACATGGGACTAACCTTTACTATACTGGATTACCCTTGGACTTATGGGCTTTTTCCTAGGGATTATGCATGGACTATTTCCTATCGACTGTTACCTAGGGAATACCCTTTATGAACTTCTTTTCTTGAAATACTTCATATGGACTATACTCTTGGACTTTTCTAAGGACAATGGGACTTTTACTGAATTTTTCTTTTTAGTACAGGATTCTTGTTCTACAGGATCACTGAGGACTATAGCCTTTTTATAACCTACTTGGATTATTTTGTTTTTACTAATGAATTATTGGACTGGAACTGTTTTTATTCTTTTTAATGGCTTTTTATGTTTTTGTAAGGTTTTTGAACACTTTTCTATTTTTCATGTTTTCTTTGCCTCACTACATCTTTGTAACTAACCAGGTTTTTGAGTTAAAGTCTTGTAAGGAATATGAGGTTTTGTAACTGAGAAATGAGCAAGAGATTCCATCTTGTTTCTTTGTATAAAGTATCTTTGCTATGCTAACAGGTTGTTTTCTAGGCGAGTGGAGAGACTGTTATTCTGATAGCCTGAGAAAAGGACTCGGTGTGATTAGATGGGAATTGTTGTGACTCTTTGATAAACTACAGTAACCCAAATAACATCTGGTGTGTATGGGAAAGAAGTCATGTGGTGCAACAGGACTGTTTGCCTAGTAACGAACTCTGATTGGATGACATCGTGGGAAGGTGCGATAAGCCCTTGCCAGTTACTCTTGAAAAAGGAACTTTTTGCCTATGAACATTCTCATTCAAGACCGACTCTTCATTCATTCGTGACACATGGGACTAACCTTTACTATACTGGATTACCCTTGGACTTATGGGCTTTTTCCTAGGGATTATGCATGGACTATTTCCTATCGACTGTTACCTAGGGAATACCCTTTATGAACTTCTTTTCTTGAAATACTTCATATGGACTATACTCTTGGACTTTTCTAAGGACAATGGGACTTTTACTGAATTTTTCTTTTTAGTACAGGATTCTTGTTCTACAGGATCACTGAGGACTATAACCTTTTTATAACCTACTTGGATTATTTTGTTTTTATTAATGGAATACTGGACTGGAACTGTTTTTATTCTTTTTAATGGCTTTTTGTGTTTTTGTAAGGTTTTTGAACACTTTTCTATTTTTCATGTTTTCTTTGTCTCACTACAGAGTTGTAAATAACTAACACAATGCTTATTTACTTGCTTTGGCTTAGTTTGGTTTTGATACCTAGTAACATGCTTATTCTTTAATAAATTAAAGATTATAAAACGCAATTGGTTTTCTGAACAGTACACTTGTCTTAGGGTCATCTGAGAGTGCTGCCTCGGCCTAGCATACTTAAGGAGTCCAGCCAGTGGTGCTAGTTAAATCTAAGAACTACAAAGCCCACTTAATCTTTTCACAGTAATATATGAGAGTACAAGGGTGTTCTTATGTGGGCAGACTTGTAAGATGGAGTGTTGTAGCATGGCTAGCTGAGTTTGGACTCACTCAGCCCATTTTAGCATGTGCAAACTCCTGATTACTCTCTGTCCAGGCTTACACGGATGTTTTTGAACACCGTGTTTGCTCGCATGGTGGCAGCTGCGCGATGGACCACGTGCTGGTTTTTGTAGTACCTCAGGATGACCAATCTTTGTTCTATCTGGCAGCTTGAGTGACTCTGATCCACAAGCTAAGTTTTGATTGCAGTGGGACACTGATGCTTTAAGGAGCTAGGTGCATCCCTGAGTGTGAACAGTAGCTTCCTAGGAAACGCTGTTTACCAGCAATTAGATCTAAAGGCTGTGGTGAGAGGTGTTAAATCTTCAGGCTGTGGTAATGTGTGTTAGAATCTGGGGTGCTCTTTTAAGAAAGAGATTCCCAGTGGGACAAGCAAACTGTTAGGAAACAATTGGATTTAATCAGTAGGCATGTGCAGGTTGTTACAACGTTGTAGTGAAGTAATTCTAAGATGCATGTCCTTTATTTTTGGGGTGCTTGCATTCAGTGCTGGCTCAGGTCATGCCCAGGATTTTAGGATCTGTTAGGGATGACCCTGCCTTTGCAGTCTTTGATAGCACCCAGGTTGAGCAGTGTCATTTCATAATCTTAGGATTGCATGAATGACTCTGGCTACTTTGTTCTGGTGACTTGCATCCAGCTTGTTTTGGCCTAAGCGTACTCCTATAATCTTAGGATTTGTCGGAGGACCTGGCCCTGTTTGTATCCTGCCTAGATCTGGGTCTCCCACTACGATCTTAGGATCTGTCGGAGTACCTAGCTGCATCTAGCTGGCCTAGAGTCATGCCCTATGATCTCAGCATCTGTCGGGATGACCTGGCCCTAATGGCATCTATCTGCACCCAGCTCAGCCATTGATCATCTCTGTAACTTTAGGGTTCACAGGTTGATCACAGTTTTCTCTTCCTTTTGGATTTTTCAGTATTTTGGTTTTGCAGCTGTCTGTCCTCTCACATATCTTAGGATAGCAGAGTGACAGCAGTTGGTCGAAGGTGCAGAGGAGATTTTTAATTTTATTTTGGTTTTGGCAGCTGTCTGTCCTCTTTGCTGATCTTAGGATCACAGAGTGACAGCAGTTGGTCGAAGGTGCAGAGAAGATTTTTAATTTTTTTTATTTTCCTTGGAGTTTTGTTTTGTTTTTATTGCTGACCTAGCTTAGGCTAGATTGCCAGCAGAACATGGGGGAGCAAGAACAGTCGGCAGCCGTGGACAGAATCTTGGAAGTGGCTTCGGGATTTTTCAGGCAAGCCAAGCAGAAAATTCAGGAAAAAGATTGGCTGATAAAACAGCTTTACCGGGAAAACTTACTTTTAAAACGTCTTTTAAGCACAGAACCTGGCTTGATGCAAAGGTTTTTCCAAGCTCAGCAGGGTCCATTTAAGGATTACTGTAACGGGACACTCCAGACAATTGGGAGCGATCCTGAGATGCAAAATGCTTGCGTGGAAAAAGTGAACGAGGCCCAGTGGAATTCTAATGAGCATTCCAGAGGAGACAGCGATTTATCATCCGTCCAAACAGAGGATTTACAGGCCCCGGAGTCGCGTGCAGAGGAAGGAATGCAGGAGAAAGGGACATCGCTTCACCGAGCTGTTTCCGTGGAGGAACTAGCATCGGACGACGCAAGGGAAAACTGCAGTGCTCCACAGAATTTCAGTGCATTGGAATGCAGCTCAGCTCACCCCTCAGTCCTTCTTCAAAGCCCAGGACAGGTGAGAAACTCTGGAACTATGGGTTTGCTTGCTAAGAGGGAGGAAGTACTGCCAGAAGGCCTTTGCATAAAAGCATTGGCAGAATCTCGTTCGCTCCCGGACTTGAGAGAATGCCCAGCATTAGTAACTATGTCAGATCAGGAGGGACAGCTTACTGTTCCTCAGTTGCCTGAGCAACTGGGAACTGTAGGATCTGAAGGAATTTGTGTGGAGGAACTAATTGGAGCAGGAGAGAACACATCAAAGCAGACCGAAGGAGATAAAGTACCTTTACCAGAGACGTTGAGTAAGGCTACAGGAGGAGTTAATTGTACAGAGGCTTTGCAGCATGGACTTTCACACTGTTTTAATGGTACAAGAGAATGTGATGCTAATTCGGTAAGCTTGCTTCAAGATAAAAAGCTGCATTTAAACCTGTCGGGTTGTGGAACTAACACAACCAATGAAGGGGGAATCGCTAACTTTTTTGGGATTACAAAGTACTGATGTTTCTCCAGAGACTGAAATCATATCTGGAAACTTTGGCCCAGTACCACAGTTAATCTTCTCAGAAAGATCTTTAGAAAGAAAAGCAGAGGTTTGGGACCATACTGATTTTCAACAGCCTATTTTCCAAGGAAGTGGTGAGAATGCTGATACTGTTTCTGAGGCTATGCAGAGTACTCCCGAGGGAACTTTGATGCAACAGCGGCCTCTTGTGACCAAACCTGATAGCACAGCTAATTCAGCAATACAGGTTTTCAGGGGTGTGGCATTTCTGGACCAAGGCGTTCCCAATATTGTACCTGTGGTTGCAGAGGTAGACCCAGAAAATGATGGGCAAGATGGAGAAGGTGATGAGGAAGATAGTGGAATTTTTGACATTGATCAATTTAGCCCACAACAGGTATTGGAGTCTGTGTTAGCTAATCACCAAAATGTTTTCTCGAATTCACCTGGAGAGACTCATATGGTGAAACATTCTATTGTAGTTAGAGATGGTTTGACTGCTGTTTCTGTTCCTATGGACCTAGAAGGGACTAAGGGAAATTTAGTGTCTGGAACTGTTGAAAGTCTTATTTCACAAGGAGTGATTGAACCATGTAGAACAGCTGTATTCAATACTATTTCAGTGTGTCAAGGCAAACAGGATGATCTCAAAGTGGAATTAGATTTTAGCCAGTTAAATAAGTTCACTGAGACAGAGACTATTCCTACAATCAATGTTGACACGTTAGTAGAAATTGTTGCAAACACTGAATGCATTTCTGTGGTTGGAATAAAAGGAGGGCTTTATCAGATTTTAATTAAAGAGGAACATCGCCCTTACACGTCATTTACTTGCTCTAAGGGAATTTACCAACTCAGAAAGTTAGCACCTGGAATGAAAAATACCTATGTTACTTTTCAGAAATTGGTTGATGAGTTGCTTGGTGATTTATATTACGTGATTGGCTATGTAGACAACATTGTAATTCACAGCCCTGATCCAATGTTAAATGTAAAACATATAGAAATCGTACTTCGCAGGTTGAGGAGCGCAGGATTGAAAGTGCAAATGGATCATTGTGTTTGGTTTGATGGGAAGGTGTCCTACCTAAAATATCGAATTGGAACTAATTGTTCTCTACCTGAGTATTTCAGAGTGAAAGCTATTAATGATTGGCCTGTTCCTACAGAAAGAGAACAGATATTGGTATTTTTAAGATTAGTTGACCATTTCCAAGGATGCATTAATGGTTACAGTGATTTGGTGTCACCTCTAAAGAAATTAATAAGAAAAGCAAGATCTGTTGCAATGGAGTGGACACGAGAATGCAACCAATCTTTTGAGTGTTTAAAGATGTTACTTATAACAGAACCAATCTTGCAATCAGCTAATTTTGCTAAACCCATGATAATTCAAACTGCTTTTTCAGAGAGAGGTCTGAGCGCTATCTTATTACAAGAAGATAACAATAAGTTTTTACACCCCGTAGTTTATGTGGCCAGAAAATTGAAGGAAAGAGAGAGAAAGTATAATTGTCAGGAGGGAAATGCTTATTCAATTTTATGGGCTCTTCATGTTTTCAGAATATATGGATGTACATGGAAAGTGGTTATTCAAGCAGACCAAAATGCTTTGACATTCTTAGAGAAACAGAGGCATTGAAGTCCAATATTAATGCAGTGGCATTTCAGGTTGCAAAAATATGATTTTGACATTGAACATCTACCTGGAAAGAAGGCCTTAATTGCCCACTGTTTATCTAGAATGTTCAGTGCAGATGCAAGGGGAGAAAATGGCTAGAATTGTTAAAGCTCTGATGTTTAATTTTCTTGATATTCTGTATGACAATGTTCCTGAGCATACATAGAGTGTTTTATCCATTATTACTTCATATCAGTATATTGGTTTGTCAAGTTATTATGATGTTAACCCTGTTTTCACTATTTTACTGTTAAATGACTGCAGTGTTATCTGAGCATATACAGAGTGATGATGTGATTAGTTATACTAACATGTTTGTTTTTCTGTTTTTCAGACTAGTAGAAGTGTCTAACGCAATTTTCTCTCATGTATGGTAAATACTGTAATTATAATAGTTCTCAAGTATCAAATTTTTTTGCTATTGTAGAAGCTTATTTGAAATGTATTACTTTATGTTCAAGTTAGTATCTTTCTCTATTTTGTTAATGCTTAATTATGGCATCTCATCTTATTCAGTTATCAAATTTAGAACTCAAGTTGTTCAGAAATTTTGTTAATCTTCCAGGGGCTTGTGATGAGATGGGTTTTTGAGTTAAAGTCTTGTAAGGAATATGGGGTTTTGTAACTGAGAAATGAGCAAGAGAGGTTCCATCTTGTTTCTTTGTATAAAGTATCTTTGCTATGCTAACAGGTTGTTTTCTAGGCGAGCGGAGAGAATGTTATTCTGATAGCCTGAGAAAAGGACTCGGTGTGATTAGATGGGAATTGTTGTGACTCTTTGATAAACTACAGTAACCCAAATAACATCTGGTGTGTATGGGAAAGAAGTCATGTGGTGCAACAGGACTGTTTGCCTAGTAACGAACTCTGATTGGATGACATCGTGGGAAGGTGCGATAAGCCCTTGCCAGTTACTCTTGAAAAAGGAACTTTTTGCCTATGGACATTGTCATTCAAGACCGACTCTTTATTCATTCGTGACACATGGGACTAACCTTTACTATACTGGATTACCCTTGGACTTATGGGCTTTTTCCTAGGGATTATGCATGGACTATTTCCTATCGACTGTTACCTAGGGAATACCCTTTATGAACTTCTTTTCTTGAAATACTTCATATGGACTATACTCTTGGACTTTTCTAAGGACAATGGGACTTTTACTGAATTTTTCTTTTTAGTACAGGATTCTTGTTCTACAGGATCACTGAGGACTATAACCTTTTTATAACCTACTTGGATTATTTTGTTTTTATTAATGGAATACTGGACTGGAACTGTTTTTATTCTTTTTAATGGCTTTTTGTGTTTTTGTAAGGTTTTTGAACACTTTTCTATTTTTCATGTTTTCTTTGTCTCACTACAGAGTTGTAAATAACTAACACAATGCTTATTTACTTGCTTTGGCTTAGTTTGGTTTTGATACCTAGTAACATGCTTATTCTTTAATAAATTAAAGATTATAAAACTCAATTGGTTTTTCTGAACAGTACACTTGTCTTAGGGTCATCTGAGAGTGCTGTCTCGGCCTAGCATACTTAAGGAGTCCAGCCAGTGGTGCTAGTTAAGTCTAAGGACTACAAAGCCCACTTGATCTTTTCACAGTAATATATGAGAGTACAAGGGTGTTCTTATGTGGGCAGACTTGTAAGATGGAGTGTTGTAGCATGGCTAGCTGAGTTTGGACTCACTCAGCCCATTTTAGCATGTGCAAACTCCTGATTGCTCTCTGTCCAGGCTTACACGGATGTTTTCGAACACTGTGTTTGCTCGCATCCCCCTCTCCAGGACTCCCCCCTTCAGATGGGTCAGGACAATCGGGGTAGGTAGCATGGAACTGTTGCACTAACTCAGGAGCATGTAAATTACTGGCTGGTTCCCACAATCGATCCTCAGGACCATAACCCTTCCAATCCACAAAATACTGTAGGCCCCCCTCGGTGGATTTGGGAGTCTAGCACCTGATGGACCTTGTGACAAACCCAGACCTACTGGAGGATGCCACAGTTTCACTAAGCTGCCACCAACCATTCCCTGTAAGGAGTCACACAGGCCAGGAATGGATTTTTAACAAACAAAGGAATAAGGTTTATTTAAATAACACACAGGGAAAATAAAATGATCAAGTGAATAAGATACAGTAACGTGGCTTAGTCTCAATCATACATACACCAGTTTGGTTCACACAGAACACTCATACAGTAAAGCACAGACCCTGAACCTATCAGTTCTGGCTAACCATAAAGAAACCTGAACCTCTCAGGTTGGTACTGACTGACACACAGTAGTACCCTGTCTGACACACAGACTCCCACACCAGCTTCTTCTCCCAGCTCTCCTCCAGCTTCTCCTAACTTCTCCACACACGCTCCACATATATATACAGTACAGCCCCTCCTCCTGATGTCCCGCCTTCCACTCCCCATAGGATGGAACTTTCCCTCCAAACCCATGACAGACAGGTAACATCAGTGCTGTATGTAACACCTCCCCTCTTTATAAGTTGTTTTGTAGGGGGAAAGCTAAGGTGCTTTTCACCAAAAAAACAACCTGGACCCAAAACAAACAAAAACAGTCATATAATAACATACAATACCATACTTACTTATACTTACACTCTATGTTAAACATATCAATTAGGCATTTAAACATTTACCATTTACAATACATCAAGTTACCTTTATTCATACAAACCAACATGTTTAATAAACAGACACATTTGACTTTTTGTCATCAAAATATATACATAGTCCATGTTTCTTTCGCCGTCTTCATTCTTCAGGTCTTCTTGACAAGGCGTCAGCAACACAGTTCACTGACCCTCTGACCACCTTCACTTCAAAGTCATAGTCTTGCAGATTTAAAGCCCACCTCATAAGTTTACTATTGTGGGTTTTCATTGTCTTTAACCATTGCAGTGGTGAATGGTCAGTGCACAGAATAAAATGTCTTCCCCAGATGTAAGGCTTGGCCTTCTGGATCGCGTAGACTATGGCCAGGCACTCCTTTTCCACGGTTGCCAAATGTCTCTCACCTTTCTGGAGTTTCCTACTCAGGTAGGACACTGGATGCTGGTCACCATTCTCATCCTCCTGGCAAAGAACTGCTCCTACCCCGCTGTTAGACGCATCGGTGTAGATGATGAACTCCCGGTCGAAGTCTGGAGCACGCAGCACTGGATAGTTGATGAGCGCCTGCTTCAACCTCTGGAACGCCTCCTCACAGTCGCTGGTCCACGGGATGCGGTCATCAGTCTTCTTCCTCGTCAGATCGGTCAGCGGAGCCGCAATCTCGCTAAACCTCGGGATGAACTTTCTGTAGTAGCCCACCAACCCAAGAAATGATTTGACTTTTTTCTTGGTGTTGGGTCTAGGCCAATCACGAACTGCTTCTATCTTGGCCTCGAGGGGTTTTATCACTCCTCCCCCTACTATGTGACCCAAGTATTTTATTTCTGGGCTACCCAGCTGACACTTGCTCTCTTTGCAGAGCCTAGGCCAAAGCACTTCCTCCCCTGGGTTAAAGTGCCTCTCCCTGGCTTCCTGGTCATCCCAAGCTTTCTTTCTGACCTTTTGAGCTTGCAGGGTCTCTGCTGCTAGCTCTAGGTCTCTTTTTAGGTCATTCCTTAAAGAGTCTATATATGTCACAACATCTTGTGGGTCATCCTGGGTGATCTGCTCCCAATTTTGTTTGATCAAATCAAGGGGCCCTTTCACCCTTCTCCCAAATAAAAGTTCAAACGGACTGAACCCGGTACTGGCTTGTGGCACTGACCGATAAGCAAACAAAAGGGATTGCAGCTTCTGGTCCCAATTGTTTGGATTCTCTGCCAAGTAAGCCCTAATCATGCGCATTAGAGTCCCATTGAACTTCTCAGTTAACCCATTACTTTCAGGGTGATAGGCAGTGGTTTCCTTGTGCTTAATTCCACAGATTTGCCATAAGCGTTTCATGAGCTTCGATGTGAACGATGCGCCCAAATCTGTAATTATTTCTGAGGCAAATCCCATCCTGGACATATACCCCACCAAGGCATCTGCCACTGTGTTAGTTTCAATGTTAGTCAAGGGAATGGCTTCAGGGTACCTCGTGGCATGGTCCACAATGGTGAGAATGAACCTGTTCCCCCTCTTTGTGGCCTTGGGCAAAGGTCCCACAATATCCACCCCTATGCAGTTGAACGGAGTGTCAATCACAGGCAAAGGGCACAACTTTGCTTTGGTCCTGTCGCGGCTATTCCCCTGCCTTTGACACACATCACATTGTTTACAGACCTCCCTGATCTGCTTCCCTATGTCAGGCCAGTAAAAATTCTGTGTGATTCTCTGCTGTGTTTTGTTCACCCCTAAGTGCGCAGCAAACATGTCAGAGTGCCCCCTTTGTAAGATCATGGGGCGATACTTTTCAGGTACCACTAGCTGACTTCTGATCCCATCTCCCCCTTTTGAGATATTCCTCAGGGTCTCTCTATACAAAATCCACTTTTTCTCTAGAAATCTCACTGGGGTTTCAGGTGTTAGCTGGGCGTCAGTCACCTGTTCAAAACACTTTTGGAGAGTGGCGTCTGCCTTTTGCTCTTGGCCAAATCGGCTGTCTGTGGTTAAGGTTTCCACCACAGCTTCTGAACTCCCCTCTGCTTCCGTCTCTGGCTCATCATTACCCCCCTGAACTGTCCCCGTGGTGGCTTGTGAACGTGTAATCACTAGCACCCGTTTCACGTGTTCAGCCAGGTCATTTCCCACGAGCACGGCTGCTGGCAGAGTCGATGAAATCGCTAGCCGCCAAACTCCCCTCCAGCCTTGAAAGTTCACAGGTACCTCCGCTACTGGCAGTGAGATCACCTGCCCCTCAATCCCTGCCACCTTTATGCTCTCATTTGGGATTATATATTCCCTAGGAATAATATCTGGATGGCACAGGGTCACCTGGGAACAAGTGTCCCTCAGCCCCCGATACTGATGGTCAAGTATTCCTACATCCACCCCTGCTGTTTCAAACAACTGTGAATCTGTTCTCACAAGCAAGCAGCGCTTGACCTCCACAAGAGGACCATTTTCCTCAGCCTGATCAGCAGATGTAACTGTTCCCGATTGAGTAGCCATGGCAACCGGCTCCCTCAGTGACAAGGGGCTTTGCTCTTTCTGGACACAGAACACAGCTTTTGGCTTGGTTCCACTTGAGTCCTGAGGCACAATTCCTTTTAGCTGCTTTAATTTCTCACACTCTGAGATTAGATGGCCCTTTCCCTGACAGAAATAACATTTTCTGCTATATTTTGAGTCTTTCTCATCTTGTTTTGGTTTTCCCTCCAAAATCTGAGGTCTTGGTTTCATGTCTGAGGGCTTCCCTTCACCATGGGCCCCTCCCCCTTGCTGGCTTTTCCCTGGTCCCTGAGAGTACTTGCTGTAGGTTTCTTTGGGTTTATCTACAGATTTCCACTCAGCACCTAAGGGTTTTCTTATTTGATAAATAAAATCTGCGATTTCGGCTGCTTCTGCCACAGATTTCGGTTTCCTTTCCCTCACCTGGAATTTCAGTTCCCCATGCAGGACTGAATAGAACTGTTCCAGCGCTATCAAGTCTTTGAGCTGCTGAAAGGTCTCTGTCCCCTCCTGAGATAGCCATTTCTCTAGCAGCCTCACCAATTGGGCCCCCACTTGGGTAAAAGTCTGCTCTGGTTAAGAAGCAGATTCATTGACCTGAATCTTTGCCTCAGCTGTTCCGCATTTATCCCATGTCTAGCAAACACCAGTTTTTTAAACTCTGCAAAATCTTTCATCAGTTCCTCTGGCATCTCTGCATAGACTTCTGCCAGGCTGCCACTGATTAAAGATCGCATGATGGTCATCTTCTCAGTTTCCCTTACTGAGAAGTCCACAAACGCTCTTTCCACTAGGGAAAAGAACACTTCAGGACAATCTCCCTTGTGGTACACAGGGAATTTCTTCAGGTCAGCTTTAGACAATTGGCCTCCCTCAGAATCCTTATTGTTATTATTGTTCTGATTCATCAGTTCCAATTTTCTTAACTCAAATGCCATTTTCTCTCTCCAATGCCAATTCAAATTGCCTTCTTTCTCTCTCTAATCTTTCCTCCATTTCCCTCACCCTCAGTTCATGCTGTTGGGCTATGAGCAATTTTCTGAGTTCTGGGTTCTGTTCTCCCGTGCTGTCACCCTGCACTGAGCCAAATTCATCCTCCGAACCTTGGTCTACCTGTGGGTCTTTCACTTCACCCATTTCTGCCATTTGGCTTCGAGTCAAGGGCATAATCCCCCCCCCCCAGAACAGGCTGCTTTCAAAAGTCAAGCCTCAAAATAAAGCGACCACTTTTTTTTCCCCCTCAGAACCAGCTTTCTATAGATTGCTGCTGTTCTTCAGCACTAACTTGCAACAGTTGCGAGCCAGAGTCTACCCCCCTCTGCTAGGCCTCTCAGCAGGCAGGCTAGATCACTGCTACTACACAGTTTTGCCTCAGCTTTTTTCCCGCCAAAACAAGTTGCCTCAGAGCTCCCTAATCTAGTCCCCAATCTGAGGTTACACGTTCTTCTACTAGCGCACCCCCCCGTGAGGTACACCTAGAAGATTACCTACGTGCTCTCAGATTGTCCCTGACTAGACCCCCCTTGCTCTGGGCACACTTGCCAAGGCTTTGCTGTACCACTGGACAACTGGACCAGTCGTATCCCACACGCTGGACACCAATCAATGTGACAAACCCAGACCTACTGGAGGATGCCACAGTTTCACTAAGCTGCCACCAACCATTCCCTGTAAGGAGTCACACAGACCAGGAATGGATTTTTAACAAACAAAGGAATAAGGTTTATTTAAATAACACACAGGGAAAATAAAATGATCAAGTGAATAAGATACAGTAACGTGGCTTAGTCTCAATCATACATACACCAGTTTGGTTCACACAGAACACTCATACAGTAAAGCACAGACCCTGAACCTATCAGTTCTGGCTAACCATAAAGAAACCTGAACCTATTAGGTTGGTACTGACTGACACACAGTAGTACCCTGTCTGACACACAGACTCCCACACCAGCTTCTTCTCCCAGCTCTCCTCCAGCTTCTCCTAACTTCTCCACACACGCTCCACATATATATACAGTACAGCCCCTCCTCCTGATGTCCCGCCTTCCACTCCCCATAGGATGGAACTTTCCCTCCAAACCCATGACAGACAGGTAACATCAGTGCTGTATGTAACAGACCTCATATTTTTCTTCGCCATCGACCAAGACAGGTGGAGGTGGAGCTGGGGGCGAAGGTCGAGCAGGGTCTGGAGCTGAGACAGCAACAAGGAGGGATCGATGGAAGACCAGGTGGACACAGAGAGTATCTGGAAGTCGTAGCCGGAAAGCAACAGGGTTGATTTGTTCTTTTATCTCATAGGGTCCTATAAATCGAGGGTCTAACTTATGGGTTCGGCCAGGTCGGCGAAGATGACGGGTAGAAAGCCAGACCTGGTCTCCTGGTTTGAGAGGTGGCCCGTCGCTTCTGGTCAGCTGCTGTTTTATAGGCTTCTTTAGCCTGCTGAAGCTGTTCTCGGAGTAAATCTTGAATAGCCTGCAACTCTAGTATGTGGGCATCTGCAGCAGGAACCATGGTCGAGGGTAGAGTAGCCGGGAAAAAACGAGGATGGTACCCATAGTTGGCTTCGAAGGGTGTCTGTTCAGTGGATGTATGTTTTGCATTGTTGGAAGCGAATTCCACCAGAGGTAACAGGGTAGCCCAATTTTCTTGCTGGTAACACGTGTAACAACGAAGATACTGTTCCAGGGTGGCATTTGTACGCTCGGTCTGTCCATCTGTTTGCGGATGATAGGCGGATGACAAGTGCACCTGGGTGCCCAAACTGGAGTGCAAGGCTTTCCAGAACCGGGAAGTGCACTGGGAACCACGATCAGAGATGAGGTGCATCGGGAGACCATGTAAACAGAAAACATGCTGGAGATATAATTGAGCGGTTTCAGGAGCTGTGGGAGGTTTGGAACATGGGACAAAATGAGCCATCTTGGTAAACAGATCTACAATCACTAGGATACAGGTATACCCTTGTGACCGCGGGAGATCTGTGATGAAGTCCAAGGAGACTGTGTCACAAGGGCCAGCTGGTACGGGTAAAGGTTGCAACAGACCTGCAGGTTTAGCTGGTACGTCCTTGGCTCGACAGCAAACCTCACAGGATCCAACATACCGGGCGATGTCAGCTTGAACCTGGGGCCACCAGAACTCTCGTGTGAGCAAGTGCAGGGTTTTATGTTGACCAAAATGTCCTGCAGGAGGGGAGTCATGGGTCAGATGGAGGACCTGAGCTCGGAGGGGTCCCGGAGGGATATATACGCGTCCACGATATAGTAGGAGGCCCTGGCGGTTAGTAAAGTCACTATCCAAGCCCTCTTGAAGTTCCTGCAGGTGTTGCTTGGCCCAGGAATCCTGAGCTTGGCTAACTCGAATCTCGTCGGCCAGGGAGCGAGTGGTTATGGCGGCAAAGACAGAGGGAGGCAGGATCGGTGAAATCGGGGTTTCTTCAGAAGCCGAAAAAGCGTATTCTGGTTTGCTGGACAAGACATCAGCTTTCTAATTCTGGGTATGCGGGACATAAGTGATACGGAAGTCGAACCATGAGAAAGAGAGACTCCATCGGATTTGGCGTTGGTTGAGGCATCGGGCTGTCTGTAAGTGTTCCAGGTTTCGATGATCCATCAAAACCTGGACTGGGTGACGGGCCCGTTCGAGGTAATGCCTCCAAACCTCGAACGCCACTTTGATGGCCAAAAGTTCTTGCTCCCAAATGGTGTAGTTACACTCCGGGGGCGTGAACTGCCGGGAGTAGAATGCACAGGGTCGTAGTGGCTGTGAAGGGTCCTCCCGCTGGGATAGTATTGCCCCCAGGGCAATACTGGTGGCATCAGTTTCCACTGTAAACGGAAGCTGGGGATCCGGATAACGTAGGATGGGCTCAGTAGTAAAGTGGGTCTTTAGGGTGGCAAAGGCATGATCTGCCTCCGGAGTCCACAGGAACGGCTCCTTGGACCGGAGGAGACAGGACAATGGCGTGGTTACATCCGCATTACCTGGTATAAACTGACGATAGTAATTTGCAAAGCCAAGAAACCGTTGCACATCTTTACGGTTCCGAGGTTGCTGCCAGGTTAAACTCACATTTCTCCAACTTAGCGTAGAGCCGATGTTCACGTAATCGCTATAAAACCTGGCGAACATGTCCCTTATGCCGAACGGGGTCTCTGGAATAAATCAAAATGTCGTCCAGGTAAACAATTACAAAGCGATCAAGCAAGTCTCGAAAGATGACATTCATAAATCGTTGGAACACCGCTGGCGCATTAGTAATCCAAAAGGCATGACTAGATATTCATATTGACCATAACGTGTTCCAAAAGCCGTCTTCCACTCGTCACCATCACGAATTCGTACAAAATTATAGGCGCCACGAAGATCCAACTTGGTATAGACTTGGGCCCCTTTAAGACAATCCAGAAGCTCACCGATCAAGGGTAGAGGGTAGCGATCTCTGACAGTTATCTTATTCAAAGCCCTGTAGTCATTGCAGGGGCGAAGCTCCCCACCCTTCTTTTTGACAAAGATGACAGGGGCAGACAGAGGTGACGTGGATGGCCGGATGAACCCCCGTTTCAGGTTTTTATCCAGAAAGGCCCTCAAAGCTACGAGTTCAGGTTCCGACATGGGATAGATCCGTGTCACAGGAAGGGGTGCCCCCGACACCAAATTAATAGCACAGTCAAAGGGTCGGTGCGGAGGTAGTTGGTCAGCCCCCTTCTCTTCAAAGACATCAGCAAAGTCCTCATACTCCGGGGGTATTGCGGACTTATCTGCTGATCCTGCTGCGGCCAAGGTAGCTGGTAGATCCAGATGCGGACACGGATCCCTGAAACTTAACTCCCCTCGTGTCCAGTCCATTAGGGGATTATGGGTTCTGAGCCAGGACAGTCCCAAAATAAGTGGAAAACGGGGCATACGGGCAATGTTAAATTGTAGCTGTTTCTGATGTTGTTGAACCCGGAGGGTGACCAGTTGGGTTTCTTGGGTCACAGGACCAGAACGGAGGAGACGTCCATCTATGGATTCGACTAGGGTCAGAGTTTCTTTATCCTGTACAGGGATCCGGTTCTGTTTTACAAAAGCGGTGTCTATAAAACAGCGATCCGCCCCAGAGTCAACCATGGCGTGAACGAACAATCAACGTCCATCCGGCAGGCAAAGTTTAACGGGTACAAGGAATGGTCCTGGGATGTTAGGATAGAGTTCAGGGGACCCAGCTAAGTGCCCCACAGAGTCGAGGTTACACCGCTTGGCCATGCAGCCCAAAGCATAGTGTCCTGCTCCCCCACAACACAGACAAAGATTCTGGGAGCGGCATCGTGTCTTTTCCTCGGGGCTGAGGCGGGGCCGAGCTGCTCCCAATTGCATAGGTTCAGAGTCCTCTGGTTTATTATTGGGAGCTGGCAAGGGTGGCTGCAGGAAACAGGGACCACTTTGTGCTAAGCGTCGGCTCTCCAAGCAGCCATCAATGCGTAAGCAGAGGGAGATTAGCTCTTGCAACGTGTTGGGTTGATCTACACGTGCCAGTTCATCCAGGATTCTATCAGCTAACCCCTCCATATATTGGTCTATAAGGCCAGCCTCATTCCAGAGTAAGTCTTGAGCCAGGAGTCTGAACTCAGTAGAATACTGAAAAACTGAAGCCTCTCCCTGTTTCAGAGCCCGAATCTTTCTGTTAGCTGTGGCAGCTTGCAAGGGGTTAGCAAATGCGACTGAGATACATTCCAGAAACCCCTGGTAATTAGTTAACAGGGGTGAAGGAGCAAGAAGCAGGGGAGTCACCCATTTAGCAGCCTGACCCTTGAGTAAGCTGATTATAAAGCATACCTTGGTTTTGTCTGCGGGGAAAGTCTCTGGCGCACAGCTCAATGTACAGTTTACACTGTGCCAAGAATGCCGGAAACTCCTCCACATTGCCTTCAAATTTTTCAGGAGGCAACACAGGACATTTAGCTAGAGAGGAGGCGTCGGTTTGTAGTTTTATTTGTTGTTGTTGCAGCTGACCGACTGCCTGTGTAAGTTACTGCACCTGAGTAAGCACAGCATTCAGTGGACCTGAGTCTTCGTTTGCTTTTCCCTCCATGATGGGAAAAGTGTGGGAGTGGAAGCAATCTGTCACGTTCCCGGGGGTGACAATAGCCAAAGTCCGATAAACCAGTCCAAGGTCAGAGATACCAAGAATGCAAAGCCAGAGTTCCGAAACAAACTTACAGAGTGCAGTCCAAAGTCAAAGTCCAGGGTCAGATACACAGTCAGAGTCCAGGGTTCAGAGTACATAGTCCAGGGCCAAGGTCCAAAGTCCAATACCAGCGCAGGTCCAGGGTCAAGGTCCAGAGTTCAGGAACAAGAGACGTGGATGCCAGCCAAGGTTTTGACTCCTTGCTTCCACGAAGTTTCTGGCTTCGCTGAAGCTTGTTTTATACTAAAACAGCTCCTTGAGCTGTTGGAAAGCTCTCTATTCTGCTAGTACTCAGGACTAGGTGAACGCAGGTCCCTGGGGAAAGCCTTAGAGCGATCCTCTGCTCTTCTTGCCCTGAGTCTTTTCCGAAGCCTGCCCCGAAGCCTGTCTGCTGTGGAGGGAGAACCTGGAGGCTGCTCAGCTGTTTCCGATCTCTCCACATTCTCCTCAGCCACAGTTAACCCTTCTGGGTCCAGATCTTCGGAAGCACTCATGACAAGATTACCTCAAGAATAAACAGGCTGGCGGCAGCCATTTTGTAGGCAAGCCCACAGAACTGAGCCAGCATAAATACAAGAATTGGGAAGGAAAGGGAGATAAAACCCTTTGTTCAGAACAGAAGTTCAGAATTTGTTTCAGATGCTGAGAGAAAGACCATTTCATTTCACAATGTACTAAGGCTAAAGGGGGGGGCAAAAAGGAAATTTACTCAAACCTAAATCAGTGTACTGCATGCAGCAAAACAAAATTACCTCAGAGAAGGGTGAAACAGTTAACTCTTAATACAAGTGCAACTAGGGCAGAGAGTCATGAACAGCAAGCAGAACGGTTGCCTGAAGCTGAGATACTCCATTGCTATTTAATCGAAACCAACCAGGAGCTTTTTAAAAGTTCTGGAGATAACATTTATATAAATGAGACAAAATGTTATGGCTCTGAAAGACTCTTGCTCTCAAGTTACTTTATGTCATCCAGACATAATCCCTCCAGAATACATATTGAAAGGTGAAAGCCTGACAGTTAAGGGGATAGGTTCAGAAATAATTACCCTGCCAGTGGCTGAGGATACCCATAAGATATCAAGGGTGGAAAGGAGTAGGGAGAACAGGCATAGCTGATCAATTGCCTGTACCCTGTTTAATCGGGATCAATCTCACTGAGCATGTCAAAAGTGTTTTAGTGCAGACTCGCTCCCAGCAGAAAGAAGAAGAAAAAGCAAAGAATAGGGGTGAAATTCATACAGAGCTGGTTGGGAGGAGAGGATTCAACAGCTGAATTAATACCTATTAGGATTCCCCTAGAAAACACATTTAAAAGGGAACAAAAAGCAGATCCCACACTGGATCAATGTTTTAAGAAAGTTGGTGAAGGTCAGTTAACCCATGAGAGTCCAGAAAGGTTCTTCCTAGAAAAAGACTTTTTGTATAGAGAGACCTTAGTGAATCCTAGAAGGGGAGGGGAAACACCACAACTAATTGTTCCTCTCAAATATTGAGTGGGGATAGTGGAGCGGGGGCACACTGGTACCTTTTTGGCTCATTTGTGCATCACAAAAACTAAACAAATAATAGCCCAAAACTTTTCTGGCCTGAAATGGGGAAACAGATAAAAGAATTTTGCCAGAGGTGTGACGTGTGACAAAGGCAAGGAAACAGCAATGACAAAACTAAAGCCAAGCTGTGTCCTTTACCTATCATTTCGAACCCTTTCCAACATAGTTGCCCAGAGTTACCAAGAGGGGAAACAGATTCATCCTGACTATCGTTGACTATGCAACACATTACCCCAAAGTAGCTCCCCTGAGAAATATTGAGACTCAGACAGTTGTGGACACTCTGCTGGAATTATATGTGTCGCATGGGGTTTCCTTCTGAGATAGTCATGGATTTAGGAACCTCTTTCACAGCCAAGCTGATGGAAGTAACCTCCAAAATAAACGAGGTAAACTACATTATACAGGGGGAGAGAGAGAAAGGCAGGAGAGTGGACCACCCTACTATGGAAAGGAAAACATGGTCTTGCTGGCATTGAAAGAAGCAGACATTGAAGGACCCAAATTACTTTATGATCAACAAGAAATCAGATCTAGAGTCGGAGGAATGAGCAGGCAAGCTCCAAGCTCCACTCTCTTTTATACTTTCACTCTCTTATCTTTTAAGCTTTTAGAAATAAGTTTTAACTGCTTGCAGCTTTCATTATAAAAGAGTCAGCTGCTGCCAGGAGTAGCCTCCTCCACTTGCTTATTACTGCTTAGCATTGTTTTATTATGATTTTAACTGCCTATTCCAAAAACTAATCAGCATTTCTTTGAATGAGATTTGCTTGCCGTAAAAAAATAGCCGAATTACTTTATTGGGAAGGGAGGAAAGAATCCAAATACACCCCAGAGAAGGTCCAAATCAGTCCCTCACTTTCCCTAGAACAGCAAGGAGAAGTGAGAAGCTTACTCTAGTGAACCAGTGGTAGCCAAAGGGGTAGTGCACAAGATTGAAACCAGAGACGCACCCCCACAAGCAGTTACACCTTACAGAATCCGAGCCTATCGAATCAAACTGTGGGGCAAGAAAGGAATGATTGTCCTATATATGAAAAGAGGAAAGCCCAAAAGAAAACATACATGGCCATACTGGGAAGGCAGAGGGGTGACCTATCATAAGCAAAGTAGTTTAAAATGTAGCCTTACCCTGCCAGTGGTGCAAACGGCTAAAAGATTTCGAGTTTGGCTCGAACTAATGGGGTATCACCGAAAGGGTTTACCCGGTAGCACCACGATGGCCGTTACAGTGATGGAGGTGAAATCCTGTAGAGCAGCTAAAATAGCACAGCAGAAAGAGAGATGGAAGACCACGCTGGTGGCAGACCGCGTACAGAGAGTTCCTAAGTGCCAGAAAGGCTTCACCATTGCGGAGGTGTCTGGATTTGAACTGGTAGCCATGCCAAGCCAGGCAGATGACTGCAAGGACCGTCATCTGAGGGCGTTCTGGAGAGGGAGGTGGCAGGCTGACAAAAGATCCCATCCTTTGGTGGTTCGTGAGTATCTTAAAAGGGCGGAGGGAGGTGGACTTCACCACAACTCAAGCTGTGCAGGAGGGAAGGACAGTTTTGTAGATGCACTAACTCTCCACCATGACTACGATTCTGGACTTTCGAAAAGGACAAAAACATGTTGTTGAGAAGGAACTCAAATGACACAAAAACTTTGAAAAAAATTGGAACAAAAGAGACTCAAAACGTTGTAGCAGACACCCTGTCGAGGAGCACCGAAGACTGAAGATAAAGGAAATGGACTTTGGTAAAAAGGCAAAAGCTATAAAATGTTAACTGTACCAAGTTAAATGTTATAAGCTGTGGGTTTGAATGGAAAAAATGTATGTAAGTATTAAAAATGCTAAGTGATTTTGTTCCAAGTTATCCAAATAATACAATTTTTAAAAAAATGCTAAAGTGATTTTGTTCAGTAGGCACCTGTGTATCTGATTGAAATGGTGAGTAATATAATTAAACTAGTAATTGAAATACAATGTTTAATGTATAGAAAGCATAAAAGTTGTTTAAATGTTACATACATTCAAAGGTAGTAAGGTTTGATTGTAATGTTGTAAAGTTTGATGGTGACTTACAAGAAAGCTGCTCATTGTTCATGAGGGTAAACCACCATAGGTTTTATCCCATGAAACAACTTTTAAAGGGGGGAGGAGTGTAGCAAACAGCCCTGACCTCACCTGCCTGTCACCGGAGAACATTGACGCAGGAGCCAATGAAGGTGGAAGGGAGGGAGCAGGATAAAAAAGACTGGTGGATGGAGTCTGGGAGAGAGAGAGAGACTGTGTCTGGCTTAAAAGTAATAGAAGAGTGAGTTATAGAACTGCAAGGGGGTAGATTGAAGCAGAGAGTTAAATGAGTTTTATATCCTAACTGATTCAAATATAAGTGATTTCCAACTCATAATTTATCCCATGAGTATTTATTCCCTGGTTAAATAAAAGACTTATGTTCTGACAGCACACATGTCTCAATACTTGATATTAAAGCATTAATATCTGGTGGCAGCGAAGAAGAACGAATAGCGAGAACCTCGTGAAGGCCTGGGGGGGATAAGGACTTCAGAGGGGATCACGACAAAGGTGACTTACCATATTTTTCCGTGTATAAGATGATACTTTTGTCTAAAATCTTTAGACTAAAAATTGAGGGTTGTCTTATACACGGAAGTAAGCCAAGGAGAGAACCATGCGATTGCAAAACTGCCCATATCTTGATTCTGCAAATAGGCTTCCCTCAATCACAAAGCTTAGCTTCCTACAGTCAGGAGACATAGCTTCCTCCAATCATGACCCTTATGTAACTGACATCAGCTGATGCTGAACAAACCTATTGGAACACACCTCGTTCAAGGTGGAGCACATAGGTAGTGCTCAAATGCAACAGGGACAGTTCTGGTATGTAAATTTTACCTAATTACTGAATAAAAATGTATTCTGTTTTCTGTGTAAAATATTGATTTCTTAATTTGGGGTTAGAAAAAAAGAGGTGCTGGCATTGAAAGCAACAGGTGAGGCAACTCTATAATCAAAAGGATTAAGTGTTACACATTGTCAACAGACCCTGAGCTGAAGAATGTGGACACCACTGGAGTGGCTGGACTTGAATGGGAACAGAACCTGGGAGTGGAACCAATCTTGGGCTCGACTATGGACTATGAGAGATGTGGACAATATACAGAACCTGGATCAGCCAGATAATTGTGAAATGCAGAACTAATAAAGAAAAGTTTGGTTGGATTACAGTGGTGCCCCCCTTGACAATGATAATCCGTTCCAGGAAAATCGCTGTTAAGCAAAATCGTTGTCAAGCGGAAAAAAAAAACCATTGGAATGCATTGAAAACTGGTTAATGCGTTCCATGGGGGAAATACCTCAGTGTCCAGCGAAGATCCTTCATAGGGGAAGCCATTTTCAATTGCTGTCTTGTGAAAATAGGTCCGGAAAACAACAGGGAGCCATTTTGCGAACTGCCGATCAGCTGTTTTTAATCATTGTCTTGTGAACAATCGGTTCGCGAAACAGGGACCTAATCATCGTAAAGTGAAAAAAAACCATAGGAACCATCATTTTCAATCATTATAGCGAGCGCAAAAAAAAGTCGTCAAGTGATTTCGTTGTCAAGCAGGGCACCACTGTACATCGCTTGCCTGATTTGTATGTCATTTCCTCAAGGATCACTCAACACCTGCATCCCTATGGATGGCCTGGGAGGAGTCACACTATAAACAGTAGATCAGTGCATTGACCACACATTTTCCTTTATATTTCTAGGTCTATTGTGGCAGAGACATACTTTTTTTTAAAAAAAAATGAAAACTTGGAATATAGGCCAGATGATACACCAGAAGGTCATGTGGAACCTCTAAAATGGAGAGGGAGGAAACCTGTCTATGGCAACTCTGCTTATAGGTCTAGGGTAAGACCTTTGAAATTAATTAATTGCAGCTTATGCTTTACTGACACTACCTTGGATTTGTCAGTGAGTGTTGAAGTTTTTGTCTGTAGCCTCACATGCTATCTGTACTTTGTATGACTGAGAAGGACTCTTCTGGGCTGAGATGATTGTATGTCTATCCAGGACTAACCAATTGTACCTTATAGCCTTTGAATTCAAAGAGAACCGAGCCTCTCTACTGTTTCTTTTCCCTCTGTTTCCTAGGTTGGTTGTTGTGACGGCTGCGATGACGTCACCTGCCTATCATGGTTATGCTGGAACCCATCTGCCTATAGCAGAGCAGGAGGTGGGACTCCAGGAGGTGGAGCTGTGTATATAAGGGGGGGGAGTGAATGATGTGAGACAGTTTTTAGTTAGTTAAGAGTTATGGAGAGTTAGAGTAAGAGTTGAGGTCTGAGTGATAGTGTGTATGAGGGGATACTTGATTATTACTGATTGCCTTTCTATTTTAGTTGATAAAGTGATTTACCATTCCTTCTGTTGTTATCAATAAAACACTAGATTTTATTTTTAAAATCATACATTTGTCTGAAGAGTCTTATGAAGGAGTGGTTGGTGGCAGCGTAAATAAAGTGTGAATGAGAGAGTGTCCTGACCATTGTGACGTGAAAGAGGGACGTCACAACGTAAATTGGTGCCAGCGTGTGGGATACGAGTTATCCAGTTGTCCAGTTGGCCAGTAAAGCCTTGGCTAAAGTGGCAAGAGCAAAAGGACTTCAGTTAGGGTCACCTGAAGTGGAAAGTGTGGGCATCTCTAGGATTTGACTCAAGGGGAGCAAATCTAGTGGAGAGGCACTTAAGCTTCAGAGTGGAAAACTGATTTATGAGCTCTGTAGTGGCCATTTTGTGAGGGAGAGTAGCCCCAAAGCAGAGACTGTGGCGAGTTGGTCAGAGTGTCCTGAGTTAGGTGAACTCTGAGAGGACAGACCAAGCCCAGCAAAGCTGAGGGATCTCCATTTTAAACAGCTCCAGTGAGTGGAGAGAGCTGTGGTGATTCTAAAGGCAGTAATATAAAATAAGTATCCTTAGTTGGCAAGAGGCCCAGAAAAGGGGAAAAGAAGACGACATAGAAGCTTAGTTACAGTTTCTAGTGTCAGATCAGCTGGAACACACTGCTAATATATATCAGACCTTAACACAGAAAGGAAAAAAGTATTTTAAACAGAGGCTTGGAAATAGTCAGGAGCCTTTTGTGTAAGAAACATGCCTTTGACGCGCAGTAAAATGGCTGAAAGTGAGCCTAAATCTCCAGAGATGTCTGAGGGAACTGGAGAAGTGATTGATGGAGAAGGGGACAGATTTACCTCAGAGCAGGAGGAAGGAATTAATGGGGAACAGTTATCAGAACTGAGGAAAATTCAATTAGCCCAGGAACATGAATATAGGATGAGACAATTAGAAAAGGAGGAAAGAATGAGACAAATGGAGATGGAAAGAGAAGAAAGATTGGAGAGAGAGAGGATGGCGTTTGAGTTAAGAAAATTGGAAATGATGAACCAGAACAATAATAACAATAGAGACTCTGAGGTGGGCCAATTATCGAAAGCAGATTTAAAGAAATTTCCATCCTATAAACAAGGGGATTCGGTTGAAGCGTTCCTTACAAGTTTTGAGAGAGCAGCCTCAGATTTTTCTCTCAGAGAAGCAGAGAAAATGGTAGTTTTAAGGTCTCTGATTAGTGGGAAAATGGCAGAAATATATGCTGATATGGCAATAGAACTCAGTAAAGATTACTCAGAGTTTAAAAAGTTGGTTTTTCTTAGATTTGGCATTAATTCAGAACACCTCAGACAGAAATTCAGAAAGCTCACCAAGAAATCAGATGAAACTTTCACACAGCTGGGTTATAACTTAGAGAGATGTTTGGACAGGTGGTTGGAACAGGAGAATGTACAGACTTTTCAACAGTTAAAAAATATTGTAGGTTTGGAGCAGTTCTATTCCTTGCTCCGTGGTGAACTTAAATATTTGGTTCAGGAAAGGAAACCTACTGACATTAGACAGGCTGCGCAGATTGCTGATTTTATTTCACAAATAAGGGGGCCTGTAAGTTATGAGGAAAAAGGTATGAGGAAAACATGGGAGCCAAAGTACTCCAAAGAGCCAGGTCAGGGTCAGGCTAAAATGGGCAGCCATTTTGTGGGTAAAACTTCTGGGCAGAGCCAGTCCAGGAACCCGATTTTGGAGGGAAAAGAAAAATCAGAAAAGTTCACTAACAGAGGCTCATGGGGAGATAAAATTTGCTTTGCTTGTCAAGGCAGGGGACACAGTGTTTTAACACAACTCAAAAGAAAGAAATTTCTCCTCAGAAAGTGAATTTGAAAGAGGCAAAGTCTGTGTATTGTATACAGAACAGCCAAATGAGTCCCTCTAGAGATAGCCCTGTTGCCATGGGAACGCAGCCAGAAGCAGCAGCTAGCTCTTCAGAAATGGATACATCTAGTGGCCAGAGTACAGAATATGAGGATCTGCCAATAGCTGAAATAAGACATTGTTTGTACATTCAGATAAATTCTCAGCTACTGGAATCAGCTGAGGACAGAATAAAAATTTTAGGACAGAATTACACTGCTTTACGAGACACTTGCTCACAAGTTTCGATCTGCCACTCTGATATTGTACCTCAGGAATGTATAATTCCTGGTCAGAATATGACTCTCAGAGGAATTGGGAAGGAGTTAGTGAGCTTGCCTGTGGCAGATGTTTTAGTTGATTATCAAGGATGGCGGGGAGTTTGGCGAATGGGGGTTTCTTCTCAAATTCCTACACCTTGTCTTATTGGCACTGACTTAACAAAGCATGTCAAGAGTGCCTTGGTGATTACGCGATCACAACCTGAACAAAGGGAAGCTAGTAATGGTACTGGCTCTCAAGAACAAGAAGAGAACATACCCCAGGCTGAGGCGTTTTCGTTAGAAATACCTCAGAAAAGTGTATTTGCCAGGGATCAGATAGCAGACCCCACTTTAAAAAGCTGTTTTGGAGAAGTGGCTGGCAAAGGATTATCCACTAAACTACAAAGAAAAACTAATTAATATTCCAAAAGGAGATTAAAAGTCAGTTGATTGTTCCTGATAAATATCGTCCTATGATTCTAGAAAAGGGACATTTAGGTATTGCAGAAACTAAGCAAAGAATACCTCAGAAGTATTATTGGCCAAAAATGGGAAAGGAGATAAAAGAATTCTCTCAAGCTTATGACACATGTCAGGGAGAAAGAAATAGTGAGGATAAGGCCAACAGGGAGGACAGGAATAGGGATGATTATAAAAATTATATGGAAGATATTGATAAGACTTTTATTCAACTGAGGCAGGAACACACTGAACAACAGAAACAGGAACACAGAGAGGTGTCAGAACTTAGAACGAGTGAGGATGAGGTGAAACAGGTTAATTTTGTGCATACGAAATCAAAAGAAAATCAGGAAACATCATGCTACCCTGAGATAGCAAAACTGAAAACTTTAGAGGAAAGTAAATTGAAGTCAGCAGAAGTAGTATCTAAGGAAAAGATACAGCTAACTGAAAAGGCTGATAATTCTGTGTCTGCACCCATAGCTAAAACCAAGCAACAAGAAACCCTATCTAAGAAACTTAAGAATAAAGAAGTAGCACTAGAGAAAGTTAAAGATGCATCTAAACTTAAACAAGTAAATAAAAGAGAAATGCAAGGAGTACTAAAGAAATTTACTCTAGTTATAGAAATAAGGAAAGAAGCTAGAGGGAAATCTATGATAAGGATAGCAGGCTATACCCAGCAGGAGGAAAGAAATGTCAGATGTATAGCCTCTCCTTTAAAAATTATAAAAGTTATAAGAAAAGACAAGAAGATCCAGGGGTTGAGCAGATGTAAAGAGACCCTGGAAAAGTTGCAGACTACATTAAAGAAAAGTCAGCACTGTATCCAGAGAGGTCGTGTCCAGAGATGTCATCATATCCAGAGAGGTCGTGTCCAGAGATGTCATCATATCCAGAGAGGTCGTGTCCAGAGATGTCATCGTACCCAGAGAGGTCGTGTCAAGAGGCATCTTCATGTCGTGAGGGGTGCAGAGTTCCAGAGTGTCTTCAACATCATCGCTGTAGCAGGATTCGAAACCAGAGCCGTGCTGAGCAAAGCAGATGAAGAAGATCATCAGCCAGCTGAGTTCCTGAGAGGAAAGCTGCAGCCGAGGTGGATACATCGTGCTTCGAGGGAACGTAAGTGGGACAAAAGAGGGTGGTTGTTACCGGAGAATAAGCCGTGCAAAGGAAAAGGACAAGTTGGACTATGCACAGACTCAATACTAGTAATGGACTTACGAACTGAGAAAGCTTACAAGAACAAGCTTGCAAACTGGAAGAGAGACTTGCAAGATATGAACTTTAAATTCCGTAAGGAAAGAAAGACTCAAAAGATAGCTGCTGAAGCGTGGGCTCGAAGACCTATCAAAGAACAAATTGTCCACTGAAAAATAAATGTAGAATGTAATAAACTGTTTTAGTTATGTATAAGTAAAAATAAGTAATTATAAATGTAATCGCATTGAAAATGAAAGAATGGTAAGTAATGTAGAAATTAATAAGCTGTTCCTGTTATGGGTAACTAAAAGTAAGTAACTGCAAAAGTAACTGTACCGAGTAAGCAATGGAAAAATGTATTAACAAAGAAATTGAAAGTATTGATTGAAGATGTTAATTGATAAAAGTACTGTAAATGAAAAATTAATAAGCAATGGAAAAAAATTGTAAAAACAAAGAAGTTGAAAAGGGTAATTACAAATGATAAGTAATTGAAGATAAAAATGTGCTGTATTTATGATGGTTATGGTAATGTTGTGGTTATTAATGTAATTTGCTTGCTGTTGTTTTGTGTTGAAAAGCACTATAGCTTTTCATCACAAAACAACTTATTAAGGGGGAAGGTATGTGACGGCTGCGATGACGTCACCTGCCTATCATGGTTATGCTGGAACCCATCTGCCTATAGCAGAGCAGGAGGTAGGACTCCAGGAGGTGGAGCTGTGTATATAAGGGGGGGGGAGTGAATGATGTGAGACAGTTTTTAGTTAGTTAAGAGTTATGGAGAGTTAGAGTAAGAGTTGAGGTCTGAGTGATAGTGTGTATGAGGGGATACTTGATTATTACTGATTGCCTTTCTATTTTAGTTGATAAAGTGATTTACCATTCCTTCTGTTGTTATCAATAAAACACTAGATTTTATTTTTAAAATCATTCATTTGTCTGAGGAGTCTTATGAAGGAGTGGTTGGTGGCAGTGTAAATAAAATGTGAATGAGAGAGTGTCCTGACCATTGTGACGTGAAAGAAGGACGTCACAGTTGTTTCCTGTTGATCTGTTCAGTTGGTTGCTAGTATGTGTGCAGTAAAGAAACCTGAATACAGACATCTGTAGTTTCAAGCAACTGTAAGTTAAAAAAATCTTTCTCATACAGACGTCTCAAAGGGAGTTATTGAGACTTTAAGTGTCAATTCATGAGAAAGGGATGGACTCTGGGGAACTTTCACTGATTCCCCTCTGTGGATCTCTGTACCTCTATTAAAAAGTAGAAATTAAAAGACAATTTTACCAGAAATTCAAAACTCTGCAACAGTATTGACTTCTAAGCACATCAACATTATTAGTCTCCTCTGGCTGATAGGAAAGAATTGAGACAGTATGTTATAGGACAAAATATTCCTTGTTTCCTAGAGTGAAAACAACTGAAAGTTACACTCTTATTTGTTATGCATGGGTGCTAATTGAGCCAATCCTTTGCCCTTTGGAATCCTAGCATCTCTGTTCCTTCCTACAGTGATAGCTTGTCTAATAGGCCAGATTTGGACATTTGTAATGGATCCAGCTTCAGAGGGCACTTAGTTGCAGCTTATTTATTTCTGGGGGGCTTTCCTGTGCTGTTTTCCCCAGCAAGAGCAGAAAAGCCTGGAAAGGAGATTAAAGAATCAAGCACTCTGAACATCTTCTTAGTAGTGCTATGAAGAAACTGCATGATACGAGTTAATGTCAGGAGTGTGGCTGAGCTCCTTTGAACTACTGTACTGTGGAGAGTAATAGACCTACTGATGAGGTGGGAAAGGATTTGCCAGTATGGGATCCTGTCTCCCCCAGTGAAATCTGTGAAATAATTGCTACTCTAAAAAATGAGAAGGTGCCTGGTGTGGATGGAATTGTGGGTGAAATTTACAAAGCAGCACCAAATTGATGGGCTTCTATCTTTTCAACCATATTCACAGAAATTAATGTTATCGCGAACCCACGTAGAATCCAGCAGAGTTAATATTTTCAGGTCCAGAAGGCAAAAATAAATCACTCAGACACATTCAGCTTCCTCCAGCATGACACGTGTACTTACAGCATATATACAAGTGTAGAAAACGGCAACAAGACAGCATGGCATCATCAAATGAAGGTGGTGGTACATGTTCTCTGTACAGTTCATACATATACAGTTGAGCTTCTGTCCTTATCCAATCACAGCAGGTGTTGCATCATCCAAGCACCATGTCTCCAGAGTCACTGTGACTCAGCAAATTACACACCTGTGTAACATGGCAGCTCATTATTACTTTTGCTTTGGTCTGTTCTGTTCAATACTCTGACAATTAATGATAGTGGTCATTTCCCTCCCACAGTGGAATATCAATATGTTATTGTTGTTTAGTCATCTAGTCATGTCTGACTCTTTGTGACCCCATGGACCAGAGCACGCCAGGCCCTCCTGTCTTCCACTGCCTCCCGGAGTTGGGGCAAATTCATGTTGGTAGCTTCGATGACACCGTCCAACCATCTCATCCTCTGTCATCCCCTTCTCCTCTTGCCTTCACACTTTCCCAACTTCAGGGTCTTTTCCAGGGAGTCTTCTCTTCTCATGAGATGGCCAAAGTATTGGAGCCTCAGCTTCAGGATCTGTCCTTCCAGTGAGCACTCAGGGTTGATTTCCTTTAGAATGGATAGGTTTGTTCTCCTTGCAGTCCAGGGGATTTTCAAGAGCCTCCTCCAGCACCACAATTCAAAAGCATCAATTCTTTGGCGGAAGGTTTCTTTATGGTCCAGCTCTCGCTTCCGTACATTGCTACAGGAAAAGCCATAGCTTTGACTATGCGGACCTTTGTTGGCAAGGTGATGTCTCTGCTTTTTAAGATGCTATCGAGGTTTGTCATTGCTTTCCTCCCAAGAAGCAGGCGTCTTTGAATTTCGTGGCTGCTGTCACCATCTGCAGTGATCATGAAGCCCAGGAAAGTAAAATCTGTCACTGCCTCCATATCTTCCCCTTCTATTTGCCAGGAGGTGATGGAACCAGTGGCCATGATCTTTGTGTTTTTTTTTTATGTTGAGCTTCAGATGGTTTATTGCACTCTTCGTTCACCCTCATTAAGAGGTTCTTTAATTCCTCCTCACTTTCTGCCATCAGAGTGGTATCATCTGCATATCGGAGGTTGTTGATATTTCTTCTGGCAATCTTAATATCAATATAGTGGTCCCTATATATAAAAAGGGTGACCCAAATAAACCAGCCAATTTTCACCCTATCAGTTTTCAGGATATTTCATCAAAAATATATACTAAATATCTAGTGAGATTATTACAGAAGAACAGGCAGGGTTTGGATGTAATGATTCAACAGTAGATTACTGCTTTGTTCTATCTCACTTGGTATACGTCGGCATTATGTGGCATTTATTGATTTCTCTGCAACTTTCGACTCTACAAGGCAAGATAAACTCTGGGATAAATTAAGTAAAACCTCTCTATGTGGTGCATTTCAGTGTTTCAGAACTTTATGTTAACTCCCTACTTGCTTTTACAGATTTGATGTTGTCACACACACCCAGTTCCCCTATTTGTTCTTCCAATCCACACAACCCAGGTTCACTTTCAGGTATGACATTTACTTTTCAACCCTTTCCGCTGCCACCAGAGGAGTTATTCCTCACTATAAATATGACTCTTAAATCAGTGATATTCAATAAAACAATGTTTATTTAAGTGTTTATAAGTAAATCATATAAAGTAAATCATGGATGGTCTTATTTGATTCATTCAATCAACTGTGCTTTGATAACATTTATATTTGCTTATGTATAATCATATTAATCAAGGTATTTATTCATTGTTCTTGTTCTCTATCTCTCTATTCTTCTTTAACACAAGGCTGGTCCTACTTCTCTAAACTGCTTCTCTCTAACTGATATCCCTAACTGAAGTCCCTGACTCTATCTCATATCCCTAACTCATTCCTAACTCATCCCTAACTGATCTTTAACTGTCTTCTATTTCTCTTATATATCCTTAGTTCCGCCTCTTCTGTTCAACCATTGGTTGATATATCAAGGTTCTATTGTTATGGACAGGAATGGTTACTGTCATGAATTTGATTATGAAAATAGAATAGAGATGTATATCATAGGATTTATTTAAGAGCAGCAACGAAAAAGCTAGAAATCGGCTTGTGTCCAGGTGCTAATTAGAGAGAAAAAATGTACAAGGTGAGTTCTTCTCCAGCTAAAGAAAAAAAAAGTCAAGAAGAGCTTTATCTTATCTCAACTCCGACGGACAAGGACATAACTTGTTAATTTAAGAAAGATGGGAGAAGAGAGAAGGAGGAGAAGATGGACGGAGAGACAGCCTGGACGTCTGCCCAAACACAGCAAGAGAATTCCTGCCCAGAGGAATGAACGTCAGAGAAAAACTCCAAATGAACTTTATTTTTGGAACTGACAGTAAGACAGATCTCTGTTCTAAAATGTAGTTAGATTGGTTGTATTTATAGAGGAAATGTTTGTTGGTAATTGCTGGGGTAATTTGGAAATCTCCTTCATGGATTGCTGCCTTGTCGTGGCGAAGGGACTTGCGTAACTCAGAGAAGCTATGGGCTATGCCGTGCCGGGACACCCAAGACAGACAGGACATAGTGGAGAGTTCTGACTAAACGCAATCCACCTGGAGTAGGAAATGGCAAGCCACTCCAGTATCTTTGCCAAGAACGCCCCATGATCAGAAACAAAAGGCTAAAAGATATGACGCTGGAAGATGGGCCCCTCAGGTCGGAAGGCGTCCAACATGCTACTGAGGAAGAGTGGAGGACAAGTACAAGTAGCTCCAGAGCTAATGAAGTGGTTGGGCCAAAGCCGAAAGGACGCTCAGCTGTGGACGTGCCTGGAAGTGAAAGGAAAATCCAATGCTGCAAAGAAGAATACTGCATAGGAACCTGGAATGTAAGATCTATGAACGTTGGGAAGCTGGAGGTGGTCAAACAGGAGATGGCAAGAATAAACATCGACATCCTGGGCATCAGTGAACTAAAATGGACAGGAATGGGCGAATTCAGCTCAGATGATTATCATATCTACTATTGTGGGCAAGAATCCCGTAGAAGGAATGGAGTAGCCCTCATAGTCAACAAAAGAGTGGGAAAAGCTGTAATGGGATACAATCTCAAAAATGATAGAATGATGTCAATACGAATCCAAGGCAGACCATTCAACATCACAATAATCCAAGTTTATGCACCAACCAGCATTGCTGAGGAGACTGAAATTGAACAATTCTATGAAGATTTACAACACCTTCTAGAACTGACACCAAAGAAAGATGTTCTTCTCATTCTAGGGGACTGGAATGCTAAAGTAGGGAGCCAAGAGATAAAAGGAACAACAGGGAAGTTTGGCCTTGGAGTTCAGAACGAAGCAGGACAAAGGCTAATAGAGTTTTGTCAAGAGAATAAGCTGGTCATCACAAACACTCTTTTCCAACAACACAAGAGGTGACTCTATACATGGAAATCACCAGATGGGCAATATCGAAATCAGATTGATTATATTCTCTGCAGCCAAAGATGGAGAAGCTCTATACAGTCAGCAAAAACAAGACCTGGAGCTGACTGCGGTTCTGATCATCAGCTTCTCATAGCAAAATTCAAGCTTAGACTGAAGAGATTAGGTAAAACCACTGGGCCACTCAGGTATAATCTAAACCAAATCCCTTATGAATACACAGTGGAAGTAAAGAACAGATTTAAGGAACTAGATTTGGTGGACAGAGTGCCTGAAGAACTTTGGATAGAGGCTCGTAACATTGTCCAGGAGGCAGCAACGAAAACCATCCCAAAGAAAAGGAAATGCAAGAAAGCAAAGTGGCTGTCCAACGAGGCCTTAGAAATAGCAGAGAGGAGAAGGGAAGCAAAATGCAAGGGAGATAGGGAAAGTTACAGAAACTTGAATGCAGACTTCCAAAGAATAGCAAGGAGAGACAAGAGGGCCTTCTTAAATGAACAATGCAAAGAAATAGAGGAAGATAACAGAAAAGGAAAGACCCGAGATCTGTTCAGGAAAATTGGACATATTAGAGGAACATTTTGCGCAAAGATGAACATGATAAAAGACAAAAATGGAAGGGACCTAACAGAAGCAGAAGACGTCAAGAAGAGGTGGCAAGAATACACAGAGGAATGATATCAGAAAGATTTGGATATCCCGGACAACCCAGACAATGTAGTTGCTGACCTTGAGCCAGACATCCTGGAGAGCGAAGTCAAGTGGACCTTAGAAAGCCTGGCTAACAACAAGGCCAGTGGAGGTGATGGCATTCCAGTTGAACTATTTAAAATCTTGAAAGATGATGCTGTTAAGGTGCTACATTCAATATGCCAGCAAGTTTGAAAAACTCAACAGTGGCCAGAGGATTGGAAAAGATCAGTCTACATCCCAATCCCAAAGAAAGGCAGTGCCAAAGAATGCTCCAACTACCGTACAATTGCACTCATTTCACACGCTAGCAAGGTTATGCTCAAAATACTACAAGGTAGGCTTCAGCAGTATGTGGACCGAGAACTCCCAGAAGTACAAGCTGGATTCCGAAGAGGCAGAGGAACTCGAGACCAAATTGCTAACTTGCGCTGGATTATGGAGAAAGCCAGAGAGTTCCAGAAAAATATCTACTTCTGCTTCATCGACTATGCGAAAGCCTTTGACTGTGTGGACCACAGCAAACTATGGCAAGTTCTTAAAGAAATGGGAGTGCCTGACCACTTTATCTGTCTCCTGAGAAACCTATATGTGGGACAGGAAGCAACAGTTAGAACTGGTCATGGAACAACTGAGTGGTTCAAAATTGAGAAAGGAGTACGGCAAGGCTGTATATTGTCCCCCAGCTTATTTAACTTATATGCAGAATACATCATGCGGAAGGCTGGACTGGAAGAAACCCAAGCCGGAATTAAGATTGCCGGAAGAAATATCAACAACCTCCGATATGCAGATGATACCACTCTGATGGCAGAAAGTGAGGAGGAATTAAAGAACCTTGTAATGAGAGTGAAAGAGGAGAGTGCAAAAAACGGTCTGAAACTCAACATCAAAAAAACTAAGATCATGGCCACTGGTCCCATCACCTCCTGGGAAATAGAAGGGGAAGATATGGAGGCAGTGTCAAATTTTATCTTCCTGGGCTCCATGATCACTGCAGATGGAGACAGCAGCCCTGAAATTAAAAGGCGCCTTCTTCTTGGGAGGAAAGCGATGACAAATCTGGACAGCATCTTGAAAAGCAGAGACATCACCTTGCCAACAAAAGTCCGAATAGTCAAAGCTATGGTTTTTCCTGTCGTGATGTATGGAAGTGAGAGCTGGACCATAAAGAAAGCAGACCGCCGAAGAATTGATGCCTTTGAATTGTGGTGCTGGAGGAGGCTCTTGAGAATCCCCTGGACTGCAAGGAGAACAAACCTATCAGTTCTAAAGGAAATCAACCCTGAGTGCTCACTGGAAGGACAGATCCTGAAGATGAGGCTCCAGTACTTTGGCCATCTAATGAGAAGAAAAGACTCCCTGGTGTCTGCGAAGCAACCAACATGAACCTGACACAACTCCGGGAGGCAGTAGAAGACAGGAGGGCCTGGCGTGCTCTGGTCCATGGGGTCATGAAGAGTCGGACACGACTAAACGACTAAACACACACACACAATTTGGAAATGATTATTTGTGTAAAAATTGGCTTATCTAAATGTGTTTCAAATTAATCTCTATCTTTTTAATAAAATATAAAAAGGCTGTTTGTCTGTACGTTGGCTTCTTGAATAGACCATCAAACTACTCTAGTTAATTGGCTAATTTAAAATTAATTTATTTAATCAGGCCACGCGCATGCTACCAATTTAGGGTCCTACATATAAGATAAAAAGGAGTAAATCTTCTAGAATGACTAGAAGTTTTTTATTTAAAAATCGTAGCAGACTTGGGAGAAAGGGTGGAAAAGTTGCCTAGGGTAAAATTAAAGGACCCGGTTTTACCTGAGTAGGAACTGTTCATCCTGGACCCCTCTCTGTTACATGTAAAAGCAGTTTCTTAGGAAGTTCGCTTTTACGACAGTTACTGACCTGTCCATCACATACCTCCCCCCTTGGAAAAGTTTGTATCATGGGGGTAAACTCTACAGTGATTTACCCTCATGTACAACGTATGAGAGAATATTTTTTTCATTATACAAATCTTCTTTAAACATTGAACAAATATACATTTTATACTTTTACATTTTCTCTATTACCTCTTTTAAACTTATTTAAAAAATTCATTTTACTTTTCATTACAGTGGGGTCTTGACTTGAGAACTTAATCCGTATTGGAAGGCAGTTCTCAAGTCAAAAAGTTCTCCAGTCAAATCTGCATTTCCCATAGGAATGCATTGAAAACCATTTGATCCGTATCTGCTCTTTTCCGTCCATAGAAACTAATGGGAAGCTGCTATTCCGCCTTCGACCACTAGAGGGGGATATTTTGTTTCTTTTTTTCTTAGGTCAAGAAAGGTTCAGGGAAGGCAGGGATAATACAGTCCAGGCAGTACAGTACCAGGCAGTCTGAAGACTGTCTCCCAATCCACTCTCGAAACGCTGGGAGGAGTGAGGAAGCAGACAGGCACCCTTTTCACTGGCCAACAGTTAACTGAAAGTTCAAATTTTGCACTTTCCCTGCTTCCCACGTGGTTTTTTTTCAGTTCTTAACTCAAATCCAAATATGTAAGTCAAGTCAATATTTTCCTATGAGAGCGGTTCTTAAGTCAAAATGTTCTTAACTCGAGCCGTTCTTAAGTCAAGACCCCACTGTACATGTACAGTATCACCATTTTCATTATTTATATCATTACATATTTAACATTTCTTATACTATATAGCTTACATTTTTTCCAATTTTATTACATGCAATTATAACATTTTAATTTTGTACAGTTTGCATTCTATTACATTTACATTTTCATTTATTTACGATTTGTTATCACAATTTTTCTTCTTCCCTCTTCAGTCTTCTTGTACTGCTTCTCTTTGCTTTCTGTTATCCATTGGGTCTTCAAGACCATGCATCTGTAATCTTATTCTGAGTTTTTCTTTTGCTTTGGATCTCCTCAGCAACGTCTTTCAGATTTAAACTCTTGCAAATTTGTTGGTTTTATGTTTCACAGTTCGCAACCTCACATAAAGTTTCTTTATTTGCAATGTCCCATCAATTAACCATCTCCCTTTCCAGTTGCCAATTAAATGTCTCTCACCTGCTCGGTCTTTCTTGTTGTCCATCTGTCTCCGCACGGCTCCTAGTTTGAATCCTGCCACAGCGATGATGGTGAAGTCACCCCGAAACTCTGGACCTCTCACGATGTGACTTCTGTGGACCCGACCTCTCTGGACATGACATCTCTGGATACGACTATCACGACTCTTATTTACTTCATTCAGTTCCTAAGAAGCTGTAATAAAGTAATTAGAGAAGCACAAGTAGGGATTTGATAAACAAACAAAGCAATCCCCTCTCTCTCTCTCTCTCTGCTGTCCGTCAGCCCAAATACAAACAGTTAGGAGCTTTACTCTTGTCTGTTTCAAAAAGCCCACTTGATTTTAAATAACACAACACCGACATATAAGATTTTAATTGGTTGGGCTGAATCATCAATTAATTAGGTAGCGTAAATTCAGTACTCAAAATGCATTCGGTTTGGTCAGGAAAGAACATAATTTGAAACTGTCAAATAGACAGAAGTATTTATTAAAGAATTAAATCAACATAACTCTAATATAATATAAATAGATATTTGTACAATTATTTTTACTCTAAGCAGTTTCCCTCCCCTTCATTGCATTTCTCTAGAAAAATACTTAAACACAATCTCTAAATAAAAAAAAAATTATTATCTCACGTCCTTGAATACAGCTGGTAAAGCACAGAAGTTTTTTAGTTGTAGGGATATTTCAGCAACGACTATAAAATCAATCATGTAAATGTTTCTTCAGTCCATCATAAATCTCCATCTTGTCTTCTTCCTCTCAGCAGCAAAAAACGAACTCTCTCTTGCTGTTTTTTAAACTGTCTTTTTATCTCGGGAAACTCCCACTCCCTTTGGCCAGCTATATTTTTTTTTCCCAGTTACCAGATAAGCAATGTGCAGAAAAAAACTAGGTGAAAGTTCTTGCTGCCTAACTTAATTCCTCACACGCCCCCGAAATTACACAGAAATTCAGATTAGTCTACTTATCTAATTTATAGTAATTTGATACAAGGAATTAAGAAAATATAAAACATGTTATATATCAAAACTCTACTACAAAAGTATATATGAAATAATGAAACACTACATTCTATGAAATTACATCAGGTATCTAAGTCAACGCTCAGTGTTGCATGAGTTTTCTTCTTCATACATTCTAGAAAGACTATCTGCTACTATATTCAATTTTCCTGGAATATGTTGGATATTAAAATCAAAATCTTGTAATGCCAAACTCCATCTTAACAATTTTTGGTTATGAGATTTCATACTTTGTAACCACACTAAAGCTCGGTGATCGGTTTGAAGCGTGAATTTGCGTCCCCATAAATACGGTCTCAAAAGATTCAATGCCCAAAAAACTGAAAGTGCCTCTTTTTCAGGAATAGCATAGTGTTTCTCGCGTTCCAAAAGTTTTCTAGAGAAATAGGATATCGGATAAAGGTTTCCATCTTCTCCTTGTTGTAATAAAACAGCTCCTAGGCCTAATTCAGATGCATCAGTTTGTAATACGAAAGGTTTGTTGAAATCAGGAGATTTCAAAATAGGCGCATTAACAATTTTAGCTTTTAAGGCATCAAAAGCCTTTTGACATTCAGGAGTCCATTTTACTTTGACAGGTTCTCTTTTTCTAGTTAGCTCTGTCAAAGGTGCTGCCAAATTACTAAAATCCGGAATAAACTTTCTGTAGTAGCCAATTAGACCTAGAAACGAGCGTACTTGTTTCTTAGTTTTAGGAATAGGCCAATCATTGATAGCTTGAACTTTTGCTTGTATAGTTTGAATTTCTCCTTGCCCAATCAAATGTCCTAAATACATGACCTTTCCCTGCATCCATTGACATTTACTGGCTTTTACTGTCAGTCCTGCTTGTTGAAGTCTGGACAAAACAGTTTCAATGTGTGCCAAATGAGATTCAAAATCATTACTAAAAATCGCAACATCGTCAAGATAAGCATTAGCATAAGGTAAACCTTGCAAAAGTTTATCAATCATCCTTTGAAATGAAGCACCTGCATTTTTCAAACCAAATGGCATTCTGCGGAACCGGAAAGTTCCCACATGTGTGATGAAAGCGGTCTTATCTCGTGATTCTTCTGCCATATCTAATTGCCAATAAGCATTCTTTAGGTCAAGGATACTTATAAATTTAGCCTTAGCAAGGTGTTCAATCAAATCATCCATTCTAGGCAAAGGGTAAGGATCCGATTTGGTAACACTGTTCAGCTTCCTATAATCAACACAAAATCTCACTTCTTCTTGAATTTCACCTGTAGCAGTCTTTTTAGGGACTAGTACCACAGGTGAAGTCCAAGTAGGGCTGATTGCCTCTTCAATAACTCCTAGAGATAACATCTTTTGAATCTCTTGCTCAATTTGTTTAGCATGATTACCAATTGCTCTGTATGGGCTCGACCGTATAGGTTGAGCATCACTATCTGTAGTGATTTCATGACTGACTAAATTTGTGTAACCTGGTTTGTCTGAGAACACATCTTGATGTCGTTCTAGGACCTGGTACAACTGATCCTTCTGATCTTGATTACCTGTTAAGATAATATTATCAGACCAATCACCCGCATCTTGCAATTCTGACAACATATCAATTGGTTCATTAGAAGAATGGAAATACTCAGCATGATATTGGAAAACCATTGCAGATCTATCTTTGTAACGTTTCAGTCTATTGATATGGTAAAGAACAGGTTTCTTTTTAGAATCCAGCATTTTAACAAGATAATTAACATCTCCAAATCTTTGAACAATTTCTCCTGGACCTTCCCAGACCACTTCTAACTTAGAAGGTCTGAGCGGGTTCAGTACTAACACCAAATCACCCACTGCAAATTCTCTGTGTCGGGATTTCTTGTCATGATAGTATTTCTGTTCAGCTTGAGCGTTCATCAAGTTGTCTCTAGCTAACTCTTGAACAGCTAAAAGTTTCTCTTGAAGTTGTCGGACGAATTCTGCAACTGGTGCTGAACTAGATTTGACCGCACCTTCCCATTCGGATTTCAGGATATCCAAAGGTCCTTGAAGATTTCTTCCAAATACCAACTCGCTCGGGGAAAATCCACCTAGTGAAGAATGAGCGGAACTTCTATAGGCAAATAAAGCAAAAGGCAAGAGTTCGTCCCAAATGTTCCCATACTCTTGGGTCATCGTCTTGATCATACGAAGTAAAGTCTGTTGACCTCTTTCCACCATTCCGTGTGATTGAGGATGATGAGAAGTACTGAAGCTAAGGGTGATACCACTTATTTCGCAGATTTTTTTCATGAGTTCACTAGTGAAAGCTCCTGCTTGATCGCAAATGATTTTGGATGGAACACCAATACGTGAGCATAAGTCCACGATGATTCTAGCTATGGTGGTAGCTGACAAGTTGCTGATTGCATAAGCTTCGATCCATCTGCTTGCAGAACAAATGAAAGTGATGATGTACTTCTTCTTGGTCTTAGTAGGGATGAATGGTCCTAATACATCCATTTGTAGATACTTGAACACTTGGTCGGGTATCTGCATAACTTGCACTTCAGCCTTGGTTTGGTCTGTTTGGTGTCCTACTCTTTGGCAAACATCACAGGAACCAACATATTCTTTTACGGCTTTGGAAAGACCAGGCCAGTAAAAATGTTGAGAAATTCTCTTGAGTGTCTTTCTCATACCTTGGTGTCCACTGGAAGGATGATCGTGTGCCATTTCAAGAATTCTCAGTCTATAATCTGAGGGCACTACTAACTGTCGCACGGGTTGAGCTGCCATAAAATCCTTGGGATAGTACTCACGGTATAACAGTCCATTTTCTCCCCATAGAAAGTATGCTGACTGTTGGACAGGCTGTTGAGCGTATTCGTTTGCACGGGTTCTTAAAGATGCTAAAGAGGGATCATTAAATTGCTTTTGTCTAAAGACCTCCGATCCTTTAGGAACGATTTCTTCTATTTCGGCCTCAATTGTAGTTGAGTCATCAGATTCGGTCTCAAAAAGCTGTTGCGGTGTAGATTCTTCTCCTTGAATATCATCAGGAGTAGGCTGTTCCTCTGGAATATCATCTGGAAATACTTGATCTTGTTCATATTCTGAATCTTGTTCCTCATCTGGCTCATAACTTTGATCTGGCTCCTCCTCTTCTGGTTCTAAGTCTAGTTCTTTTATTGGTTCAACTTCTCGCATCTTCTTGCTCTGGGATCGGGTAACTACTTGAATTACAGGTGGACCTTGGCTTTGTATTTCGTCCAACACAGCGAGATCATTTCCTAGAAGAAAGTCAGGTTTCCCCTCATGGGTCAAAATATGTTTTACTCCGGTCCAGGACTTGTATGTAATTTTCAGATACGCGACAGGAATATGTTTTAGCTCATCTCCTTCGCTTGCATAGGTTCTTATGGGGCATCTCAAGTTATACAAGACCAAAGCTGGATCAAGAAACTGACGGCTTATTGAAGAAAGTTCAGCTCCAGAATCTCTGAAAGCACATAAAGCTACATCTCCGGATGGTGTATGCAAAAAAACAGTCTCGGTGAACTTCCTTATAGTCCAGTTCCTTTGGTAATCTGGTATTATGGTGTCAGGATCTAAAATAGAGTATTTTTGTCCATCAGCAGTTTCTCCGATGTAGTCTGAGGTTACAGAATCCATTCGTAAGTTCAAAACACGAGGTACACCATAATTAATTTTGGCTTGAGCCCCATTAGCTTGAGTTGAGGTTCTAGTTGCTCTTCCACCCTCTTGACTATGTGAATGTCGAATGCTTGACTGGAAGGGTACTGATGATGTAGTACTGTGAACATGGTCTTGAACAGTTCCTATTGACTCTATACTCGTATAAGCCATCTTAGGAGCACTAGGTCTGCCTTTGGGTTGTACTGGAGCAGATGTTCTTCTCCCAGGCTCTTTCTCCTGTCTAACCGGAATGTTTAACTTCGGACAGTCTCTTCTCAAATGAGAACCACCACACTCGAAACATTTGAGAGGTGGTCTTGTCTGTCCCGGAGCTATACTCTTACGTGTATCTTCTGTCCTTCGTCTGGGATCTTGCTCAAAAGACTCTCTAGTTTGAAATGAACTCTGTTTCCTGGGGAACGCTGGTGCAGTCTTCGGCCTAACCGTCGGGTCAGGTCGTTTGAAGGAAAGTAACTCATCGGTTCTTAAGGCCAATTCTTGCAGATCCTTGAACCTCTTCTGCATCAAGACACTTCTGATCTCTGCAGGTACTAAAGAAAGAAAATGTTCTTGGTACATCAGTGTTCTCATGTCTTGGAAAGTACTGGCGCCTACTGAGTCTAGCCATTGATCCCCAAGTTTTTCTAACCTATCAGCCATTGCAGAGTAGCACTCATTAGGTTGTTTTTTCAGTTTCCTGAAATTTTGTCTCAAAATTTCTGGAGTGTATCCAAATTTTCGTTTGATATATTCACGAAAAATCTCCCACTCGACGTCCTCATTAGGTACAGTTGCCACAATCTCAGCAAGAAGTCCACTACATTGTGTACGAATCAAAGGTATGTACCATTTCTGAGGGATCTTCAAATCTTGGCAAACTTTCTCATACAAAGATAGGAATGATAAAACATCCATACCCTCGTGATAAAAAGGTAGGTTATTTCTGTTCACACTGGCAATCGATTTGTCATATTCCTCTTTTCGCTTCCTTTCCTTTTCCATTTGCTGGAGTTTTGCTTCTCTGTACTGTTTGGACAACCTTAACTCCAATTCTCTGATTCTCTTCTCTTGATTTTGGTTAGCAATAAAACTAGCAAACATCTTGGATAGTTTGTCAATTGGGTCTAATTCTTCATCCAGTTGGGATGCTGCTGCTGCTGCTGCTGCTGCTTCTTCATCATCTAACCTTACTTCTTCTCCTCTTTGGTCTTCAATAGCTTGATCTTCTTGAACTCCAGCCATCATCTCACTTAGTTGCAACCGTCTGCTTACTGGAGATAGATGAGCTGCACTTTCTGTATCAGCTTCGTAAGAATCTGAAATGTCATGCTGCAATAATGTCTGAAGACCACCAGGTGTCACTTCGACATCTCCTCGGAGCAATGTACCCCGTAGACCACGAGATGTCGCCCTTCTCCTTCTCTCTGATGCCAAAAAAGATGCAAAACTGTCCATGTGCTTTAAAAATGAAATTAGCACATAGAGAAAAAAAAATCACTGCAGAAATGCTTGTGAAGTTCAAGGAATTCACTCAGAGAAAAATGTACATTTAATAAGCCAATTTAACTTTAAAAACGTTCTTTCCTACCAAACTCCTGCATGGCTAATGTTTTTATCAAAGAAAACCCATTAGCTTTTCACTTACTCACACAGCTCTGCTTTAAGCAGACACTGCTTTTAATGCCATAAATCAAATATATAGTAGGCTAACGTCTTACTTTTACGATCGTTGCCTAGCTATAAATCTTCAAACTGTTGCCAGCAAAAATAGACAAAGCACGTGTTTCATCCCACCGCTGCCACCATATCACGACTCTTATTTACTTCATTCAGTTCCTAAGAAGCTGTAATAAAGTAATTAGAGAAGCACAAGTAGGGATTTGATAAACAAACAAAGCAATCCCCTCTCTCTCTCTCTCTCTGCTGTCCGTCAGCCCAAATACAAACAGTTAGGAGCTTTACTCTTGTCTGTTTCAAAAAGCCCACTTGATTTTAAATAACACAACACCGACATATAAGATTTTAATTGGTTGGGCTGAATCATCAATTAATTAGGTAGCGTAAATTCAGTACTCAAAATGCATTCGGTTTGGTCAGGAAAGAACATAATTTGAAACTGTCAAATAGACAGAAGTATTTATTAAAGAATTAAATCAACATAACTCTAATATAATATAAATAGATATTTGTACAATTATTTTTACTCTAAGCAGTTTCCCTCCCCTTCATTGCATTTCTCTAGAAAAATACTTAAACACAATCTCTAAATAAAAAAAAAAATTATTATCTCACGTCCTTGAATACAGCTGGTAAAGCACAGAAGTTTTTTAGTTGTAGGGATATTTCAGCAACGACTATAAAATCAATCATGTAAATGTTTCTTCAGTCCATCATAAATCTCCATCTTGTCTTCTTCCTCTCAGCAGCAAAAAACGAACTCTCTCTTGCTGTTTTTTAAACTGTCTTTTTATCTCGGGAAACTCCCACTCCCTTTGGCCAGATATATTTTTTTTTTCCCAGTTACCAGATAAGCAATGTGCAGAAAAAACTAGGTGAAAGTTCTTGCTGCCTAACTTAATTCCTCACAACGACGACATCTCTGGATACTACATCGACCTCTCTTTACTGTAGTCTGCAGTTTTTCTAGGCTCTCTTTACATCTGCTCGACCTCTGGATCTTCTTGTCTTTTCTTTTAGCTTTTATAATTTTTAAAGGTGAGGCTATACATCTGGCTTTTCTTTCCCCCCGCTGGGTATAGTCTGCTATCCTTATCATAGCCTTCATTCTATCCTCTTTTCTTTTTCTATGACTAGAGTAAATTTAATTATAATACTCCTTGCATTTCCATTTCGTCTACTTGATTAATTTTAGATGCATCTTTAACTTTACAGTGGACCCTCTACTTAAGGAACTAATCCGTATTGGAATGGTGGCTGCAAGTCGAAAAGTCTGTAAGTCGAATCTCCATTGAGCTACAATGCACTGAAAACCGATTAATCCCATAACCAGTGGTTTTTATTCTATTTTTATTCCATTTTGGTTTTTTTTCTGGTCTGTATGTCGATTCTCTGGCTGCAAGTCGAATCTAAATTTTGCAGCCAGAGAAGTCTGTAACTTGAAAAGTCTGTAAGTCGAGCCGTCTGTAAGTCGAGGGTCCACTGTATCTAGTTCTATTTCTTTATTCTTCAATTTCTTAGATAGGGTTTCAAGTTGCCTGGTTTTAGTTACTTGTGCAGACACAGAATAATCAGCTTTTTCGATTAACTGTGTCCTTTCTCTAGATATTACTTTTGCTGACTGCAATTTACTTACCTCTAAAGTTTTCAGTTTCACTATCTCAGGGTAGCATGATGTTTCCTGATCCTCATGTAAGTTTTCCTCTTTTTCAGGAGTCATCACTAAGGAATTTTCTTTAGTTACAAGATCTTTGTCTATACAGATTTTCTCAGGACTTTCAGAGAATAATAGAGTGATATTTTTGAAACTCTTTTAACCAATTATCTGAGCTATTATTCTCCTTTATCTCCTAGTTAAAACTCCTTTCACTGGGCTTTCTCATATCCTTACAACTTTCTTCTACCCATTTATTTCTCTGGCTCTCTAGCAAAAATTTTTCTCCCCCACTTTCTCTAGTTGATATAGTCCTGACTACCTTGAAAGCTAATACAGTGGTGCCTCGCATAGCGAGGTTAATCCGTTCCGGATTAACCTTCGCTATGCGAAAACATCGCTAAACGGGACTAAAAAAGCCATAGAAACGCATTGAACTTTGTTCAATGCGTTCCTATGGCTTGAAAACTCACCGTTAAGTGATGTTTCTTCCATAGCGCCGCCATTTTCGCGCCCTCGGTAAGCGAGGGCAGGGCGCGAAAATGCGGCGCGGACCTTCCGGCGGCCATTTTGGAACCGCCGATCAGCTGTTCTCCCCCGCTTCGTTTTGCGAAGATCGCTAAGAGAATCGCTTAGCGATCATCGCAAAGCGAAAAATCGCCATAGGGGCCATCGCTGAGCGAATGCTCCAGCGATGGCCCGGACCCCCTCGCTATGCGAATTCATCGCATAGCGAAGCACTCGCTAAGCGAGGCACCACTGTATATATGAAACCACCCTTAACATGTTTCATTTTACTGCAATCATCTCTATCAACTGTAGACCTCTCCAAGTGTTCATGGGACAGTTGATTAAGGTTCTTACTTAATTTTTCCATATACTTATTGCAATTATCGGTTTTCCTCTTTTCTTCACCATTGGGCTTTTTATAAGATTTTTCAACTAAGTTTTTCTTAACTATTCCTGCTATTTCAGGTCTCAATTTTAAATTAGGATCTCCCTCATATCCCTTTTCTACTCTTTTCTCTCTGTACTTGAAAGGGATATCCATTTGTTTATGGATATTTTTATCTATAAAGACTCTTATAGGGGATTCTGGTTCTTCTTTGACTGCTTTAAAAGATTGTTGTAGCATATAATCATTTTCTTGTTCTGGTTCAAAACTCTTTTTCTGAGACTTTATTACATCTACACCTTCTGCAGGTTTAGGTGATTGACTGACACTCATAACTTCCTCAGGAACCTCACTATTACCATAAAGATTTTCTATCTTTTCTGTCTGTGAGTGGGTGGTGATCATAACAGTCTGGATATAATTTATCAAATCTAAACCAATTAAACAAGGCGTATGAATCTGATTTGAAATAGCTACTTTAAATTTACCAGTCCACTCTTTATACTTTATATGCACCTTAGCCATGGGTAACTTAATTAATTCTGTCCCTTTAACTAATTTTCTCATTTGTAATGATATCTTCCTGTGGAATAATATCTGTATGGCATATAGTTATCTGAAAACAAGAGTCTCTCAATGCTAGGTACTTGATGTTGTTGTTAATATAAATATTTTCTTCAGCTGACTTGATCAATTCCCTGTTAGTTTTAATGTAATAGCAGTGGACTATCTCTGCTAGAGGAGGCAGTTGCTCCTGCGTTAAAGTTTTGTCAGTTAAATCACCACCATTTGGCTTACTTTAGAGTCCTCATCCTGCTTTTGGATATAGTACATCTTTTTAGGTACTAATTCCCCTGTTTTCTGTTGTCCCATTTCTTTATTTTTAATAAAATCACAATTTGAAATATAATGACCTGGTTTCCCACAAGCAAAACAAGTTTTTAAATTTCTTTGTTCATTTTAAGGGGTTCTGTCTCCCTTCCCTTCAAAGCCTTTACCCTTCTGTTGGTACTGCTCTGAGGGTTTCTCTCTAAAATGGCTTCCATCTGTATGTTTGTTGGTTTTGTGGAAATCTTTAGGTTCTGTTTTTCTTTCTTCAAAGTTCCTGTCCAATTTCACTTCAGAATATTTTGAATTCCTAATCTCTGATATTAAATCTGCAGATTCACTAGCCTGTTGTACTGTTTTAGGTTGTTTGTTTCTAACTAAATACAGTGGTGCCTCGCATAACGAGCGCACCGTTTAACAACGAATCCACATACCGATGTGGATTTTGCGATCGGCAATGCAATTGCATACCGATGGTTAGATAGGGCGAAAATCGCTTTGTGGAGATCGGTAAGCGTTTCGCTTACCAATCTTCGCATTGCGATGTCGGGGGAACAGCTGATTGGCGGTTCCAAAATGGCCACCGGAACACCCAAAATGGCCACCGCAACTGTTTTTGCGCCCTGCCCTCGCTTACCGAGGGCACGAAAATGGCGGCGCTATGGAGGAACTTCGCTGAAGTTTAATGCTTTTCTATGGCTTTTTCCGTTCCGTACAGCGATGTTTTGCCATAGGGACGGTTAATCCGGAACGGATTAACCTTGCTATGCAGGGCACCACTGTATCTTAATTCAGCAGGCAAAGCTGAATAAAATTGTTCTAATCCTATGAGGTCCTGCATATCCTGCAACGTTCGCACGTTAGAGTGCTCCATCCATTTTTGTAAATATTTACCACATTTGCCCCAAATTGTGAATATGACTCTTCAGGCTTCTTACTTAATTGTCTAAATTTGCATCTGAGGTTTTCACTGGTTATTCCAAATCTTGAGAAAACTAATTTCTTAAAGATCTCATAATCTCTAGCTTGGTCTTCTGACATACTAGCATAAATTTTGGACATTTCACTGCTAATTAAAGATCTTAATATCAGCATCTGTTCCTGTTCTGTCACACTATAGTCCCAGCAGGCCCTCTCAAATGAAATTAGAAAAGATTCAGGGCAATCCCCCTTTTTAAATTGAGGGAATTTCTTAAGGTCTACTTTTGAGATCCCTTCATTTGTACTATTACTGTTATTACTGTTTAGAGATGCCATTTCCAGTTTTTTCATCTCTAGTTGATGTTGCATCTCTTTTTCCCTGATTTCCAGCTGTCTGGCTTCAGCCCTTTCTCTTGCCTCCAGTTGTCTCTTTTCTGCCTCAGCCCTTTCTTTTGCTCTTTCTTGTTCCATGGCCATTTCTCTGGCCTCTGCCTTTTCTCTCATTTCCAGCTGCAATCTTTTAAATGGAAATTCCTGTTCTTTTTCAAATTTCCATTTTATAAAATCTAGGGATTTATCTCTCCCTGAGGCATCCTCCTGTTCCCTTGGGCTCTCATATTCCTGTCCCTCTTGGTCTGAAATTTCCCCTTCCTGAGGTAAAGTCTGACTCTCAGCAAGTTCCATAACTGCCTTCTTCCCTTTCTTGGAAGGCATACTTAATCGTTTATATTTTTATTAAATTGGTAGGCTGCTTTCTCACCAATTTCAATATACAAACCTCAATTTAAAAAGACCCTTTTTTCTGTGTTAGAGAAATTTCAACTATGCAGCTTTCTTTTAGCACCTCAAGATCACTACGTTGTATCTTTGGACTTCAATCCTCGCTGTTCCTTGTGTCTGTTACTTTGTATCTCTTTTGGCCTCCAGCCACCCAGCTATTTCAGCTTACTTTTATTTTTCTTTTGTAAGCCTCAGTTATATTTACCTCAACTGTTCTTTTAGACCCTGGCTTCCACTTTTGGTCCCCTCAGCGCTCCCTTTCTCAGAGCTTTGGGATCTAAAGCTAGCCCTCTTGGTCCTTATACTCTCAGCTTGAGATCAACTTTTAACTACAGAAATCTCCTCTGAGTCTTTTTCTGCCTTTGTCTTTCCACAATCAGGAGCCCCTACTAAGCTATTTACACAGAGCTTTAGGGTTTACTGTTTTTTATTTTATTTATTATTAGACCTATTACCCCGCCCCTCTAGACAACGTCTACTTGGGGCGGCTTACATGAGTTCCCTACTCCTTCACTGGGCTATTGACAACCAGGTCTCTTAGACTCAGAGAATTTCTTTTACTTTAGGCTTTCTGGTATTCCTTCTCTTTGAATCCCAGACTCAGAAAACTTCTCTTTATTTTTGTCTCTTTGAATTTCTTTTTCATTCATATCCAGCCTAACAAATTTCACTTTATGTTGGCTCACTGAATTTCATTCGAATCCCAACCGCTGCTCACCACTTTATGTCACACATCCCCAGTTCCCCTGTTTGTTCTTCCACACAACCCAGGTTCAATTTTGGGTATAACATTTATTTTTCAACCCTTTCCGCTGCCACCAGAGGAGTTATTCCTCACTATAAATATGACTCTTAAATCAGTGATATTCAATAAAACAATGTTTATTTAAGTGTTTATAAGTAAATCATATAAAGTAAATCATGGATAGTCTTATTTGATTCATTCAATCAACTGTGCTTTGATAACATTTATATTTGCTTATGTATAATCATGTTAATCAAGGTATTTATTCATTTCTTATCTTGTTCTCTATCTCTCTATGCTTCTTTAACAAGAGGCTGGTCCTACTTGTCTAAACTGCTTCTCTCTAATTGATATCCCTAACTGAAGTCCCTGACTCTATCTCATATCCCTAACTCATTCCTAACTCATCCCTAACTGATCTTTAACTGTCTTCTATTTCTCTTATATATCCTTAGTTCCGCCTCTTCTGTTCAACCATTGGTTGATATATCAAGGTTCTATTGTGATGGACAGGAGTGGTTACTGACCTGTCCGTCACAGATGTTAACTCCATAAACTATCATTCTTCACAGCATGTCTCAAAACAATTTTAAAAATTTCAACTACATGGTTAGGCATCCTTCAGTCTCGAAAGACTATGGTAACATGCTCTGTATGGAGGACTTAGAACAGCATCTATTGTGGCTGAGGAGGCCAATTCGAGAGTGACAATCTCTTCCACACTGAAGACAAATCCAATTTGTCCCCTGTCCAGCTCCCTGGCTTTGCTTCTTTTGTGACTTCCTCTTTGCCTCGGCCTGCTGGACAAGGGTCTCCTCAAATTGGGAGAGGCCGTGATGCAACACCTGCCTCCAGGCTGAACGCCCAGATGTCAGGGCCTTTCATCCGTTGAGGTCCATTCCCAAGGCCTTCAGATCCCGTTTGCAGATATCCTTGTATCGCAGCTGTGGTCTCCCTCTGGGGCGATTTCCCTTCACTAATTCTCCATACAGGAGATCCTTCGGAATCCGACCATCAGCCATTCTCACAACATGTCCAAGCCAACGTAGACGTCGCTGTTTCAGTAATGTATACATGCTAAAAATTCCAGCTCGTTCTAGGACTACTCTATTTGGAACTTTGACCTGCAAGGTGATACCAAAAATCGGTTGGAGGCAATGCATATGGAAGGTGTTCAGCTACCTCTTCTGCCGTGCACAAAGGGTCCAGGACTCACTGCAGTACAGGAGTGTGCTCAGGACACGGGCTCTATAGACCTGGATCTTGGTAGGTGTCGTCAGCTTCTTATTGAGCCATACTCTCTTTGTGAGTCTAGAAAACATGGTAGCTGCTTTGCCAATGCGTTTATCCAGCTCGACATCCAGAGAGAGGGTGTCAGAGATGGTTGAGCCAAGGTACACAAAGTCATGAACAACCTCAAATTCTTGTGTGGAGATGGTAATAGAGGGAGGTGAGTCCACACCCTGGCCCATGATGTGTTTTTTTCAGGCTGATTGTTAGTCCAAAGTCTTGGCAGGCCTTGCTGAAACGATTCATGAGTTGTTGGAGGTCTTCAGCAGAGTGGCAACAATGGCTGCATCATCTGCAAAGAGGAAGTCCCACATGCATTTCAGTTGGACTTTGGTCTTTGCTCTCAATCTAGAGAGATTAAAGAGCTTTCCGTCTGATCTAGTCCAGAGATAGACACCCTCGGTTGCAGTTCCAAAGGCATGCTTCAGCATGACAGCAAAAAAGATCCCAAAAAGGGTTGGTGCAAGGACACAGCCCTGTTTCACTCCACTTCAGATGTCAAAGGGATCTGATGTTGAGCTGTCAAAAACTACAGTGCCTTTCATTGCCTCATGGAAGGATCTGATGATGCTAAGGAGATGAGGTGGACATCCAATCTTGGGAAGTATTTTTAAAAGGCCATCCCTGCTAACCAAGTCAAATACTTTTGTAAAGTCTATGAAGGCCACTAAGAGTGGCTGTTGTTGTTCCCTGCATTTCTCCTGCAACTGTCGGAGGGAGAACACCATGTCAGTGCTGGATCTATTAGCTCGAAATCCACACTGTGATTCTGGATAGACTCTGTCTGCAGGAACCTGGAGCCTCTTCAGCATAACACGGGCAAGCAGCTTCCCTACAACGCTAAGAAGAGAGATGCCATGATAGTTATTTCAGTCGCCCCTGTCTCCTTTGTTCTTGTACAATGTGACGATGTTTGCATCCTTCATGTCCTGTGGTACTCCACCTTCCCTTCAGCAGAGACAAAAGACTTCATACAGTTCGGTGGTGATGATCTCCTTACAGCATTTCAGCACTTCAACAGGGATGTTGTCCCTTCCAGGTGCCTTGACGGAGGCAAAGGAATCCAAGACCACTTTTATTTCTGCTAAGGTTGGTTCGCTGTCCAGCTCTTCCAAGACAGACAGGCACTCAATGTTGTTTAATGCTTCTTCGGTTACTACATTCTCTCTGGAATATAGCTCAGAGTTGTGCTGTGTGATGAGATGGGTTTTTGAGTTAAAATCTTTTAAGGCATATGAGTTTTGTAATTATAAAGTGAGCCAGAGAGGTTCCATTTTGTTTCTTTGTATAAAGTATCTTTGCTATGCTGACAAGTGTTTTCCAGACGAGCCGACAGAATGTTATTCTGAAGGCCTGAGAAAGGACTCTGTGTGATTAGATAGATGGGAATTGTTGTGACTCTTTGATAAACCACAGAAAACCCAAATAACATCTGGTGCGTATGGGAAGGAAGTCATGTGATGTAACAGGACTGTTTGCCTAGTAACGAACTCTGATTGGATGACATCGTGGGAAGGTGCATTAAGCCCTTGCCAGTTACTCTTGAAAAAGGAACTTTTTCTCTATAGACTTTGTCTTTCCAAGACCGACCTTTCAGTGATTCGTGACCTACTCTTCAGCCATTTGGGACTACCTACGTGGACTGGTTTCTATGCTTTGCTGGATTGCTTTTGGACTTATGGGAATTTCCTAAGGACTATGCATGGACTATTTTCTATGGACTGTTCTATGGAATATTCTTTATGGACTTCTTTTCTTGGAATACTCCATATGGACTATACTCTTGTAATTTTGTAAGGACTATGGTATATTCACTGGATTTTTCTTTTCTAAGGACTATGGGACATATAATGGATTTTTACTTTTGTTTAGGGATTTTTATTCTATAGTATCACTGAGGACGATAGCCTTGTTATAACCTACTTGGATTATTTTGTTTACTAATGATTTCTTGTACTGGAACTGTTTTTATTCTTTTTAATGGTTTTTGGCTTTTTGAATACTTTTATATTTTTCATGTTTTCTTTGCCTCACTACATCTTTGTAACTAAACAGCACAATGCTAGTTTATTTGTTTTGGTTTAATTTGGCTTAGTAACATGCTTTTTCTTTAATAAAATAAAGATTATAAAACTCAATTGGTTTCCTGAACAGTACACTTGCCATAGGGTCATCTGAGAGTGCTGCCTCGGCCTAGCTTACTTAGAGTCCTGTCAGTGGTACAAGTTAAGTCTAAGGACTACAAAGCCCACTTGACCTTTTCACAATAATATCTGAGAGTACCAGGGTGTTCTTATGTGGGCAGACCTGTGAGAAGGAGTGTTGTAGCATGGCTGGCTGAATTGGACTCTTTCAGCTCATTTTAGCATGTGCAAACTCCTGATTGCTCTCTGTCCAAGCTTACACGTGTGTTTTCGAACCCGTGTTCGCGACATGCTGCACCCAGCGTTCCATCTGCTGTGCTCAGTCCTTGATGATCACACCAGTAGCAGACTTCAAGGGAGCAGATTTCTTCTGTATTGGACCTAAGGCCTGCTTGATACCGTCATACATTCCTTTGATGTGTCCACTGCTATCTGTATCTGAGAGCAGAGCTGAAGCCAATAATCATTGGAGTATCTCCTGCCAGCCTGTTGGACCTGGCTACAAGCAGCTCGAAGAGCTTGCAAGTTGTGCTTGCTAGGACAGGCTTTGTATGCTGCTAGAGCTCTCCTCTAATTCATGAAGCGTTCCATATTTTAATAGGAAAGCCAATTAACATTGCATACACCTGGGGGAAGTATACTTTTAAAGGTCAGATGATACTTCCACACTATTAGAGAGCAGGCCGGGTAGATGGGGCTTATCAGCCCTGGAAGGCAGCCCATCTAGGAGAAGGAAAACTCCGATTTTAAACCTCTACTGCCTTGTCGCTATATCCACTTATGGAAAAGGCCTCAGGAGATAACCTCAAGGCAAAATCCGGAGCCGGAGTCCCGGAGGCAGTTCGTGTTGTTCTGGCAACTATGGCGACGTCGCCGGAACCAGTTGTATTGGCTCCTGCCTTTCCACTGGACTATTTCAGCGACGTGGAGAGGGGGGGTTGCTGCTTGGGTAACAGCCTAGCCTCCATATTATTTTACCCAGGCTTCGTGCTCTGGAGAGGACACTCCAGCTTCGCATACAGCATCGAAACAACACGGAAAGTAGCAGTTACTGGTTATAAGTCTTTGCTCAATTGGCATAGAGCACGATGCCAGGGGCTACTTCTGACGGTGGGAGAGGTCATTGCACCTCACTAGGTAAATACTGCCTGCCTTAAGCTGGGCAGCCCCCAGCCAGTAAGGTGCTACCTCGCCACAGTCTGTTAACTTCACGGGGTGCGTGGGGTTTAGGGTGAAACCCGACAAGCAGATCGATAACCGTGCACCATGCAACAATCGTAAGAAAACTTCTGCCCTAAAGCTGGGCACCTGGAATGTACGGACAATGACCCCTGGCTTTTCTGACTATAGCTTTCCTGACGACCTGCAAGAAATAGACGATGTGCGCAAGACAGCTGTTATTGACATGGAACTGAGTAGACTGCAGATGGACATTGTTGCCCTGCAAGAGACAAGACTGCCAGACTTGGGATCTGTCAAACAAAAAAACTTCTCGTTCTTCTGGCAGGGAAAACCATCGAATGAGACCAGGGAATATGGTGTTGGATTTGCAGTCAGAAATACTCTTCTGAGATGCATTGTTCCACCTACTGTGGGGACTGAAAGAATCCTGTCTCTGCAGCTCCACTCATCAGCAGGACCAGTAACCCTCATTAGTGCATATGCACCAACACTGTCATCCACTACAGAAGTGAAAGACAAATTCTATGATGATCTGGCAGCTACTATCAAAAAAGTCCCCGAAAGAGAGGCACTGTTCATTCTTGGAGACTTTAATGCTAGAGTTGGTGCTGATCACAATTCTTGGCCTACTTGTCTAAGCCGTTTTGGCATTGGAAAGATGAATGAAAATGACCAATGCTTGCTGGAGTTTTGCTGTTATTATGGTCTTTGTGACAGCAACACATTCTTTAATACGAAGCTTCAACACAAAGTTTCCTGGAGACATCCAAGATCAAAGCATCAGCTCGATTTGATCCTCACTAAACGTTCTGGGGATGTGGTGGCACTGCGGCCTAAACCGCAGAAGTCTTTGTGTGCTGCAGGGTCAGAAGACCAGCAGTTGTAAGATTGAATCCACGCGACGGAGTGAGCTCCCGTTACTTTGTCCCAGCTCCTCGCCAGCCTAGCAGTTCGAAAGCATGTAAATGCGAGTAGATAAATAGGTACCATCTCGAGGGGAAGGTAAACAGCGTTCTGAATCTAAGTCACGCTGGCCACATGACAACGGAAACTGTCTATGGACAAACACTGGCTCTATGGCTTGGAAACGGGGATGAGCACCGCCCCCTAGAGTCGAACACGACTGACTAAAATGTCAAGGAGAACCTTTACCTTTTAGACATTCTAGCCTTCCTAGTATTATGATCACACACAGTTACCAGAGTGCTGATTGCAATACTGATCACTCCCTGGTGTGTAGCAGAGTAAAACTGTGAACAAAGATTGTATCACATGAAAAAGGAAGGAAGACCACGTATTGACATCAGCAAGACTCGCGATCAAAGAAAAGTGAAGGAATTTGCCCAAGCACTTGAGGAAACCCTTCAGGGTCCAGCTAATGTAAATGCACCTGAATGATGGGAACATTTCAAGAACACTGTGTATAACACTGCCTTGTCCACCTTTGGTAAGAAGACCAAAAAGATGGCTGACTGGTTCGAAGCCCATTTGGAGGAGTTAATGTCAGCCATCAGCTACACGACACACAAGGAATTGTGGATGCTTTTAGTTGGAAAGGAAGGTAGATTTTCAATTGTGTGAGATTTTAAATTGTGATCTCACATTATTTTGAATCATTTTGGCATATGTGCAGTTGTAACTTGTGTCTCTGGTGTTTGTCAAGTACTGGATAGCAGGGCCACATCTTTCAGGCCACAGGAAAACCTTTCAGTCTTATCTGAAATGAGACCCTGTAGAGAGAAAGGTTGGGTGAGAGAAAGTGCTTCCTTTTTCACAATCCTAGTAGCTGCTGAACTTGTTAATTACTCTGTTCAGTTTCTCTTTGCCACTCACTGGTGTGCTTTCCTCTGGGCACTGGTTTTGTCACTTCCTCTGTGTCCATGCATATTTGTTGAGCTGCAGAGAAAGCTTACAGTTCAATCTGTTTTAATTTTTTATGTCTATCATACTGAACTAGCACTAGGCCAGACTGAAAGAAATGAAATATTTAAAAGTGTTAAAAATAGCACCACAGCAGCACTGGTAATGGCTGTGAGAGGCAGCCAGCATGAGGGTGGGCAGGCACAGAACAAAGCCTCAAATGCAACAATGCTAAAGCCTGTGAGCCCCCTCCATCAATATACAGTGGGGCCTCGACTTACGAGCGTCCCTACTTACGAACATTTTGAGGTACAAAAAGCTTCGGCTGTAAAATTTTGGTTTGACTTGCGGCTGGAGCTTCGACCTACGAAAGGCAGGGGAAAGGGCAAGAAGTTCAAAGCCGTCCCCTCTGCCCTCTGCCTCCCATCCCCACTGCCTCCCGCCCCCACTGCCTTCTGCCTCCTGTCCCCGCAGGGACAGGAGGCAGAGGGCACCGGGGACGGGAGACAGAGGGCAGTGGGTACAGCTTTGGAAGCCCAGGAGACCGAAAGCCGCCCTGACCTCTGCGCCTGCTGCTGGCTTTCATCCCCGTGGGGATGCGAGGCAGAGGGCAGTGGGGACAGGAGACAGAGGGCAGCGGGTGCAGCTTTGGAAGCCCAGGATTTTTTTTCTTTGGCTGGAACAGATTAAATGGTTTTCAATGCATTCCTATGGCAAATGGTGCTTCAACTTATGAAATTTTCGAGTGACAGCCACCGGTCCAATATGGATTAATTTTGTAAGTCATGGCACCACTGTACAACATAGTTTAAAATGGGTTAAAAATTTTTCCAAAAGGATGCATGCACCAACCCAAAAACACATGACTACCATGTGACTTTAAACCAACTTCAAGAATCCTGATCTGTCTTTAAATTTATTTTCATAGTATAACCGCACCCTTGGCTTTAGTCTTGAATCATACACAACTTTCCTCAGCTCCTATAGTGTTTCTTGAAAAACTACCTCATCCCCAGTCCTGAACTCTATGCAATTTACCTACTTAAAGTTCTATTATCTACACAACCTGCCTCCCACCATGACAGATTCTGAGTCATTTCCCCTCCGTGTTGCTCCTGGGTGTTGTCTCAGTTTGAATAATAAAGGAAATTACATATTACACAAATGGCCTCTCTGTCCTTCAGAAAGCATTGTAGGGTTTGTTGGAGTTTTAGCAATCTCACATGCTGCCTTTAGTAGGTTTGGTTGGGAGGGATCTTTCTGGACTGGGTTGACTTTCAATCTATCCAGCACTAACCAATATTTTCCTCCTGTCTCAAAATTCAAAGAGAGCCCCATCTCTCTACTAAGTGCTCTCTTTCCCTCTCTCTTTTGAAGTCTATTGCTGAAAGCAATCATGTTTGTCAGTTTACTATTTGATCTGTTCAATTGTAAGTAATTATATATTTTATTCTGTCTCCTACAAGTAGACTGAGTTATTTAGACTATAAGTGCCAGTTAATGAAAAAGGGCTGGAATCTGGGGATCCTGAAGCTATTCTCTGTGAATCTCTGCATTTCTGCCACACAGCTAGAGGAATTTAACCAAAATTTAAAACTCTGTAACAGGCTTTTGGGTTCAAGGCACAGCTCCCAACAGTAGTGGTGGAGAATCCTAGCATATTCAAATCTACCATCTCCATTTGTTGAAAGTTGGTTAGAATGGAAAGAAGTCAAACCAGAAAGTTGTGAGGAGGATTTCGCTCTTGATATTCAAAATATGTCAGCCAAAATGCTTTGACTCTTAGAGGATAACAAGACTTTTTAGTCTCCTTAAATATAATTGAAAAAGAGAGAGATCTGCCCAACTGTAGAAAATACACCTGGATATTTTCTACACAGCTGGGCAGATATCTCTCTTTTTCCATTATATTCATATTAAAGTAAGGATGGTTGACAAAGTACCTAAGGGGGCTATGGCCCTGGACATTGCAAGAGGTTGTTGTGATGTTTACCCTCGTGGCCTCTGCTTGTTTTTTTCCGTACAAAGGCTCACATCGCATTTTCTTCCACTGCCACCAGTGGATTACTTTAATCCACAGTATAAATGATGTATGTCAGAACACTTGCCTTGTGAACAGAAACATAACTTATTTATTGAAGTGAAGCAGAATGAGTAACAACAGAAGTCTTTCAGATACTCAGTATAAATAAGCAATTCATCAACAGTTATCTCAATGCATAGTTCTTATCGCTTGCAATATCATTACCACCATCAAGGGTCCAATCACGTTGGTTCTGTACACTTCTGACATGCATTCTGGGATTTCTGAGCTCAGGGTGCTTAGTTTTAAAATCCCAGCATTGTTTATCAGCAAATTTAACCCATGTCATTAGGCACTCAGTGACTCTGGCTGCATCGCCTTGATGCTAGATGGCTCAGAAGTATCTACAAAAGCAAAGAGAAGGCTACAAACTATTTCTATTTCTAAATGTTTTTCCATGCTGGGGAAAAGGCAAATTCTCTCAAATTAACAAGACTTCATAGGGATGACAACCTTATTAAGGTGATTAAGACCCCTTAACTTAAACTTACAAATTCTTGCTGAAGTTGAAAACTGCTAGAAGTTGATATGGATTTGAACTGTCAATGGAGTCTCTGGAGTTGAGTGACTTCAGGATTTGCCACCTCACCACTATAGAAGATAACTGATTCTGTACTATTTAGTCACTAATGACTAGTACCCAAGTGCCTGAATTTCCACTGGAGCGTGCTGTCTTTGAAAGTGGTCAGAAACCTGTATCTGTGGCCTTTGATCTGTGAATGCTTTTACAGACATGCAGTTCATCATTCAACACTGAAGACATATAATTAACAAATATGGTTGTGTGAACAATTTACAGTGGACCCTCAACATACAGACAGCTCGACTTACAGACTTTTCGAGTTACAGACTTCTCTGGCCACAAAATTTAGGTTCGACTTGCAGCCGGAGAATCGACCTACAGACCAGAAAAAACCAAAATGGAACAAAAATTGAACGGGATTAATCTGTTTTTAATGCATTGTAGGTCAATGGAGACTCGACCTACAGACTTTTCGACCTGCAGCCACCATTCCAATGTGGATTAATTCTGTAAGTAGAGGGTCCACTGTATCATCAAGCATACAGTCATAAGCAGGTTAAAGAGGCATTCATGTAAAACCCAGATCTGTGTGAAAACTGCCATTTCTTTTATAACAGCTTTAACAGTTAAAAATCAAAACACATATCTTTCTACTACACAAAGACCACAAACAGTAATGTAGTAGTAACTTAGTCAACTTTTAGGAATGGGAATTTCTGATTTCTTGGACTACAAATTCCATAATTCTCCATTCCGGAAGTCTTGTCTGACAGACACGTAAATGTGGCTCACCTGGAAGAAAGCCCTCATCTGGAAGGCTTTGAGGGTTAGGTCAAGCTTCCTGTTCAAAAAGAAAGCTTCCAGCTAGCACTAGAGCAGTAGATTGGGCAGAGCTATGCCTCGCTGAGCCCCAAAGACTTCCAGTTGGGGGCTTTCTCCCAGGTGAGCCACATTTAGCTGTCTCTCTGTCAGATACTTAGTTGGTTCTGACTTGATAGCACATAACAACAATGGTCAGATAAAACTCCCAGAAAGGAGAATTCTGGTTGTAGTCCAATTGATCCAAAAATCTCATCCCTATAAACTCACCACATGGACTTGAATCACTGAAGACAATTGCTGAACTTTATGGAATAGTAATATTGGTGCCTCTGAAATCTCTTAGCATGCTAAAATTTAGCTTCCATTTTTGCTGCCTTCTGCTCTAAGCTCCACAGCATTGGCAGATGTATGGGCAGACCACAGCAGGGAGGCATAATCTATCTCTTGTGTTGTGACATGCTAATGGACAGAACTTTGATCTGTACTTTATTAAATGTGAGGCCCATGACATAATGTTGCCAAGAGAAAGTGCTGCTGTAAATTCCAAGCATGCTCTGTCCTTGCTGTAATTTTTGTTCTGTTTGTTTGTCCATGGCTTTTATTAAGTGAGTATGTTCTGGTTGTGGGCTCTTTTTCAAACTCCAGTGTTAGCTAGGGCAGTTATCCCTTCTTTTCCTGTGTCCCCATTTCATTTTACACTGCTGATAGTGGTTATCAAAGGGAATGGTTACATGTTTGTTTGCTCATCAGACATACTGATTTGAAAAATATAGAGAATTTATATTCTGTAATGGCAAATATCTTCTGTGCATCTACTTGGCAGAAGGCTAGCATTCTTGTTTTGATATTACACATTTCCAAAATAAATTTATGAAATTAGAACAGAATGGCATAAGTAGCTGTGAACAGCATAATCCTTTTGGTCAGTATGTCTTACTCTCCGAGAAAGATGCATCCCAATTGCATAGCCTTAATCTGGAACAAAAGCAGTCTTGCCTAATGTCCTTGACTCATGTCTTTGATTCTTGCCTCCAAACTCAGCAAGAAGGGATTTGCAGAGGCAACTACATACCCAATGTAATGATTGTAGTAAAAGCGTTCCTTAGAACTGCCTTTACACGAAACAGAGAGGGATTCAGAATGATCCGTCCCTATTGCCAGCAAAATCGGGTCCTGTAATTTTGCTCTAGGCGACTTCTCACTCTTTCACCCAAGTCTGTCCCGATTTTAAATAAACAATGTCTAGGAGCTCTGGAAGATCTAATCTTCCTTTCATTAATCTAGGACCCTAATTTGGTAGCGTAATGTGGCCAGATCAAAGCAATCCTAGTTCCAAAATATCCAATTTACTACAGTAGCTTAGTCTAAACAAGGAGACAGCTTACAGACAATTTGTCTTTTTATATTTTATTACAAAAGATATCATCTCAACAAGCTCATTTTAACGTCATTCAGTATTTCCAAATTATTTCCAAAATAACCCCCAGCCTTAGCCACCAGTCATTTCCTCTATAAAGTGAAAATAATGAAATGTCTAACTATATCTTAAATAAGCATTCTTACGCAATCTCAAAATAAAGTCCTGTCAGCTGCATATCTCTCGGTGTGTTGTCTCTCTCTCTTCCATCTCTTCTCCGTCCTCCCCTTCTCTCTTCGCCCATCTTTCTTAAATTAAGAAGTTATGTCCTTGTCCGTTGGAGTTGAGATAAGATAAGGGTCAGCTTGTTCTTCTTTACTTTTTTTTTCTTCTGCTGGAAAAAGAACTGACCTTGTACAATTTTTTCTTCCTAATTAACACCTGGACATTAGTCAGCTTCTAGTTGTTTCATTGCAGTTATGAAACAAAATCCATCTCTATTCTACTTTTACACTTTTCATGATCAAATTCATGACAATGATCTTTATCTGTTTGTGTTTTGCAGCCAAATTCTTCAGATCCTGAAAGAAATGGAAACCAGATACTCAGGATAGAAGTGGAAACCCTAGATACAGAATTCCTTGAAACAAGATAGGAAGAAAAGTGAAGGCAGAAGATTAAATCCCTCCTGTCTCATGTAGGAATGCATTTATTACATTTTCTGGACCTGTCAAAGTATCAGGCAGAAATATCTCTGAACAGTGAGTTTTGTGCATTTCAGAATACTTATTTAACTCATTTCCAACATAGATGGGAAAACATCACAGTCTTTCCTCCTCAGTTCTTGAAAAGAAGGAAGAGCTTTTTTTAACATGGGTTTTGCCATGTCTCCACCTCTTTTTTTCCCTCACAGTCAGCATAGCAGTTGTGTGCAACAGTCAGAGATAACCAAGAATTCACTTGGTAACTAGCTGTGAGCCGCCCAAGCTACCCCTTTCATGATGATAAGCTGAGTCTTTGCAGAAGAAGGGGCTTTATTAAAGGGAGAAAACCCACTTGAACCAAATTAACAGAATTGGGTCTGCCTTGTCCCTAAATAGAAATATGCTTTGACAGACTCAAGTCCAGATATACAGCAGGTACATTGCTGACCCAGGATCTTATGGGTGATAACTAAAAAGTTCCTTAGCAGGATCAGGCCCTTAAGGGCTAGGAGCAACACAATTCTTATCAGACCCAAGTTCCCTTGTGCTGGGGAAGGAAAAAGTTCTTGAGGAGTCAGACCCGTCCCCCTTGGGCAGGTAGCAGACAAGTCCCCAACTAGGTCCAGCTCCTGCAATGAGCCACAGACCCCAGTCCAACAGGTCAACACAGTCTCATGGGTGCTAGGGAGTTACTTTACTCCCAAAGTTAATAAGTTAACCTCGTGAAGGCCTGGGGGAATAGGGGCTTCAGAGGAGATTGCCACAAAAGTATTTTCCATAGCTATTCTATGCTAACATCAACCACCTGGCCTAGGGGAAGAGCGGGTTTTTAGGCCGGAGCTGCTCTTGGGACCCCACCAGACCATCGTGCCTGCACTCAGAAGGAGCTGAAGACCACCTGCCGGCCACAGCTCACTGTGTGAGAGGCAGTGGGACTGTGGTTGGGCCCCTACTGGGTCTCCCTCTGTGGTTGCAGGACTGGGCCCTGCTGCTCCTGGCTGTCTCACCCCCTCTCAACATCAGTCACCTGGCCTGGGGGGGAGAGAAGGGTCTAGAAGGGTTTTTTTTAAACTTATTTTTATTTTTAAATTGTGATTATTAATTGCCACCAATTAAAAGAAACCCACAATGGATTTGAGGGAACAGGAAGGGGGGAGGGTGTTGGAGGGGGCAGCCATTGAGATGGTGCTGGGTAGGGGAGGGAATGGCGGTGGGGGTAGAACATGCCCGCGTAGGAGAAGAGAAGTTAGATATCTTACATCTATCCCCTCTTCTAGTCCTAACCCCAACCAGATGGTATCAGGTGACCATATCAGCAAACCCTTGAGCCACACGGTGCTGTTGATGAATGCCAGGTCAGTACAAAATAACACTGTCCTCATCCATGATGTAATTCTGGATGAGGGTGCTGACCTGGCATGCATTACTGAGATCTGGGTGGGAGAGGAGGGTGGTGTTCCCCTCTCCCAGCTGTGTCCACCTGGGTACTTGGTCCCGCACCAATGTTGCTTGGAGGGTCAGGGAGGGGGAGTTGCTATAGTCTATAGGACTTCTATCTCCTTGACCAAACTTCCTATCCCTTTGAGAGGAGGTCTTAAGGGCCTGTATTGTGTGTTGGGCTTGCAAGACAGATTAGGGATTCTGCTGGTGTACCGCCCACTCTGCTGCATGCCAACAGTCTCTCTGCCTGAGCTGACGGAGGTAGTCTTGGACCTGGTGTTGAGGACTCCCAAGCTGTTGGTGCTGGGGGGACCTCAACATCCATGCTGAGGCTGCCTTGACTGGGACGGCTCAGGACCTCATGGCCGCCATGACAACCATGGGGCTGTCTCAATGTGTCATCAGCCCGACGCATGAGAAGGGCCATACCTTGGACCTGGTTTTCTCAACAGGACTGGAAGATGGTGGTCTGGATGTGGAGGAGCTGATTGTCATGGTCAGACCACTTCCTGATCAAGTTTAGTCTATTAGCTTCTTCTCCCCTCTGCAAGGGTGGGGGATCCATTAAGATGATGCACCCTCAGAGACTAATGGATCCAGATGGTTTGATTATCCATCTGATATGGTCGGCGCTCCTGTTGAAGCTCAGGTCACCCTATGGAATAGGGAGATGAGCCGGGCAGTTGACACGATTGCGCCTAAGCGCCCTCTCCCTGCACTCAGAGCCCAGACAGCTCCCTGGTATACTTCTTAACTGCGGGCGATGAAGCGAGAGGGGAGACGGCTGGAGCACAGGTGGAGAAAATCCCGCTGGGAGTTCAATCAAACACGACTTAGAGCCCATTATCTGGGCTATTTCGTGGCAATACGGCTGGCAAAACGGCAATATTTCTCCAGCTGTATAGCTTCCTCAGAATGTCGTCCAGCAGAGCTGTTTTGGGTGGTCCGGGATCTTCTTCAACCGGAAAATCCTGTGGAGGTCCTGGACTGCTTATCAGCTTGCTGTGATGAGTTTGCCATCCATTTTGAGGGGGAAATCGCTCAGATTCGCAGTGGGTTGGACTCCACCGTTACTGCAGAATCAGATGTTCCAGTGTGCCATTATTAGGTCAGGTATTAATGGATGAGTTTCAATTGTTGAGACCTGAGGATGTGGACAGGGTACTTGGATCTGTCCATTCTACCACCACTCTGCTCGAACCTTGCCCATCCTGGCTAATTGGAAGATCTGCCAGGGGGGTTCACACCTGGGTCCAGGAGGCCATGAATGCCTCCTTGTGAGAGGGAGTGGTCCCTACCACCTTGAAAGAGGCGGTAATTTGTCCACTCCTTTAAAAGCCTAACCTGGACCCAAGGATGGTGATTAACTACCAATCAGTAGCAAACCTCCCTTATTTGGGCGAAGTGTTGGAGCGGGTTGTGGCTGGCCAACTCCAGGCACTGCTGGATGAAACGGATTTTCTGGATCCATTTCAATCAGGTTTCAGGCCAGGTTTTGGTACGGAGACTGCCTTGGTCACCCTGTACGATGACCTTTGCAGAGAGAGAGACAGGGGGAGTGTGACCCTATTGATACTCCTGGACCTCTCAGCGGCTTTCGACACCATCGACCATGGTGTTCTTCTGGATAGGCTGGCTGGGTTGAGAGTTGGGACACCGCTTTATGGTGGTTCCGCTCCTTCCTGGCTGACCGTGTCCAGAGGGTGGTGCTGGGGGACAGTTGCTCTGTCCCATGTTGTTTATATTACGGGGGTCCTCAGGGCTCAATACTGTCCCCCATGCTCTTTAACATCTACATGAAACCGCTGGGAGAGGTCATCAGGAGGTTTGGGCTGGGAAGTCAATACTCAACTCTACATCTCATTTTCCACCAATCCAGATGAGGCAGTTTCTGTGCTGAACTCTTGTCTGGACCTGATAATGGACTGGATGAGGGTTAATACATTGAAAATCCAGTCAAGACGGAAGTGCTGTTAGTGGGTGCTTCGCCGGACAGGTTGGAGGGCCATTTCCCTGCCCTGAATGGGGTTACACTCCCCCTAAGGGACAGGGTCCGCAGGTTGGGGGTGCTCCTGGACCCCAGTCTAATACTGGAAGCCCAAGTGGACTCAGTGGCCAGAGGCGCCTTCCTTCAGCTGCGAAAATTATACCATCTACGGCCCTACCTGGACGAGCGGAGTCTCATGACAGTTACACATGCACCGGTAACATCTCACATAGATTGCTGCAATGCACTCTACATGCGGCCGCCTTTGAAGACGGTCCAGCAACTGCAACTGGTCCAGAATCAAGCTGCGCGGCTGGTGAGTGGTGGGGCCGCTAGGGAACATATCAAGCTGATTCTGTTTAAGTTACATTGGTGGAAATAGCGGAAATGGACATTTTATCAGAAGTGATGAAGGACTGTCCTATACAAAAGGCAACAGAAAGATGGGATTTATTCAACAAGTGGACTGAATTAACAGGCAGCGTATGAATACCATATATTGAAATGAGAACTTAAGCCTAGAAGGCAGAAAAGAGTAAATGAAATAATTTGAAATTTTGATATGGCAATAGGTATAGAATGGATGTTAGTATGTTATTGCTTCTCTTCTCCCCCATCAATTCCAATTCCCCTTTTCCTTTCTGTCACCCCTTTGGTTAAAAAATAAAAAAAATGGGGGAAAAAATTACATTGGCTACCAGTTGCTACCCGGGCCCAATTCAAAATGCTTGTTTTGACATATAAAGCCCTAAACGGCTTGGGCCCTGGATACCTGAAGGACCGCCTCCTTCCATATGAACCTACCCAGCAGTTAAGATCTAGCCAGTGGGCCCTTTTGAAAGAACCGTCTCTTAAGGAGATAAGAGGGAGGTCTTGTAGAGAAAGGGCCTTTTCGGCAGCTGCCCCCAGACTATGGAATGCCCTCCCGACTGAGATTCATCTGGTGCCGACGCTGATGACATTTTGCCGCCAGGTCAAAACCTTCCTGTTCAAGAAGGCTTTTAATTGAAATAATATCAGCTGTGGGTCTGATGGAATTTTTAGAGTATATATATTTTAATTGCATTTTAATTATTTTGTCTTTTTATTGTATTTTAAATGTTGTAAGCCACCCAGAGACCTTCAGGTAGTGTGGGCAGCATATAATAATAATAATTTATTGTCATTGTAAGTATATACACAGTACAGTGGTGCCTCGCTTAACGAGCGCACCGTACAAAGACGAAATCACATAGCGATCCCTTTTTTGGGATCGCTAATGCGATTGCTCAACGTTTTTTAGATAGGGCAGAATTCGCTTTGTGAAGATCGGTAAGCGTTTCGCTTACCGATCTTCGCAAAACGAAGCCCCGGCAATCAGCTGTTCAGCGGCCAAAATGGCCGCTGGAAGCCCGGAAATGGCCCAAAATGGCCGCGCGCAGCGTTTACGCGCCCTCGTTAAGCGAGGGGAGGGCGCGAAAATGGCTGCCGGCCATTAAGAAGCATCGCTGAACGGTGAGTATTCGGCCCATTTGGAACGCATTAAACCATGTTTAATGCGTTCCAATGGAATTCCCTGCCCCATTCAACGATGCTTCAGCATAGCGAAGGTTAATCCGGAACGGATTAACCTCGCTATGCGAGGCACCACTGTATACCCATACAACGAAATTCACAACGGAATAAGCTAAATAAATAAATAAATAAATAAATAAATAAATAAATAAATAAATAAATAAATAAATAAATAAATAAATAAATAAATAAATAAATAAATAAATAAATAAATAAATAAATGGACTTGCTAGCATGTGAAATGAGTGCAATTGTATGGTAGTTGGGGCATTCATTGGCACTGCTGTTCTTTGGGATTGGGATGTAGACTGATCTTTTCCAATCCTCTGGCCGCTGCTGAGTTTTCCAAACTTGATGGCATATTGAGTGTAGCACCTTAACAGCATCATCTGTTAAGATTTTAAATAGTTCCACTGGAATGCCATCACCTCCACTGGCCGTGTTGTTAGACAAGCTTTCTAAGGCGCACTTGACTTCACTCTCCAGGATGTCTGGCTCAAGGTCCGTAACCACACTATCTGAGTTGTCTGGGACATCCAGATCTTTCTGGTATAATTCCTTTATGTATTCTTGCCACTTCTTCCTGATGTCTTCTGCTTCTGTAAGGTCCCTACCATTATTGTCCTTTATCGTTTCAATCTTTAAACAAAATGTTCCTTTAATATCTCTAATTTCCTTGAACAGATCTCTGGTTTCCCCCTTTCTATTATTTTCCTCTGTTTCTTTGCACTGTTCATTTAAGAAGGCCCTTTTGTCTCTCCTTGCTATTCTTTGGAAGTCTGCATTCAATTTTCTGTAACTTTCCCTATCTCCCTTGCATTTCCTTTCCCTTCTCTTCTCTGCTATTTGTAAGGCCTCGTTGGACAGCCGCTTTGTTTTCTTGCATTTCCTTTTCTTTGGGATGGTTTTGGTTGCTTTCTTATGTTACAAGACTCATTCCATAGTTCTTCAGGCACTCTGTCCACCAAATCTAGTTCCCTAAATCTGTTCTTCACTTCCACTGTGTATTCATAAGGGATTTGGCTGAGATTATACCTGACTAGCCCAGTGGTTTTTCCTCCTTTCTTCAGTTTAAGCTTGAGTTTTGCTATAAGAAGCTGATGATCAGAGCCACAATTTGCTCCAGCTCTTGTTTTTGCTGACTGTATAGAGCTTCTCCATCTAACGTGTGAAATGAGTGCAATTGTAAGGTAGTTGGAGCATTCTTTGGCACTGCCGTTCTTTCTCCTCTGCCTCTTGTGTTGTTGGAAAAGAGTGTTTGTGCTGACCAGCTTGTTCTCTTGACAAAACTCTATTAGTCTTTGCCCTGCTTGGTTTTGAACTCCAAGGCAAAACTTACCAGTTGTTCCTTTTATCTCTTGACTCCCTACTTTAGCATTCCAATCCCCTATAATGACAAGAACATCTTTCTTTGGTGTCAGTTCTAGAAGGTGTTGTAAGCCTTCATAGAATTGGTCAATTTCAGCCTCTTTAGCATGTGTGGTTGGTGCATAAACTTGGATTACTGTGATGTTAAAAGGTCTGCCCTGGATTCGTATTGAAATCATTCTATCATTTTTGAGATTATATCCCAGTACAGCTTTTACCACTCTTTTGTTGACTATGAGAGCCACTCCATTCCTTTTAGGGGATTCTTGCCCACAACAGTAGATACGATAATCATCTGAATTGAATTCCCGTCCATTTTAGTTCACTGACGCCCAGAATGTCAATGTTTATTCTCGCCATCTCCTGTTTGACGACATCCAGCTTACCAAGGTTCATAGATCTTACATTCCAGGTTCCTATGCAATATTTTTCTTTGCTGCATCGGACTTTCCTTTCACTTCCAGGCACGTCCACGGCTGAGTGTCCTTTCAGCTTTGGCCCAACCACTTCATTAGCTCTGGAGCTACTTGGACTTGTCCTCCGCTCTTCCTCAGTAGCATGTTGGACGCCTTCCCACCTGAGGGGTCCATCTTCCAATGTCATATCTTTTAGCCTTTTATTTCTGTCCATGGGGTTTTCTTGGCAAAGATACTGGAGTGGCATTGCCAATTCCTCCTCCAGGTGGATCACATTTAGTTAGAACTCTCCACTATGACCTGTCCATCTTGGGTGTCCCTGCATGGCATAGCCCATAGCTTCTCTGAATTACTCAAGCCCCTTCGCCACGACTAGGCAGCAATCCGTGAAGGTGGGTGCATATGTAATGGTTTGTGTATTTGTGGAGTGAGGAGAGTGAGCCGAGTGAGTCAGAAAGTGGAGCGTGATGGGACAAGCGGCAGGAGGAGGTAGGACGCTCTTTCTCTCATGTGCCTCTCTCTGCCTCTATACCAGATATACCATATACACTTGTGGATAAGTCAACCCAGGTTTTTAGGATACATTTTAAGATCTAAATTGCTTGACTTATACACAAGTAGACAGTATTTGTTCATTTTTTCTTTTTTAATCATTTTCCTATTCTTTTATTAATTTCAGAAATTATTCTACCCATGAGTTCTTTTAGCAAAAAAAATGTTTACAGTATTTTGTGGAATACTTAACATATGGTTTCATTGCATCTACACAAAACCCATCTTTGCCTATGTATTGGATCTGCATGACTACATTTTAAATGAAAGCATGCCAAGCAAATTGGGGAAAAAAAACAATTTAGACACTTTGCATCCAGAGAAGAAAATTGAAGGACAACGCTGAAACAAATTCTTACTCAAACATCACAGAAATTGTTGCTCTGGTGCTCAAGCTCTCCCTAAAGAGAGTAGGAGGTTCAGACAGGGAGTCACTGTGGGCACAAATCTCCCATCTTCTCTCTGAGGTAGGTCCTCTATGCCTCAGAAGTGTGTAGCATAAGCCTCATAGACAAGCCTAACCGTAAAAACAAAACTTTTGCTTACTCTTAAAGCACTTACGTAAGCATGGGCTTTGTGTTTCCTCAGAATACACAACAGCTCTGCAAGGTAGGACCTCTCTTAGTAGCCAGTTAGTGATCTATTCCAATCCACTGGATTTAAGTGTAATCTTACTCTTCAGGGGACTAGTCCTCAGTTGAGTTTATAATTATTTATTAAGAAAATAAAGATTAATAGAAAAGCAGTTATTTGTAAAAGCATGAGCATAAAAACATATCCAAAAGATTACAATAGTTAAATAAAGCTGCTATTTCTTATTAAAATAAGAAACAGTAAAAACTAAGCTAAGTAATCATTGTAGTTTCCAGGATGGGCTGTTCCCCCTCCTCCTTCTGGTTTTAAAAAGACAAACCGATTTTCCTTGCTACATTCTGTAAGCATTCTATCCCATAACACAATCCATCCAATACTTGATTCTCTTAACACATTCCATTATTCATCTTTTCTTACATCTCTAAGACCTCCTGCTTTTTACACTCAATAGCTGTAAGCCAATTAATTGCAAAGAGGTTTAACACGACTCTCCGCCCAGTATTCTCATGAAGTCCAGGTGTCTTGTCTCGCTGCCAATTAAGACAATATGCATGTTTGAGTTTCACTGAGCCTCTTCATCCTTGCCTTGTTATCACAGTTCTCTCTGTACCACTTTGAACCTAACAGTCTCCATTTTCTCTGACTACAAATCCCACTCTCCTTCTGATCATCACAGTTGCCTCATACAAATTTAATGAACTGATCACTAAAACTAGAAATGCTCACAACATTGGTGAGTCACTTATCCTGTCTTCAGTAACCATAATAATATAATGTCATGAATTTGAGTGCCAAGGAAAAAATTCAGGAAATTCCTTTGAATTACTCTACTGTTGCCAGAAGAATTGATGAGGTGGCACATGACATTGAAAAAGGATTGGTCAACTCAATCCACTCCAATAAATTCTCTTTACAATTAGATGAAACTAGTACTTTACAAGGTAATGACACTCTTCTCATGGCTTACTTATGTGAGTTTCTAAAACTGTAATGAACTGATGGAAGATACATTTTTGCCAGGAGGATTAAAATGGACACTAAAGCTCTGTCTATTTTTGAAGAAGTAAAAAGTTACTTAAGTAAGAACAATATTCCAATTGAGAATACAGTGGTGCCCTGCTTGATGATTACCTCGTTAGACGAGGAAATCGCTTAATGATGTGTTTAGATAGGGAAAATGCGCTTTACGATGATCAGTTCCCTGCCTCTGGAACTGATTTTTTGCTTTATGACGATCAGAAAACAGCTGATCATTGGGTTTCAAAATGGCCGCCCACTGTTTAAAATGGCTCCCCGCTGTGTTTAGGAAGGCTTTTTCACAACACAGGCACCAGAAAATGGCTGCCCTATGGAGGATCTTCGCTGGACGTTGAGGTATTTCACCCATTGGAACGCATTGAACCGGTTTTCAATGCATTTCAATGGGCTTTTTCATTTCGCTTGATAAGGATTTCGTTCTACAGCGATTTTGCTGGAACGGATTATCCTCGTCAAGCGAGGCACCACTTTATAATTGCTTGAGCAACTGATGGTGCTGCTTCAATGGTTTGTTGATACAGAGGATTCATTGGCCATCTAAAACGAGTTATACTTTCTGTCTTTACTATTCATTGCATCATTCACACGGAGCACCTAGAATCGAAGGACTTGGGAGGATGCCTCAATATTCACTGTAAGTTGTCCTAAAGGCCGTGAATTTCGTCAAATCCCATGCACTTCAGGATTGTCTTTTCCAGCAGCTACAGTGGGGTCTTGACTTAAAAACGGCTCGAGTTAAGAACATTTTGACTTAAGAACCGCTCTCATAGGAAAATATTGACTTGACTTACATACTTAGATTTAAGAACTAAAAAAAACCACGTGGGAGGCAGGGAAATTGCAAAATTTGAACTTTCAATTAACTGTTGGCCAGTGAAAAGGGTGCCTGTCTGCTTCCTCACTCCTCCCAGCGTTTAGAGAGTGGATTGGGAGTCTTCAGACTGCCTGGTACTGCCTGGACTGTATTTTCCCTGCCTTCCCTGAACCTTTCTTGACCTAAGAAAAAAAGAAACAAAATATCCCCCTCTAGTGGTCGAAGGCAGAATAGCAGCTTCCCATTAGTTTCTATGGACGGAAAAGAGCAAATACGGATCAAATGGTTTTCAATGCATTCCTATGGGAAATGCAGATTTGACCTGAGAACTTTTTGACTTGAGAACCGCCTTCCAATACGGATTAAGTTCTCAAGTCAAGACCCCACTGTATGTGAAGAAAATAATGAAGACTTCCAGACACTGGTGCTGCATACAAAGGTTAGGTGGCTTTCCAAGGGAAACTGCCTTCAGTGTTTTGTTACATTCTTGGACACCATAGTTTCCTTCATGTCTGAAGGACATGACCTACCAGATGGGCGGGATACAAATCAAATAAATAAAATAAAAATAAAATAAAATAAAGAGCATGGAGAAAAACTTGTAGACAGATTTTATCTGAGAGATATTTTTCAGAAACGTAATTTGTTAACCAAGACCTTACAGGGCAAAAAGAGTAACTTTGTTGATAGTAAGGAAGCCCTGTGGCGCAGTGGTTAAATCGCTGTTCTGCAGCCAAAACTGTGCTCCCGACCTGGGGTTCAATCCCAGGTAGCCGGCTGAAGGTTGACTCAACCTTCTATCCTTCCCAGGTCAATAAAATGAGTACCCAGCTCGCTGGGGGGGGGGGGGGGGTGGCAATGTGTAGCCTGCATAATTAACTTGTAAACCGCCCAGAGAGTGCTTTCTTCATTGTCCTACTTTCACATCTGTAGGTTGTAATCAGGAATACCATAGTATAAATAATCTTGCAGCTTTGCTCAGGCTATTTTTAAAAAATGCCCTCCCTTTTTTAAAAAAGAAAATCATTCCAGTGACCAAAGGAGAGGGAAAAAGGAGCATTCAGGAAAAATGCAAAGCAGGCACCTCGCGAAATTGTTCAGACCTCACCCTCAGGATTCTTTTTCAGACGCTTAGAAAGGCGCCGTTCCCACGTGCCGCCGTAGGGGGCGCAACGTGGCGGGAATAGAGGGAGGCGGCGGAGGCGGCCCTCAAGGGCCGAATGAGCTCAGAGGGAGCGTCGCGTGCCAGCTGCTTCCTCGGTCGGGCTGCCCAAGGTCAGGAGCTCATGGCGGGACTGGGAGCGCGTAGCGTCCTGGTAACTGGAGCCAACCGCGGGATCGGCTTGGAGCTGGTTCGGCAGCTCTTGAGCAGCCCCGACCCGCCCCAGCACCTCTTCGTCTGCAGCCGCCAGCCGGACGGGCAGCGCGGGCAGGTGTGTGCGTGGACCACCTATGGGGACGAGTGCGAGCGAGGGACTTACTGATAGTACTCAGCAGCAGTTCCTAGTAGTGTAACTGAAGGAGTGGGGGTGAGGTGGGCAGAAATGCTTCGGGACAGTCTTGTGTTTCTCCTACTGCCTGTTCCAATCTAGGAATTCCATTCCAGGAATTATTGGGGGGGGGGGGGTTGCTTACCCCCAGGTAATAATACGCTCTAAATGTAGCAGGGACTTTGATTTATGTGGACACTGGTAGAGTTTCTGAGGTAAGTGAGACATTTAAGGAATGATTTTTCCATTGCCAACAGTGAGTTACAGCAGGGGTTTTCAACTCAGGTCTCTCAAGTCCTGCTCTCTATATTGACCATTCAAAGGTTAGCCAGTGAGTTTCATACCTAAGTTTAATCTGGATCTCCCAAACTACATTTCAACATTAATTGCACTGTACAATAGGTTTATTTGATTCAACGGACTTTGACCAGGACTGTGCCCAGCCCATGTTGTAAAGATAAAATGGGTATGGGAAGAAAGCATACTGCTCAGAGCGCCTTAGGAAATAAAACAAAAATGTGTTAAAATAGTAGGATTCCACGGTAAAGATCCTATACGCTAGAGTAGTCTTTTCTCCCTTGAATTCCTTAGATTTTTATCATACATGGAGCAGTTGGTTCAGATCTTAATTTAGTACAATGAAACTATTAGGAAGTTAAGTGCATGCTTAGCTCTCTCCCACTGTTATGAACAGTACTTTTAAGTACTTAGCTGCCACTGGATCATGTAATCCAGTAATAATAATTTCATATTATTTTTAAAAGTTGAAAGGCAAAGATCTTTCTCTTTGGGTAAGCATTTGATAGTGGAATGGGCTCTGGTGAATGGAGGTTTTAATGGGAGATGCTCCATTTTTTCTTTGAAATTTCCATAATTATTTCGTGTTACCTTCTACTAATATATGTTTAATTGCACGTTAATATTTTAATTTAGAATCTTCTAAAAGATCATTTTAAGCCACCTTAGATCTCTTCATCAGCAGAAAGATGGAATAAATGAAATAAATAAATATGATAGTGATAAATAAGAGTAGCTTATGAAAAGCTCCTTAATATTTGAGAGCTTCTACTATGTCTCAAATGGTAGTCATTTCTTTGTTCTCCTGCTTTTATTCATGTCTTTGATTTTTCAGGAGTTGAGGACATTGATTTCTAACCACCCAAATGTTACGATGGTGAAACTGGGTATGATATCTTTCTCACACTTTGTTATGCTTCACGTTGCTCAACAGTAGACCTGAGAGCTCTTCTCTTCCTATGCTTTTGATTTGCAGTAAAATAGGAGAGCTTATTGTTGAACTGCAACTCCCAGCAGTCTTAGCCTACATAGCTGTTGGCGAGGAATGAGGGAAGTTGCCATCTAAGGGTATCTGGAGAGCCACTCATTTCTCATCCCAACTGTAAAGGAGATCATGATGCACATAAAATTGATAATGATATTTGATATTCTTCAGGAGTTTGGGTAGTGCAGATGCCATGGGTAAGAGACTGTATTAAACAGAAACGGAATATTAACCAGTGCTCAAAATGATATTGGGGGCGTTGTCCCCCATCTTTTTAACTGGATCTCCCCCACTTAGCTCTGTTAATACATTCATAGAAAATGGAGCATTAAACAGTAAATGATGCCCTATGGGATAGATTAAAAAACAATAGAAATAGTGTATCTGGATAGTGGAACAATAATGCACTTGTTACTTTCAAGTGGCACAAAATGCCCGCCGGCTGGATCATGCCACTCTTGAACAGTGCTAGGCAAGGCCTCAATGACTGAGGTATTTACTGTATTTGTGTCCAACCTAATCATACTGTTTGTGTGTTCTCTTCCATTATTAGGCACTGGTATTTAGAGTTCCTTTTTCCTCCGTATAGCTCTTGATTATAAGCAGTCTCCTTTTATGTACGTGCATATGAATGATTGATAAAGTTCTGATAGCTACCTTCAGTTGGGTGTCAGTGAAAAAAATGTGTTGAGCTTTGTAATCAGTCACTTCTCTGGTCATGTGTGTGGGGAGTGGCAATTATTTCCAGTTTTGAAGTTTTGTAAAATGGAAGAGAATTGCTTTTAGCATGTTATTTGTAGTATTGGAATATGGCTTGCTTAGACCTGAAATTAGCAAATGACCGTAGACCAGCAACCTTTTCATAGCCTCTTTGACATTATTGATTGGAGAACACCAGTGGAGAGAGCTTTTGAAGGAAAGGGTGCAACTGGAAGGAAAAAGACGTTTAGGCTGCAAGAGAACCTACAAATGATCAGGTTTGTCATATATATGGAGCAGTTCCTCTCTTTTGGCGGGAAATAATGAGGGATTCTCTTTTTGAACATCAGCGGTTTTATTGAACTTAACATTAGGTGAATCAACTATCACCCCAACCAGTTCTAATAAACTAATGTCTGACAACTGTCCGTAATGAGGAGTCAATAAATTGGTCCTTGAATCAACACGATTTATGAAGGGGCTGGTCCAAACCGTTCTCGATCGTTGGGTTTCCTCAGGGGTGCACTCCTCACTGCACAGATGGTCCCACAGGAGAGATGTCTGGCCCAGTCGCCTTCCGGAGGTGGACTGTTGAACGAGGAGTCCGGCCAGACCACCTTCTTCCAACAACCCTGCCCCCATCCAACATTCCTTTCATTCTATTATATTTAACATACTTCTTTATCCTGTCTCCCCTTTGATGTTCCCAGTATTCTAAATTGTCTTCTCCCACTGATCTTTTATATCTTCCCCTCTCTCTCTCTCTCTCTCTCTCTCTCTCTCTCCTCTACCAAACAAACCCCAATCTTTTCCTCTCTTTCCTTTTCCTCTCTTTTTGTATCTTCCTCTTCCTTCAACAGTTTGTTGTTGTCTAATACCCCTTCCACTCTCACAACTTCATCATGCACGGGTATCTTTTGTTGAGGGGACAGCTCAGTCTCCACTTTCTCACTTCTCTATATCTCTTTCACAGAAAGAGACAAGCAGGAAGACAGGTTTACACATTTTTAGGACTAGAAATCTGTAGAATCATCAAAAGGGCTGAGGCATTTTATGTATTAAGTAATTTGACAACTTATTCAGCTGGGTAAATCAGTGCATGCACTAGTGGGGCAGTATAGAAATGAAATAAGGTTGCTTATAAGAAGTACCAAATCACAACAAAAATGCAGTCATTTAAGTTAATTTTGTGGAAGCTGAAGATTTTATCTTGTGTGTGAGGAAACTGAGTGTAGCATAATTAAAAATTAAAATATAACTTCCTCCTAATTATGTAGCTAATAAAATGGTTCAGTATAAAGCAGACTGAGCTACAAGTCTCCCTCAGTAGTCCACCCCTTGTTTGTTAGTCTACCTCAACTGGTACTTATTGCCTCAGTAATTCACTCAGAGACTTTGGTAATGAGAAAGAATAAAATGTTTCCGTTTAATTACAGTTCTTCATATGTTAAAACAAACGATCTTGTGTAAAAATATTAACTTGTTACATCACTTGAGCGTAACTGGTTAACTAGCTTCATTACTGATTGACTGACTGTTAACATAGATGACCGAACATTTAGCTCTAACTGGCCACTTCTAACAGATTCCGTTGCTAACTCTGGCTTCACCCTGACTCGAAAAAAGGCAGGAAAAGGAATCTGAGGTAGAGAAAGAACTACCAGTTGCTATAGAGTTGTTTGATAGCAAACCCAGTCCAGAAAAGTCAAAACCTCTTAAAGGCATCATATTGGTTTCAATATATCCAACACTTTATAGGCCAGTTTAGAAGGAGTATCTACTTTCTCTTTCTGATTCTTTCCCTTCCTGACCATCTCATCTTTTCCTGTTTCATAGATGTTACAGATCCCACTACCATTAAGGAAGCAGCCACTTACGTTGAGGGCCATTTGAAAGGCACTGGGCTTAATGTATTGATAAACAATGCTGCCATTTTTACCGATTTATCACTGGAAGCTGCACATCCTGAAGACATGCTAAATGAGTACAAGACCAATGTGATTGGGCCACTGTTAGTAAGCCAGGTATGGTTTGGCAATATTTGATACTTTTTTAAAAAATAAGATAATTCTGGCCTTCCCCCATAAGCAACTAGTTACTGTTTAGCTTGCAAAAATAATTATCTTTTCATTATAAAACAAAGAGTTTCAATAGTTATTTTCAACAAATATGATATTGGGATAACCCATGGTAGAAAACACATCTAAATAGTGCCCATAATTTTAAAGCTAAATTTTAAAGCTTCTGCTATAGCTTTATTTATTGAACAATTATAGCTTTAACATATACCACAAAACAGTTAAGTTATTGCTTGTGCTGTTACAATTGCAGTGTAACTTGGTTTTGCTTTAGTATTGGGGGGAAAGGAATCACAATAACTTGTTATTTGCAATGTCTTGTGAGGTCTCGGTTCCAGACCTCAGATCTCTTTTGTCACTTGCAACTTATTGGCAGCATTGAATGCAGTGGGCATTGAGGGCATTGTGTGCATGGCGCACAAATTAGACTTGATAGTGTGTGATGCCATTGGCCTGGGCAGCTATGTCAAGCCTGAGTGGGAAGAAGGCACTTGGGGCACGTGGGCACTCCTGGAGCAATGCTGCCAACTGGTGGGCCACTGAAAGCTGCCTTCTGGCTGCATGCGAGGCAGTAGGAGTTGGGGCAGGAGACACATGTTCTCCTGCCAGACCCGTCAACCAGGTGGAACTCCACCTACACTGTGGTGTCCAGCCTGGTGGAGCAGAAGGCCTTTTTGGAGAACATCATGTCCTCCATGCCCATTCTGCCTAGGGAAAGGGAGGTGGGCATCAGTGCCACAGATTGGCTGATCCTCTCCCAGATGGTAGAGGTGTTCAAGCCCTTCCAAGAAACCATTGATATACTTTGTGGTTACATGGAAAGCTTGGGGCAGGTCATTCCCCTGATTCATGCCCTCGATTGGTCCCTGGAGTCTGCTCTGGCACCGGGATCCTCCCTCCTTCCATAGACCGGCGTCTTGGTGAAGAGGTCACAGGCAGATATGTGGAAGTGACTCCATCCTGCCCGCAGGGATAAAGCTTACCACCTGGCTTGCCTGTGTGATCCTCAAATCAAGGGGGGCTTGGCTTGAGGAGTGGAGAATGGAGCTCTCTGCTGAGGTCTGCAGAACATTGGGCACATGACGCATGCATGGGGACCCGGGGATGCCAGGGCCGGAATCGGAGACAGGTGAGGGTGGTTTGTAGGAACCACAGGCAGGGACTTCTGCTGGTGAGGGCCCCAACCCCTATTATTGGAACTCTGTGATGGTCTGGGTGGTTGCTTCGGAAGACAGACAGGTGGCGGAGGAGGACCCGGCAGAGACAATGGTGTAGGAGTACTATGCGGAGCCCTCCGAACCAGACCCACTCCATTTCAGCTCCCAGAAAGTGGTGATATGGCCAGAGCTGCCCACTGTGGCCATGGACCTCCTTTCAACCCCTCCCACCAGTGTCGAGAGAAAGCCCAAAGAGGTAGGGTTCCAGTGACAGTCTCTGTGCCTGCACACCTGCCCGCCTAAGTCCCCGAGGCTCAACACACCATCTCTCTGCCTGTCCGCTCACATGCCTGCCAACTTACCTCAATGACAGTGCCTGCTGGGGGCAAACTCGACATCAGTGACTCACACCTCTGTGCCTGGTGGCAAACTAAAGTACAGTATGTCTAATGCCTCTGTGCAGCTATGAAAAATAAGGATAGAATTTTCTGGGCTCCAAATGCCATGATTTCCCATTCTGAAAGTTCTGTCTAAGTTACAAACAAATAAACACGACGCATCTGGGAGAACGTGGAAGGTTTTTAAGCCTGGCTCTGCCGAAGCTTCCTGTTTTTACCTGATGCTAGCTGGGAGCATGCTTTCTGAGCTTCAGGCCTTTCCTGCATGTGCATCACATTGTATCTTAAGTACTCCCAGAATGGAGAACTGTGATACAGTAGGGCCCCTGTATCCATGGAGGATTGGTTTCAAGCACCCTCACAGATGTTGAAAATCGCAGATGATAGTCAACACGTTCTGAGGGGGCTGGAAGAGCTTAAGCCCTTGGAAGGCCATCGTGCTTGGTGGGCCTGGCGCTGGGGGCCTTGGGAAGGGTCCAGAAGAGCCTGCCGGTTCGAGAGCTAGAGCCCTGTAGGCCGTGGACGCCGTTGGAAGGAGTTGGCTGAGCCTGTGCTTAGGAATCTGAGAGACTGAGAGACTAACTGAAGCCTGTGAAATCTAATACCGCTGGCTGTGTTCTCTCTCAGGGCCTCTTGGAGAGCCAGATGGAACTGTGACTCTTTCCTATTATTTATGGCCAGAGAAGCCCAGTTTACAGCAGCAAACCCTGAAAGGTTGAATGGGGAATTCCCTTTTGACCCTATAATGCCGAGAGAGCCAGCACAGGTATCATGTCTTCAGTGGCTCTCTTCCTGTTCTCCCTCCTTGCAATGCTATATCAAGCTCTACCTCTGACTGTCTGGGTGGGGGTTGTTGCCCCCATGAATTTGAACTCATACCCAACAACCACTCTGAGGAAAATAAGACCTGCTGTTAGGGTGCTGCAAGACAGGACTAATTATATGGGGGGAGAAGCTTGGGTTTCTTTTCTCTGCTTTTTCACTATATTAATTTTGTTGCTTTTTGTCTTATTTTGTTTTACTTCGTTTATGGTTATTAGCTTGCCCCATTCTATCTTTTGTTTAATCCATTTGAAGTAAATGCATATTTTAAATTTCAATATTATTTATTTAAACTGTATAATTTGAATTTTATTGAATTTCTCTAATTTGGATATAATTATAATTGATGCCTATTGTAATTGTTTCATTGTTATTAATGTTTTTCCCAATTATTATTTGTGGGGGTTAATTATTTAGTTTGTGATTAATATTTTTATTATTTTGTTTTGTTTTGTTATTATTATTTTTGTCTTTATTGTTTATTATTTTTGATTACTTATCTTAATTATTATTAAGTTTGATACTGTTGTTTACATGTTTCATTGATGTATTGAGTTTATTGTTGTATTGTATAATTCTTTTTTCTCTTTAATTATATTAAGTTATTAGTTCTTTTTTTATTCTTCTTTCTATTTTTCCTTCTCGTCATGGATTGGAGGGCCCGCCTTCCCAGCGGGGGGCCACAAAACATCTCTGTCATCATGGGTAGAGGGCGATATGGTGTTGGCTCCTTCCCTGCTCGTGTTAGAAGAACAAGGGACAGATGTTTAAAGGCTGTTCCTTGTTCTGAGATGGAGACCAACCTCCAGTGCCGAGGTAGTCAGACCAGCCAACCCTCTACTCTACGCCTGGTGTTGTTGAACGCCAGGTCTGTATCTAACAAAACCCAGCTAATTTATGATCTTATTCTGGAGGAAGATGCAGACCTGGCCTGCATAACCAAAACATGGATTGGCGGAGAGGGGGGTCCCCCTCTAGCTCTCATCTGCCCGCCCGGTTATGCTGTCCAACACCAGGGCAGACTAGAGGGTCGGGGGGGGAGTTGCCATCGTTTATAAATCCAACCTGGAAGTAATTAGGCGCTCCTCGGTGGTAAAACCAGGTCTTGAGGCTCTCCACGTGTGGATCGGGGCCAGGGACGGTATTGGGATCTTGCTGGGTTACCGTGCTCCCCGCGACCCAGCCACTTCCCTACCGGAGCTGGTGGACTTTGTCTCCGCGGCACTGCTGGGCTCCCCGAGATTATTGGTCTTGGGGGACTTCAATGTGCATGCGGGGGCAGAGCCCGCTGGACCAGCTCTTGAGTTCTTGGAGACCATGGCCTTCTTGAACATGTCCCAACATGTCAACGGCCCTACGCACGTGGGCGGCCATACATTAGATTTGGTTTTTTCCACCAATGGGAGTGAGAGTGGACCGATGGTGACTGACCTTGAGTCGGTCCCCTTGTCATGGTCGGATCACCACCTAATAAAATGCTTCCTCAAGATGGCCCTCCCCCCTCGCAGGGAGCAGGGATCTATTGTCATGGTCCGCCCTCGAAGGCTACTGGATCCGATTGGATTCCAGGATGCCATGAGAGAGGTTACGGCTGACCTGGCTGGCGCTCCTGTCGAGGCCCTGGTTGACGGCTGGCTCACCGCCGCGACTAGTGCCATTGACACGATCGCACCTAAACGCCCTCTCCGCCGCAGAGATCGCCCGGCGCCCTGGTTTAACCAGGATCTTCGGGTGTCGAAGCGGGTCAGGAGACGGCTGGAGCGCAAACGGAGAAAGGACCCGACGGTTTTCAATCGTATAGCTGTTAAGGTCGCAACTAACCTTTACCAGTCTAAGGTAAAGGCTGCCAGTAGAACTTACCTCGCTAACCGGATAAGTGAGGCATCCAACCAGCAGGCGGAACTATTCCGTATAGTACGTGACCTATCCGGAGTTGGCCCGGGAGATAGGCCTCCCCCTAGTCTTACCCCGGACCAATTTGCAGCATTTTTAAAATCCAAAGTGGAGGCCATCCGCCGGGATCTCGCTCCTTTTTTGAATACAGTGAGTCAAGTTGGGATGTCCAGCGCTCCGTCTTGCCCGGTGTCTTTTGACTCTTTTCAGCCCGTATCGCCCGACACTGTGGCCAGGACGCTTGATCGCTGTCGTGCCACCACCTCCTCTTTGGACCCCTGCCCGGCCTGGCTAATCAAGGCAGCCAGGCCCTCAACAACGGAATGGGCTACTGTAATAATTAATGGGTCTTTCCTTGAGGGTAGATTTCCCTCTGCCCTCAAGGAAACACTCATTAGGCCCATAAGAAAGAAACCCAGTTTGGCGGCGGACGAAATTGGCAACTATAGGCCCGTCGCCAATGTTTCTTTCTTAAGCAAGGTAGTCGAGAGGGTGGTGGCCGATCAGCTCCAGGCGTTCCTGGATGAAACAGATGCCCAGGATCCATTCCAGTCGGGCTTCAGGCCGCGTCATGGGACAGAAACGGCATTGGTCACCCTGTGTGATGACTTATTGAGGGAGGCCGACAGGGGCAAAGTGTCTCTGTTGGTACTCCTCGATATCTCAGCGGCCTTTGATACCATTGACCATGGTATCCTCCTGGGGAGGCTCGCCGAGTTGGGGATAGGTGGCCGGGCCTTTGCTTGGCTCCGTTCCTTCTTGGAGGACCGTCCCCAGAGAGTACAGCTTGGGGAGAATGTTTCGGCCCCGTGGTGCCTTAATTGTGGGGTCCCACAGGGGTCGATCATCTCCCCAATGCTGTTTAATATCTACATGAGGCCGCTGGGAGGGGTCATCAGGAGGTGTGGAGCGCAGTGCCATCAATATGCGGATGACACACAGCTCTACATCTCCTTTTTTCCAACTGCAGGAGATGCCGTTCTGTCCCTTCAGCGTTGCCTGGAGGCTGTACAGGAATGGATGCAGGAGAACGGGCTGAGGCTGAACCCGGACAAGACAGAGGTACTGAGGGTGGGTGCCCCCACACCTGGGGACATGGGAAACTCCCTCATTTTTGGGGGGTGACCCTGCCCGCCAGGGATGGGGTCCGTAGCTTGGGTGTCCATCTTGACCCGGCGCTCACCATGGAGACCCAGGTGGCGTCCGTGGTCCGTTCCGCTTTTTTCCATCTCAGGCGGATAGCCCAGCTGCGGCCCTACCTTGATGTGGGGTCTCTCACCACTCTGGTGCATGCGCTTGTAGTCTCGAGATTAGACCACTGTAATGCGCTCTACGTGGGGCTACCTTTGAGATTGCTGCGGAAACTACAGGTGGTGCAGAATGCGGCGGCCAGACTACTCAGTGGGCTGAGAAGATACCAACATATCTCCCCCACTCTGGCCGCATTGCATTGGCTGCCAATCCGATTCCGCATTGATTTCAAAGTGTTAACGCTTACTTACAAAGCCCTAAACGGTTTAGGACCTCGATACTTGGCGGAACACCTTCTCCCATCTAGATCTACCCGTGTCACTCGCGCGAGCCAGGAGATAAGGCTGAGGAGCCTAACGCCGAGAGAGGCCCGAAAGGAAAAGACCAGAATCCGGGCCTTCTCGGCGGTGGCTCCTCGCCTTTGGAACAACTTGCCCCCTGAGATTCGCGCGGCTCCCTCGCTGGGCATTTTTAAGAAACAACTAAAAACATTGATGTATAGGCGGGCCTTCCCAACAGAAAACCCTTGACAATCTTTTTTCTTATTCTGTTCTTTATTATTATTATTTTTTATTTAAGTTTCTGCTGTAAAGTTTTAAAATTACATTGTTGTTTTTACTGTAAGCCGCCTAGAGTGGTCTAATATGATCAGATAGGCGGGATAGAAATAAAATAAATAAATAAATAAATAAACACTATATGTAACACTGTAAAAGGAAAAAAACAGAATTTTTTTTCATGTTGTAGTTACACAAAATGGCCACTAGAGGGACAACAAAGAATACACAGCATAGTCTCTGACTCCCTCGAGTAGCCATGAAAATGCTTTTTTCTCATTTTTTTTCCTTTCATATTTTTAATATTTTCAGGCTGCAGATAAGTGAAACTGCAGATATTGATACCATGGATATGGGAGTCCTACTGTATTTTCTGTTCAGAATTTTTTTAAAAAAAAGTCCCTAATGAAGGCTTATTTACCTATGTTACATGGACTGGGATAATAAATTAAAGTGGCAAAAGGGATTCTAAAACTTTGAACTCTGAGGTAAATGAAGAATATAATTGGAAACCATACTTTACACAATGAAGTGTACTGAATGCATTGGATGGAAGCAGATTGATTTCAGGTGAGTCTGCTCCTTCCCATGTTATTCACCTCGTGTTTTTTCTCCATCTCAGGCTTTCCTGCCTTTGTTAAAGATGGCAGCCAAAGGAGGTTCACAGAAGGGGCTCAGCTGCAGCAGGGCGGCCATTATTAATATCTCCTCTTCCATGGGCTCAGTTGAATTAGTCTCACATACTTACATTAAGCCTGCAGTTCCCTACCGATGTAGCAAGGTAGGTGCGATCTCTTATGCAGAAATGAGGTACTGTAGCTTCCAGCCTAGTGGTGTTGTCCAGTTTTACCTTGGGGAAGAGCACCTCATTTCGTTGCACCCACTTGTGAGTGCAATGACAAATAAATTTCTTATGTCTTATGTCTTATGTCTTTCTATGCTACAGTACTTGTAAGTGAGCAGATGGGGCATGCTTTCCTTTTGTAAACTGTGCGAAAACTCAAGAATCCGTCTGTCTACACTGTGAAATTTGGTGTGATTCCGCTGGTATTTAAAAGGTCCTTACAAGTGCAATCTGTTTTACCAGAATTGTTTTGCATCTCAGTGAATCATCCCCAAAAAAGGTTGTGTGCCCTAGCTCTGTGCCAGGAAGATATAGGCCAGCTCTTAATGGATCATTTTAAGTAAAAACACAGGCAGATAAAGGTTTTTCCCCGAGCTCCAAACAGTGTTTTCAGGGAACCATATAATTATATGCCAGTGTGGACAGACTCATATCAGAAGCCTGTAACTGGATGCAGTTCAAGACTGGCCCCATCAGGGGCAGCTCCCTCAGGCTGTGACCCCACCAACAAAATGTTTTCCAGTTCTCTCCCTTTGATTTCACAATTTAAATTTGCGGTCACGTGATATATGGCCATTGGCAAATCATTTACCCAGCAAGTGTGCTATCTATATATCGTTTCTCGCTTGGCCAGAGACTTCTACTTTTTTTTAATCTTTTAAAAATAATGTTGCATTGCTGCATATGTGAATGATCTTATTGTAACTTTTTTGAACTGTCACTGCATGTCCTTTTAAAATGTTTTTAATTTTTTTAAAAAAAATTCCATGGCATTTGTGTTGATGTGTCCATTAATTTCTGTCAAGCCATCTCAACAAGAAGCTCTAGGCACTTAGTGAATTGGAAGGAAATGACTCAGTGATCCAAAAACTGATTGGGACACACATCCTGAAATGGATACCACATGGCCTCAAAGTACAACAGAAATGCAATTAAAACTTGTGTAATCATAGGGGGACATTTTGCTGGTGTGACCACAGCCTAAGATGGCAGGGCTTGGGCATATTAAAAGAACATTAAAAGGGGTAGGAAACTGATTTTTTTTACTAAATTAGTGTGTGTTTTTGTTTTTACTACCAGAATGGATGGAGGTGGGGAGGGACAGGAGCAAAAGGGTTCTGACCTATGTGCCCAAATAACTTGACAGTCTGACTCTTCTAGGGCAGGAAACAGTTTGTTTAGGCCAGCTTTGCTGTAAATTCCCATAGAAGATACTCTTCATGGCAAATTTTGATTTTTCCCTGTGTAATTTATGACAGGGACCCGATTTCCAGTCTTATGGTTGATTTTTGAGAACAGAGGCAGTGTTTTTCTCTGTGGTCTCACAATCATTTTCTCTCTCCACCCCCCCACTTCTCCCCTCTTCTTCACAGGCTGCCCTTAACATGCTGACAAAATGCCAGTCTCTGAGTTACAAGGAGGATGGGATTTTGTGCAGTGCAGTTCATCCTGGGTGGGTCAAGACAGACATGGGCACCCAAGCTGTGAGTACTAAGGGGAAGATGTTGTGGTTTTTTATAGAATCATAGAAAAGTGAAGTTGGAAGGGGCCTACAAGGCCATGAAAGTCCAGCTCCCTGCTCAGTGCAGGAATACAATCAAAGCATATCTGCCAGGTGATTATCCAAGTTTTTCTTGAAATGCCTCCAGTGTTGGAGCATCACCAACTCCCAAGGTAACTGGTTCCACTGTCATACTGCTCTAACAGTTAGGATGTTTTTCCTGATATTTAACCAAAATCTAGCTTCCTTTAACTTGAGCCCATTGTTGGGTGTCCTGCACTCTGGGATGATTGAGAACAGATCTTGCCCCTTCTCTGTATGACAGCCTTTCAGATATTTGAAAAGTGCTGTCATGTCACCCCTCAGTCTTCTTTTCTCAAGGCTAAACATGCCCAATTCTTTCAACCTTTCCTCCTAAGGCTTGGTTTCAAGCCCCTGATCATCCTTGTCGCCCTCCTCTGAACTTGTTCCAGTTTGTTAGCATCCTTCTTGAAATGTGGTCTCCAGAATTGGACACAATACTCAAGGTGAGGCCTAACCAGTGCTAAATAGAGGGGGACTAGTACCTCGCAGGATTTGGAAACTATACTTCTATTAATGCAGCCTAAAAGAGCATTGGCCTTTTTTGTAGCCACATCACACTGTTGGCTCATATTTAGCTTGTGATCTTCTTGGGTATTAGCTCTTCCACCCAGTTTTGTATCATCTGCAGATATGACAAGGATTCCCTGCACTCCCTCATCCAAGTAATTAATAAAAATATTGAAGAACACCAGGCCCAGGACTGAGCCTTGGGGTACCCCACTTGTTACCTCCTCACAGTTAGAGAACGACCCATTAATCATCCCCCTCTGAGTATGATTCTGTAGGCAATTGTGTATCCACCTGACACTTGATCTATCCAGCCCACACCTAGTTAGCTTGCTAATCAAGATATCATGGGGCACTTGGTCAAAAGCTTTACTGAAGTCAAGATATACTATGTCCCTCTGTCTATCAGGGAGATGACCTGATCAAAAATGAGATCAAATTAGTTCGGCAGGATTTGTTCTTAACAAATCCGCGTTGACTTCTAGTTATTACTGCCTTGTTTTCTAGGTGCTTGCACAATGACCGCTTTACGATCTGTTCCAGAATTTTGCCTGGGATTGATGTCAAGCCTATTTTTTGTTTTGTTTGCATGGGAAGCACCCAATTATTAATAACAAAAATAGTACAGATGGTTAGACACCCCATGCTGGTATCTGCTCAGACATATTTTAAAAAAACCTTTTGTAACTAGAATGTTTATAATCCCTTGCCTGCATGGCCCCTCCATGCTATCTGGGAGGATTCTTTGAGTTCAGATCTGCTGCTTTTGCGGGCTCTCTCTGTAAGCAATCCCCCATCTCCAAGGAGATTAAGGGGAAGCCAGAGAAGGAGAGATTCCAGAAAATTAGTCAGTCCTTATGAGCTAAGACGAGCCCTAGATCTCAGCCAGGCCCTGCACTAATTTTCCTTCCTCAAGTCCATCCCCTTTGTTAAGTAAAAACAAGAAACATAGACAATCCATGAGTTTACACTCAGGCAAATCTGGGCTCTATAGGGTAGCAAATACACATGGCCAATTAGATAGGTTAGTCTGTTCAAGAAACCAATGCATGCAATTCCAAAACATTACTGCTTTATTAAGACATATGGTTCAGAAAAGAATTCAGATTATAGTAAAGCATTTCAGTTAGAAACATTTTCATATCAAGGCTAACAAATCACTCCCACCACTCCAGCTATAAAAATAAAACAAGAAACGCATTCTAAACTTGGATATGCATAAGCGTAGTCATTCTTACGTATCCTGAGACTTCACCGTCCATAGTCCAACAGGTAAGGTAAAATCCAGTTGTAATCCATTAGTCCATGTTGGCAAAAAGACTCCATTCAAAAGTTATAATCCATTTTGGGAAAAAGCACATGTCTGTCCCTTTCTCAGTCAAACTCCATCTTTTTCAACTTCTACGAACTTCCTCCTTCTTCCCAGGATGCCTCATAAGGAACACCCCCTCCTGGGTCTTGTTGTCCCGCCTAACTTTCTCATGGGAGCTTGAGTTGTTATCATGTTTTGTAGCAGAATTATTATGACTACCAGGAATGTAACTCTCTGGCTCACCTTAGCAACTAGATAACCAGAGAACGAAGCTTCTCTGAAACAGCATGTAAAATTTTCATCTTAGGACTACATATCCCATTCTCGTAACACATAAAAACACAACTCATCACACTCTCAATACCATCATCATTGTTCCTTTTGATACTTACTGTGTGGACAACATGGCAGGAGTGCTCATTCTGAGTCGATCTGATCTTTTTGCCTGCATTTGAAGTATATTTTATTCAGCCAGCAAAGCTTGTGAGTATGTTTGTAACATTTCCACTGCTATTATTTTGTCTTGCTTTTTGACTCACATGATCCTTTGGAGTCATGTTCAGATTATGTCATTGATGGTGCTTAGAACGGAGCAGAGTATGGGATGAACCTGGCTCCTTTTGCCTGTCTCGTTTTTGCATAGGTAATGACTATGACTGCAGTTTAATTTGAATATTGTATTTTTAAATACATATTTCTCCTAGCGTATGCTGCAGTGCTGTTGACAAAACAAGTGTTTACTGTATCTTGTCTGTTCAGCTCCATTACATTTGTTCTAGCCTCTTCTGCAACAACTGCACTGGCTACCAGTCAGTTTCCAAGGCCGAATTTAAACTGTGAGTTTGTTACCTATGAAGCACTATATAATTTAGACTAAATGAAGGACTGTGTCTGCCCACATGACCCTTTCAGAGGAGTCCCTCCTCTTGGTCTTCCTGCCATGACAGGCAGGTTTGATGGGGATGGAAGAGAGGGCCTTCTCAGTGGTTGCTCCAAGGTTGTGGAGTTCTCTCCCTTGAGAGCTAAGGTTAGTCCCCTGCCTTTTATGCTTCTGCTGACAGTTGAAGACCCACCTCTTCAGACAGGCTTTTAATAAGCATATCTGAGTCCCTGGGAGGTTTTTAGCTGAGTTTTAAGTCTTTTTAATAACAATGTATTTTATTATTATTATACTTTAACTGCTTTTTAAATGTGTTTTTAATTTTACTTGGTTTAACATAGTGAGCTACACAGAGCCCCCCCCCTTGAGAGAAAAGTATAATGTATAATGAGACAAAAGAAGTAAAATTTGCTAAACATTAAAAATAAGAAGGAATTTGAATCCTGATGAAAGGGGCAAGTTTAAAGCATAGCAGTAATGAGAAAGAGGAGCTGTGTGATGCACTTGAAATACAGCTTCCCAGGATAATGAAATATTTTTTGTGTGAATGATGACAATGATTTAAGTGCTTCGGTATAGTATAGAGAAGTTTGTGTCAACTCATGACAGTCTTCCATGTGGACACACCCTTATTGAGAGTTATATTCCATGTAGGTAGCATTAGGGACTGGGGGAAATGCAAAAGTCAGCTTTTTAGGTTTAACCCAGCCTGTTGTCACACTATCTATTTATAAACAGCCGCAATCATGAACCCTCTTCCTCCACTGAATTATCTTTCCTGTGATCACTCTGTTGAAAACTAAGGTTATTGAGTTTGGCTTAAGGGTTTTTATGCTAATGACTGAGTTTGCAGAATAAATTGTCCTTTGGTGAATGAAATTATCATTTTATGCAGGGAGTGGTAGATGAAATTAAAAAGCCATTGTAAACTCTGCTCTCCTGAAAACATGCTGCTACTTTTTTTCTCCTGTTTGTCTTTTTTGCAGGCTGATCTGACGGTAGATGACAGTGTGCGAGGGATCCTCAGTGTGCTTTCCAAACTTGACGATAGGCACAGTGGCATTCTTGTAAACTGGAAGGGTGAAAAGCTGCCTTGGTGAAGATGTGATGTATTTAAGGGGTCTTTAACGAATGCTGGCAGACCAAAATGGCAGCACTGCTCCAACACCCAAATTACTTCAGTGTGGCAGTTTCTCATGCTATTAATAAACCTCTCATAATTGGGATACGTCAGTTCTCCTTTATAACCCAATGGTAGCACATAGCGGCACTCACAAAATCTATCTGGGGCACCATGACAATTTTCATTCTGGTAATTTGGGACATTGCTACTCGATGGAGCGCCTCTCCCTGAGAACAACTATCTGTGTCACTCGCATCTCTTAGGCTTTGATGCTGTGAGTGATCATGCTGAAGGAGGCCAGAAAGTGCGCAGCTAGGAACTGACCTTTCTCTGGTGGCCACCTCTCTGTCAAATGCTCTACTTATAGAATCATAAAATCATTGTAGGGTTGGAAGGGACCTTGGAGGTCTTCCAGTCCAAGGCAGGAGACCTTGTACCATCCCAGACAGATGGCTGTGCAATCTCTTCTTGAAAACCTCCAGTGATGGGGGCAAGCTGTTCCACTGCTTGATGATTCTCACCGTCAAGAAATTCCTCCTTATTTCCAGGTTGGATCTCCCTCTGATGAGTTTCCACCCATGGGTTCTTGTAATAACCTCAGGTGCAATGGAGAATAAATCGATGCCCTCTTCCCTGTGGCAACCCTTCAGATATTGGAAGGCTGTTATCATGTCTCCCCTCAGTCTTCTCTTCGTTAAGCTAAACATACCTAGTTCTTTTAGTCGTTCTTCATAGGATTTAGCCTCCAGTCCCCTTATCATCTTTGTTGCTCTTCTCTGCACCCCTTCCAGGGCCTCAGTGTCTTTTTTGTTTTGGGGTGACCAGAACTGGACACAGCACTCCAAGTGCAGCCTCACCAGTGTGGTATAAAGAGGTACTATCACTTCCCGTGATCTTGATGCTGTCCCCCCCATTGATGCAGCCTAGGACTGTGTTGGCTTCCTTGGCAGCTGCAGCACACTTGATTAGTTGCTGCTGGGCCAACAACTGGAAATCTGCAGCGTTGCATACAGCTGCCCCATATGCAAAGTTTGGAAAAGTTCCTTTTGTTGGCTACATTTCTCAGAATCCTGTACCCAGCATAGAGGGTTTTGGTCCAAAAAGGATAACTCTTTCCAGTTCTACCAATATGCTATGTGGTAAACATGTGTGTTCTGGGCAATTCATTCTTTTTGGACTCTGGAGTTACTTTGACATTGAGTGTTCATCATCTCCTCCTTACCTTGAAGGAGTGTAACTTTGGTTAACAATGGCAGTCTTGTTCACTGTATCAGGTTACTGACTCTTGCTTTGATTTAGTCCATTAATGTGTATCCTAGATTTCTTCAAGTGCAGCAGCCAGAAAAAACACACAGCATGACTTAAAACAGGTACAGGTAATATTTTATAACATTAAAAAATATTGCCTCCGTGAGTTGGGCACTCAATTTACCAACCTCAGAAGGTTGGAAGGCTGAATCAACCTCAAGCTAGCTACCTGAGCCCAGGGTCCAACTCTAATCATGAGCAGAGTCTTGACTGCAGTACTAGAGTTTAACCACTGCACCATGAGGCTCTTGTTTAAGGCACAGTTACCTTTCTTTGTGGTGTTTGCCATTTACCAAATGAAGTTGTCTCAGCTTTGCCTTTGCTTTTTGCTTGGAGAAGAAGAGTTCATAATTGGTTTAAGCTCAAATTTATCATTTCTATTTACCCATCAGCCCTATTAATTCAAGCATTGCCAAGCCCTGTCCTGTCTATCTGTCCTTTCTCATCCGTTTCCTTCCCTTCCACTTCCTTTTGATTTTAGTTTCTTTTTGAATATTAATTTTTAGCAGCTTCAGCCTCATCCTGAAAGTGCAAAAACTTTCTTCTCTGAACATAATCATGTACAATCAGACTTGTTTGACAGCTTGCATGAAGTTTTAAGATGCAGTGAAGATGTTCACCACACGGTGGCATCAAAATCCATGTTTTTGTTTTAAATTTCCGAAATAAATTTCACTTTGGTGTTTTGAGATCCATAGTTTCACTGTGCTGAAGACGTTTTCACAGATGGGGCTTCCTGATTACAGTTTTGCCTCTAGACAACATCTAGGTTCAAAGTGGTGGTAGAGTATTTCTTTTCTGGAAAGTGACACATTTATTGTCTTTGAAGTTACTCCTTTTATGCACTGTCTTCCCATTCCACAAGAGTAGAGTTTTAAAAATATTTTTCTGAAATTTACATTTGTGCAGGCCCAGCTGGGTATATAAAGCCCTGCCTCAGACTCTTTTTGCCTTCCATCTTCATTTCTCCCTCAAATGTCTCTTGTACAAGATGGTCCCTAATACCTAGAGGCCTTCTTCAGGAATGAAGATGTTGTGTGGTTAGTACCTCTTTGCTTTGCTTCACAGCATGCCTGGCCTTGCTGTGAAAATGGAAGAAAAGGAGACTGACCTCAGGCCATCCTGTGAAAATTTAAGATGAGGAGAATCAGCAGCAGATGTGGGGAAAGTTACTTTTTCAAGCTGTAGCTCTCACAATCCCCTTGCCAGGATAGAGTATTGGAGTATTGTCTACCTCTATGATTTTATGTTCTTCTAAGAGTTATTGGATAATTACCTCTAAAAAGAACACATGTAAAGTTGACTTAAAATCATCCCTGACTGTGTATGAGGATGCTCTGGATCCCAGAACACTTATTCTAGCACTGTTCAGTTGGGGATGGTTTTAATACATAATTTTATTCTTCAAAGTATTCCCAGCTCTGCATCATTCACAGCTTCGTTCAGAAGGTCGTGGAAAGGGGTCTAAACACAGTGGGTGCTGTTCCCTTTTCTGCTTCTCCCTCAGAATTCCCTAGCAATTATAGCAGAAGGGGGGCGTTCTTCATTAGAATCTTTTCAATGTACTATATAAGGACAGGAAGCCAGTCATTAATTATCTCCAACATCTGTAAGGTTACAAATTTTTCTAAAACTTTCCACTCTTTTGAAGCTGACTTTCTATCCTGCACAGTGAGAACAAATTCTTACGTGTGCCCAATGCTGTATATTGCTAAATGTTTCTCTGACAATAGTGTTACTGGGGACTTTCCCATGACAAGCCAGGTTGCTGCTTATAGCCAAGCCCAGCTATCGTTGTTGTTGCATCTGAGGAGCTGAAACGGAAATGGCTCTATTGTTTTAGAACGGGGAAAGGAGCTTCCCGCAGGGCTCAATCTTTCTACTTCAGAAAGCTCAGAAGACTCTTAATTCAACTATGATATTATTTTTCCCAACTGGAGTTTAGATGCAGAAACAAAGCTTTTTTTGATAGAGATCTCCAGTGGGTCAGGAGGGGAAATGAACACTTATACCCATGGGTAATGATAGTTTTAAGTTGGGATGGGTTGGAGGGTCATGTGACCCTTCAGATACTATACTATTAAATTGCAACACCCATCTGCCCTAACTCAACATAGCCAGTGGTGAGGGATTATGGGAGCTGTAAATCTTGGTTGTTGATGTGATGGGGATGATGGGAGCTATAGTTGAACAAAAAATCTCTTTCCCTTTTTAAACTATTTAATTTGACTATCTGCAATACCTGTAGCGAAGCCAACATCATCTCTTATTCTAGGAAACAATACACACTAACTTTTCTACGCCCTGCTTCATTCTTCCTCAAGGTTGTGCCCTCCAGATATCTTAGATGATAACTCCACCATCCAGCTGGTTTGGCTGGATGATGGGAGTTGAAGTCATGCATCTGATTAGAACCTAATGAGAGGAAGCTTGTCCTAGCATTTCCTGACCTGTTGGACATGTAGCTTTCAAAGCTGCCTTTCGTGAAGACCCTGGAAAAGTTACTTGATTAGACTACAATGCCCAGAATCCTCATACAGCATGGCCATAATTTTTCCATATTCTGCTCTTGCCCTATAATTTTAATAAAGGAATGTAATAACTTCTCTATATGAGCAGACTAGGCAGCCATCATTCTGCTATCACTATCCTAACCATGCAGGCACTTGAGATAAATTAACTAGGAAGCAGAAACAGCTTTTGTCTGCCCTCCAGTGTACTTCCTCTGACAAAAAGGGGGTTTGGGTTCACTTAGCTGCTGTTTTTGTTTTGTTACATCTTGCTGTTTCAGCTTCCATCCCTGAAAATATGAGTACTCCTATACTATGAACCTGACCTGTCAGGAGGATTTCAACCTCTTCTAGAATAAGTTGAATTTCAATTCCTGAATCAGACTTTCTCCTGACCAGCAGCACCTCCCATCTTTGAGGATTTAATTTCAACTCATCCAGCCCATTATTAAGCTTAGGCCGTGTGCAAAGGTACTGACTGTTTTCTTGGTGTTGGATGATAAAGTGGTGGGTGTCATCAGCATATTGATGGCACATCACTCCAAAACTAAGAGCAGCAGTCCCCAACCTTTTTGGGACCGTGGACTGGCTGGGGGGAGCAAGCTCCATGTGCGGGGGGGCACGTGGGTGCCCCCTGCAGATATGACACCCCCTGCGTGACCGTGACCCACCCCTTGCGGGCGCGACACCCTCACATGAGCGCTACATGCCCACTGCACGTGTGTGGGGGAGGGTGGAGAGCCATATCCGCAGCCCAGTTCCGGCAAACCCACAGACTGGCACCAGGCCATGGACCAGGGGTTGACAACCCCTGCCTTAGAAGACCTCTCTTAGATACTTCATATAAGTGTTAAATACTATAGGGGGAAAAGTGGAACTCTGAGTGATGCCAAAGGCCGTGTTGTTAAACAGTGCTGGTCCATTTTTTGCGTATGTTTATTTATTTATTGTTCTAGGGTGTATTTTATCTTTTCTATCTTTGTTATCTTTACATGTAATGAACTTTTACATCACAGAAATTATAAATGTGTGCTTAATATGCATGAAGTACTGGAGAAGGCAGCCTGCAGCACAGCGTTAAACATAAAACAATTTTGCAAAGGGTTTTGAGAACCATGTGGCATATTCTGACAGGAGATAGCCCTTTGATTATAACATGTTCAGTCTGAATCTACTCTGTGGGAGGTGGAGCATGAAATGAGAGGCAGGTCATAACTGTCCATCTGGAAAGAATGAGGAAGCTCTGTGTGCCTGCCCAGCTTAATCAGGAGAGGGAATTTTTAGCTAACACCCAAGGCTGGGAAAGCATTCCTGCTGGGCAGTGAAGAAAGCTGATCAAGGTCTGACTGAATTTGGGATTAAACTGGATTCCTAGCCTCTAGATCGAATCCTTTGGGTTGGTAAGTATGTGGCTTTGAGTCTCAGTAGATATATGTCTTGGACAATTAGCCCACTGCCTCCAGATTGTAGTCATCAATGGGAATGTTCAATCTTGATGAAAATGGAGATGGTGGAATATAGGAGAAAGGGCATGCTTCTCATCCAGGGGAAGTTACTTTTGACGACAGTGTGAGTTGAAGCAGAATTAGTTAGGCACAAGGGATAATCAAACCTCCAACTGAAATATGCCAAATATGGTAAATTCAAAGCTTGGAAAAGTTCCTTTCTTGAATACAAACTCCCAGAATTCTTCAGCCAATACTGTCACTGACTCTGGGATTCTGGGAATTGTAAAAACAAACAAACAAAAAGTAAATCCCAAAATCTGGGTATATTGAACTACAGCTGTCTGAGGGACATTTTCTTATTTAGTTATTTATTTATTTTATTTATATCCCGCCTATCTGGTCATGTCAGTGTGTGATATTTTATAAACTATAGTCCTGTTGGATCTTTTCCATTTGTCAGAGTGTGTTTCAGCCACTAGTATAAATCAACTGCAGGTATCACTGTGCTGTATGAGAAGATTAATTATTTTTAAAGCCACAACTTTTTTATACTGTTTATTGATGTGTATAGTTCATTGGGCCATATTTGGCTCTTGTACCTATTCTGGCTGGCATGATGCTGTTTATTATACTTAGGAATTAACTTTCGCAGCTTTAGTGTGTACAGAATTTTCAGAAATTCTGGGTGTTGTTGCCTTTGAAGAAGTACAATACTGTGTGCTATACTTGTAAAAAGGAGCTAACTGATATGAAAGAGTTAGTGCTTTGGTTTGTAGGGCAACACATGTTGTGAAATTCATATATTTAATATTTCATGTTGAGGTAGGGCAGTTGTCCTGTAACCTGCTAGTTTCTTAAGATATTACACATTCTTGATATATAAATAATATTCTTTGTTCCCTAATGCTTTGTTCCCAAAAGATACTTTTCTGATACAGTACATTGTTTGTATGCATGACTACTCCCACTGCCTAGGTAGGCCTTATTTTAAAAAAAACCTCTCATGCTAGCTACTGTATACCTAGATGTACTAAGGAAACCGAACTTTCTGCTTTATATAAAAGCAAATCCCTATCTTTATTATTTATATTTGTTACATTAATACCCTGCCTCTCGTACATTTACCTTAGCACACTGTACATGCCTCTCCTCCTCCCATTGTTATCCCAATTAACAAACTCTATGAGGTGGATTAAAAAAAATGAAAACTCCAAGGTAGGTCAGGCTGATAGAACATGATTGGACCTAACTCTCCCTTCAAGTTTCATTTCTAAACGTGGATTTGAGTGCAGTTTTCCTGACCTATCATTCAACACATTAATCACTACACTGCAGTTGCATTGTTATTCTGTTAAGTGCTGGGATTTATGTGAGAGCGTCAGCTTGCCACAGCAGCTTCTGTTCCATGAGGTGTAAATAGGTCTTTTGAACTCAGGTCCACTGAGTCCTGTATATAAAACAGTATATACTGTTTCCATAAAACTGTACCTCTCCAGTTTTATGGAAAAAAATCATTTTAGAAATGGCTTTCCTGGAAACCAAACATGGGGCTTTGAAAAGTTGCTTTTCTCTTGGACTACAATTCCAAGAATCTTCTGACCAATGTGATTACTGGGGGGGGGGGGGCACTTTCTTCCACATTCTAGATGTGTATTTAAACTCATGTCCACCTGGCCTCTTGCATTACATTTCATATGTGGGGGGATGGGATTGTTGAAGAGATGGTTTCCATGGCAAAAACAGACCTTGGGGAAATTTGGCCTTGTTTGGAAGGAAGCACATCTTGTTTTCTGTAGAGAGCCTGCCAAGGGAGACCAAATGGGAAAGGCAGATAATGCAGGAGGCTTCCTCTTAGCTTGGCCTGTGTCACCCGGTCTCTCCCTGCTGACATAGACCCCACATGTATTACTCCTCTTTGTGAGGATTTTATTATTGTTGGCCAAAAGGAAGTGCCTCAGCAAATAACAAATTCCTCCTTCTCCTGAAAGTTAACTCTGCACTGGCCAGCTGTGGTATGCATGTATGTATGAGAGAGAGAGAGAGAGAGAGAGAGAGAAGGGATATACCTTTCTGTCCATTTGTTATACTGACAGAATTACAAACTAGAGACAAACAACAGTAGATGTATTATCTGACATTTAGAGAAATGTGATTATGCATGCAGACAACAGGGTCCATGGTAATATGAAAGGAAGCAGAAATGGTGTAAGCGACATATACTTTTGGTTTGCAAAACATTTTCCTCATGGGGAATCAGTTGTTGGAGGGATGGCGCCACAACATATTCTCTTCAGATTGCGGATGATCTCCTGTCTCATTCCATCAAAAAGCAGTCTCTTACGACTCCATGCCATGCTTTAACCTGCCTGCTTCCATTTTCATTTATGTTTAGGAGGTTACTATTGTATGTATATTTCAATACACTGAAGCTAAAACAAAAGAAGTATTTTAAAAAATGTGTTCATAATGTTCAAACAAAGTAGATGCTGATTGTAATCCCAGCTAGAATGGTTAGGTACCCTCGAGTTGATTGGAATTTATGGTAACCTTATCCGGGTTTGTACTCAGTGCTTAGTTGTGGTTTCCCAGTGTCTTTTTCTGGTGGCATCCTGGGCCATATTGTTTTCCCAGAGCACCTTAGGGCCCCTAAGCCTATCACCCACACATTCTCTGGGTGAGCTTGCCTGGCCCTTCTCTGGATAGGAACAGTGGGAATTTGAACTTCAGACCCCCTGACCCTGCTACCAATTGCTCCAACCTGTGGATCCATTAGAATGAACGGGAGCTGTTAAATCAATTACAGTACATTAAATCCCATTACAGGGTTTACTGCATGGGTGTTTTCTCTCTCTCTTTGTCTGACCACTGTATTCCTAAAGAGAGTTTCTTAATCATAATTCATGTCTTACAAGACCAAGTCTTAGTGCAAAAGATAGGTCCTCAGGCTAAAATGAAACCCAACAGCAAAAATGTTGTAGGTATTTCTCCTCCTCTTGGTCATCTCCAGACCACTTCTTACTCACCTGCTCTAGAGGAAGAAATCTCTGTCCTTCTTCAGAAGCATGCCGTTCAATGTGTTACTTCTCAGGAAGCACTGGACAGCTTCTACTCACAATATTTCACAGGCCCCAAGAAGGATGGAGGTCTACAGCCTATCTTGGATCTCAGGTGTCTCAACACTTACCTTCATCCCTGAAGGTTCCGCAGGTAACATTGGAGTCCATCATGTCTCTTCTTGCTCCAGATGATTGGTTTGTCATGATAGACTTGCAGGACGCTTACTTTCACATCACCATCCATGAGTGTCACCGCAAGTATCTCAGATTCATGTTCATGGAATCAATGTACCAATTCTGCACCCTCCCTTTCAGCCTTGCTGCCGCCGCCCCAAGGATTTTTACAAAGTGCCTAGCTCCAGTAGCAGCCTACCTTCGTTTCAACAACATCATGGTTTTCCCATATATAGACGACGACTGGCTCCTTTACAAAGGCACAAAAGGACACAGCTTTCGCGCTGCAAACACTGGCAGATCTAGGATTTCAAGTCAGCGTAACAAAATCCCATCTCATACCATCTCAGACAATGGACTATATTGGCGCAGTTCTGGACTCCAACAGAGCCAGAATCTTCCTCTCGGCTGAAAAGATCCACAAATTACATCCTGCCATTTGTCCTTTTTGGCCTGGAGCCAGAGTAACAGTACACCATACTCAGCATCTCCTGGGTTTGATGGCTTCTACCACATCTGCGCTTCCACGTGCATGACTGAAGATGCGCTCACTACAGGCATGGTACCTCTCCCAGTTCGATGCCTTGCTGGATAATCCTGCCAAGCGCCTTCAGGTCACTCCAGAGTTGCCGTGTCAACTAACATGGTGGACTTTCCAGCCTCACCTGCTGATTGGTCAGCCTTTCAAGCCCCTCCAATTGACTGTGCAAGTTACAACAGATGCCAGTACGATAGGATGCGGCGCACACTGTGGCATTCACAAGATGCATACCAAGTGGTCCAGCTCAGAGAGGCTGCTACATATGAATCATCTGGAAATGTTAGCAGTCATCAAAGCCTTCCGAGCTTTTTGTCCACTACTGACTGGTCAAGGAGTACAAGAGAGAGAGAGAGAGAAAGAGAGAGAGAGAGAGAGAGAGTATTCAGAACACTATGTTCTGAACTGTAGAATCATCTGTTGTTTGAATGGTGGATTGCTCAAGGGCTCTGACTTAAAAGAGACAATTGAACTAAAAGGGGCATAATGTGAGCCAAGGTTCATCCAGACGTCCTATTTGCTCCAGTATTGATTTTGATTAGTTTACCAGATCTGCATCATTTTACTGGGGACATGTAGGATCTATGGCAGCCAAGAGAGACCGGGCAACCTCCTGCATTATCTGCCTTTCCCCTTTGTCAGGATCACATTTGGCAGGCTTTCAGTATGCAACAACTATAGAAATCAACTCCTCGTCTTTGCCTTTAGATTAACGATTATTTTTCCTTGCTTGCAAAGTTTTTTCTTTTTCTTTTTTCAGCAGCCTGAGTCCTTCCAGGTCTGTTATCCCCGTGTGCTTCCTTGTCCTGAGCGAGCCTAGTTTTTGTGGGGACATGTATAATTAGAACCCCTCTAACATCAGCTGTGGGACTGTTCTCCTCAGTACAGCTGACTGCTTATTTAGCCCCCGAGAATCTTAATTTATGGAGACTTATTTTTAAAACAATCTGCTTCATTAGAACTAAAGTTTTGCAATAATAGATTTATTACTCTTTTTTTAACTGCATAAACAAGTGATACCTTTATTGGATCACTAAAAAAGACAGCTAGTGTTTGATGATAATTCATCTTCTTCAATCTGTGTACCAGGTTCTTGTGGGCAGTTTGAAAGTGTAATTTTGAAACTACCCACTATAACTTGGTATGCAGCCTGAAGAAGATTAATTATAATTGAAAAGTAGCTGTTTAATTTTTGATTTTTTTGCTTTTGTTTGTTTTTAGTGATCCAATAAAGGTATCACCTGTTCCTACATCTGTATTGTTTTGAGGACACCCAGCCTTTTCCTGGTTTTTCCTGATCTTTTTTTTTACTGCTGCTCATGTGTCTCTAGAAATCTCCCCATCTGTGTTTTGTTTTTGGAGGGGGAGAGAGTGATTTGGGACCATGTTTCACCCTCTTCTAGCCGAATTCATATGAATTGGTACTTTGTAATCACAGCATGTTTATTCAGTTTGTCACCTGCCTTGGGTTTTTGTATAATTTCATGTGGTCATTTGCTGAAAACCCATAATGCAAAGATAAATCTGAGTTCCTGAAACAGCAAATAGGGGCTTGAACCAGCACTTTTACACTGGCATATGGGAAGAACGAGTGATGGGATGTAAAGGAAAACCAGCCTAAACCATTTTCTCTGTCTCAGCAGGATTTGTAAAATCAATGTCAACAGGAGGAATACTGCAGTACAGCAGCAGGTGGCAGCACCTGCAAGAATAGTGGGCAGAGCAAATGTACATGTTAGTTTCTTGAGAGGAAATGACTTCCCTTTAATTCATACAGCTGTTCCTTATGAATTGAACTGAGCATGAATTTGCTTTCAACAGTGGGCCCATCTCACTGAGCTTGATCCTAGATGTAAACCTGAGGAAAGAGTGCAGCAAAAATTGATTCCTTTGTGAGCATAAGATAAATGTGTTGTTTGCATTCACGTGGGCTTACTGTATATATCTAAAATGTATTATGCAAAATGCCCTTCAGAACTGACTGTTTAATGTTAAAGCTAGCAATATCTTCTTCATATGTAGTCACAGTTCACATAGGTGGGAGAGAGATTAATAGACTTATATTGCAGGAAGGGATCTCTGGGCAGGAAAAAAATGGAAAATTAATGTGTGGCTATGTTAAAGGTACCAGATAGCAAAATGTTTTGGAAAAGTCAGACTCACTGTAAATCAAAGGAGGATGAAATATTTTAAGAACAGCTTAATTGAGAGTGTATGAAGTCATAGCTCCTTGTTAGTCCAGAAAATCTAAAGATGCAACACCAAAACTTAATAGTGTAATGTTCAGATATATTTCAACTATGAACATGCAACTTATTTGGGCATGGTTAAACCCCAAGCTAAGAAATCAGTCTTATAATTGGTTTCCATGGGTGTGAATGGAAAATCACAAAATCCTATAGCACATTTTTAGAATGGCCTTGAGGGAAACCATGAAGTTTTAGTTTTATGTATTTCCTCTTTCAGCCAGGAACTTGAGTTCTGTTTTTAAAAGTAAGGGCTCTTTGAAAGACAGAAGCATATGAAATCAATGTTGTTGCTGCTGTTGTTTAGTCGTTAAGTCATGTCCGATTCTTCATGACCCCATGGGCCAGAACATGCCAGGCCCTCCTGTCTTCCACTGCCTCCCGGAGTTGGGTCAAATGCATGTTGGTCGCTTCAATGACCCTGTCCAACCATCTCATCCTCTGTCGTCCCCTTCTCCTCTTGTCCTCACACTTTCCCAACATCAGGGTCTTTTCCAGGGAGTCTTCTCTTCTCATGAGATGGCCAAAGTATTGGAGCCTCAGCTTCAGGATCTGTTCTTCCAGTGAGCACTCAGGGTTGATTTCCTTCAGAATGGATAGGTTTGTTCTCCTTGCAGTCCAGGAGTCTCTCAAGAGTCTCCTCCAGCACCACAGTTCAAAAGCATCAATTCTTCAGTGGTCAGCTTTCTTTATGGTCCAGCTCTCACTTCCATACATCGCTACTGGAAAAAACATAGCTTTGACTATTCAGACTTTTGTTGGCAAAGTGATGTCTCTGCTTTTTAAAATGCTGTTGACATTTGTCATCACTTTCCTCCCAAGAAGCAGGCATCTTTTAATTTCCAGGCTCCTGTCACCATCTGCAGTGATCCTGGAGCCCAAGAAAGTAAAATCTGTCACTGCCTCCATATCTTCTCCTTCTATTTGCCAGGAAGTGATGGGACCAGTGGCCATGATCTGGGTCTGATGTTCAGCTTCAGACCATTTTTTGCGCTCTCCTCTTTCATCCTCATTAAAAGGTTCTTTAATTCCTCCTCACTTTCTGCCATCAGAGTGGTATCATCTGCATATCAGAGGTTGTTGATATTTCTTCCGGTAATCTTAATTCTGTCTTGGGATTCCTCCAGTCAGCCCTTTTGCATGATGTATTCTGCATATAAGTTAAATAAGCAGGGAGACAATATACAGCCATGTTGTACTCCTTTCCCAGTTTTGAACCAATCAGTTGTTCCATATTCAGTTCTAACTGTTGCTTCCTGTCTTTCATATAGATTTCTCAGGAGATAGATAAGGTGGACAGGCACTCCCATTTCTTTAAGAACTTGTCATAGTTTATTGTGGTCGACACAGTCAAAGGCTGAAGCAGAAGTAGATGTTTTTCTGGAACTCTCTGGCTTTCTCCATAATCCAGCGCATGTTAGCAATTTGGTCTCTAGTTCCTCTGCACCTTTGAAATCCAGCTTGTACTCTGGGAGTTCTTGGTCCACATATTGCTGAAGCCTACCTTGTAGGATTCTGAGCATAACCTTGCTAGTGTGTGAAATGATTGCAATTGTACGGTAGTTGGAGCATTTTTTGTCACTGCCCTTCTTTGGGATTGGGATGTAGACTGATCTTTTCCAATCCTCTGGCTACTGCTGAGTTTTCCCAACTTGCTGGCATATTGAATGTAGCACCTTAACAGCTTCATCTTTTAAGATTTTAAATACAGTGGTGTCTCGCATAACGAGCGCACCATTTAACGACGAATCTGCATAGCGATCTGTTTTTTGCGATCGCTAATGTGATCATATTGCGATGTTTAGATAGGGTAAACATCGCATAGCGATGATCGGTAAGCGTTTCGCTTGCTGATCTTTGCATTGCGATGTTTTTAGAACAGCTGATCGGCGGTTCCAAAATGGCCGGCAGGTTAAAAAAATGGCCACCGCAAGCATTTTCGCGCAGTTTCCTCGCTTACCAAGGCGGCAAAAATGGTGACGCTATGGAAGATCTTTGCTCAACTGTGAGTTTTCGCCCCATAGGAACGGATTAAACGGAGTTAGAACAGCTGATCGGCGGAGTTTAATGCATTCCTATGGGGTTTTCCTATCCGTATAGCGATGTTTCCGGATAGTGACGATTAATCCGGAACGGATTAACATCGCTATGTGGGGCACCACTGTAGTTCTACTGGAATGCCATCACCTCCACTGGCCTTGTTGTTAGCCATGCTTTCTAAGGCCCACTTGACTTCACTCTCCAGGATGTCTGGCTCAAGGTCAGCAATCACACTATCTGGGTTGTCCGGGCCATCCAGATCTTTCGAGTATAATTCCTCTGTGTATTCTTGCCACCTCTTCTTGATGTCTTCTGCTTCTGAGAGGTCCCTACCATTTTTGTCCTTTATCATGTCCATCTTTGCACAATATCTCTAATTTTCTTGAACAGATCTCTGGTTTTTCCCTCTCTATTCTTTTCCTCTGTTTCTTTGCATTCTTCATTTAAGAAGGCCTTCTTGTCTCTCCTTGCTATTCTTTGGAAGTCTGCATTCAATTTTCTGTAACTTTCCCTATCTCCCTTGCATTTCCTTTCCCTTCTCTTCTCTGCTATTTGTAAGGCCTCGTTGGACAGCCACTTTGTTTTCTTGCATTTCCTTTTCTTTGGGATGGTTTTTGTTGCTGCTTCCTGTACAATGTTACGGGCCTCCATCCATAGTTCTTCTGGCACTCTGTCCACCAAATCTAGTTCCTTAAATCTGTTCTTCACTTCCACTGTGTATTCATAAGGGATTTGCTTGACTAGCCCAGTGGTGTTTCCTGTTTTCTTCAGTTTAAGCTTGAGTTTTGCTATAAGAAGCTGATGATCAGAGCCACAATCTGCTCCAACTCCTGTTTTTGCTGACTGTATAGAGCTTCTCCATCTTTGGATGCAGAGAATATAATCAATCTGATTTCGGTACTGCCCATATGGTGATGTCCATGTGTAGAGTCGCCTCTTGTGTTATTGGAAAAGAGTGTTTGTGATAACCAGCTTGTTCTCTTGACAAAACTCTATTAGCCTTTGCCCTGCTTCATTTTGAACTCCAAGGCCAAACTTACCTGTTGATCCTTTTATTTCTTGACTCCCTACTTTAGCATTCCAATCCCCTATAATGACAAAAACATCTTTCTTTAATGTCAGTTCTAGAAAGTGTTGTAAATCTTCATAGAATTGGTCAATTTCAGCCTCTTCAGCAATCGGTGGTTGGTGCAGAAACCTGGATTACTGTGATGTTGAAATGTCTGCCTTGGATTCATATTGAAATCATTCTATCATTTTTCAGATTGTATCCCAGAACAGCTTTTCCCATTCTTTTGTTGACTATGAGGGTTACTCCATTCCTTCTACAGGATTCTTCACAATAGTAGATACGATAACTGTCTGAATTGAATTTGCCCATTCCTGTTCTTACCATTTCCTGTTTGACCACATCCAGCTTCCCAAGGTTCATAGATCTTACATTCCATGCAGTATTTTTTTTTTGTAGCATCGGACTTTCTTTTCACTTCCAGGCATGTCCACAGCTGAGTGTCTTTTCGGCTTTGGCCCAACCACTTCATTAGCTCTGGAGCTAACTTTTACTTGTCCTCTGCTCTTCCTCAGTAGCACGTTGGATGCCTTCCAACCTGAGGGGCTCATTTTCCAGCGTCATATCTTTTAGCCTTTTGTTTCTGTCCATGGAGTTTTCTTGGCAAAGATACTGAAGTGGCTTGCCAATTCTGCTCCAGGTGGATTGTGTTTAGTCAGAACTCTCCACTATGACCTGCCCGTCCTGGGTGGCCCTGCACTGCATAGCCCATAGCTTCTCTGAATTACTCAAGCCCCTTCGCCACAACAAGGCAGCAATCTATGAACTGACACTTACAGTGTCTTTAACTCACTCAGAGATACCCGGTTTTTTTATTGTTCTCTCTGCTAATGATGATGATGATGATGGGAGTGGGGTTCTGACCGTCCCCAAGTTAAAGCCCCTTCCTTTCCTGTTTGGAGAAGAAGAAGAAAAGTGATAGTATTTCATATTGCAGTAGTCACCATTGACTGGCTGCATTTGCCTTTACCTTCACAGAATCATAGAATCATGAAGTTGGAAGGGGCCTATAAGGCCATCAACTCCAACCGCCTGCTCAGTGGAGGAACACGGATTAAAGGATATCTGCCAGATGGTGGTCTAAATTTCTCTTGAATGCCCCCATTGTTGGAGCACTCGCAACCTCTCAAGGTAACTGGTTCTATTGCCATACCGCTCTAAAAGTTAGGAAAATTTTCCTGATATTCCACCGAAATCTGGCTTCCTGCCACTTGAGCCCATTGGTGTGTGTCCTGCACTCTGGGATAATCAAAAACAGATCCTGCCCCTCCTCTGTATGATAGCCTTTCAAGTATTTTAAAAGTGCCATCAAAAGTGCTCCCCTCTGTCTTCTCAAGGTTAAACATGCCCAGTTCTTTTAGTCTTTCCCCATAGGGCTTCGTTTCCAGCCCCCTGATCATCCTTGTTGCCTTCCTCTGAACTTGTTCCAGTTTGTCAGCATCCTTTTTGAATCTGGTATCCAAAACTGGACAGTGAGGCCTAATTGGTGTATTTCATAGTAACAAGACACTGTGATTTGGGTACATAAGCAACACAAATGTGTTTGATCTACTGAAAGGGAGTAAGACACACACACACAGGTACAGTCAGGAAATCAGCATGTAGTGAAACGATAATAGCATTTTTGCCCAGCTGGAAGGGCACTTAGTTAAGAGAGGAAAAGGACATAATCTGTCATCAAACCTGAAATCATTTTGTAGTTCAACATAAAACAAATTAAGGATATGGGTACACTAGCAGCAGGAGGCTTAAAAAGCAAGGCACTTCTGGATATTGGCAAATTAACTGTTTCCCCTACTCAGCAGATGGCAGGGAAAGTGACAAAAATGTGTGAGATGGAAAATGGGGCAAGGCAAGGAGGAACTAAATGGGGCCCATTGATCTATTGAACGGGGGTAAGACAGACACACATAGGCACTGTCAAGAGGGTTTGTTGCGCATACACACTCTTCCATGCACGTATTTATCTGCTTTGTCGCCCCATCATCCCCAGCTTTAAAATTAAGCACACTGTCCAGCTCTAGTGACCAAATCCCACACATCCTTGCACTTCAGACACACACAGAGACACACACTTGTATGGGTGCACATCCCCCCACACACACGTGTGTAAGCATGTGGCGCGAGATGGCAGGGAGAAAAGAAAGATATGTCTGACTGCCATTCGCCTCAAGAAGAACACACCACTGATCCCACACTGGAGCAAGGAAGATGATCAGGAAGGAAGAAAACTATCTTTATTTGGACCGATCCTAATCAGTCCAAAATAAAAAATAGAGTCCAGTCCTAGACCAATCGAGGATGGATTGGTACCCATTAGGGACAGGATGGAACACTCCAACAAGTCTTTTGTCTGGTTGATGTTTTTTAGAGCGATTCCAGCTGTTCTAGCAGAGGCTGTTGAGCAGGGTAGACCCCCACGTAGCTGACCTCTAATTTGTAAATTATTGGGGCTGAAAACAAACTCCTGCTGTGACGATCACATACAATCTACACTTTAAAAATGTATTTTTCTTGTGATGGTTTACATCTGTATAGTCTAGTCTGCTAATCTGTCACTCTATCCACAACACCACACTGGGTATCCTATTGTAACTCTTATTCAGTCCAATTCCTTCCAGCTGCATCTTTCTTCTTTCACATAAAACTGACCATCTCTCCAGCCACTAGATGGTATACATTTTATCTGTTTTCTAAGCTTCTCATGCCAAAAATTGCTGGGCACCAAAATGTCTTGGATTTCATCTCTTGAAAATTGCTTGGCCAAATGCATTTCACAGGCAGTGAGCTCATCCCAGCTGGACTCCAAAGGGTTCCAAGTAATGTAAGCCAATGCAAACCTATATTTGTGCCAATCTTTCGAAAACACTAAAGAGAACCCAAACCAGCCTGGCTATATCTATCCAAGCTACAGTTTCTTCCAGAGCCCTTCAGTATAGAAAGACATAGGTGAGAAGAAAATGGCACATCTGCATGTGTGCATGTGCAGTTCTGGTGACATGCAGGCCCACTATGGGACCAGTCAACAAGAATGCCATTTTTCATGTTGCAACCAGATGTGTCTTTCGTGGTGGTGGGTTTGAGTGCAGGGCAAGCTCTTGCAGATCGTAAAACCTGGATATTTTAGACAATTTCACTTTCAAAACATTGTGCTTATTAGCATTATTTAGTGTTTTTATTGGCAGAGGCCTATGACAGGCTTGCGAGAAAACCACTCTAGAGACTGGCAATAAAGTAAAAGGAAAAAGTACACTTACAGCATATTAACTAGGAAAGGCATTTTAAAATAGTGCAAGAGGATAAAGATGTGTAAGCTGAGTTGGAAAAGACAAAGAAGCAGGAAGTGATTTCACAGGAGAAGACATGCAATAATACCATTTTGTACACAGAAGCCAAAAGGGGTAATGGAATACTCATTCCAGCTATGTAACTGACTAATATCCCCAGCAACCATTTCAGATCCCTTGCTCTCTGCCTTGATGCTTTATTCCAACAGAGCTCTCTATATGTGCAGCTTTAGAATACAGTATGCACATTTGAATATGTGCATTGCAGCATACTTCATGTGCACTGAAGGAATTCTGCTATATAACAAATATTGTGATGTCTCTCTGCTTGCGTTACATTGTGGCATGCTGCATGTACAATCCAGGAAACAGAAGGCTGCAAATGTGAATAGACAAAGTGATTAACTGTTTGGAGCTGCACAATGGCTGGAAGAGACCATCCGTTTTAGTCACTCATTTCAGGGTGAAACAGAGCTATTGTATGACCAGCAAAGGGCCTGTACAGAAGTGCCTCTGGATGTGCCCTGAAATGCGCCAAGGTGTGCAGTCTTCCCAGAGAAACTGATCTTACATTGTTCCACCCTTGGAGGATTAACAGCAGTTTCTTTCTTGGCAAAAACCTGTTCGTTGATGTAACATTGCTCTGTGCAGTGTCCCTCTGACCACTGGAGCTCCCTGCCCTAAGGAACAGCTGCATTCCCAAGACTGCAGCTGCCAAACACTTCCTTCAAAGAAGGAAAAGCATTCCTGGAAGGTTGATGCCCCTAAAGCTTTTGCCTCAGGCAGACAATTCATGCAGGGTTCTGACCATCCATCCCCTCCCAAAAAAGGGCGGAGTCTTTTTGAAATTACCTGCCTCCTTCCACCTATCCCCTGTAGCATCCCTCTTCTCTCTTAGCACAGCAGTAATTCTTGGAGAGGCAGAAATATATTCCCAGCAAAAATATATAATTGGGAGCCATTTTGGACCTGCCTTGGGCCCCCTTTGCTGGGAGAAATGCAGCATATTAAATAAATCAATAAACCAACCAGCCAACCCACATTGATAGCCCAACATTTTCCAAAATAAAACAAAAGTAAAAGTCCTCCCATACAAATCTGCTCATTTATTTAAGTCATCAGGGCAGCCCTGGCCCAGTGCCCACATATTGAGATGAACTGGATATGCTGAGTTAATTTGGGCTAAACAGGACTCTTCTTGGCCCCTTGCATTTTGCTAACAAGTGGAAAAACCTATTATCTCCCAAGTGTTGACATTTTTGGTCTGGCTTTTCTAGTTTTAATTTTAGCATGGTTGTGTTCTGATTTTCTATTTTTAAATTACTGGTGAGCTTTTTGTGATTTTATAGAAGAAGCAAGCTTGCTGTTCAAACTGACAGGAAGGTGGGGCTAATATTTAAAATACTTTTTAAAAAACATGTTCAGATGATGTTCTTAACTTCATCCATTTAAAATTTGACCAAGAGATGTAAATCTTTCTTGTTTATGACCTCTTGCTTCTGTGGGGAAGGCTGAGCTCAGATTTCATGTTGCTTACAAGCAGAAAGAAACTGACCTTTTCCATTTTTTTCTGTTTTGCAACTCAAAACTCTTGTCCATCTAAGTTCCTCCTAATTAGAGCTTTTTAATTGTGATCATTTTATATTTTAGCTGGAGGATAAGTGCCTTTAGTTTAGAAAATAGTAACACACCTGTAAATTACAATTAGAGGCATTCAGAATGGTTGATTCTACCTCTGGGGTGAGTAAGGTGTGACCATCCAGAACATAACTGAACAGCCAGTCTCCCAGTCCTTCATTGTTGGCCTACATTGTCTAGAGTTGTGGTCAAAACACATGGATGCTCACACATATGTTGGGAGTCTGATCAATCTTGAATTTGCAAGTGTAACTTCCTTCTCCCCATACCCAACTGTTATTTGATAGCCACATGAGCATCCTCTTTAGCCAAGCTTTGTTAGTTGTGGTCCGAAGCCAGCTTATATGGAAAAGCACGTGGGTTTTCCATATAAAGACCAAGGAGGTCTTTTTTCTATCTTCCTCCACATGAAAAGGCATCCTTCCTGACCTTTATGGCTACACCATGCATTTCAGAAGAATGATCTACTGAAGAAGCTCACAATGTCTCCCTTTGTATTCCAGCACTGCAGCAACACTACTTTACAGTTTGGCTCAGCTGTTGCGTATCTGCCACCAATCAACAGTAAATAACATACACAGTTCCCCCCTCTACACTGGAATTAGGAACCAGGCCCCTGTTGGGCTGCTCTCCAATGGAAGTAGCTCTCCCCTCCCCACTGTGTGTGTGTGCACACACAGAGGGCAGAAAAGTGGAAACTCTATAGCAGCATATAGTATAATTGCAAACTGCTGCATAGGAAAACAAAACCAACCCTTTGTGAGTTTGTTCTATAAATAGAGGGATGTAGCAAAAGGAGAACAAAAGTGTGTGTGTTTGTGTTTATTCCTCCAAGGTAAAAAGCCTTCACAAAGTTGGGCTGTGACTCTTAAAGGTACCACAACTGTAATAGTAAAGGGAGCACAAGTAATTACACCCTGCATGTCAGCTTCAAAAAGTTCACTATTTGTAAGTGAATGCCTGTGTTTGAACTGAAGCAGAGTCTCATTTCCAGCTGCCAAATTCTGCAGGAGCCTTTTACTGATCTCCAAAGGGAGAGCTGTGTTAGCCTGTTGCAACAAAACCAGCAATGCATCCTCTGGTAATTTGAAAACTTGTACATTTACTATAGCACGATGTTTTCTGGACATCAGATAAAGTAGGTAATAGTCCAAAAAAATCTCATGCTATAATAAATGCATCAGTGGTTAAAATCATGGCTACTGGCAAATAGAAGGGGAAGATATGGAGGCAGATACGGAGGTTTTACTTTCTTGGGCTCCATGATCACTGCAGATGATGACAGCAGCCCTGAAATTAAAAGACGCCTGCCTCTTGGAAGGAAAGCGATGACAAACCTAGACAACATCTTAAAAGGCAGAGACATCACCTTGCCAACAAAGGTCCGCATAGCCAAAGATATGGTTTTTCCAGTAGCGATGTATGGAAGTGAGAGCTGGACCATAAAGAAGGCTGACTGCCGAAGAATTGATGCTTTTTGGTGCTGGAGGAGACTCTTGAGAGTCCCCTGGACTGCAAAGAGCACAAACCTATCCATTTTGAAGGAAATCAACCCTGAGTGCTCACTGGAAGGACAGATCCTGAAGCTGAGGCTCCAATATTCATGAGAAGAGAAGACTCCCTGAAAAAGACCCTGATGTTGGGAAAGTGTGAGGGCAAGAGGAGAAGGGGGTGACCAAGGATGAGATGGATGGACAGTGTCATTGAAGCGACCAACATGAATTTGACCAAACTCCGGGAGGCAGCGGAAGACAGGAGGGCCTGGCGTGCTCTGGTCCAAGGGGTCACGAAGAGTCGGACATGACTTAACTAAACAACAACAGTAAACAAAATACAAAATAAAAACAAACAACTCAGCAAATGAAATTGTGTTGCAATGGTAAAACAAACATCTGGCAAGGTGCTTGTGTGCTCACTCGGAGAAATGGTGTCAGCAACTGGTGAGTCTTTTCTCACTTCAGTATCAGGAGAGGAATCTAAAGAGACACTTTCATATTGCACTCAGTTTACAAGTACTACTTGGTTTAAGCCACTACTTCATATTTATGCATGTGGCTAGGGTGCAGTATGGACAGAAAGTGTAATCAAAGCATTGCAATACAAAACAGAAACTAGAACCATCAAAAATGGAGAGAATGAAAGAAAGATGGTTATCTTTTTACATCTGAATTACAGATGGAGAAAAAAACATAACATGATTCTTCCATGGAAGCAAGTCCTACTAATTAGAATGGGACTTAAAATACAATCTTAATACAAAGGATATGCCAGGCACAGTGGATGTGGAACAGGTAGGATCTTTTTGAGCCTGCACACCAGTCCTTTTGCTGATCCATCTCAAATCTGTCTGCACTTCTGGATCTGCTGACACAAGAGCTGTGTTGGCTAAGAAAAGATCTGCAGGCAGAAGAGCCAGAAAAGGAGAGGACCTGATTTACACCAGATCCAACTCTTCTTAGTCCAGAGGAGGTAGACCAAGTCACATAGTTAGGTCAGGGTAGCCCTAAACCATTTCCAACATCCTTTGGCTGGGAGGAGTTTGCATTCAGTACAGCCTCAGCTTGGTTAGGTTCAACTCAGCCAGTCCTCACCACTTTTTGTAACAAGCCTTGAGCTCTTCCTCCTCAACAAGAGCGTGCAAAAGACTTCCAAGACTTGATCTTTGATCTCTTGCAGAGTGTGCTCCATGGATTTGTTTCATTTACATCTCATCTTTCTTCCAACAAAGGAATACAAGGTGATGTAAAACGAATTTAAAATACTTGATTTAAAAAAATATTGAGAAAGATGTGCTGCGTCCCCTTTTTTAAAAAATTACAAACCTGCAATTTTAGGGGTTAAAAGCAAACCTTCAAAGGGCTGTTTTTCACCGGTCCATGGAAGGGGGAGATTGGAAGGATACCGTGTGGTGCAGGCTTGTCAAGAGAAGCCCCCGCCCCCCCCCCGGCTCAACGTGAAGTTTAGAAAGCCTCTGCCTCGCATGAGCAAGAGTTCTTCTGCGACCCGAGTGTGCCACGTGCGGAGGGAGAACCGATTACTGTGACGAGGCGAGACGGGGTGTTCCAAGAGGAACTCCTCCCCGGCCAGCATCTCAGCGATCCCGAAAGCGCCACCCTCCAGAAACAACGTGGCCGGCCCTCCTTCCTTCCTTCCTTCCCTCCCTGCCTCCCTCCTTCGGTGCTCGCGCCGCCTCCGCCCCACGCCGGCAGTGCCCGCAGGGCGAGCCGCCTCCCGGGTGCGCGCTCCGCCCGACGCCTTCCGTCCCGCGACGGATCCTCTCGGCTTCTTGCCTTGACCCTCCGGCGGCGGCGGCGGCGGCGCGCATGACTTTCGAAGACGCCCCGGGCAGTCATGTAAGTGAGCGCTGGGACAGGAGGACCCACAGCGGGGCCGCCCTCGGCGCGGATCCGGGGGCGTCTCTTTTTTATTTATTTATTTCGTTGGCTTCCGGGACCCTCGGGTGGGGGCTTTGCCCTTCACGGGGCCCGCCGGGAGAGTGCGGGACGAATGCGGGGCGCGTTGTCTCGTCGGCCGCGACTCTGCCTGACCTTCTTTGCGACGGGCCGGGGCCGGGGCTGGGGCCGGGCCGGGCCGGGGCTGGGAGGCGCCGCCTGGCCGGCTCCCTGAGCGGTAGGGAGGGGTGATGGCAGGAGGGGCCCTCGCTGCCTCCATTCCTGCGCTTCCGAAATGGCTCCCAAGTCTAGGGTCCTTATTCCATTCTCCTTGTCCGGATTCTTCATCATTTTACAAAAATGGATACGATAGTGGATATTTTATTATGTCATAGGAAGAAAGGAAAAAGGACCGAGGGGCTCCCCCTTTCTAAAGGAGGAAAATCACTGTTGAGTACTTTGGCAAACCCTGACAAGGATCAAAAGTCGGAATCGAGGACCCACAGCAAGTCTTCCTTCTCTGGGCATCTAGAAATGAGGATGGAATATGGTTTCTATATCGGTATTTCGTTGAGAGCTCAGCAGGACAGTGTACCTGCTGTGGCAGCCATTTCTGTTTTCCTCCTGAGTCCTGTAGGATTAAAAAAAAACTGGATATTTCTTTGTTTTGTCTTAAAGAGGTAGTGTTCAATTTATACAAAGAGGAACAGATGGAAGTCATTTCTTCTATACTAGAAGGTCTCTTTATCAAGTGCATTCCGTGTATTGTGTGCGTTGTGTATGTTTTATCTTTTTGCCCTTCTGAGCTCTGCATATGCTCAGAGACTGAGTGTTATTACATCCTGTGTTGCTGGATTGAGCGCTGGCGTTGAGAATGGAATTTGGGGCATCCTCTCCCAACCTTCTGGCCTCCAAATACAGTCCTGTATGTTGAGTTCAGCTTCTCTCATTCCTAGTCCAGGGTGCCCTTTGCCATCGTGGATGGAGATGACGGGAATGGTCACTGACAACATAGGGAGGGGTTGGGTTGAGGAATGCTGCTCTAGGGGGACCACATCCTGTAGTCCAAATGTTTTTCTCTAGCATGTGTGCAGATTTTCAATTTTTAGCTGTTCAGACTAGTGGCAAGACAGGGCATCTGGTGCTTGTGGTAGTGGGAAAAACGGACAGAAAAGAGCCGAGGGTTATGTGAGCAACGGGAAAGGAAGGAATCTGGGATTCTGGATGATAAAGGTTTGGGGACTAAAACTCCCAGAATGCCTATGCCAATGGCCATGCTGTCTGGAGGATTCTGAGAGTTTAATTCAAGTAACTTTTCCAGACTCTTAACACCCCACCCACCTGTGGGCCTAGACTGTGGAAGGTGAGAGTTGAGGGATGCATAGGTTGAACTGTTTATGAACTGCTGGCACTGCAATAAGTTTCCCCTTTTTGCATATTGCCTTCAGGTCCATGTGTTGTGAGCAGTAGCTGCCTGAGTAATATCAGGTAAAATTCATTTTCTGTTTTATGGCTGAGTAGCCATTCTCTACAAATGCCTGATTAGATTTCCAGCAATGCTCTGTCTGGTTGCCAGTTGGCTGTAATTTGCCTGCTCCCTTTGTCAGGCAGCTTGTTGCATTTATTCTCTAATTTGCAGTGTGGGTTTCACAGCTGGGAAGTTCTTCTGAAGAGGCTAGCAGGGTGTAATTATTAGATGAAAGCCTTCTGCTCCTGGCTTTGCCAGCCCAAAAACTTATAGTCTGAAGTTGATGCTAAGATTGGGGTTCTCTGTGTGTGTGTGTGTGTGTGTTGGAAATGTGAATGGTTAGTGTGAATTTTCCTGTGTCCCGTCATTCTAATTGAGCAGGAACAGTTAACATTAATGAGAAGCTCAGTTCAGAGGTGGGTTGCAGAAAATAACCAGTTCTGAGTTTGGAGGTGAGATGGAAGAGATTTAGTTGTGGCCCAAAGCAGGTTCATTTCCTGATAAAATGAAGCCACAGATTTAGCAATTGAAAATAATTACTGGGAGTGCTGTTTGATATCTAACTCCCTTCTTGCAAGAGAGAGAGTGACAGAGATGGATAAGCCTGAGATAGATGTGTATAGGCTCAGAATGCACTGGATATGTTAATGCAAAATTGTATTACTGGTGACAGAAAATTTACTTTTGTTTCTGCCGTGTTTAAATAATACTAACATTTTCACCTATACTGTATAGTGCATGTAATCCTGACACGTTCACCTTAGCTGGATTTTATCTTGCAGCTCAACTCAGGAGGGTTGGGAGCATTTATGTAACTCTTTCTCCTTCCCCTTAGTTTCTATCAGTGATGTAAACTTACAGGGAGAAACTTAGTTCTTTGTATTTTGCACCCACCCACCTGTGGTCTAAAACTGTAGACAGTGCTTCATGTAGGGACATCTGGATTACATAATTTTTAGTTAAGGCAGAGGAAGGTCTGCCTCAAAAGCTTGTTCTTTCTATCCAGAACAGTGGTTCCCAACCTTGGGTAACCCAGTTCTTTTTGAAGTCCCAGAAGGCTTCACCACTAACTTGCTTGTGAGAGTTCGTTTCTAGGGACAATCAATCTAGTAACTCTTTCTGACTCGATATTACTCATGCTCAAGTGCAAAACACCAACATTTGTTGTAGGAACATCAATAAAACTATTTACATCAAGTTTGATTTTAATAATATTGTTGCCCAGCAGGGCGAGAAAGGGATTCCCTCCTTGAACATCAAATGGGTTTCCATAACTAACATCCCACAGATCTGGTGGGTTAAACTATTCATGCTTGGCTAATGCCAGCCCCTGTGAGATTGGCGGCAAGGGCATGAAGGCTTCTCCCTCATAGTTGACTTGACCCAGTCCTCCACCTGGCTCATAGAAGTCCCAGGCCTCTGGGATTCCCTCCTCTCCATTTGCTTGTTGTGCTCTCCGTTTCTCTCTCTCTCTCCACTCTCTCTCTCTCTCTCTCTTTCTTTCTTCCCTCAGCTCATGTCTCCACTCACAGGCCTCTTTCTCTCCCCAGTACAGTAGAAGGGTATGGGGCAAATGACAGCTCTTCTCCTCCTCTGAGCCTCCTCTGTCAGCACCATCAGCCTCTCCCATTTCTGTGTCCAGGGGTTTTCCAACCAAATCCATTCCCATTCCGGGGGTAGGATTGTCTTCTCGCTCTCACTTGTTCCTGCCTCCATTAAGCTTTTTCTCCTGCTTTCTCCCCTTTTTATATTCACTTTTCCGCCAACTTCTTCTGTCTCCTTCTGTCTTGACATTTCCTCCCCTTTTCCTTCTCTTCCTGATCTTTCTAACTGTTCTCCCAGCTCTTCTACTTCCCTTGGGTCCTGAGTCACTTCCTCCATCACAACCCCTCTATGTAAATCACTTGTCAAAGTCACCATCTCAGTTCCTCAGCTCCTCTCCCCTTTCTCTCTCCCCCCCCCAGAATGGGTGGCACTCAGGTGAATACCATGCTTTCTGGGTTGCAAACAAAGAACCACCTGGCTTACCCAAAGTTGGGAACCACTGATATAGAACGTTCCTCCCTTGTGGTTTTCTATTAAGAAACATTTGGTCAATCATTTAGTTCCTATGAAATTGAATCACTGAAGTACTGCCATTCTCCTCACATGTTCATGTGTGGACTGGAGAGAATCTACCTGATATAGGTAGAAAATGTAGAAAATCCTTAAAAGGTAAAGGTAAAGGTTCCCCTTGACAATTTTTGTCCAGTCGTGTCTGACTCTAGGGGGCGGCGCTCATCCCGCTCTTCAAGCCATAGAGCCAGCGTTTGTCCGAAGACAATCTTTCTGTGGTCACATGGCCAGTGTGATTTAGACACGGAACCCTGTTTACCTTCCCACCGAGGTGGTCCCTATTTATCTACTCGCATTTGCATGCTTTCAAACCGCTAGGTTGGCGGGAGCTGGGACAAGCGACGGGTGCTCATTCCGTTGCGTGGATTCGATCTTATGACTGCCGGATCTTCTGACCCTGCAGCACAGGCTTCTGCGGTTTAGCCCACAGCACCACCACATTGTAATATGCATATTGTAATTAGAGTTGTGCAAAGTTATGTTTGGGGATGATAACTTCCAGAATTCCCTAGACTGGCCATGCTGTCAAAGGAATTTTAGGAACTGCTCTCCAGAAAAACCAAATTCACATAGCTCTAATTGCAAATGGAAGCAGGAAGTGCCTTAAGTGGTATCGTACTAACCTGAGTAATATAGATTTGCTCCCCTGTTCCTACGATGCTAAGCTTCTATTTGTTAAAGGTGGCAATTTGTGGGCCAAGGAAAATTGCTTTTAGGGCTTCGTTTGGGCTCCAGGGTTTGCTTGTTTAAAAAGAAAAAAACATGAAGAGACGTGTGGTTGTATACATGTTACTGAACTACATGTCCCATTAGTTCTAACCATCATAGCCAATGATGAGAGGTGATGGGAGTGGTAGTCCAACAGTACCTACAGGGCCACATGCTTCTCAGCCCTGGAATAATGGATATGCATCTAAAATGTACTACTTTAAGTTCTGTCATTATCCTTTAAACATTTTATTCAACTTTCTGAGGCTTATTATTAAGATAGATCTCACCATTGCTCTCTGCATGACATGCAGAATTGACTGTACAGTATTCACAAATGCAACTGAGGAGACACAGAAGTCATTTCAGTGCAATATTTTTGCACCAAACTTTTTTTTTTTTGGAACTCACTCCTACTGACATCTGCAGGGATCAGTTCCCTTTTTTGCTTATTTAAAATTGCAACGGCCTTAGAAGTAAAACTTTTTGGATCTAAGATGTAAAATTGCAGAAAAAGCTGGGGGTGGAACGGTAGGCAGCATTGTAGCCTGTTTTGGACTCTGATTTACAAGTCTACTTTGTGTTTGCTGTTCATTAACTGCTACTTACAGTTAGTATGAGGTTACTAAGTATGTGTGGCTCTTGTCTTCCCAGTTCCTACCCCAGGCCATACAAACAAGAGCTGTGACTGTTTTGCCAAGCTTGTTTTGGTGTCCATATACATGCTTCCTGGATCTGGGCTTGCTTACAAGAAGAAATGTACACTGCAAAGTGGGAGGGGACAATATATGCAAAATTTGCAAAATATTGAGAAATACATTGTAAATGGACCCATCCAGAGCTTCTTTCTCTTTCCTTGTTTCTTTCTGTTTTGGCCAACTGTAGGAATGCAATTTTGGACCCTGGAGCTAAAGTTAGGTGCAGGGAAGAAAAGCACATGTTTTCTTCTATGACATTGGTCTATGCCATGTGACTTCCTTCTGAGTATGCAATTTGGTCATTTGCTGTCCAGAAGAGGCTGGAGGTTATTAAAAGCCACTTCCTGTTGCTATGTTGCTGCTTGATTGTGTACTTGCTGTTATTGCATTTTTATCTTAAGCTGTACATAACTGCTTCTTCCTGTTTAGTTTTCCAATATTTGCTTGTAATCCAAAAGGCTCATTTTTCCTAAGGGCAGAAAAACAGAGCAGAACTTCATGTTACTTTTCTGGCCTGGCTAAGATCTTCCTAAAAGGATTATCATCCTAAACCTTTGAGAACCCAATGGTTAACGTAGGGGTGAGCAAAGAACAATTCTCCAGATGGAGTTGGACTGTAGTTCCATCAGCCTTTGCCAGCATAGCCAGGTTCTCACTGCTGGGAGTTGGAGTCACAAGATTGAGAAGTCTGCACTTTTCCCTTCCCTAAATCAGTAGGAACAATTTGGATTAAAGACACATTCAGTGTCTTTTACAGTCTCATAGCTGTTCTACCTATTGAATGTTTAGGCCAACCTTTCACATCCTACTGCACTCTGGATGAGTTGGGAGTACAACTCTGTCACTACTGACAAGTGACAGGGATGATGGGAGTCGTACTCTACATATTTGAAGGTGCCCAGGTTGAAGAAACCTAGTTTAGGGAATTCTGGAAGGTCACGGAGAAATACAGATTGATGTTTATCAAAAATCAGCTTTAAATTGTGTTAAGTCGTATAGGTTTTGGTTAGTGTATTTTGTTTGTTGGTTGGTTTATTTATTTATTTTGATACTGTGATTCTTTTCATTTTCTGTTTTCTTCGTCTTTTTGCTACCTTTGGAATAGCATTCACTTTGTTGACTCTTCTTTTCCTGTCAAAGGTCCAGGTATTTTTTTGCATCAGAAACAAAATTCAATCAAGATAGACCCAAGTTTAGTGTAATGTGTAACAATTATGAAAAACCTGTTGCAGTGATTTTCCATTGGTCCATGAATGGTTATATCAAGTAAAATGTTCTAAAATAACAATTACTGTATTTGTTACAGTTATATGACAAAGTACAGACTGAAGCATTTATGCACATTAACATCTTCATCTTAGAACTGCAGAGCACAGAATGTATCCTGAAAAATAGAAAGAAATTATCCGGTACCTCATCCTCATCCGACTTAAATCTCTCTTAATTTCTGCTCAGCAACAAGGATTTAGAGCAGGGGGTCTCAAACATGCGGTCCGGGGGCCATTTGCGGCTCCCCAGATGATAGTGTGTGGCCCTCGCCTTGCCTGCCCCCCCAAAGCACCCACACATCCTCTGCTGTCAAGAGTTAAAAAAAAGCCTTGCCTCGTTTGCCGGCTCTCTCCCAAGACAGCACCTCTTGCACCCTCCATCCAGAACTGCAGCCTGCCAGCCAGCCCACCTGTCTGTCAGCTAAGGAAACTCCTGGGCGGCTTCCTCGGGCTCTTGCTCCACTTGGCGAGAAATATGATGCGGCCCAGCCTCACCCAGACTCTGCCTCTAGCGGTCCCCAGGTAAATTGAGTTTAAAACCCCTGGGCTAAGGAAACTCCTGGGCGGCTTCCTCGGGCTCTTGCTCCGCTTGGCGGAAAATCTGATGCGGCCCAGCCTCACCCAGCCTCTGCCTCTAGCGGCCCCCAGGTAAATTGAGTTTAAAACCCCTGGGCTAAGGAAACTCCTGGGCGGCTTCCTCGGGCTCTTGCTCTGCTTGGTGGAAAATCTGATGTGGCCCCCAGGTAAATTGAGTTTAAAACCCCTGGGCTAAGGAAACTCCTGGGCGGCTTCCTCGGGCTCTTGCTCCGCTTGGCGGAAAATCTGATGCGGCCCAGCCTCACCCAGACTCTGCCTCTAGCGGCCCCCAGGTAAATTGAGTTTAAAACCCCTGGGCTAAGGAAACTCCTGGGCGGCTTCCTCGGGCTCTTGCTCCGCTTGGCGGAAAATCTGATGCGGCCCAGCCTCACCCAGACTCTGCCTCTAGCGGTCCCCAGGTAAACTGAGTTTAAAACCCCTGGGCTAAGGAAACTCCTGGGCGGCTTCCTCGGGCTCTTGCTCCGCTTGGTGGAAAATCTGATGCGGCCCAGCCTCACCCAGACTCTGCCTCTAGCGGCCCCCAGGTAAATTGAGTTTAAAACCCCTGGGCTAAGGAAACTCCTGGGCGGCTTCCTCGGGCTCTTGCTCCGCTTGGCGGAAAATCTGATGCGGCCCAGCCTCACCCAGACTCTGCCTCTAGCGGCCCCCAGGTAAATTGAGTTTAAAACCCCTGGGCTAAGGAAACTCCTGGGCGGCTTCCTCGGGCTCTTGCTCCGCTTGGTGGAAAATCTGATGCGGCCCAGCCTCACCCAGACTCTGCCTCTAGCGGCCCCCAGGTAAATTGAGTTTAAAACCCCTGGGCTAAGGAAACTCCTGGGCGGCTTCCTCGGGCTCTTGCTCCGCTTGGCGGAAAATCTGATGCGGCCCAGCCTCACCCAGACTCTGCCTCTAGCGGCCCCCAGGTAAATTGAGTTTAAAACCCCTGGGCTAAGGAATCTCCTGGGCGGCTTCCTCGGGCTCTTGCTCCGCTTGGCGGAAAATCTGATGCGGCCCAGCCTCACCCAGACTCTGTCTCTAGCGGCCCCCAGGTAAATTGAGTTTAAAACCCCTGATTTAGAGTGTTCTCCCAAATAAAATGTATTAGTCATAAAGATGGCACTGGACTTTGTTGACCTTGTGCAATAAAGAGTTCTAGAAACTGCAGAGTTCCGCAAATCTTTTGTGATCAGAGCTTAGAAATGTTACTGTTAAAATTCAATACCCATCCAACAATTAAAATCCGTAGCATATGTATTTTAGCAGTTATTATAAAATTAATTTGTTCTATTAGTTGTCAGTAACATACTGTATTAGTGACACATTTTCTTAAACATTCAAACATGCATTAAAATTATTAAAAACGCTAACTCTTTTCCCAAAGTAACAAAATAACATTCAATACCATTTTTCAAATCGTTAATGTTGTTCACACTGAAATAATTAAGGAAACTTTTAAAAGTATTATTAAAGATTAAAGTAGTGTTTAACAAATAAAATTCCAACTCAGTTTGTGGCCTTTGAATTTGCCTAATAGAGTTGTGGATTTTGGAATTGAGAGAGAAGCAAGTTGTGACTTTATTATAGGATCCTTTTGTGTCTTCTGCCTTGAAGGACAAAATCTTGCATCTTGTTTCTGCCAATAGTTGTGTAATTTTGTCTTGTAGTCCTTGGAATTCTGAGAGAATCTCATTCACTGCCAGGTCCGTCCCTAGAGCTCTCAGAGAGTTTGTCTGGATAGGAGGCGTTCTCTATAGGAGTGGTAAAGATGTGGGGTATGAAGACAATGTGGGAGGTTGGGATAAAGCATGGAACTAGAATCATTCCCATCTTACAACATGCTGAGGCAGCAGCTAACTTGTTTAGACACAGTACCTCCTGAAATATTCCTCCAGGCCCAAGACAGCTGTTAGGATAAATGTGGTTTGGGGAGAAGGCAGATTTCTCATGAAAAATGAGAAGGGAGACATGTGGCACAAGAAAAATTACAGTGGTGCCCTGTATATGAAATCTTCGCTATATGAAATCTTCGCTAAGTGGGAAGTAAAAAGCCATTGGAACGCATTAAACTTCATTTAATGCGTTCCAAATCGGCCCTAAACTTCCCACTTAGAGAAGTTTCCTGGCCCCGGGCAGCCATTTTCGCGCCCTCCCCTCGCTTGCCGAGGGCGCGAAAACACAGCGCGGGGCCATTTCGGGTCCTCCCGCGCCCATTTTGGAGCCGCCGATCAGCTGATCGGCGGCTCCAAAATGGCCGCCGGACGCCCCAATCGTCGCAGAGCGAGGTGCGGCGATTGGGTGTTCCGTATAGCGATCCCGAAAAAGGGGATCGCTATACGGATTCGTCGTTATACGGTGCGCTCGCTAAGCGAGGCACCACTGTAACTTGAAATGAATGTATGGCCCTGCATTTTGAGAGGGAAGATTTAGATCCCTTGATATTTTTGAGCCTACTTGAAGCCAATAGGACCACCTTCCCTTCTGAGGTTACATTGTCTGTGCATTTTTATTGTGACATTCCACAAGGACTAGGAACCTGTGCATGGCCTCAGATGCTGAATTCTGGCAGTTCCCATTGGCTAGAGCCAGTTTAGCCAATGGCAGGGAGCTGCAGTTCAACATCTAGGGCTGTCTGTTGTCCATAGACAGCACCAAGAACAAATGTCAGAGGTGTTTTCTTTTAGCATCTGTTATTTACTTCTCCTCATGTTTTCCCACAAAGTTTCCTTCTTCCTGCCAGTTCTAGGATGGTTCCTTATCTGATTGGAGCTTTGAAGCAACTAGTTAAAAGCGTGAGTTAATTAATTATCTTTTCCTTTTCAGTGATTAAGTAATAAATTGATAAGACATGAAGCAAAACAAAAACAAAGGGACAAATGTTGCTAATTGCTATCTTTTAATGTGAGCTTTTGACAATCAAGTTTGCTTCCTCAGACAAAAGAATGAGACTACAGTGGTGCCCCACTAGACGCTTACCCCGCATGACGTCGAAATCGCTTAACGATGACATTTTTGCGATTGATGGTTCCAATGGGGTTTTTTCGCATTATGTTGATTAGAAGCCTGTTTCGCGAACCGTTTGTTCGCTATACAATGATTTTTCCGGTTCCGCAAAATGGCTTCCCTCCCTTCGCAAAATGGCTGCTTTCCGGACCCCTGCTTCAGAAGACAGTGATTTTAAAGAGATCGGCGGTTCTCTGTGGGCAGTCTTCGCTGGACGATGAGGTATTTCCCCATTGGAACGCATTGACCGGTTTTCAGTGCATTCCAGTGGGTTTTTTTCACTTGACGACGATTTCACTTAACAGCGATTTTCCTGGAATGGATTATCATCGTCAAGCGGGGCACCACTGTATATGACCGCCATATTTATACTTGGCCCCATCACCATATGTATGTTTTATAAAACATAGAATATAATAAATGGCACTATGATTGTAACAAAAGGATGGTTCAACTGTCACTTGAGTTCTCCTTTGCCACGGGTCAGTCTGCTGTATCATTTTGTATTTCCTCTTTCCTCATTTCAAATAGCTGGTCCTTTTTTAATTGTGTGAATGCCAAATAGTTTGCAAAGAATCAATTGTGGTGTAGTAGAAAACAAAAGTAGGAAGAAGCTAAGCACATTTTACCTTGTGCTAGTATCACTTGAGGTAATTTTATGGAAAGTCACTTGAAAATCACAAGTATTTATGCAAATCAAGTATGGGTTACACAGATTTTACACAACATAAAATATAGAATTTCACTTTCCTGGTGAAGAATTGTGTTTTTTGTGGCAACAATGTTTTTTTGTGTATTATAATTTTCTCTGTTTGTATCTTGTTTGTGAAAGCGAGAGAGATGGGAAGAGACCAAATACGGGTTTGATAAATGGCAGAGTAAAAACCCTTACCTTACACATCTTCCTGCTGAAACAGTTTTCATCCCAGCACTTCTATAAGCATAATCTGTAAATTCTGTTAATTTTGGCTGTTTTACAGAACTGTGCAATTAGAGGAAATATGCATAATTACATTTTTTAAATTTAATTGATGAAGCTTTCTTGTATAGATGCCTAGGCTGCTCAGTTTTTTTAAAAAAGTCATTTTGAAATGTGGCCTGCCTGCATGAAAGTGGAGAACATTTCCAGCAAGGATGTAGCCTTTCATTACTTTGGCCTACAACTTCCATCAGCTCTGTTCAGTGTGACCACTGGTCAGAGAACATGGGAGGTATGAGCCAAAACAGCTCAAGAGCCACTGATTTATAGACTGTCATTCATCTGAAGTTTACTGTATTTTTCATTCCATAAGATGCACTTCCCCCCCCAAAAAAAGTGGGAGGGGGGAGTATCTGCATCTTATGGAGTGAATACTGTAAAACAGCACTCCCCAGGGCCCAGCGGGGGGATAGTGGTGGGAGCCTCGGAAGGGTCCAAGAGTGCCTTCCAGGACCCTTCAGAGGCTCCCCTGCGGGGCCAGCGAGGGCAAAATTGCGAGCTTCCAGGACCCTTCGGAGGCTTGGAAAGCCTCAGAAGGATCCTGGAAGCTGGCGATTTCACCCCTGCTGGCCCTGCGGGGGGGGGGGGAGCTTCCAAAGGGTCCTGGAAGGCAGTCTCGGACCCTTCCGAGACTCCCTCCACCCCTGCAGGCCCAGCAGGCCGAAATTGGCAGAATATTTTTTTCCTGTTTTCCTCCCCTAAAAATGAGATGTGTCTTATGGACAGGTGCGTCTTATGGAGCGAAAAATACGGTATATTGTCAGCAGCAGCATCTCTGTTTCAAAAAACAAAACAAAACTCACCAATCCCAAATAGGTAGCTGCCTTATACCTGGTCAGGCTGTTTGCCCACCTGGCTTGAGAGTGAAGAAACTCTGGGCCATTAATTTGAGCCCACAAACCTTTTCAGTCCCTTCAGAAGGAATAGGAAATGACTGACTGTGAGATTGCTTCTGGTTTCAAAACCAACCAACCAAAACCCAATTCAGACACAAGCAAACTGGTTGATTTTTTTGCTTTTTTAACATAAAGGCTGGTGGACACAACATGCGCTCTGGAGATGTAATTCCCCTATTTTTAACACACTTTCATTTTTTGGAGGGGGGATTTTTCCCCTGGGGGGTGGGGGATGTTCCAGGGGCCACAAATATAGCCTTATGGTTCCCATCATTGACATAGCCTGTTACTGTCTACTTTGATGAGCTATGTCTCTCCCAGAGTTTCTACTTTCAAATGCTACCATAACTTGTAATCCATTCAGCTGGCTGTGTGAGGGACTGAATGTTGAACCTGCTATTATCTAGTCATTTGGAGGTCATTCTGTGGTTGCCCATAATTGAGGTAAATTTTCCCATCTTTAGAGCTGGTGAGAGTTTACCATTCCATGTGTTCCTATTGACTTTTATTGGCTGAGTGTCCTTCAAATGCAGTAAGAGTGCCAGATTGGAAAGATCGTGCCATCTTTGAGAAAGTTTTACTGGGAATTGGAGTTAGGCTGGTTTACATGGAATATGGGCACTCATCTTAGACAGAGATGGCAATTGTATAGTCCTCTAAGGGTTGTTGGACTGCATTTCCCACTAGCTCTAACCAGCATAGCCACTGATAATGTATGTTGGGAATTACAGTCCAGCATTAATTGGTGGGTGGGCAGGTGTGTAAAAAACATAGAGGGCCAAATATTTCATTTCCTGTTGCTGCTTCGAAGGGATATTGTAATGTGTTTCTTCTCTGTGTGTAATTTTGTATTTAGGGAGAGAGGAATCCTGATCTTAATGTCAGTTTTCAGATATCAGTACCCTGAAACCATTTTGTTTGTACTGACCTTATAAACTCACATTTGAAATCCACTTTTTCCAGTTCTTCTATTTGCAGTTAACTTCTCTGACTATATCAAAAGCTACAGACATTTTCAATAATGCTAAAAAAGCTTCCCAACTTCCAATGCCCAATGATATTGTCACTGAAGGTGTGGTGGTTCAGTGGTAGTACCAGGTTCAGTCCTGGCATCTTCAGGTAGGGCTAGAAAAGAATATGGCTAAAACCTAGGAAGCCACTGACAATACCTAACAATAATAATTGGGTAGATGGATCAAGAGTCTGATGCCTCAGAACCTGAAATGAGGGAAAAGAAAACTTACAGGTTTGGAAATTAATTATTTCCATCTAGTGTAACTCCACAATAGGATTTTGCCCAAAGGGTGATACAGAAGAAAGCTTATGCGATAAAACACATAGTAAGTACAGTGGTGCCCCGCTTGATGACGATAATCCGTTCCAGGAAAATCGCTGTTAAGGGATATCGCCGTCAAGTGAAAAAAAACCCTATTGGAATGCATTGAAAACTGATCAGTGCATTCCAATAGGGAAATACCTCATCATCCAGCGAAGATTGCCCATAGAGAACCGCTGATCAGCTGTTAGAAATCGCTCTAATATGAAGCTTCCCTCCGGAAAGCAGCCATTTTGAGAAGGGAGGGAAGCCATTTTGCGGAGCCGGAAAAATAGTCCTTAAGCGAACAAATGGTTCGCGAAGCAGGCTCCTGATCAATGTGAAGTGAAAAAAAACCCCATTAGAACCATCGTTTTGCGATCGCAAAAAACTCATCATTAAGCGATTTCAACATCATGCGGGGTAAGTGTATAGCGGGGCACCACTGTAGTCTTTAAGGCAACATGGGACTTCTTCCTGCTGTTATATTTTGTTGCAAGAGACTAATGCAGCTACTACCTGGAAGTAAACAAACAAACAAACAAATAATAGATCTGAAATCTCTAAGTCTGGTTAGCTTATTCCTTCTCCGAAATAAATGACAACTGTTTTTACGTACATATCTTTATGTTTACATGCACACATGGAGGTATATAATTTTTTCTGCTTGGGTGAAAAATATGATTGGGATGATTTAAATCCCACATACTGTAGTTAGGACTGCGCTGGTCAGATCTGCTGGTAGGGTATAGGGAGGGGCAGAAAAAAATGCTACATGTATGCAGTATTTGGACAGTTAATGGAAACAGCACTATGTGAGGCAACCCCAGCTATGTCACCAATTGCCTGTGGACCACGTGATGGATATGTAGTGTTTCATCCTCAAAAGGCATATGATAGACTTCTCTGCTATAATTGTGATGGATGTCAGGAGGGAAAAAAAACAGGACTTTTTAAAAATGTGAGAATGTTGGAATGCAGCAGGATGGCAGCAGAATCATTGCGAGACTCAAAAATAACCGAGCAAAGGGATTGCCAAATACAAATTAATCTTATACTTCTATTAGGCCAAATCAAAGGCCATAAAATGATCCCGCTTTTGAGACCTCTAACTCTGTAAAAGTAAAAAAGCAGGGTGCAATTTTATAATAAGCTCAAGAGGTAGAAATAGAAGGGGTGGAGGAAAGCTGCCTAGATGCATATGGTCAGTCCCAGTGTGGAAAAAAGTCACACTGCCTCACAAGGAGTTCAGACACTTGGTAGGAAATGTGGAAAAACAGCCACATCACAGTGACTCAAGGCAAAACTGGGAATGAAATCCTGGGTCTTAGTCATGCTGCCTCTCTGGCTTCAGTTTGGCTTCTCTCATGTTTTGCTGCTCTTTGCTTTTAGTAAAAGAGGTGTGGGGGTACTAGGGCGTTCACTATCTGTCTGCCTTCTGCTTGACCCTTAAGTTGGCCACTGCTGAAGGTTGCAGTATTAAAGCTTCCTAACTGTCGTCCTTAGAAAGTAACTCTTCAAGATCTGGTTTCCAGTGGTTAGCCAAAATCCTGTTGCTCAGTGTAGTAAATTGTACTACTGTTGTTGCTCTTGCATGCTGTAAAATCAGAGACAACAAATACAGTGGACCCTCTACTTACGGAATTAATCCGTATTGGAACAGTGGCTGCAGGTCGAAAAGTCTGTAGGTCGAATCTCCATTGACCTACAATGCATTGAAAACTGATTAATGCCGTAACCGGCCATTTTTGTTCCATTTTTGCTCCATTTTTGTTTTTTTCTGGTGTCTGTATGTTGATTCTCCAGCTGCAAGCCAAACCTAAATTTTGCGGCCAGAGAAGTCTGTAACTTGAAAAGTCTGTAAGTCAAGCCGTCTGTAAGTCGAGGGTCCACTGTAGCAACTCTAGTAGGGCTTTCAATGTAAGATATTTAAGGAGTGGTTATACTAGTTCCAGTCTCCCACTGAGTTTCCATGGCTGAGCGGGGTTTCAAACCCTGGTCTCCAGAGTGCTAGTCCATCACTCTATCCATTACACCAAATTGGGTATCTTCACTAGAGCAGTTCCATTGAATTAATAGGGATTTGCTGAGACACCTTCTCTGCAGTTTTCATTGATTCAAATGGGCTAACTGTGGATTACTTCAGCATAGTTAATCACAGTTAGAGTACACCATTTAAACAAGAGAGATGATTCACAAAATTGCCATTGATTCAGGGGTCCTATTCTAATTGATTTACTACATTGAGCAACAGGATTTTGGCCGCTGTTGTAGCCGCTGGAATGCAGTGCATTAGTGTTGCCGTTTGCAAGTTGGTTCTCTCTGCCCTGTCCTTAAAAAAGGGCCAAAAGGACTGTGTTTGGAAAGTAAGTGCTCTTTGATAGTGGAATGGGCTGCCTCCCCATGTGGTGGACTCTACTTCATTGGATGTTTTTAAACAAAGGGTGTATGGCCACCTGTCAGCGATGCTTTAGCTATGGTTTTCCTGCTTTGGGGTCCTTTCTAGCTTTATAATTATAAGACTTTTAAAATTTCTCCACATGCATTTTAAAATTACACTAAAAACTGGGATCTGAGCCATTTGCAAGCAAGTCCTCAGCCATGCAGAAAACAACATAGTTTTTTTCAACAAATGGGGTGAAAATGGGTCAGGTGGTTTTCTGGCTCTTGTTTTTGAGGCCAGGGGCAGCTTGGTAAATAGGTTCTGGAGTAGCCAGCATTTCATTTTTCCCCACCAGTACCAGTAAAACTGTGCTGTGTATACTGTATTCGTGGTTGCAAACATCTCAGCCTTTGTCTCTGTCTATTTATATCCATTTGTTACTGGGCTGTTCCTGAAACAAAGAGTGCCACTTCTTTGAGCATAAGAACCTTCTTTCTGCTGAGTCAGAGCATTGGTCTGTCCAGCCAAGAATGGACTGCTCTCTTTGGCAGAGACGCTCCATGTTCGTGGGGAGAGGGCCTTGCCAGGAGCAGCCCCTTAATCGTTTTAACTGCAGGTGAGATCTGTGGGTTTCTGCATGGAAGAACCCTCTTTCACCCTTGTTTACCTCTAAACAGTGTGTTTCAGATTCTTTCCATGAGATGTTTTTTTCTTTCTTAAATCTCCAATCATATTTTTCATACAATCCTGCCTCCTGTCTTAAGGTAAACATGTTCTGGGAAAGAAAGCACAATTCACTAGCACCCGCGGGCTTCTCATTCTTTCTCTCAGCCTCCCCTGCTGAGGCTGAGTGTTGTTTTGAGGTTGAAGTGGAGAGAAGGTGATGTACACCACGGTAATCTCCTTGGCGGAAAGGTGGGATATAAATGTAGAAAATAAATACATGTTCATTTCTGATGTCAGTTTTCAGTAAAGAAAAGTGCACCACAGAAAGGTGTCAAGAGAACAAATATTTTTCAAGAGCTTTAAGCAAGTGAACCAAGTTACATTAAGCAGTTCAGGAGCTCACACACACGTTCTCTAATAATCCCGTCCCGGGGTTCCTAACCAATGTGGAATAGAGGTCAAATTCTTTGCTCAGCAGAAACACAGCAGTCAGCCAGATTCTGACAAAAGAAAAACCCTCCCGATGAATCTTCCAAAAGGAAGCTTGGCCACCCTGGTAGTGCAGAAACTCTCATGCAGCACAAAAATGCCAGGGTCTCCCCCACATTGTTCACCAAGTCAGAGGGGTTTGAGGAGGGTGCTGGGTTGCCAAAGCTGAAAGAAAGGACTGCGTTCGCATGCAGCAGCGTCTGGATAAACGGTTGTGTTGCACGCCCAGGGGCTTTGAAGGAGATGGGGATCCACCTTAAAATAGCCTCTCAGGGTTACAGCGTCACACCAGAGTGGCAGCACTCTCTGGTCTCCTTATCGTATGTATGGGGGCGGCGGGGGGGGGGAATAATGTAGGAAGGGGGCGCTTTCCTTTGGTTTCCTGCCTCAATCACATGGCTTCAGATGGTTTCCATGGCAAAGGCAAGAGAGGAGGGGGGTAGGTGCTCCTGAGCGAGCGAGCACATTTAAGACTTCAGTGTTTTCACTCTGTCCACGGGAGTGGAACAAAGGAAGCACAACAAGCTGGACTCGCCGTCTCCCCCTGCTTGCTCCGCCTGGGCACCTGGACATGTAAGTTCCCAGAAGAGCTCCCAGAATCATTTTTTGACTATCAGTATTTAAAAGACTGGGGAGGTCATTCTGGGAGAATGGAGTTGTGCTTCCTTTTTTCTTGCTTTGTACTGGATCAGTATATATTTACAGTATTTGTAGCTGGGAAGGCTGCAACACAGTCTCTGGCTATGTACTTCAGTGCCGAGAAGGGGTTCTGCTCTGAAGAGAAAGATCCCCAGGCCTTGGGAGGAGGATCTTAGCTATGCTGGCTTTATTTTGTAAGATAATTGACTGGTTAGGGATGAAAAGCTTTGTTGTGTGGACCTATCTCAGAGGGAGTCGATTTTTCATCTGCTTGCTTGCTGACTTCCAGAATAAAGGCATAAGAGGCTGCTTGAGGAATATCTCCAGGAGGCAAAGGAACTCAGTCTTTGTTTTAAAGTCAACATTTTGTATCCAATTGAATTTTAAAAACAGTTTGATCTCCATCCCAGTAATTGTCTGCTCTCTGCTCTCACCAGTACCTTCAGACTCGTTTCTGCATTGCTGTCAGCATGATTTTAAAAATCATTTAAAAACTCAGAATCACCACCACCGTAGAACTGCAGAGCTGGAAGGGACCCTATGGAACAACACGTCCAGCCCCTGTCAAGCAGGGACAATGGGGGGTCCCAACCGCTGGCTTTGCAGCCAGAGACTTAAACCACTAAACTATCCAGCAGTTCTGCAGTTTGATACATTCATGCTTCCCTAATTTTTGTTGTTTTACTTGCTGACATGGTGGCGGAAAAATTCTTTCTCTTTTATGTGTTAATGGGAGAAAGGTGGATTCGAATCATGTGACTACTTCTCCAAAAATGTCCTATCTTTTTTTGTTCTCCTTCTTTTTGTCTTCTGTCAACGACAATGAACATTCTCTCTTGTCAATGGCTTTAATGTAGGGTATTGATCTCAGGTATCTTTGCTTGGCCTTCCTTCAGTGAGGTTTGTTGCTGAAGAGTTTGTGTTGATCCGAAATCACCTTCCAAGTCTATAGCCATATTCAAATGTCATGCTGTATCCTAGTTTAGTATGACACAAATGAGGCCAGGCAACGTGATGGTTCGCACTCTCTTCTGTTTAATCACAGCTTGTTGTATTGTCCAGACTGACAAATTATGGTTAATTTTATTAGCGGTTTGTTGGAAACGCCACATTAAAAACCAGGGACTTTCATGTCACAGCAAACTGTTTAGTATGGCATTCAGTGTGGTCTGTGCTGTGTCCAGCTGACTCACAAGCTAGCCCTAAGGTATACCTCATATAGTAGATTCTCTCAATATCTACAGTGGTTTCATGGGCTGTACCATTTTAGACTGCAGGTGATAGAACATAATTTTCAATGTGAAGTAGCCATGTTAATCTGTGCACGTTTACCAGACAACAAAACAAAAGCAACGAAGAAGAGGCAAAAACATTGTGGCACCTTAAAGACTAATTGAACTATTTGAATGTGAGCTTTCTTCAGACATTGGAGTAAGATTACATGACTGCCATATAGCCATGGGGCCATGTATAAGTATGACACACAGTCTAATATCTGAAGAAGTGGGCAATCCATGAAACTCACATTAAAATTAGTCTTTAAGTTAGTCTTTAAGTTGTCATAATGTGTTTGTCTCTTTTAAAGTTTTTTTCCTGATGTTTTCACTGTGAAAAATCTCTCTGTGAGCAGAAAACTAATGCTGATGGAGGGCTAGTCAGGGACTGCTCATTATGACTGTTATTTTATGTATGCAAAATTTTATGTTAGCAGGAAATCATTTCTCTTAATGGGTTGAGTTTGAAGAGTATGACCTCCGTGCGGTATAAGTGCAGGTCAAATGGGAATAGATGACCTGGTCAATCAAGCTTTGGCTTCTAAAATAATCTCTGAATTTGTGATACTTGATGTGTGCTGTTGAATTTGGGCTTAAAAGTCACATCCTGACACATTTAGGTGGTGAACAGAAGCTTCTCTGTGGCATAAACATGCCAAAGTTACTGGTCTTTCACTCATGAGGAGTTGTCAGTCTGCCTGCCAGTCACTGCATTTATTATGCTTGTCACCTGACCCCTGCTTCTCATATCCAGGCAATTCTTCGCTAATTTTTGTCAGAAATTTGCTGCTGGAAATTGACACTGCTTGAGAAAAGGTTTACCTTGGAAATATGACAAAAATTTCCCTAACAAAGTTCCTACATGTCTTCAAGGCACAAGATCTACAACACAGAAAGTTATTTTTAAAAAAGTACTCTACAAATATGGAATTTAAAAACATTTTTCTTTTGATTTTTCCCCTTAATGACTCTTGGATTACATTCACAACCTACCTTGTTATTGTGGTCTGATGGTAAAAAGGTTACATTTTCTAGCATCCTTGTGAAAACCTGTGAACCTTAAAGCAGTTGACTAAAAAAGCACTTCTTTTGTGGATCCCAAAGGCGGTAAACTCAAAAATGCCAGACAAGATAGTCATGCCTAACACTGTCAAGGTCCCTTTTTTCAGTGAAACACTGTCCAATCCTGGTCCTTTGACAAATAGACACCAGAGATTAGATCACTGGTTCTTAACCTTGGGTTACTCAGGAGTTTTGGACTGCAACTCCCAGAAGCCTTCACCACCAGCTGTCCTGACTGGGGTTTCTGGGAGTTGCAGTTCAAAAGCATCCGAGTAACAAAGGTTAAGAACCACTGGATTAGATGAACCACATGGTAGGATCATGCTCAACAATACACATGGGGACAATACAAGAAAGATTCCTGTGTTTTCTACTTAAACTGATTAAACATTATATTATTAAGATATTGATCTTCTGTACTGCTAAATGCATGCCTTCCTGTTCCATTGATTAACAAAGGCTTTTTAATAGGGCTGCTAGCTAGTTTATTGATTTTGTTGACTTTGATTAAATTAATCTGTTAATAAACTCATTGAGATACCCAGTTTAGTGTGGACTCTAGAGACCAGGGTTCAAATCTCTGCTTGGCCATGGAATCTCACAGGGAGAATAGGATTGGTAAAACCTTTCCTTAAATACCTCACTTACCTTGGAAGCCCTATTAGGTTCACTGTAAATTAGTTCCGACTTAACAGCATATAACACAAACTAATTGGGGGAAATCTATCTCCTTTTAAGTGGCAGTTTAAAGATAAAATGTGCCATTGGCAGCTTCTGTGGGACTGAAGGAGTGGGAGTTACAGGTCTAATTAAAGTCCTATGTATAGGATCAGTTTCTCTTTTTTGTTTCTGATTTGTGGAATGAATTATAAGAATTGGCTTTGCTTTGTTCTGCAGTTGGATTCTTCCTTGTCTCTCTGCCTGCCAAGATAACAGCTGTGAGGGAAGTGAAAAGTTGGTTTGCTTGAGCAAATGTCTATTTCCAGCTAAAAGTTAACCAATTCAATCCCAAATGATATGGGTCTGGTTGCAAAGGAGAGGTATCTTGATGGAAGAGTTATATTAGAAACTTTTGGGAAGGCTGTTGCCTCTTCCATAGCAATTGCTAAATGGGAAAGTGCTTTGTGTTTCCCTATATTTCACTCCACTGTCTTCTGGAGGGGAGGGGATTGAAAGAGCAAGAAACTAAATGTACTCCAGCACACATCTCTCTCTTTTTGGGGTGTGGGGGGAGGGAAGCTGGTTGGCATTATTATTTATGTTAGCCAAAATCCTGTTACTCTGGAAAAGGTACAATTGCAGAATTTCCAGCACCAGATTGCTGCTAAATGATGAGTCCTCACTTGGATTCCTCACTGTGCACCAGTTGGGTAGCTTGGCTTGTGACCAGGAGTCCCAAGTGAAGACTCATTAAGTAGCAGCAGTTTGCCACGATGACTTATGCCATTGCCCTTCCAGTAACCACAGAGGAGAGTTTTCACCTTTGACTGGTTTATAAAAAGGGTTGATCACTTTCTATGAAAAAAATAACTGAAGTCAGGGTGATTTATAATGACATAAAATCATTGTTTTAAATAGTAAAATTGAAGCATAAATCTTTCATAGCGAGGACAATTGATTCACACAGTTATTTATGTATTTAGCATGGAACAGAGAAAATATTAAGCCACATAAAGTGTACAAAACTTCAGCAGAGAAAATGAAGCAGGCAAAAAAGCCCCACCCTGCCCTTCTGCTAGTGTTCTCTGAGGTGGTAAAGCTGTGTCTATCTTGGACCCATTGCAAATGCTGATCTCAGGTGATCTAGTAGTCCCTTTGAAAAAACATTGTACACATAAAGCTAGCATATCAGAAAGAAGACTGTGTTAGCACCTTTCTTCCTGTCATACTGTAGTTCAGAAAATTAGATTTCAGGAAAAACATTTCAGTACTGTATAACCTACTTTCTGGTGTACTAGCTTTCTAAGACTAGAGATTCTCCTCCCCCCCCCCCTTGTATGGAAGAACATTGTATGTTTCAGTCCCCTTGCCCAATTTGAAGTGGAACTAAAACTGAAAAAAATATTTAGTCTTCTTTCATTGCACTTTACTTCTCCAAGATGTCTCGTAAGCCCCAAGTTGTATGACTTGGGTACAATAGATAATATTTATGAAGATTTCTTAACTTAAAACAATTCTCTTCCAAACATTGTGCCTTTTGCATAATTATGCAACAGGATTTCAGCCCCTGACAGATATGGAGAAACAGCAATTCCACATCATCAAGTATTTTAGATAATTGAACTTTGGACAACAGGGATTTATTGATCAATTTAATAATTAGAAGCAATGAGATCAATAGATGTCACAATATAGTTTTGGGGAGACACTGCAATTGAGCAAAGACTGAGAATATTTGGAACTATCTTGTGTTGAATAGAGGAGGCCATCTGTTCAGTTTTTTGGCTTCTTGAAGCCTGGGTTTAAGGATTCTGCTTATCTCCCCTCCTCCACTTTGTAGTAGACTAGGACTCAAGACCTGAGTCTGGTTCTCTGGCTCTGGTATGAAAACTCACTGGGGTGTGGGCCCAGGGGGAGTGGTAAAAACCACTGCTTAAATGCCTCACTTAAATACCTACTAGGGTTGCTGTAAGTCAATTCTGACTTAATGGCATATAACAGTGACATGAAATAATTAGGCTGCAGTCAGTTCTGGAGTCTTCCAGCAGCAAATAAAGCGAGGGCTGGCTGATAACGCAGAAAGGATTGTTGGATTCTGCCAAATGACAGCATTCTTGCTTGAAACATTGCTTCAAAGTTGTTTGTAGGTTGGGCTGAAATTGGAGGTGGTTAATTCTGGGTCCGGGATAGAAGAGCATGTGTTGGAGATGTCTAAAGCAGTAGACTACTTGTTGATACCAAGCTCTGCAGAAGGTAAAATTTCCAAGTCACGTGCTACAAAGCAGGGTGGGCAAACATCAGTGATTTTTTAAAATCAAAATGTTTTAAATAAAATTCTAAATTAAAAAATCAATTTTTAAACGTAAATCATTAAAGAGTTTCAATCATTATTTAAATAAATTTGATTTAAATCAAATCCACCCTGATACAAAGTCTGCATTCATGGATTTCCTCCCTTTTTCAAATCCATCGATGCACAGACTAAAATCTGTCTTCCTTTTGACATCTACTCCTATGATTGCATATCTGCATATATATTTTAAATTGTACTTGTTCATTAACTGCATTCCCTTATCAGCTAAAGTGTACTTAAGCAATGTTCTCCATACTGTTTTAATGTTTGCATTTTCCAATGCAAAAAATGTGCAAAGATGCACATTGTTTCAGATGCATCTTTGACTGCTCATCAGTGTGCGGACTCCAGAATGCAAATTACAGTATACAGTATCTGACCTGCAGAAAGACTGGAAAAATCCCTTTATTCCATGATAATTTAGTATGATGTTAATGAAACAGGGATGGGCAAAGTATGGACTTTCAGATGTTGTTTGTCTGCATATTCCATCAGCCCTAGCTAGTATAGTCAATAGTGAGAAATGCTGGGAGTTGCAGTCCCACAGTATCTGGAGGGCTACGTACATTTTCCTCCCCTTTCTTCCCTTCCTTGGAACTGCTCCATTGCAAAATAATGAACTGGAACAATGTTTACTGACTCCAGCTGTATATCAATGGGTAATGGATTGGTTCCCTTTTACAGTCTTGTTTGGATCTGTTCCTGGGACAGCTGGCAAGTCACAGTGCCTACTGCCAGCACTCCCAGTCCCAAAATACCAGACCAAAAAGCAGGTGCAGCCATTCAACAGGTAGAGTCCATTTTAAGGCCAGAAATTGCTGCCTGACTTTTAACCCTGGTTTGGGTCTTCTCTGCCCATTGCTGCAAATATGCAACCAACTGACAATGATAATGTTCCTCCCACCTACAATGCAAGACTTCCTAACCTCCACTCCTCTGAAATACCAGTGAATGTGTTAGACAGCCCCACCCCGGCCAGTTTGACACCTCCTAGATCCACTGGGACTACTGTTCCCATCTCCTCAACCAGCTGAATGCTAAGATACTTTGGATCTTATGTTTATTTATTAATTAAATAATTTATTTAGGGTTTTTTTTTTAACGCAGGCTGAATTTTAACTAGCAAGTATATACGTACTGTATTTATTTCAGACATTCTTAATGACTACCTTGTAAAATAAGTCTTTGTTGTTATCTCTGTCTTTTGGAATAGAAGAGAAAGAGAAAGCATGTGTCTGAGACAAGAGTTTTAAGGCCACTTAGCAGACAAGCTGAACCATGGATGGGTTCCTGACAGATATGGACATAGCATAGCTAGTAGGAATTATGTGAGGTGTAGCTTGAAAAATATCTGGAGAGTCATAGACATCCAGCCCTGGGTTAGACAGCGCTGCGGCTTCTAGCTTCATGTTCTTAACTGCTACCAGATTGGGCTGTCCAACGCAAAGCTTAGCAAAAGTAGCTTTAACCCAGCTTCATTTTAGGATTAGTTTCTTAATGGCTGACATAATTCAGTAATTCGGATAATTTGTGGGATGTATGCATTTGGATTTTGAATGCTAGTTTTTTGTTACCACTACTCCCAAATGACAGGCAAGTGCTGCGGTCATGTTTTTAAAAACAAAGAAAGAAAAAGCTGCTCTTTAATTTGCTGTTTTCCTATTCAACATGATAGCAAACACTGATGTTGTGGATATTGGAGTCCCCCCCCCAATACATTTTATTGCACCCAAATCCAAGATTTCTTGTCTTCATAAAAATCTTCCTGCAGAGCCATTGCAGTGAGCAGTTTAACTCAATTTTATGTTTTTTTGTTCTTTCCAAGCTATTAGTGGCAATTTGGCTCATGCAGCATTGCATCGTCACTTCTTTTGGCAATCAAGGATGTTGTTCTTGGCAGTGACAGTATTAATCAGTATTCAGCTAATTTTTTGAGGCCTACTAACTCCCATTGCAACCTTACAACCTTCTGCTGTGGAACAGCCTGTGATCCTTGGTTTTGACCGTTGGTTTCCCCGCAGTGCACATGCCTTTCCCACAGTGGCCACATTCAAAGCAAAGCTCTTCTGAGAGCTTCAATTTTAAGTTATCTCTAGAAATCATTATTACTGTTTTTCAAGTTTTATTTATTTTTGTAGTTCTTACTTATAAACATAAAATAAGTAGTTGATAACATTTTTTCTCCTCAGAGTTTATGGCTCTTGTAATTTTCTTTAACTATTGTGTGGACCATTGGGGGGAAAATCCCCCTTACAGACATCTACAAAAAGTGCCTTTTTCTTCTAGGGGAGTCATAAAACCTTTGCTTATAAGATCTGTTGGGAGGGAATAGGAGTGAGTCTTACAGTGGACCCTCTACTTATGGAATTAATCCTTATTGGAACGGTGGCTGCAGGTCAAAAAGTCTGTAGGTCGAGTCTCCATTGACCTACAATGCATTGAAAACCGATTAATCCCGTAACCGGCCGTTTTTGTTCCATTTTTGTTCCATTTTGTTTTTTTCTGGCCTGTAGGTCGATTCTCCGGCTGCAAGTCAAACCTAAATTTTGCGGCCAGAGAAGTCTGTAACTCAAAAAGTCTGTAAGTCAACCCGTCTGTAAGTCGAGGGCCTACTGTACCTTTTTTTAAAAGAACAGCCTTGTCTGCCTTTTCAATAATGAGTTTTGCCTCAGGCAGAATGGAAACCATTAGCAAAATGCCCCCGGGGTCCTATATGTTCTCATGACTCTCATCCCATTGGTCACGGCCATTGCATCATAGTCAATAACACCATTTCAGCAAGTTCAGCACAAGAAAGCTGACTTCATATTGCTGCCATCAACATGGAGGGACACGTAGACAAAGCCAAAGGAGAGAGCTCTGAGGATCAGCCTACAAATCAAAAGAAGAATGTTAGGGTTAAAAGTAGCCAGGCAACCATTTCTGGTCTTAACATGGAATTTGTTCATTGAAGCTGCACCTTTCTGGCTTTTTGTCTGCCATTTTGGAACTGTTTACAGTGTTTACAGCACTGGAGTTAAAAAAAATTAAAAAGGGGACAACACAGATTTCCACTTGCTTACTCACCATTGCTATCTGGGAGCTTTCCTTTAGTTTTAACTCATCATATGAAGCCTTCTCTTCAGCCCTTGGTCACTGCATCTTTGGAGCTGAGACCTCCTTTCTAGTGGCCATTGTACCTACATGGCAAGTTAGGGAGATTTGTGCTCTTAGAGCTGATCAATGTTATGCCTGTTAGTATTCAGACAAAGTAATCATCCAGCTGGCTATAAACCTCTTACCCAAAGTTACGTTGAATTTCTACCCCACGCAAAAATTATGCTGGCTGTGTTCTTTCCACCTCCTTCAGCACCAGTAGGCCCATATGCCTAACTTTCAAAGGGCATTGAGTTTATGTATACAGAGAACAATTGCATTCAGATGAATCTCCTCAATTTTTCTTTGTGTGTTTTGTATATAAAAGAGGGCGGACCATTTCTGCTGAAAGGTTTATGGGGTGGATCATAAAAGCAGTTACCCTGGCTTGCCAGCTAACCAAGATATCTCTGCCTAACACCCCTGGATGCCACTCCACCCCAGAAGTCACTGCACGTGCAGGGCATTTATATAAGGAGCATTTCTTTTTACCTAACTTGTGCACTAGGTTTGCTATTTTTTGCTGTGCCTCATGCCTCAAAATGTCATGTGACGTCTCTGCCGATTTGTAACAACAATAGAATATCTAGGGCCATGGTGGAATGCCTGTTAGGGACATTAGGCAGAGGCATCTTGGCTGGCTGGTAAGCCAGAGAATCCTCCATCAGCTTCCTACTAGAGAATGATGGGGACTTCAGCCCAAAGATTTTGCCCAGAATGGGAGCGTTGTGGGCAAAATGTTAAGAAGAAACATGGCTTTTGGTTTTTCTGGTAGCAAAGCTCTCTTGGGATATCATTTTCCCCCTCTTGCCTCAAGAGTGCTGTTCCTATTAACATTTAATGAGAACAAATAAGTTGGTATGCTGAGCAAAGAAGGCAGAACTGCAGGGTGAGATACACTGAAGTGAGTGGTTGTTCCGTTGCATTCTTCTGTCTTGGTCTCTTCGTTGAAGTGGGCCTGTTTGCTTTGGAGGTGATAGCTGTGCTCCATTGTATCCTTTTAATGTACTCTACAACAGAGGTCCCCAACCCCCGGTCTGCGGCCCGGTGCTGGTCCATAGCCTGAGCTGAACCAGGCTGTGGAGACAGACTTCCTGCCCCCCCACGTACGCACTCCCTCCCACACAGCTGATTTGCACATGCTGCGTGCGCCCGTGTGAGCACTGCACTGCCATTTGCACATGCACACGAGTGAGCAAGTGTGCATAAGTGCCGTGCCACCGTTTATGCACGCATGCACGCTCATTCGCACTCATTCGCACATGCCCATGATCTTGGGGGGGGGGGTTTGTTCCACCTTCCCCAGCTGGTCCATGGGGTGAAAAAGGTTGGGGACCCCTACCATAGGGGATTAGTTTTATGATTCAAATATGGTTCCTGTGTGAAATCAGTGCAGGAAGCAACTGTTGTTTTTGGATGCTATTGTTTGGGGAGTGCTTCATGAAACCACCTGGAGGTCTCTTGACCATTGGACCTTGATAGAAGTCATTCACGACCATTGTTGTTGAAGAGTACATAGCATGGTCTCTGGCTCCCTTGGTTGACCAGTTCTGGTGATACAGGTGAAAATACATATTCTTGGATTTTATTTTTTGACCATGCTAGGTATAGTGTTCATGATTATCCAGATATTTCAGCATCTGCAAGGGGAGCTTGTAACCATTCCCCTGCAGATGTGGGATCCTACTGTGCTTTTCTGATTCAGAAACTTTACTTCTGTAGTGCATACCCATACAAATTGCTTCCTTACCAAAATGCTGATATCAAATCACAGTCAGTTGAACACACACACCTACTCACACAAGTAGGAGAATACACTATAAGGAGCTGAAATTCCCAAAGCCTCCCAATATAATAATACAGGCACATTCAGATTAACACCTCTGGAGTAAAATATTAATGATGTTGTACTCCCTGTCACCTCAAAAGATGATGCATGTGATTGTGGAATTCATAGAATCATAAAATAATTGAGTTGGAAGGAGTGTATAAGGCCGTGCGGGTCCAACCCCCTGCTCGATGATGCAATCCAAATCAAAGCAGATCTGACACACAGTTGTCCAATTTTCTCTTGAATGCCTCCAATATGGGAGCACTCACCACCTGTCAAGGTCATTGGTTCCATTGCTGTACTGCTCTAACAGTTAAAGTTTTTCTTTATATTCAGCCTAAATCCGGCTTCCTGTAGTTTGAGCCTATGATTACGTGTCCTGCAGTCTGGAATGATCAAGAACAGATCATGCCTCTCCTCTGCATGACTAATTTTCAAGTATTTGAAAAGTTCTATCACATCTCCCTTCTGTCCCCTTTTCTCAAGGCTAAACATGTTCAGCTTCTTCAGTATTTCCTCATAGGGCTCATTTCCAGTCCCCTGATCATCCTCAGGGGAGTAGAAACCATCATCCTGGACATGACTACAACAGAACTCTTCAAAATGTTGAAAGAGAGAAAACACCTTGTGTTGTGGGAGAAGAGTGAGCAGAGTGAAAGTCTGAATTAGCCCCAGAATAGACCTGCAAGGGAAAAAGCTGGGTGGGAGAGAAAAGAAACAGAAGACAAAGGGGAATTGTTGGGCATTCAAGAAGAGGGAAAAAAGAATCATGACAGCTGAGTGGAGAGGAAGGCTGGGTCCCTGAATGAGTCCATGGGTGGACCTCCAGTGTTTAATCCTCCTGCTTTGCAGATTCTTTACCATCAGAATTCACTGTGCCACAATGAGTTATGTTACATTTGCTACATTCATAGACATGTGAACCATTAGGTGCTCAGAGGCAGCCACTTCCCTCAGGCAGCAGATTTTGCGGTGCCAGTGTATGGATCCACATCAATTTTAATGTACGCTCATCTCCAAATTATTGCCCATCTCAGTTTCCTCAATTGTGGCACTGGCATGAGAGTTTGGACTGTACACTTCTTTGAAGTGCATATTTTCTCCCCACATGTACTCTGCAGGGAGCTGTTCATGGAGTGCTCATGGTGTTGATGATGAAGATGAGGCTTGCCAGGTCTCAGAGAATGAGTTGCAGTGCCAGGAAGTGGCTGTGCTTCCCTGAATCTCTCCAGGCCAGGCAGACAAATGTCAGGAGCAGTGGTGGAAGGGAAGGAGCAAGTCTCGTTTATTGTTACAGGGTGGGCATAGTGTTTGGGTACACAACTCCAACCCTCTCTGAATGGCACCAGGGCTCACTGGCATGTGTTGGGTGCATAATATGTTTAAGAAGTCGTATAGGGGACCAAAGGTGCCTCTCCCACTCCTTCACACCTGCAGCAGACACATTACGTTTCCACTGTTGAAGAGGCTCCTGCCTCTTGTGACATCACAAGACCCCACACCATGACCTCACAGAGACCCATCCCAGGCATTGGGCCCCAGACATAATGAGGGGATGGGGAAGACGCTCCCATGAAAGCCCCTGACAAACAAGGCACTTCAAAATCATTCCAAAAAAATATTTTTATTGGCTTTTGAAAAGAGCCTAAATGGGTATCCCAGTCCTCAGTGGAGACAGCCCAGCTCAGCTCCAGCAGGACGCCTGCCTTCTGGTCCCTCGCATCACTCCGGGGAAGACGACGCTTCTGGTCCTGCAAGAGAAAAAGAGAGAAAAACAACTAAGGGGTGAGCTCGTCCACTGCCATCAACCGGCTTCAACCCAGGCGTATCCACCGACCAATGTTCTGGCAGCTTCATCTCAAAGGTCCGCCTGCCAGCATCCACTGGCTTCCACCGGGAATATTCACCTGTTCATCTCTTCCACTCAGCTTCTGAAGCCAGCCTCTGCCAGCTCCCGAATACTTGGGTCACACACACACCCTGGCGACATCCCCATGGAACGCCAGCCAGCCCATTCACACACATTCACACACACACACCAGCCAGCCCCCCTGACACACACACACACACGTTCACTCCCCCTCTGACACACGCCCAGGCTTCCATCCACCAATATCCCCACAGCTTCTGCCAGCTGGTTTATGGCTAACATCCACCGGCTTCATCCACCAATCTCTGCCGGCCTCTGCCTTGTGGCCTCAGCCAGCTTCCGCTGGCAGATTCCACCAGCTTCTGTCTGCCAACCTCCACCAACTTCCCCCCGGTCCATCGCTGACATCAGCCAGCTTCAAGCCACCGATCTCCACCAGCCTTGTTAACTCGCAAACCCACTTAGCAAGTTCAGAACTTGCCTTGGGCAGAAGGGCTGGGTCCCCTGCAGCCGCAGCCGCCACTCTCTCTGCCGGGCTGCTCTCTGGCCAGTGGCCTCCCATCTGGTCTCCTGCCCTGTCCAGCAAGCCCCTTTAATCTACTAGCAGAGAGGTGGGGCCCCTGTGAGGCCACAAAGACCCAGGAGAGTGAGGTTGGGTTCCCAAGGCAGCAGCACCCTCCGGATTGGCAGTCCTGAAGATGATGTCAGCAGTCCCTTTTATCATGTGATTTACCCACAGAAGCTTGCATTTTATACGATTTTTAAATATATATTTTTATTAGTAGCCTATAAATGTATCTCCTGTCACCAATCCCTCTGATTGTTAAATCTCCCCATGTTGACCTTCTGACAGGATTCTAGGCTGGTGCTCCAAAAAGTCATCTTCCAGCACCTGCATGAAAAGGAAGTTTCCTAAGCTCTGAGCTAGGGGGAAAAATGAAAGTAATAATTGAATAAGGATGGGCACAGTAACACAATGCAGCCTTTGGCCCTTTTGGGGAGTCTCACTCTGCCTGTTTTTGGACTTTTTTTCTTGTCCTTGCCATGAAAAAGACAGCATAAGGAGCCAATTAAAAAAAGACCTAAGTGTTTGAAACACATACCAGTATTTTAACACCATCCCTGCACTATCAAACATGCAGCTGTTTTTCAAAGATGCCCCCAGCCTTTGGAACTCCTTCCCACAGGAAGCCAGACTTGCCCCATCTTTGCTGTCCTTTCATAAGCAGGCAAAGACCTTCTTCTTCAGGAAGCTTTCTCTTATTGACTGGCTGCCTGGGTTGGGATTTTGAATGAACTGTTGTGACTTATTGCTTTGAATGTGTTTTTGGTGTTGATTTTGTTTACTGTTTTTAGTGGGGTATTTGTTCCTGCAAACTCCTTTTTCCAGCAGCTTTTTAAGTGTGGCTGTCAGGGACTGAACCTGCAACTTCCTGCATGACGAACTTGCTGCCAGCCTCTGAACTAAGTTGATCCTGTCACATTCTCCATTGCTGATGCCATCACTGGCCTTAGGTGGCATTAGGTTATGGATTCCAGCCAAGAAATTTAACTATTATTGGTGCTTGCATGCTGGTGTTTGCATAAGGTTTGGGTAACTTGTCCTGGCTAATTGAAAGGTGTCAAGGAATGTCTGGGTCACATGCTTGGTCATGTGCCTGATTTGTTCAACCAGAATGTACCCCAACACTTCATCAATCAGCTGCAGATAGCGATGGCAAGTTACTAAAATCTTATGCAATTGCCAAGAGGATTTGAATTAAAATATCTTTAAATAGAAAGTACTTCCTTTCTGTCTCCCTTTCAGCATTGAACACATTACTGCAAAAGTACTGCAGACAGTTGGGTAGACATCCGTTTCTCTCAGGCTGGGCATACAGTAGGATCCCAGTATCTGCTGGATGAGTATCCATGTTTTCACTTATATGTGGTCTGAAATTTTGAAAACGATTGAAAGAGGGGAAAAACCTAGAAATAAGTATTTTCACAATGTATTTACCTGAACTGGCCAATACAGGGAGCCAGAGCCCATGCTATGTATTGTTGTGGTGGTTCAGTTGACGACTTAACTGAGACCAGGCTGTAAGTGTTGAAAGGAATCAGCCAGGGAGTGCATCTGGAAGGGATGACTAATCTACAGAATAAAATCAATAGAAATTGCAGATACACAACGGTGCCATTCCTTTAAAAAAAACTGTCTGGTTCTAGAAACTATGACAATGCAGTCAGCACTCCTGCTTTGCAGATTCTTTACCAGCAGAATTCACTATCCCACAATGATAGTTACGTTACATTTGCTATGAACTTTTGGAAAACTAGATGCCTCCAAGGCTCACATCTCTGTCACTATACAGTAGGACCCTCTATCCATAAGCAGAGGTCCCCAACCCCCGTTCTGCGGCCCGGTGCTGATCCGTGGCCTGAGCCAAACCGGGCCGTGGAGACAGACTTCCTGCCCCTCACACACGCACTCAGCCCCGCACAGCTGATTTGCGCGTGCTGCGTGCACCTGTGTGAGCTCTGGACCGCCGTTTGCGCATGCGCACAAGTGCACACGCACCCCGCATGAGCACTGCGCTGTTGTTTGTGCATGCACATGAGTGAGCGAGCGTGCATAACCTCCACACCACTGTTTGTACGTGCAGGCATGCTCATTCACACTCACTCATTCGCACATGCCCACGAGCTTGGGGGGTGCCCCACCTTCCCCAGCCAGTTCGCGGGGTGAAAAAGGTTGGGGACCCCTACTCTAGAAGATCCATAGGCTCTTCCCTCCTGATATTTTGGACTACAGTGGTGCCTCGCTAGACTATGATAATCCGTTCCACTGAACTCACTGTTTAGCGAAATCATTGTCTAACGAAAAGCATTTCCCCATTGGAATGCATTGAAACCTGTTTAATGTGTTCCAGTGGGGAAGAATTGTTGTTGTCTAGCGAAGATTGGCCATAGGAAAGCCGCTTTGCAAACTGCCGATCAGCTGTTTAAATTGCTACCTTGCGAAGCTTAGTTCCCAAAAACACCTGTTTTGCAAGCACGGAGGGAGCTGTCAAAATTGTCGTCTAGCGAAAATCAGTTTACAAAGCAGGGACCAAACATTGTCCAGTGAAATTCCCTCATAGGAATCACTGTTTTGCGAATCGCTATAGCGATGGTTCAGTGGTTTGGCATGGTTCAGAGGATCAGGCCCTCAGGTGTTGTGCAGGTGCCTCGGATTCCACACTCCACATCCTCCCACGGGTGCCCATTCAGGAGGACGAGGGGCAGGGAAGCCCACAGCGCTGCTTCTGACAGGGCACCCACAGAAGGAGGCAGCGCGTGAAGGACACAGGGCAACACCTGAGGGCCCAATCCCTTGTGCCACAGTAGGTGCCCATCTCAAGAGAGAATCTACAAACACACTTATACCCATGTAATGGAAGTGGGGACTGTCAAAGGTTGGTATTTTATATAAATAAAGTATTAAATGATTAAGGGGGTATATGAATTGTAATCCCAGAAATACAAAATATGATTATAACATGGAAGTTTAAACATCAATGGATTACTGTACCAGTTAGAGGTTACTTTAGGGCAAGCAGATAAACATTGAAAGCAGATAGTGGTCACAATGTGTTGACTGTCCATTAAAGGTCACTGCAGAGTAATTAACAAAGTCCATGATTCCATGCTGTGATGGTTGCCGGGTGAGGGCACCCTCTCTACAGTGGTGCCTCGCTTAACGGGCGCCCCGTTTAATGACGAAATCGCATAGCGATGAAGATTTTGAGATCGCTTTGTGATGGTCTGAATGGGTTTTTTTTCGCTTTGCGATGATCGGTTCCCTGTTTTGCTTACCGATTATCGCAAAGCGATGATTTTACCCAGCTGATCGGCGGTTCCAAAATGGCCACTGGGTAAAAAAAATGGCCACCCGCTGTGTTTAGGGATGGATTCCTCGCTTACCGGGCAGCGAAAATGGCTGCCGTATGGAGGATCTTCACTGAAAGGTCAGTTTTAAGCCCATAGGAACACATTGAAGGGGTTTCAGTGCATTCCTGTGGGCTTTTTTAAATTGCATAGCGACGAAATCACTTATCAGCGATTTTTGCTGCACCGATTAACATCGCTATGCGAGGCACCACTGTATATCCATTGAGCCATGCTGTCCTTATCCTGGACTGGATGAGTCCAGGGAAGAATCAGTTAACGCTGTTGACTATGGAGCCTGACTGGAATCATATTACCCCCAAACACTGCCAGGGTCTGCAGAGAATCTCAAAATATGCACAAGACTAGGCACTTAGAACAGGCACCATATTTGCCACCACACTCACACAAACACTACAGTTTTCCAGTAGCTGGTTTAGTTAGGCAGGACCTGGTTTTAATACTATAAACTTTCTGAGGCAAAAACTCAGGCAGGCAGTTGAAGAGATTTTGCATGGTTTATTAAAAGGAAAAAATGGGAAAAGGATAAAAAGACAAAAGTTCCACAGCGTTGCAAAAACATTGTTCAAAATTTCTTACAGCAAAATACAGAGATTGTCTAAGTCAGTTCCAGAGTTCACACCAGAGAAGAACAAAGGAAAACAACTTAACTGATACTCGCACCTTTGAGGGGTCAGTGTAGTTCTTGGACATGCACAGATTAGGCCTCCTTCCATCTCGAGAGACTATGGTCAGGTGCTCTGCATGGAGGACTTAGTGTCTAGTGTGGCTGAGGAGGCCGATTCAAGAATGACAATCCCTTCCACACTGAAGACAAATACAGCCTCTCTCCTGTCCAGCTCCCTGCTTTTGCTGGTTTCGGGACTGCCTCTTTGCCACAGCCTGCTGGACAAGGGTCTCTCCAAAATGGGAGAGGCCGTGATGCACTCCCTGCCTCCAGGCTGAACGCTCAGATGTCAAAGTTTCCCATTGATTGAGGTCCATTCCTAAGGCCTTCAGATCCTGCTTGCAGATGTCCTTGTATCGCAGCTGTGGTCTCCCTCTGGGGCAATTCCCCTGCACTAATTCGCCATACAGGAGATCTTTTGGAATCCGGCCATCAGCCATTCCCAATGCCCAAGCCAACGTAGGCGTCACTGTTTCAGTAATGTATACATACTAAAAATTCCAGCTCGTTCTAGGACTACACTATTTGGAACTTTGTCATGCCAGGAGATACCAAAATTATGTCGGAGACAACGCATATGGAATGTGTTCAGCTTCCTCTCTTGCTGTGCACAGACTCATTGCAGTACAGGAGAGTACTCAGGACACAGGCTCTATAGACCTGGATCTTGGTATATGCCGTCAACTTCTTATTGTCAACTTCTTTGGACATGCACAGAATGCATCACATACAGTACCTGGATGAAAGTGTCTCCTCCTGGGACTGAGCTGTGAGCAAAACCCTCTCTCCTTAGAGTCAAGACTGGCTAACTAACCCGACTAATCAGTTTTCTGAATCCCTTTTACCATGTTTCCCTGAAAATAGGACAGGGTCTTATATTAATTTTTGGTCCAAATATGCATTAGGGCTTATTTTCAGGGGTGGTTTTATTTTTTCATGTACCACAATTTACATTTATTCAAATACAGTCATGTCATCTTTTTGTGGTTGCTACACAAAGGTGGAGGGTGGGGTTTCAGTTAACTGGGGCTTATTTTTGGGGGGGGGGTAGGGCTTACGGTATACAGTGGTGCCTTGCTTAACGAGCGCACCGTATAACGACGAAATCGCATAGCGATCTCTTTTTTGAGATCGCTAATGCGATCGCTTACCGATGGCCTCTATGGCCAAAACTCGCATTGCAAAGATCGGTAAGCGTTTCGCTTACCGATCTTCGCATTGCGACGCCAGGAAATCAGCTGTTCGGCGGCTCCAAAATGGCCGCCGGACAACCCAAAATGGCCACCGCAACCATTTTCACACCCTGCCCTCGCTTACTGAGGGTGCGAAAATGGCGGCGCTATGAGGAAACTTCGCTTAATGGTGAGTATAGAAGCCATTGGAACGCATTAAACTAAGTTTAATGCATTCCAATGGCATTTTGCATCCCGTTTAGCGATGTTTCCTTATAGCGAGGGTTAATCCAGAATGGATTAACCCTCGCTATGCGGGGCACCACTGTATTACAAGCATCCTGAAAAATCATACTAGGGCTTATTTTCAGGTTAGGGCTTATTTTTGAGGAAACAGGGTATACATTAAATCACCTATTCTGTCTTAATGAACATTTTAATCTCTTTTCATCTTTACAACAACAAAACCACTTTCTCCCTTTTACACAGTTGTAATCCTATATCACATTGCATGATTCCAGGGAAGAAAGTAGGCTGGTTTTTGATGGCAAAAGATAAGGTGGAGGTGTTTGGCATCACTTCTGCTTTGATCTCCTAGGCAGGAATTCAAATTAAGGTGTCAATTCCCCTTTTGTTCTTGGCGGGTCTTGACCCTTGCATTCTCAGCCAGTTTTCCTGGGCACTAACAAAGAAGCCTCAAAGTTTCTAAACAGATTTTATGTCCCATGTTCCCCATATTCCTTACTTTCTTCACATATGTATTTCTCTAGCTCTGCAGAAGCATGTTGTTTCTGTATGAGATTCACTTGCCATACAAAGACTTAGGTTAATTCAGTGGAATCTTGCAAGGTAGCAACCCTTATGAAAAAGCCCATTAAGTCTGCTAGGATAGGAAAGAAGTAGATAAATTGTTTTATCAGGCAAAACCCAAAACCCTGTCCAAAACTACATAAATAGTCTTAATAAGTCTGTTTCTGCTCAGGTAGCAAAATCAGTGAGATTTTATATTAGCCTGCTAGTAATGGAATATGCAAGTTATGCAAGGATAGATAAGCAAAGATGAAAAAATATAAACATCCCATGCATATAAAAAAGGCTGGGACAACATAAGCAAGATGCTAGCTGGCATGAAGCCAGCAGAGCCACAATGGAGCTCATCCAAGCTGAGCCAAAAAAGCCAGGGGAGGAAAAAAAGATAGCAGCAAAGAGGCAACACACAGAAATCATGAATGTCAGCACTTAGAAAATGTCTTATTTTTCTCTGTGTATGTTCAAATGTGCTAAAAAGCTGAGAAACGTATTTCTATTTATATAAATATTTTGGAGTTTTTTACAAGATGTGCTTTTTAAGGCTATTAGCTCTTATAATTTTGGATTGAAATAAGAAGTTATTGTCTTTAACTTTTATTGTTAATAGCTTATAATTGAAATGTATTTAACTATTTAACTAACATTTGCCTACAACTTAAGTTTAGTCTCCACATATATTAAATTTAAAGCATTTGTATTTACAGCTTGCCTATAGTTGTAAGAATGGTTTTTGAAGTAACAGGCCTGTCACTTCTGAAAAGTTCCACGTTTGCAACAATTTTGAAGTATCCTTTTGGTTATGGAATATAGAAATAGAGTGGACAAATGAAGCTTGTAGAATTTGACCGCTAATGTCATTCTCTGTTCTCAGGATGTTGGAAAGTTGGCTCCACTTCCAGTCCTCCCGCTATTAGTCCTGGAGTCTGAGCCTCATGGGGTCAGACTCCAGAGTCCTTCACCACCACCAAGTCAAGGACCCCACATAGTGAGCTAAGAAGGAGGTGCGGCAACACAGGTGTTGTATGCAGGTAGTCAGCTGCCCTTGTACGTGAGTGGCATAGGCTCCTCTGGCCAAACCATAGGACTCACCAGCAGCTTCCCCTGGCCTGTAGGTTTGGTAGATCCTGGCCAAACCCCTAGCAAACTTGGCTGGCTTCCTCTTAGCATGCATGGTGGAGGACATAATGTGGTGGCACCAGGGACCCCTTGCTGGTCAGAGTGGGTGGTAGTGTGGGGTGGCTCATTTGGAAGGTGCTGTTTCTTCTGCTTATGGTAGTGGTGATGGGCCTGTCGCTGGTTCTCTGCCCAGCAAGCCTCTCATCAATGTGGCGGCAGCAGGTCTTCCCATTTACCTGTGTTGGGGTCTTGCCAGCAAACGTATCTCCCAGCCATCAATGGAGATCACCTTCCTGGGTCTCACCTCTTGCATCTTGTGTGCCTTCCCAGTCAACAGCATCTACCTATTAGATGGTTTCTCATTCCTCCTTAAGTAGGCTATACCTGTGACCTCAGGGGTGTCTCCTGCCCCTTCTGTGTTGACTCCCTAATCTACTAGGGAGCTGCACACCAGGAAGGCAGATATCAGAATTAACCCTTTCAGGGATAAATGCTCAACTGTGATGGACTACCACAGACACTTATAGCTGTGGGATCAGCTTTTTGTCCTTTCATCTCCTGAAAAGGACAAAAAGGTGATCCCACAGCTATAAATACTCAACTATCCCACAAACTGCACCAGAGCACAGACAGAGTTCTGACTCCTGTCCTCTGAAGATGCCGGCCACAGAGACTGGCGAAACATTAGGAAGAAAAACCTCAAGATTGTGGCCAGACAGTCTGAAAAACCTACAACAACCGTTGGATTCCGGCTGTGAAAGCCTTCAAGAATACTTTTAGTTCTTTGTGGCCTCTGTGAATCACATTCCAAGTGATCCACGCATCAGCAGAGCCCGATCAGAACCTTCTAGAGCTTCTGCGATCAGAAAAAGACACATTATTATAGCCCCTCCCCCCACTATATGTACCTTGGCACCAAGGTTCTCCTCTCAGTTTTTTTTCAACTGCCGTGTTGAAAACCTTGTTTATTCTTCTCTGTACATCTTCTGTGAGTCTATCACCTACCAAAAAAAACAAAAAAAAAGAAACCTTTTATTGTGTTTCTACTACTATTAATCATCTTTTCCATATTTATTTTTTCTATCTGGCTTCAATCTTTGTGCCCCCCCCCCCCCGGTTCTTACTGTTCATGGCCTCTTTAGGCCCATTTAAACACTACATTGATTACAATAATAAATTCCCCTCTCCGATGGCCACACCAAGTGCCTATTCTGCCTCAGAGACAGTCTACAAAGACTGAGTTGGGAGCAGGCTGTTTTTGTAGAACGGCAGAATCCAGATCACAAACCTGTAGAGGTTGTTAATTCTACAGGAGATAGTGTGAGACAAAGCTGGTTTCATCCAGGAACGCTTTCTTGTACTGAGGAGAGATGGAAGTACAGAGACATGGTATGATAGTTTCCTTAGAAATTGAGTCATAAAGGTGGTCTGATGGTTCTGCAACTGGTCTATGTATCTGTAGATCAAGAGATTTTACTACATGGACCATCAACTGAGCATAGGTTTGAAAGTCTTTGGTTGGGGATAGGAGATCCATTTCCACCAGGTCTGAGTCAGGCCATGGGCACGTATCAGTGCTTCTTATGGGACAGCTTGTCCCCCATCATAGAAACTCTACCTGAGGATAAGAGAATCCTAGCACAGACATTCCAACAAGAAAGACTATCGGTGGTCAAACAACAAGTGCTGGCAGTATGCCATGCTGTCAGTGCCACCTTTATATCTTCCTCAGTTTCACTCCACTGTTTCTCTTGGCTCAGGATGGCAGGCCTTGCAGAGGACACTTGCACCCGTGTCAGAGACCTCCTCTTTGATGGTATGGGCTTGTTTAATGCAGAGACAGATGACATATTGGAGAATGTACAGGAGAAGAGAATGGCTGCTAGGTGCTGGGGAGTTTACCCCATCTTCCAACAGTGCCCAGAACACACACAGTGGTGTCATCCTTACACTGCCTACCAACGGTTCCAGCAAGAACCACAGAAGCAAACAACCATGAGGTAAAGGTTCCCCTTGACATTTAATCCAGTCATGTCCAACTCTAGGGCGCGGTGCTCATCCCCGTTTCCAAACAACCACTACCCCCTGCTATAGATAGCAGTCTTCCCTTGCCAAATCCCAGCAACAACACATGACCAAGCACCAGGACCCAAGCGTCAGGTTTGACATCACAATGGCTGAGATCTTTCCACTGCCTCCCAGGCCCCACCCTCATCACCTTGCTCTCTGGCGATACTTACCTGCATGGAGGTACATCACCACAGATGCCTGGGTCTTGTCCATTGTAGAGCAAGGGTACCATATAGAGTTTCACCAAGTCTCTCCATTGTCCTACAGGATCATGCCTCCATCAGCAACCCTATTACTCAAAGATGTCATAGAGTGGGTCCCCTCCCTCAGCACAGCTCAAGGATTCTTCTCTTGCTATTTCACATTCCCCAAGAAAGACGGAGGCCTCTGCCCCATTCTGGACCTCAGAGACATGAACCGTTCATTACATTACCACTACCAAATTCCGTATGGTTACTTTCGAGTCCGTTCTCCCTCTGCTTGGACTTGCCGCAGCACCTCAGGTGTTTACCAAATGCACGACCCCTGTGGCAGCATACCTCAGGTTACAAGGTATGCACGTCTTCCCATACATCGACAACTGGCTCCTGGTTGCACACTCCCATTGCAAAACTCGGCACAATCACATTATCTCTCCTTCAAGATCTCAGCCACAATGTAAACTTGGAAAAGTCTACCCGCGTTCCGACCAGGGGCATCCACTGTATTGGCAGTTATGTGGATTACAACAAGGCTTGGGCATTTCTCCCAAAGGACTAGCACCTCAGGCTGAGCTCGCTTCTCAGCACCTTAACACCTCATGCAATGGTTTCAGCCCTGATGCTTCAGCACTTCTATGACCTCCATTGTCCAGCACACCCACCTAAAAATGAGATCTCTGCAGTTCCTCACACTGTTCGATCCTCTCTCCAACTTGCCCTCCACCCTCCTACACCCCCAAACTTTCCACCCAACTTTCTTGGTCTAATGATAAAACTGTTGCCTTTGTTTTTCCCTTTTCTATCTTATATATAATATTCATTTTAAAAGTTGTTTACCATATCTGTAATGCAAAGGTTCAGTTCTTAGCTGGTCATCCCTCCCAAACGGAAGTGACGTCCCGGGCCTTGGTAGCTTCCATGGCATTTGTTAGTGGACTCTCTCTCCAGGATATCTGCACATCGGCTACCTGGTCACAGCTGTCTACATTTATCAGCCACTACTGACTGGATGTCAGGCAGAAGTCCAATGGCTCTTTTGGACGAGCAGTACTTTCTTCTACCTTGGTGTGACTCCCTCCTCCTGGTTTACCCAGCTTGCTCATCACTCAGAGTGTTGGTCACAGAGGCCACAAAGAAGGAGGACAGGTTGTCTACCTATAACAGTAACACTTCAAGTATTCCTCTGTGAAGTCACACATCCCACCCATCATCCCCTCTTTGTCATGCTCTAAGTTGCAGCGGCGGTTGATTTTTAACTGAGAGAAGAGTCTTGGCACCGGTGACGTTTACCCACGTGGCCCCTGCTTGTTTCACTAGCCTGAGGCCCACAACACATTCTCTTCTTTCTGCTGCCACCAGTTGACCTCTGTCAACACCCTTTACTTAGAAAGACTGAGGTCCAAGCTGAGTATAACATTGAATAGCACAAGTTTATTGATTACAGTTTGCTTAAACAGGTTCTTCACAGACTTTAATGCATTCTTTCACTCTTAACTCTTTTAGCTCTCTATAAGTTTCACAGTCTTAACTCCTAACTCTGCTACTCTCTCTAACTACCACAGACTAACTTCTACTTCAGACTCTCATCTATCACTCTACTCTTCTACAGTCCCCCTTCTATCTAACTGGCTCGGCCTCCCACCAGCTCCTTATTGGTTCATGCAAATACACTGCTGAATATGCATGACAGGGGTGATCGCTACAGCACCAAAGTACATACAGTATAGTGGTGAGGGAGGGGCCTATACAAATGTGTCTTTTTCTGATTGCAGAAGCTCTAGAACAGTGATGTCCAACCTCCAGATTTTCTTGGACTTCAACTCCCAGAAATCCTGGCCAGCAAAGGTGGTGGTGAAGGCTTCTAGGAGCTGTAGTCAAAGAACATCTGGAAGGCCAAGGTTGGACACCACTGCTCTAGAAGGTTCCGATCAGGCTCCGTGCATGCATGGATCATCCAGAGTGTGAGAACCACTCAAAGAACTACTGCTGCAGGTAAGTAACCTATCTGTTCTGGTTGTGTGGAGGATTCCAGGAATTATAATACGAATACAACTTTTCCAAGCTCTGTGGATTTCCATGTTCAATATTTTTGGGACAACCAAGCTATGTACCGTGGAGTGGTAGGCTACAGAACATGTTACTTCAGCATTATTGACGAGTGTGTCCACTTAATTATCAGAATCCATTTTGGCCCTGTGTTCACCCAAGAAAGACAATCCTGGGCCTCCTTAGTACAGTGGTGCCCCGCATAGCGACGTTAATCCATTCCAGGATTAACGTCGCTATCCGGAAACATCGCTAAACGGAAAGAAAAACCCAATTAAACCCTGTTTAATGCGTTCCTATGGGGCAAAAACTCGCCGTTCAGCGAAGATCCTCCATAGGGGCTACCATTTTCGCCGCCTTGGTAAGCGAGGAATCTGTCCGGAAAACAGTGGGTGGCCATTTTGGAACCATCAATCAGCTGGCATTTTCCCCCAGCTGGCCGGCGGGCGCTTCGGCAGTAGCGCGGGGGAGCTCCCCCTCCGTGCTCCTTACGAAGCGCCGGCTGGCATTTTTGCAGCGGGCGCTTCGCCAGTAGCGCGGGGGAGCCCTCCCCCATGCTCCTTCCGAAGCACTGGCCAGCATTTTCCCCCAGCTGGCCGGGGGGCGCTTCAGAAGAAGCCTCCAGAGGAAGAGGAAGAGGTGAAGTGGGAGATGGGGAGCCAGGCGCCCGGCCTTTCCCTTCCCCTGCCGCCGCCGCCACCCTGGGAGGAGCGAGCTGGCCGAAGCGCCGCTCACCGCCGGCCTGGGTCTGAGCGACCGCCACCTCCTCAGAGGAAGAGGAGGAGGTGGAGCGGGAGAAGGGGAGCCAGGCGCACGGCCATGCCAGGGCCCTTTCCCTTCCCATGCCGCCGCCACCACCCTGGGAGGAGCGAGACGGGCGAAGTGCCGCTCACCACCGGCCCTGGACTGAGCACCCGCCGCCTCCTCCGAGGAGGAAAAGGAGGAGGTGGAGCGGGAGAAGGGGAGCCAGGTGCACAGCCACGCCAGGGCCCTTTCCCTTCCCCCGCCGCTGCCTCTGCACCGGGAGGAGTCATCTGGCCGCCCGCCGGCTTTTTTGGCCAGCTGACCGGCAGGAGCTTGAGAAGGACCGCGTGAGGAGCCCTCCCTCGCAGTCCTTCCGAAGCCCCCGCTGGTCAGCTGGGGGAAAATGGAGACTATGGGGAAAAATCGCTTTGCGATTTTTCCCCATAGGGAACATTGTAATGCGATCGCTTTTGCAATCGCAAAATCTGCATCGCTGTGCGGATTTGTCGTTAAACAGGGCGCTCGTTATGCGAGGCACCACTGTATATAGTTTGGCCCTTAGGAAAAGTAGTTTTTGTTAACCCAGAGACATTGTGATGCCATCTTGCACTAGGGAGAGCTATAGTAGCTTGACCTATTCAGCATTGATCTCTACAGCCACAGTTGAGTTTCACTCTCTTTCTGGAGTTGAGAAAGAAAGAAAGCTAGTTTTTATACAAGCCACACCATTGGTCTATCTGGCTGGGCATTGTCCAGACACTGGTGTGGTTTTGGACAGATTTGTGTCCAAGCTCATCCCGGATATCAGTCTAAAGGTTAAAATAATCTACTGACAAAAAGTGAAGCACTGTCTTTCTCACTAACCCCAGATTCTGTATGTAGGCAAGCAGGAATATTGTATCATTGCAGACATGAAGAAGTATCTGAGTGTCTGTTCTTTATTTTCCTAGGCTGGAACTTGCATCTCTGGTCATATAAGGCATATTACATCTTTTTCCACATTCCACCAAATGTCAAAGGCTAGACTGAAGTATTTGTAGTCATGTTGGAATTTCTATCTCAGGCTTTGGTTAATCTTGTCATCTGTTGGGAAACAGGAATTCCAAACAAGGTGAGAACATGCACGTGGTACCTTGCACCTAGCATTACCTGTCTAGTTGGTGTGTCATTGTCACGCAGACATCCACATTGGACAGACAAGGCAGATTTGAAGTGCAGAGGACGCTCCAAGAACTGGATGGGTCAGTGATTGTCGTGGAAAGCCAAATGGAACTTTGTGTGTGTGTGTTTGTGTTTCATATGAGGATTGGAACTAGGCTTTTTTTTACCAGTGAAGTTAAGTGTCCATGTGTGTATGTTTTGTCTGGTACAGGTGCCTTACACAAGAAAAACAAGTTCTTCTTGTCCCTCTGTTCCAGAAACTACATTTAGAATTCATATGACTTCCAAGTCCGGCTAGCATACAACTTATATACTCAATAGGGCCTGCCAACTCAAGCAATTAACAGCTTGACAGTCCTATTGGTGTCTTAACAACCATCTCACTTTGTTTATCATTTGTACCCTCACTTGGTCATAGGGATATGTGTAAACGTATTGGACATGCATTTGCGTTCTTTGTGTCTGAAAAGTGGAGTTTAGTCTTTAAAAAGCCACAACATTTTATTCTGTAAGATACAAGTTTTAACCAAAAATTTAGGTATCTGTTAAATATCAGGGTAGCATATACAGTGGTGCCTCGCTTAACGATGTTAATTGGTTCCCAAAAAAACATCGCTATGGGAAAACATCGCTAAGTGAAACACCATTTCCCATAGGAATGCATTGAAAACCGGTTAATCCGTTCCAGTGGGAACGGATTACCATCCTTAAGCGAAAATCGCCATAGGAAACATCGCTAAGCGAAACAGTGTTTCCCCCATTGGAATGCATTGAAGCCTATTCAGTACATTCCAATGGTTTTGACAGGTCCCTTTTCGCTATTTTTAAAGTGTCTTAAAATGTTCAAAAACTGTTTTCAATGCTTGGAATTGTTAGTACACCTTGTAAAACCTTTGCAAACCTAATTTGGCTTTGTTCTGACTCTTCGTTAATTTTTGGTGAATTTTCCCTCCCATTGGAATGCACTGAACTGTAGGTTTGACAGCTGTTCCTAATATTGCTGGGTTTGGGTTTGTTTTTTTTTTAGCTCTGGTACTGTTATTTCTGAAATCTGCAACTGCTTATAGTACTGTGTGAAATGTCTTGATATTGCTCCCAAAGTCCCAATGACTGTGGGGACCACTGAAGTGTGTTTCATCCACAAACAAGATGTTTCAATTACTAGGTCTCTGCTTTTGTTATTTTTTCCAATTCTTTATCTTCAACTTTGGCATCTCCTGGAATTACAATGTTAATGATCCAGGCATTTCTTCATTCTATTACTACTATGTCTAGTGTGTTATGTTCAAGGTGTCTATCTGTTTGGATCCATAAATTCCACAAGATCTTGACTTGGTCAGCTTTATCTTCATCTTCTTGTTGTTACTGTTACTATTGCTATTACTATTACAGTGGGGTCTTGACTTGAGAACCTAATCCGTATTGGAAGGCGGTTCTCAAGTCAAAAAGTCTGTAAGTCAAGTCTCTATTGACCTACAGTGCATTGAAAACCGATTAATCCCGTAACAGGCCGTTTTTGTTCCATTTTGGGTTTTTTCTGGTCTGTAAGTCAAATCTCAGTCTGCAAGTCAAATCTAAATTTTGCGGCCAGAGAAGTCTGTAACTCAAAAAGTTTCTAAGTCAAGCCGTCTGTAAGTCAAGGGTCCACTGTATTTCCCCTACCCCTCCACAGAGGAGTGCTCAATTTGCTGGTATGCAGAAGTGATTCATTTATTAAGCCACTTCACAGTACCAGAAATCAGCACACATGTGCACCCCCTGAAACTCTGTTGACCCTATTTAAACTGCACCACCTTGCTCCAAAAAGGCTAATGTGCTATAGAGGTGTCCTAGGCAGCTGTTCTGCACTAATAGTAGAAAGGAAGACATTCAGGGAGGAAACTTTTCCTTCTGTGGCATGACAAAAGCCTTTTCTTTAAAGGCGCTGGCTGTTTGCCAGAAGGGACTAGGATGATGCTAGCAAGATTTAGAGGTGCATCCTTATTTGACTTGACAGCAAACCAGTCTAGGGTCATTGCCCCCCCCCCCAAAATAGAAGCTCATTTTTAGCTGCAATGCTCTCTTGTTTTATTTAACATTTAGAGTAACACCTTTCTCCTTGTTCCACAATGACCTGTCAAGATCTGTGAAATAAACCAAGAATAGGATTTTGAATAATTTCGTTTCTCATAGAGTTGACTCCTACAATGAGGATATGAATTTATTTATTTGTTTAGTTATATGTGTTAAATATTTTACCCTGCTTTTGTCATTAAACAAGACCCAAGGCAGATTAAATATTAAAACAATATTTAAAAGCTAAAAACAATGAGTATTTAAACAATTAAACAAATGTATTGAAAACAGTAAGTAAAATAAATAGTAAAAACACATTTAAAAGCAACAAGGTATTTAGAAACTCCTCTCAGACAGCCAGTCATAGAATCATGGAATCGTTGTAGGGTTGGAAGGGACCTTGGAGGTCTTCTAGTCCAACCCCCTGCCCAAGGCAGGAGACCTCATCCCATCCTGGACAGATGGCTGTCCAGTCTTTTCTTGAAAACCTCTAGCAATGGGGGCACCCACAACATCACCCACAAGCTGTTCCACTGCTTAATGGTTCTCATCGTCAGGAAATTTCTCCTTATTTCCAGATTGACAAGTTTCCACCCTTGTGTTCTTGTCCTACCCTCAGGTGCATAGGGAGCATAAATCAATGCCCTCTTCTCTGTGGCAACCCTTCAGATATTGGAAGACTGTCATAATGTCTCCCCTCAGTTTTCTCTTCATTAAGCTAAACATACCTAGTTCTTTTAGTCATTCTTCATAGGATTTAGCCTCCAGTCCCCTTATCATCTTTGTTGCTCTTCTCAGCACCCCTTCCAGGGCCTCAGCATCTTTTTTGTATTGTGATGACCAGAACTGGACACAACACTCCAAGTGGGACCTCACCAGTGTGGTATAAAGAGGTACTATCACTTCCCGTGATCTTGATGCTGTCCCCCTGTTGATGCAGCTTAGGATTGTGTTGGCTTTCTTGGCAGCTGCCGCACACTGCTGACTCATCAGGTGGTGGTCCATCAGGACACCTAAATCCCTCACACAGGTACTACTGTTAAGCCAGGTACCACCTATCTTGTACCTGTGCATCCAGTTTCTCCTGCTTAAGTGCAGGGCCTTACTTATTACTTATCTGCCATCTTATTGGACTGCATCTTATTGGATAGGGCCCAATGTTCAAGTCTGTCTAGCTCCTTCTGAATGTTGAGTCTATCTTCCAAAGTATTAGCAGTTCCCCCCAGCTTTGTCTCATCAGAAAATTTGATGAGTGCTCCTTCAATCCCCTCATCAAGGTCATTTATGAAGATGTTGAAGAGAGCTGGGCCCAAGACAGAACCTTGAGGGACCCCACTGCACATTTCCCTCCACGTAGATGTGGTTCCATTGAGGCCCACACGTTGAGTGCGGTTGGTCATCTGGTAGTTGCGCTGTCTATCCCACTTTGTTCTTTTTTATGCAGAAGTAGGTTGTGCTCTACCTTATCAAATGCCTTACTGAAGTCTAAGTATGCTATATCCACTGTGTTTCTTTGGTCCACTAATTTAGTCTCTTTATCAAAGAAAGCAATAAGATTTGGTTGGCATGACCTGTTCTTAACAAACACATGCTGGCTTCTAGTAATCATCTTGTCATTTTCTAGGTGCTCACAAATCTGCTGCTTGATTATTTTTTCAAGGATTTTCCCAAGTATTTATGTCAAGCTAATTGGTCTGTAATTTTCTGGATCCACTTTATTCTCTTTTTTGAAGACTGGAACCACATCAGCTCTTTTCCAGTCCTCTGGCAGTTTGCCCATGCTCCAGGACCTCTCAAAGATTTCATTCAGTGGTTCCGAGATCACATCTGCCAGTTCTTTTAGTACCCTGAGCTGTAAACCATCCGGCCCAGGAGATTTGAACTCATTCAAAGCAGCTAGGTGTTCTTTTACCACTTCCTTACCTGTTTTGACCTGCTTCCCTCTTCTGTCTCCCACAGTGCTGCTTTTGTCAGAGTGGGCCAATTTTTCCTTTTGCGTAAATACAGATGCAAAAAAAGAATTAAGCAGTTCCACTTTCTCCCTGTTGCCTGTCAGCTTCTTGTCATCTTCTCCTACTAGTGAACCAACCATTTCCTTGACTTTCCTCTTGCTCCTTATGTGTTGAAAGAAACTTTTTTGTTATTTTTCGCATTTGTTGCGAGTCTTCGCTTATTCTGAATCTTACCCTTCCTGACTCCATCCTTGCAGATTCGAGCTGTTCGCTTGTATTCTGTTCTAGTTATGAGCCCCTTTTTCAATTTTTTATTCTTCCCCTTTTCGTCCCTTAGCTTGTTAGAGAACTCTCTATGCATCCACACAGGTCTCTTGTTTTTCTTTCTCTGTGGTATTGTTTTGGTTTGGGCCTTTATTATCTCACCTATCAGGGTTTCCCAAGCATCCTGAACTGTTTTTCCCTTTAGGATTTCCATCCATGGAATCCTTCCTATTACATCTCTAAGTTTGTTAAAGTCAGCTCTCTTAAAATCTAGAAGATTAGTCTGACTTGGTACAGTTACCCTTGCCTGCATGATGGTGAATTCTAATATGACATGGTCGCTTTCTCCCAAAGTTCTCCTACAGTTTCCACTCCCTCGACTATTTCCTCCCTATTAGTAAGTATCAAGTCCAGTATGGCTGACCCTCTAGTTCCCTCCTCCAGCTTTTGGATGATAAAGTTGTCAACCAGGCATGTCAGGAACCTGTTGGATCTCCCACTTGCTGCAGAGTTGGTTTCCCAGTTGATATCTGGGTAGTTAAAGTTCCCCATTACTACGGTGGTGTGTCTCCTACACCTCTCAGCTAACTGATTTGCAAAATGTTAATCTATTTCCTCTGCTTGGTTAGGTGGCCTGTTGTACACGCCTACAGCTATGTCATTTATTTTCCTCCTAACATTCACCCAAAGAACTTCAAGAAGGCTTTCATCCTTTGTCTCCCGTATTACAGGACAGGAGTCATAATTCTTTACACACAGTGCAACTCCTCCTCCTCTTTTGTTGGGTCTGTTTCTTTTGAACAAATTACATCCTTCTAGCGGCATATTCCAATCATGGGTTTCGTCCCAAGTGTCGGTAATGGCAACAATGTCATACCTGCTCTCACGTACTAGGACTTCCAAGTTCTCCCTGTTTGTTCCCCATACTTTGAGCATTCGTGTACAGTGGTGCCTCGCATTACGACGTTAATTTGTTCCAGCGAAATTGCTGTAGAACGAAAACATAAAGCGAAAATAAAAAAGCCATTGAAACGCATTAAAACCTGGTTAATGTGTTCCAAACGGCTAAGAACTCACTGTCCAGCGAAGATCCTCCATGGGGCAGCCATTTTCAGGTGCCTGTGCAGCGAAAAATGGCTCCTAAACACAGCAGGGAGCCATTTTGAGCATCCGCCAGCCATTTTGAAAACCTGACGATCAGCTGTTTTGATAGTCGGGAAGCGAAAATCGGTTCCCAAAACAGGGAACCGCTCATCGTGCAGCGAAATTCCCCCATTCAAAAGTCATTTTGCTATCGCTTTTGCGATCGCAAAAACCTCGTAATGCAGATTCATCATTAAACGGAGTGCCCGTCTTGCGAGGCACCACTGTATATGCATCTGAGCCCTTTATGGCTGACCTTTTGTTTGCTTGCTGTGTCTCGTGTTTTATACCCGAGTGTCCCTTCCTTCTCACCACTTCCTTCCTCATTGTCAAGTTAAGTGTCTAGGGGTTTGTGCTTTTGGTTTGGTCCTAGAGATGGTCCTCCTTCCCCCTGCAGATTTAGTTTAAAGCCCTTCGGATGAGTGAGCAAGGTGTCTGCCAGACATGTTCTTCCCAGTCCTTGTGAGGTGCAGCCCATCTCTTGCCAGGAGCCCTTCATGTGGGTAGTGTAGCCCATGTTTCCTTGACGGCACCATCCCTTGAGCCAGCGTTTTACCTCTGCAATCCTCCAGTCCCTCATCGGAATTCTGACCCTCTGTCGGAGGTACAGATGGAAACACCACCTGAGCTCCCAGTTCTTTTGCCTTCCTGCCCAGGTATTGTTAGACTTAAAAATGAGCAAAAACGGACATCGGAAAGGACTTCAAAAGCACTGAAGCCGGCTTCAGTACTTTTGAAGCTCTTCCGTTTTCGCTCATTTTTAAGTGTCTTACAATGTTTGGAACATGTTTTAAATGCTTGCAATCGTTAGCACACCTCCTGAACCCTATGCAAACTTAATTTGGTGTTGTTCTGAGTCGTCGTTAATTTTTTGTGATTTTTTGTTTTCTCTCTCATTGAAATGCATTGGACGGACAGTTCAATAGAGTTCAATGAGGGAAAAACAAAAAATCACCAAAAATTAACAACGACTCAGAACAACACCAAATTAAGTTTGCGTAGGTTTCAGGAGGTGGGCTAACAATTGCAAGCATTTAAAACAGGCTTCAAACATTTAAGACACTTTTACAGGAGCGAAAAGGGAGATCGGAAAGGGCTCTTTGATCTCCGTTTCCCTTTTAAAGCTCTTTCCGATCTCCCTTTTCGCTCCTGTAAAAGTGTCTTAAGCTGTTTGAAGCCTGTTTTAAATGCTTGCAATCGTTAGCCCACCTCCTGAAACCTATGCAAATTTAATTTGGTGTTGTTCTGAGTCATGGTTAATTTTTGGTGATTTTTTCTCTCTCTCATTGAAAAGCATTGGACGGACGGTCCAATGCTTTTCAATGAGAGAGAGAAAAAATCACCAAAAATTAACCACGAGTCAGAACAACACCAAATTAAGTTTGCATAGGTTTCAGGAGGTGGGCTAACGATTGCAAGCATTAATCTGTTCCAATTGGAACGGATTAACCGGTTTTCAATGCATTCCTATGGGAAATGGTATTTCACTTAACAATGTTTTCACATAACGATTTTTTAATGGAACCAATTAACATCGTTAACCACTGTACTGTATGTTGTAAAAGAAACCAATGTGATTGTAGTGTGCTCTTTGGCAATAAAGGTAAGGCCTGAGGTCTGCAAAGGCACCAGCTGCAATTATAACAGTGTTTTTATATTTTTAATTCATCATGTGTTTTAGCTGAATCTGTTCTGTTTGATCATAAACAGCCTTGAGCCCTGCTTGTAGAAAAACAACAAGATGTATATAAAATAATATAGATAAAAGCATGAATTTCCAAACATGGATCCCAGGGGTTGTTGGTCCACAGTACCATACTGAAAATATCACTCTCCTCTCCCTCTCCCTCCCTCCCTCTCTTTTCCAGAAGTTAAGCAACACTAGGCCTGGTTAGTAGTTGACTGGAGACCACCAAATAATACCTGGTTATGGCTGGAAATATTGGCCTGTGGAGGGGTTTGTTGCTTGAGTCAGTTTTAAGCAGCTGTCTTTGTTCTTCTGAACTACAACCCTTAGAATCATTAGCTTGCATCCAAGGATTCAGACATCGTAGTCTAACAATACCTGGAGTCCCATGTTCAGGAACTCCTAAGGGCTTCTGATATTCTGGCTTGTTTGACCTTTGGAAAAAGGGAAATAGCTGAATATGTGTCTATCCTCTTTCCTTTTCCTTTTCCTTTCTTCCTTGCTTTCTTCCATCAGAGGTCAGGATTCCTTCTCTTTCTTCTCCACATCTGTCTGTAGGTTTGACTCACTCTGGGAGTAGCAGGAACTGGTTTTGGTGATCTCAGCAGGCAGGCAGGCAGGCAGGCAGGCAAGGGGATGTGGGAGGAGGCACCGTGCCCTGTTTGGCTGGCCGTCAGGCTGGCCGGCTGGCTACGAGTGAAACCTGTTGCTGTTGCAGTGCTTGAGACGAGCAATGGGAAGCAGTAGCACAGGCCACAGGTACTTAATGCTGTGTCGCACTATTCTGAGTGGATGAAGCCTAAATCTTGGCTTCAGGATGAAAGAGAAATACAGAGGTAACTTGTTCCTTGATCATGTCTTTTTCCTCCTGGGTTCCCAGATGGATGGGAGTGTAGATCTTAAGATGTAAATCTTCACACAGTTTCCAAGCTGTGGAAGCTGAGAGACTTCAATCTGAGGGGCTGTGAAAGTGGCAAGTTAAAACCTTCCCAACCGACCGAAACCTCTTATGCACCCCAACATTTGCCACACAGGGAAACATGCTAACTTGTTTTATTCCATGTTTTCTTCAGGAAGTTGAAAGGGTTGAAGTGATTGGAATAGTTATTTTTTTGTCTATAATTAGCTCCCAGTGGCTCTCAGTATTTAGGTCTGTTGGTTGTTTTTAATGTGGAGGTTGGACAGGGCACTGACTGTGAGATAGGGAGTTGGTGGAATGTATGCCTGTTTGGCTTCTTTTAATCGGCCAAAATCTTCTGGCTGATAAGGAGGAAAAAGATGGAAGAGGAGCGGGGTCCCTGACATCAGAGGTGCGCACAGAATAGAGTCCTCTCTAGTGGCTGCGGAATTCCCCTCCCAAGAACAGATGCCAATACTGTAATAGTTTTGTGTAGTGTGTTAAAATGTAGTCTCTGTCGAGTACAGCTTATTGCTGCAGCTTATGAAATGGTCTCAACATTTTGTCATAGATTTGTCATATTTTGTTAACTGCTGTGTTTTAATATTTCAATTTATACACTTAGGGTTTGAGAAAAGTGGAGGGGGGGATGAAAAGTTTTAAAATAATAAAGTAATAAAAGAGAGTTGAAAAACTAAGGGTGTGATCAGACATGTGTGGCCTGCTACAAGGATGGGTTGGTTCACTTCTTTTTCTGGCAATCACACAATGTAATTCCTGGGGTGAACCCAGAGTGTTCCTACCCACACCTTTCCAGGTCCCTGTCAGGGACTTCTATTTTTTGGGGGGGGGGGCGGCAGGTGGGATTGCTGCCTTTGCATTCAATTCCAGCACATGCAGTCACCGGAAATGAACCAAAACAAGCCTTCAGCTGTCAAGCTCCTTTTTCTGTCAGTTTTCCATATTATGAAGTGACATAAGTAGCCACTTCAGGATATTAACAAATTAAACAGTTCCTCTACTCCTATGTGGAAGAGGAATTTTTTTAAAAAAATAGACTCTATTAAGGCAGTGCAGATGTGCTGCATCACCTTAAATATATACAGAAAACTTCCTTGTATTTTATTTTTATAAGACTAATATAGTCTAATTTTTTTACTTCTTTCCCTCTGAGGAGGAGCAGAGGGAGTGTTTAATTTGCCAATATCTTCATATGCCACTTCACAGTATGGCAAATTAACAGCAGAAGAAGCTGGAACAAATAGGGGTGCTTGAGGTCCAGTATGGCATTTGGATGTGAGGATCATACCAAATGGCATACTAGAGCCCCATATTCCTCTTTCACTATCTTTGTCATATGTCTATGTCAGGATACAAGATAGGCAGTTTCAAAATACAGTGGACCCTCGACTTACAGACGGCTCGACTTACAGACTTTTCGAGTTACAGACTTCTCGGCCGCAAAATTTAGATTCGACTTGCAGCCGGAGAATCGACTTACAGACCAGAAAAAAAACCAAAATGGAACAAAAATAGAATAAAAACTGCCAGTATGGGATTAATTGGTTTTCAATGCATTGTAGGTCAATGGAGATTCGACCTACAGACTTTTCGACTTGCAGCCACCATTCCAATACGGATTAATTCCGTAAGTAGAGGGTCCACTGTAACAGAACTCAAGGCACACTAAATGCCCCTTGTCTCACCCAAATCCAGAAAGTGGGAACAAGTCATCTCTAAAATCCCATTACGGTTCAAACTCGGGGTTTGAGTTCATTTGGAATGGGCTGGTGCAGACTAAATAGGGTCACTAAATGACCCTTATGTGTAAGAGGTTCTGGTGCCAACTCTGCCATGTTCTCTCCAAGGCTTTGAAATAATGTTTTTGTTTTGTTTTGTTTTTCCTGGACTTCAGCTCCCAGAGGCCCTCTGCGGGGAGAAAGGCAGGGTAGAAATAAATAAAATAAATAAAAAGTTAAATAAAAATAGACTTTTCCAAGTTATGTTTTTCTTTCTGCTTCCTTTATTTATTTATTTATTTATTTTATTTATTTCATTTATACCCCGCCTATCTAGTCAATTGCGACCACTCCTTAGTATATCCCTATACCTTTCTTGGCCTGGTACATTCCATAGAGGGGCGGTGGATCTCTAGAGTTTGCAGCCCAACACTTCTGGAAGGCACGAGGTCAAGGGAGGCTGCTGTTTAATGGCTAGGAGAGCTAGCTACTTTGAAGTATCATGGGAACGTTGGTGATACTAACCTTGTCCTGTTCCTCATAACCTGAAATGCTGGGTGGAGCAACTGCAAGTGTTGCCAGAAGTGTTAATACAGATACAGTGACTTGTGAATGGCAGGAAGGGGTGTGACTCAAGGAAATTATTACTCAGGTGGATGCAAGGCAGTGTAATTAGGCTGGAAAAGATAAGGAGTATTGTGTTGTGATTAGAGAAGCATTTTCTAACTTGTAGGTACAGCCTGCAAGTGGATTGCAGTGCTCAAGCACATGTAGCAAGCTTTGTAAGCAAAGCCCACCCAAATTAGTTTAACATTGAACTAGCACAGGGTATAGCTTTTACAGTTTTTTGATTTGTTGGCTTCTTGCTCATGAAACAGTGTAGTGCAGTCAGGCAGTTTGTGTTTTTACTTCCATATAAACTGAACTGTTAATAATTTTGTAAGTATTATCAGCAGTTCAACAAACTGCACATTAAATAAATTTTTGCTTGATGCCTCTATAATGATGATTATTATACAGTGCTGCCTCGCGTTACGATTGCTCTGTTTAACAACGAAACTGCATCACGATGAACTTTTTGCGATCGCAAAAGCGATCGCTTTACAATGTTTCCTATGGGGGAATTTCGCTTTGCGATGATCGGTTCCCTGCTTCGGGAACCGATTCTTCGCAAAATGGTGATTTTCGGACAGCTGATCGGTGGTTTCAAAATGGCCACCAGGTAAACAAAATGCCCCCCCCCCGCTGTTTTCTGGGACAGATTCCTCACTGCACAGGCAGCGAAAATGGCCGCCCTATGGAGGATCTTTGCTGTACCAGGACCAGCACAATGAATAATTTGAGATACTGTTGTTGGTCTTCCTAATTGCTGTCTGGCACCATGTAGATATGAGTATTGCATAGTTGGTCAAACCCATTAAGGTTTGGCTTGACAGTCAATCCGCTGTAAACAACAAATGAAAGCAAGGTTCCCTCTAATTTTTGCCACCTTTGGGTTCCAGCCACAACCAGAACCAAATGGGCAGCAACAGTGGCTGTGGGTGTGCAGCCCTGATGCAGCGCTGCACAGCCGTCCATCTGAGCAGCTTAGAGGGAATGTTGAATAAGAGGGTTTGAGGATCAATGAAAAACAAATGCAATGTGGATTGAAAGAGAATTAGAACTAGTAATTTTCTCATCTCATTCTCACCCAAATAATCCCTCCTACTAGGAAAAATTATTTTTGACTGCAGTTTCCAGAATCTTTCAGCCATCATGGTGATGCTGGCTGGGGGATGCTGGGAGTTATAGCCCCCAAAGTAGCCTTTCCAGACTCTCCTGCTTCTGACTGTCACTCTTTCAAACTCTCATTGTCTGCTCCCTCCAACCCACCTTCCACTTCCTTTAATGCCCTATGCTCAGAGCCATTTTCTTCCCTACCTCTCGAAACACAAATTCCAAATATGATTCACAGACACACTAAATGTTCTGTGTATGGGAAGCAAACTTTATGCATTGCCTCTAACCATCAGAAAGTGTTGCTGGTTGGCTAGCTCTTCTGTATAATGAAATTGTAGAGCCAAGTTCATAGAATCATAGTGAAGTTGGAAGGAGCCTACCAGGCCATTGTAGCATTCACCCTGTTTATGAATATTTATATTGAAATTTGCATGCACCAATAGGAGTTGGTGGGGGCGGAGTTAAGTGGGGGTGAAGAACAGAGGAGAGTGAGAGAGGAGAGTAGGCAGTTGAGAGTGCAGTTCCAAATTGAGATGAAGAAATTGGAATTAGCTGCCAATAACTACTACTACTACTACTACTACTACTACTACTACTACTACTACTACTACTACTACTACTACTACTACTACTATTATTATTATTATTATTATTATTATTATTATTATTATTATTATTATTATTATTATTATTATTATTATTCCAGTGTGGGAAATCTCTCAAATATCAATCTAAAGAAATTTCTCCAATACCAGAAAGGAGATTGTCCTGAATCTTTCCTGATTAATAAATTGAGAGAGCTTGTTGGGACTTCAGGGTTAAAGATGATGAGAGGGTGATAACTTCAAGGTCACAGATAGAGAGTTTTATCTGAGATCTATTCACTGATGCCTCTTGAACAAGCTAGAGACTTCAGAGCATCTCAGGAGAAAATTTCAATCAATTTCAAAGAAACCTGAGGAGTTTTTTTTTGTTTGTTTGTTTGTTTTGCTCAACTAGGGGCACGTTTAACTCAGTATCTTAATAAGTGACTCACCCCAACATAATTCCTGAAGAAAACATGTTGGAACAGGAGAGGGTCAGTCTCAAAGAGATTGTGGTGCCGAAGCCTCCCTAAGGAGCGCTTAGCACTTGGTCAGAGAGTTTGACAGGCCACGTGCTGAGGCAAGTTCCAAGACCTCAGCAGTGTGTAGCGTAAGACCCTTGAACAAGTCTGACCTTAAAAGAACACTTTACTTTTACCCAGTACTTTGCAAGTACTGACACATGGGCTTTATGATTCCTTAGAACACACAACAGCTCAGTTAGGTAGGACTCTTAAGAATATCCATGTAAGCTGCCCCGAGTAGACATTGTCTGGTGGGGTGTGTGTAAAAATCTAAGAAATAAAATTAGCCTCAAGGGGCTGTAACACCCTCCTCCACCCCCAATTCCCATGAAGATCCAGGTGTTTTATCTCTTCTCCAATTAGCTCAGAATGTGGGTCTTTCGCGGGCTCCTTGGTCCAACCTTCAGCATTATTTTGAACCATTCTGCACTGATCTTCAGAAAAACACTCTCATAGCACTTAGAAAAAAACATTTCAGTGTCTCTCAAATCATCTTCACACAGAACCTTTCTGGCTAGAGTAGCATTGAATTACCACGGGTGATCTGGTATATGGAGTGTAGCTGCGTCAGATCAAGTTTCAGCTCCTTGTCTGATTGGTTTGGATCTCTCAAAGCATGTGCAGAGTGTTTGCATGGTAATCCGCTTTCAGGGGAGGCAGATTGTAGCTCCTGGGGAAAGCATGGAAATCTCAACCACTGAAACTTTTGTTGAAAGACCCGGTTTAGGGAAACATCCTGAAATAAGAGAGACTGCTGATTTGGTGCTGATGAAAAATCCTAATAGTTCATCCTTTATTAAAGTACAAAAGGAAATAGCACCTTAAATAATTGCTTTGAAAAGGTTAAAGAGAATCCCATTCCACCGTCCACTGAACATCCAAAGAGGTATTGTGTGGACCAAGATGTATGTGGACCAAGACCTATTGTATAGAGAGGCTTTAATGGCACCTTGTAGGGGTGGAGAAGGGCTCCACAAACAGCTAATTGTCCCTGTTAAATACCAAGAAAAGATTCTGGGAAAAGCACACAAAGATGTATTTGGAGCACACATGGGAGTCTCTCGCACTAAGGAAAATGTCGCACAGAATTTTTATTGGCCAGGGATGGGACAGCAAATTAAGCAATACAGTATTGCTAAACCTGTGATGCTTGCCAGAAGTGAGGTATTGGAAATGACAAAAATAGAGCTAAACTTTGCCCATTGCCTATTATCTCAACCCCTTTCCAACATTTAGGTCTTGGCCTGGTGGGACCCCTACCCAGGGCGACTAGATGAGGAAATAAGTATATTTTATCCATTATTGATTTTGCCGCCAGATACCCAGAAGCAGTCCCCCTACGAAACAGAGATGGAAACTGTGGTGGATGCGTTAATTAGTTATATGTGTCGAATTCCACAGACCTGCCATATTAATGTTGAGACCCACAAAAGGAAATAAATTGCAGTTAGCGTGGATCGGACCATACACAGTGGTCTCCAAAATGAATGTGTCAGTTATATTCTCCAAAGAGTAAATAAAACCATGTATGGCCTGAGAGAGTATTTTTAACAAGACCTGGAAGGAACATAAATCCCATCTAGAGGTTGTGTTGCAAGGGTTACGAGATGCCGGTTTGATAGTGAAAGTGGCTAAATGTCAAATTGGGAACTCTGAAATAAGGTACCTAGGGCATCTAGTCAGAGGGGGAATGATCAACCCCCTAGATGCAAAGATAGGAGCTATTGGTACTTGGCCCACCCCGACTTCTAAAAAGAAAGTCCAAGCATTCCTTGGGTTGGCTGGATATTATAGACGTTTTGTCCTGAAGTTTAATGAGATAGCTGCTCTACTAACAAACTTAACCTGAGAGAAGCAAGCTGAAAACATCCCATGGAGGTCAGAGTGCCAGGTACCCTTCGATTGTCTGAAGAGGGCACTGACTTCAAAACCTGTCCTTATTGCACTGGATTTTGACCATGAGTTCATCATTTACATAGATGCGTTGAAGTGGGACTGGGAGCCTTGCTGTGCCAAACAGTGACTTATATAAGCAAGAAACTCCAACCTGTCAAGAGACATTTATCCACTGTTAAGTTTCCCCTCCTAAAACAAACTAATTAAGGAGGGAGGGATGTAGCATTCACCCTGCTTATGAATATTTATGTTGAAATTTGTATATACCTATAGGAGTTGGTGGGCGTGGAGTTAAGTGATGGTGAAGAATAGAAGGGAGAGAGGAGAGTAGGCGGTTGAGAGTGGAGGAAGAAGGTTAACCACATTGACTGGACTTTTATCACTTGTACCAATAAAAAAATTCTACTTTGTTCTTAACTGATACGTTGCCCGGACCTCTGTAATTAATAGTGAATAAAGTTGATGTAATCAACTGGTGGCAGTTAAACGACACATAGCTTGTGCCTTTACTTGGTGAAACAACCAAGGGACAGGCAAGAACGTGATAGCCATCAAGTCCAACCCCCTGCTCAATGCAGGAATACAATCAAAGCATATCTGCCAGGTGATTATCTAAATTTTTCTTGAATGCCTCCAGTGTTGGAGCACTCACCAACTCCTGAGATAACTGAAACTTTGTTGTACTGCTCTAACAGTTAGGAAGTTTTTCCTCATATTCCACCGAAATCTGGCTTCCTTTAACTTGAGCCCATTGTTGTGTGCCCTTCACTCTGGGATGACTGAGAACATATCCTGCCCCTCCTCTGTATGACAGCCTTTCATATATTTGAGAAGTGCTGTCATATCATTTCTCAGTCTTCTTTTCTCAGGGCTAAACATGCCTAATTCTTTCAGCTTTTCCTCCTAAAGATTGGTTTCCAGCCCCCTGATCATCCTTGTCACCTTCCTCTGAACGTGTTCCAATTTGTTAGCATCCTTCTTGAAGTGTGGTGTCCACAACCGGACACAATGCTCAAGGTGAGGCCTAACCAGTGCTGAATAGAGGGGGGCTAGCACCTTGTGGGATTTGGAAACTATATTTCCATTAATACATCCTAAAATAGCATTTGCTACAAAGAAGGCCCTGTTCCTGGTTACCTCCTAGGCTCAAAAGTGAGACATTGTAGAAATGTCTTCTTTATGGAAGACAGCCTCATATTTGAAGGTGGCCCTGGGCAAATTGCTGGCTGGTGGACCAGTTGCTCTGCTGGGGGATAAAGATACATTATGGTGACTATGGCTACATGAATGGGTGGACACCTGAGTCTTTATACGTTGTAAATTTCCCACAAAGTCCCAGAGTAAGACTAATCTGGAGTGTTGTCAGAAAGTGAAAGGGTGGTTAGGTCATGAGTTTGAAAAAGTTATAGTTCTGGACTACAGCTTTTTGAACACTACAGCCACAATATTCTAGGAGTTACAATCCAAACAAAACAAAACAAAAAAACATTCCTATCTCTGAGTAGATCCAGATTCCTGGCACAGCTTCAAGTGCTAGGCAAAAGGATAAATTGGGGGCGGAAGGTACAGGCTTAAGCAGTGCCCCTTGCCAAAGTAAGGAGGGCATGGGAGTCATCTGAAGATGCCAGATGCTTATGCTGTCTCTGAATGTAGTGATGTGGTGGTTAAAGTTTAGACTGGGATGTGGTAAATCCATGTTCCAGAGAATGTATAGGATGATAATCTCATCTAGTCACCTTCTTCTTGTTCTACCTAACAGAGATCTTGTAAGGAAAAGTGGGCCGGTGAGTACCCTGTGTATTGTCTTGAGACCAGTTGTTTGGCAGTGGTGAGTGCAGTACTGTATTGTTTGTCTCTGTCTTCCTCTGGCGTGGCTCACAGCCTACTTGGGTAGCAAGCTTAGGGCTACCCCAGGGTCAGTCATCCAGCCAGCCAGGTGGGAAAGCAATCCTGCCTCCTCAAACAGCCTGTCTCACTGCACACAGTTTTCCTACTTTTATGAGCTTGTTCCTTTTAAGGTTGTTCCTCCTGTCACACTCCCACAGTTTTCCATTTTAAATTGCTACTTAGTGGTAATGAGAATTCAAAAATAAACACAGGCTGATTCCTCATAGCTGAGGAGGCCTCTGCAGGGGCACTTAAAGGCAGACTGGCCCTTTCTTGTCCAGCAACTCTTATATACAGAATTAGGTAGATTTAAGAGCTAAGAGTCCTTCTGGATTAGATAGGGTCAGACCCACTTCAACCACAGTCCTGTTTCCTATGATTCCCAGTCACATATCTGGGAAGCCTGAAAGCCTTGTGATGGAAAGCTTTACAGGCTTACTCTCTCCTGCTGTTATCTTCCTAGACATTTTGCCACCTGAGGCAAAGGGCAAGAAGATGCTCCTCCTATTCCAGGTACACAAACTGACCAAATCAGAAGTTGACTTTTACTTCAAAACTGATGATGGAGTGGCGTTTTATACCCAGAGCTCAGGAAGGTTTTGCTGGACTTCACAGCCCCTCAAATGACCAGGGCAATGCTATGTTGGAGATTCAGGTAGTTAATATCCACTGCCTGGCTGACTTCCTCACTCTTTCTCATGGTAAGGCCAGCCTTGCAGGCAGTTGACATTTAGTGGTACACTGCATCTCACCATGGAGGTACCACACGATGAGCACGTGGTATTTAGTTATTTCTTTAACACAGGTACTCTCTCAAATAATTGAAATACACGTGTTCTGGAGGAGGTGGAGAAGTTGCTGCTCATCTGGATGCAAGAGAAGCAGCATGCAGGGGACACAAATGACTCTGATGCTTCTGCGCCTGCACCAGAGTCAACAGTGATGGAGGACATTGTTGCCTTGGGGAGGACCATGGGCCTCGAGGTCACAGAGGAGGACATCTGTGAACTGGTGGAGGGCCACGACCAGGATCTGTCCACCCAGGAGCTGGTCGAGATTCAGGCAGAGGCTATGGAGGAGCAGTCCTCTTTGGAAGAGGAAGAAAAGCCAGGCGAGGAACATCTGTCCACCACTAAACTGCTTTTAGAACAGTGGCAAAACTTGCAGACTCAAGCACAATGGTACCACCCAGACAAGGCTCTGGCACATGACCTTTCAAACACATATGATGAAAGGATCATGTCCCCTTTCAGAGGGATGCTGAAAAGGCGGCAGAAGCAGCTGACCATAGAGAAGTTCCTCATGAAGAGGCCAAGACAGGAAGAGGAACCTGCGGCTTCTACCAGCGGTGCCCAGTTGCCTTCTTCCTCCTCCTCGTCCTAGAAGCCTTGAGGTCAAGCCTTCAAGCCTTCTCCCAGTTGACCATCGTTCGGGCCATCGCCAGAGAGACCCTCCGCAGCTCTGGGAATGTAAAAGACTGCTGCTGTGATGTGGAGACAGTTCTGTCTGCCTCCGATTTCCTCACTTAAAACACTGGTCCTGGTGGTTTAGAGACTTCAGCCTCACTTTTTCACTTTAAAATGTGAAATGTAAAAAGTTTCTGTACTGTTGGTGTCTGTATGTTTACATGCCTTGAAAATGCACTTTCTCAAGAGTTTTGCACAATCCAAGGACTGTTAGTGACTGTTTCTGTTCAGTTTCATGAAGGCAAATGTTCCTGCCTCATGTTTGCTGATTTTTAAATGTTTTTCTATGATGTTTAAAAAGTTAGTTTTTTGATTGAAAATTTTTAAATCATCTGCACAATATGTATGGCTTTAAAGAGCACTTAATAAACCCTTTGTAAACCAAATTTGACTTTGTTCTCACTTTTTTTGCCCATAGGAACACATTAATTAGATTTCAATGCATTTCTATGGGAAATCATCGCGTTTCGCAAGATGAATTTTTCTCAAGATGACATTAACCGCAGAATGAATTAAATTCGTCTTGCGAGGCACCACTGTGTTGTTGTTGTTGTTGTTGTTGTTGTTGTTGTTGTTGTTGTTGTTGTTGTTGTTGTTGTTGTTGTTGTTGTTTTATTTTTATTATTATTATTATTATTTAGTTTCCAGTATTTGCCAAGAATTCCCCAGACAGAATTCTGGAAGATGCAGACCAAAAACAGAAGTTTACACTCCAGCTCTCTTTACCTCCATGTTCTACATACCTCCTTCTCCTTTCAACAAGAAGGAAAGTTGTGTTGGTGCTTCCTGAGAGTCTAAGCCTCACTCTGAGGCATTCTTTGAAGGGGAGTTCATTGGGAGGCATTTTCTACAGATCCTAATAAACAGCAGGACTACAACTCCCAGAACCCCCAACCAGCATGTGTTCTGCGTTCATGGGTTGTGCTGGCTGAGGGATTCTAGGTGCTGTTGTCCAAAAAAGTAACTCTTCCAAGCTCCACCTGTTTGCACATCTTGGTAAACAGAATTTGCTCTGAATTAGGAATTCAGTTAGAGAATGTTTGCATGCAAAAATAGGAGGGAATATGCAAGCACAATCCTGTCTTTGTTTGTGATGACTGAATTGGTGTGTCTGTCTCATGCCTTTGGCTCCTTGTTTATATTTTGGGAATACAGACCTAAATAACAGAATTGTAAGTATAGTCAGGATATTTCATGAGCAGTAGTCTGGACATTTTCAAAGCTTAGGTGGACAGAGCAGAGGTGTGGTATAGTAGAGAAAGAGAGGTAGTTTGCTAAATGTATCTTAACTTAAAATTATATAGAGAGGAATGATGTGGTATTGGACATAGCACTTAATAATGTATTAAAAGATTTAGGAGAAGTGTTGCATAGTCTGGATATCATGGTTACTATCCAAGCAGGTTGCTCATTGTTATTTTAGGAAACTAAAGTAAGACAGAGGTCATAATAGTTTCCTTAAAAGTTGCTTGGTGAAATCACAGATGACATCACAGATGAACAGGGGTCTGAGTTTAGTTCTAAATTGCTTATTCTGGTCTAGAGCATGAAAGTGCTTGTGAAAAATGAACTCTGCAAGAAGTTTTGGCTCCTAAAGAGTTGTCAAACGTAGGTGGTATGATGACTCCTTAGCATGGCAGGAAAAGCCCACCCAAGGTGGAGAGATGCTGGAGGGGTAAGCAGTCACTTCCTTCAATTGTTCTGCTTTTCTGAGAAGGCTTTTGTCAGACAGGAAGGCTTTTGTCTATCTTTAAAACAAATCTCATCCACACTGCTAAATTGAGATTTTTTCAGCTCAGGGATTTGTTTTTGTTTTTATTTTTTTTTAAACAGTGATACCAACGCCCAAAATCCTGCTCTGACGGCAAACTGAAGTTTTGTGGCTAGAATACATGATATGGGCATCCATGTTTTTCCCTGAACTCTGTCTCCACAATTTGGATTTCATTTGTTTTATTGAAAGACTGGAAAGTAGGAGAGAGACACTGGGGAGATGAAAGCATCAGAAATATCACTATGGCAACATCCTGATGGCCATGGATGAACTGCTACTGTGCTTTTTGTTTTCTAGGGTTTATGTGATAGCCAGAGTTGGGTAGTAGTTTGAACATTGGACTGAAACTTGGAGGGCCCGGGCTGTAGCTCCACTGAACCATGAGACTTACTTTGGCTAGTAGTCCCTCACTCACAGCCTTCCCCACTTTGTGGACTTGTGAGGTTAAAATGGGGAAGAATAGAATTCTGTGTTTCACCTTGAGCACAGTGAGGAAAGGTGGGCTCTAAATTTGACTAATTAATAAATGTCCATAGTACCATCCAGTACCGTAGGAAGGAAACCAATTCTCTCTCTCTCTTTTTTTTTCCTTTGGAAACCAAAACGACAGGTAAGTACCTCCCCCATTCTCTCCCCACCTCCATGATTATCAGATGATTCCTGGCAGTGTAATTGCTGATAACTCCATGGCTGTTCCATAGTGTAGGATCAGGTCTATCTGGCCCAGTATTGTCTGTTGTAGCAACAGCACCCCAGGGGTGCCTTTCATGTCGTCTGTTACCTGATGTGTTTTGACTGAGGTGCCAAGGGTCAAATGCAGGACTTTTTAGTAACATGTGCTCCAAGTATGCAGGCAGTCGTCTCTTAAGTATGCAAAGGTCACAGTTCAAAGCAAGCACGAGTGGATGTGGGAAACAGGAAATGTGCTGGGTATATAACATGTACTTCAAAACTACAATTCGGGCTGTTAACAGCTTCCTTCTTGGTGAAAACAGCCCTTAAGAACTTTTTAGTTTTTCACAGTAACCTTAGGACAGACCTGGGCAAAGTGCAGCCCAAGGGCCACATACAGCCCGCGAGCTGCTCCTTTCCAATTAACAAATTTATAATAGAAACAATCATAACATCACTGTTTCATTTTATTTTTAAGTAAAGTTGGTTTGGCCCCCAAACACAGTTCAGATTTTTCATGTGCCCCCCCATAGAAATTAATTGCCCACCCCTGCCTTAGGAGATACTTATGATCATGTCATGTCCATAGATATAGATAGTTTACACAGTTACTGCTCAGGTAGTAGTATAGGAATCTGGTTGGCTATAAAATTATAATTTCCAGCAAAATTAGAATCAGGGCCATTTCTGAAAAGCAAACATTAAAAAAGATTTAACAGACATTTCCCCATGCCACACACTTCTATGAATGGACTGCAAGCTAAAGGTCTGTAGCCTGATGCTCACTACCCTTGAAGATCTCACACCTCAGGGTTTTTGGGAAAGCATGGCCTTTTAAAATAGCATTGTAGCCCATAAAGCATCTGTGGGCTACCTATGAGTCGTATGCAGATCTCAGACAGTCACCACATGGTCTACCGATGTTCTGCTCACTATTTCCTGCAGCCACACCAGGCAACAGGAAAAATCCCACTCCTCCTGTGCAAAGAACTTGATCAGGATCATTCAGAGGGGAGCATTAATTTTTTCTCTCCTGTGAGCGATTTGGGTATAGAGACCACTGATTTCCTGTTGTTTGTCCACCACTCCAATTTTTCTTTCCCCTAATCTCAGTAGACAGAGGATGGAGAGTTAATTCTCATCTCTATATGGTTAGCTGTGGGTAGAGCATGGGTGCAGCTACCAACCCACCATCCTACATCAGATATAACACTTGGATCCACAATTTGCTGATTGTGGCTTTCCTGCGTGTGGTGCTTGGCATGCTCCTTTGTCCCTCCATTTGTTCCTCCAGCCTCTCATTTCTCTCTCTTGAGTGTGGAGTATGGAGTGTGTTAGTTAAAATATCTTTTCCTGAGCCTTGAGATCCACCTTTTCCTCTTTATGCACGCAAACTCTCAAAGATCTTGTAAATGTAGTCCAGGATGACGAATCATACTCTGAGAGGGTTTATCAATGGCTCCTTCTCAAACTGTGAAAAAGTAACAAGTCGGGTACCTCAAGGCTCAGTCCTGGTCCTGGTGCTCTTCAATATTTTTATTAATGACTTGGATGAGGGAGTATGGGGAATGCTTATCAAATCTGTGGATGACACAAAATGGAGTAGAATAACTAAAACCTTGGAAGACAGGAACAAAATATCTTGATAGGCTTGAGCACTGGGCTGAGAACAACAGAATCAAATTTAACAGGGATAAGTGCAGAGTTAAAATGTAGATCAAATGCTGAATATGAGCCAACAGTGTGATATGGCTGCAAAAAAGGCCAATGGTATTTTAGGATGCATTAAGAGAAGTATAGTCTCCAAATTTCATGCGGTGCTAGTTCCCCTCTATTCAACACTGGTTAGGCTGCCTCTTGAGTACTGTGTCCAGTTCTGGATAATGTATTTTAAGTAAGATGCCAACAAACTGGAGCAAGTTCAGAGGAAGGTAACAAGCATGATCAGGGGACTGTAAACTAAACCCTATAAAGGCTGAGGAAGGGCAGGATCTGTTCTCAGTCATCCCAGACTGTAGGATATATACCAATGGACTCAAGTTATAGGAAGACAGATTTAGGCTGAATATCAGAAAAAGCTTCATAACTGTTAGAGCAGTACAACAATGGAACCGATTACCTTGAGAAATGGTGAATGCTCCAGTGCTGGAGCCATTGAAGAGAAAATTTGGACAGTCATCTCTCAAATCTGCTTTGATTCATGCATTGAGCAGTATTGGACTTGATGGCCATATAGGCCTCTTCCAGCTCCATTATTCTATGATCTAACTCCATTATTCTTTTATTCTAGTTTCTCACAATTTTGCCTAGAATCTTTTCTGCTTTCATGGAAAGCTTTGCTCACCTTAAAAAGAAATAAAAATAAACTCAAATTCTTGATGAGTCACAGCAGACTTAGATGACAAAATAGTTTGTGATTTACCAGTTGACTTAGCAGAAGCCTTGCCATATTTTGGGAGCTTTTGTGCTAGCGTGCTTTGTCTAGAACCTGGAAAATCAACAGTTAAACTTGGAACAGGCTGCATTGTGTACCTTCTGACTGGATGTGTTCTTCCTCTCCCGTTCTCTCTCTCTTCCTCAGACCCAGTGCCTCCATTTTGGGCTGTTCTCTATTTCTCCTTTGAGGGCTTGCTTGTCCAGTACACTCTTTAATTTGGAAAAGTAAACTTGATCTACATAGGTAGCGAATGAAATGTGATAATCTTGAAGTGTCAGAGTGGATGATACTACAACAGAAATGACTATGGGCAGTCATATTTTTGAATGATTCTGCAACAAACCTAGCATCTTCCTCTCTGCTGAGATAGAATGATTGTCATGGTCTTGTTTCTCCTAGGAAACTGTTTCCTTAGTACTTGGGTCCTCTAGACGTCCTTATTTACACCATGGTAGGGAAACATGCAGCTCTCTAGAATTTATTGGATTACAACTCCTATCAGCCCTGTAGCCATTATAACTAATGGGTAAGAGATGGTGGCAGTTGCAGTCCATCAGCCTTTGAAAGGGAGCATCCTCCCTACCCTTTCTTTGGACAAAAAAATATTTTCAAGTACAGTGGTGCCCCGCATGATGACGATAATCCATTCTGTTAAAATCGCTGTACAGCGAAATCATCGTCATATGAAAAAACCCATTGGAATGCATTGAAAACTGGTTAATGCATTCCAATGGGGAACTACCTCAACGTCCAGCTAAGATCGCCCATAGAGAACCACCAATCAGCTGTTTAAAATCACTGTTTTGCGAAGCTTCTGTCTGGGAAAAAGCCATTTTGCGAAGGGAAGCAAGCCATTTTGCGGAGCTAGAAAAATCATCGTTTTGCGAACAAACGGTTCGTGAAGCAAGGACTTAATCAACGTAAAGCGAAAATCCCCCATAGGAAACATTGTTTTGCGATCGCAGTTGCGATCACAAAAAAGTCATTGTCAAGCGATTTCATCGTTTAGCAGGGTAAGCGTCTAGCGGGGCACCACTGTAGCAAGTTTCTCTGGTACAGCAGTTCCTAACCTTGGGTACCCAGATGTTCTTGGACTACAACTCCCAGAAATCCTAGCCATCACAGCTAGTGGTGACGGCTTCTGGAAGTTTTAGTCCAAAGACATATGGGGACACAAGGTTGGAAACTACTGTTCTAAGGTTAACTTTTAATTTAGTTATACCTTTTTAAAAATAAAATATTCAAGGTGACTGTGATTGGGTTCTGGCTTTGCCATAGACAGTTCCTCACCTTTTGGTGTACACATAACAGGAGACAAGGGGTTCTGTAACAACGGTTTATTTTGTTTCAACTAAGTTGTATGAACTTAGAAGGTCCAACGGAACCATTAACAAGGGGACGTATCTGTCCAAAAGTCCTTTAACTCGGGGATGTAAAACAAGTTCTTTAATGTGGGTACATTCCAAATCTCACTTGATCTGTGGGTTTCCACAAGGTTTGGCTCCAAGACCATGGAAAAGGTCCAGTGACCAGGGTGTCAAGTCCAGTCACCCTTGGGAGGCATCATGGGGGATCGATTTAGGTAGTACCACCTTCGTCCAAGGACCTTCCTTTCCCCTTTGGTGCACATATGCAGTCCCTTCCAGTGGCTCTGCTTCATCAGTCTGCACTTCAATTCGGGCTCCTTCTCCTCCTTTGGGCTTCTGCCTTACCTTTTCCCCTCCAAGAGTAGGTTTGGGAAGTGACTTATACTGCTGTCACCTCTCTATCTCCTCTAAAGGGAGTTTCATTTGGACTTTTTCATGTGACCATGGATCTCCTAGCTCTGGCCAGTCCCAACTGATTGGAATGTCCTCCTCCTTCCCTCTGTAGGTTTTTATCCCTTCCTCCCAATCTCCCTTTCTCCCCCTCTGTTGTCAGAAACCCCTCCGCTATTGCTTGATTTCCTCCATCCAATATATCACCATTCTGCTTTCCTTCAGCTCTCCCACATTTACTTTCCAGTGTCTTGCATTGAGCCATCACAGGCAATAGAGTATAAATTGTGCCAAACCCTTTCAATTTAAACAATGGAGGTGATAGCTCACTCCTGGGTCCAGCATTTGCCACTGTGTCCTTTTTACAGTGACTCATAAAATAACATTAAAATGTTTTTTAAAGGACCAATAATAGCTTTTAAAAAAGGAAATAGAAGTGCTGGAAAGAACTGCTTAAACCAGGATTTTGTACATTGTGTTGATATCATAGGTGATTGGAATGCAAAGGTCAGAAATAAACAGAACCAGTCTTCATTGGAGACGTTGACCCAGGACTTAGAAATGAAACAGGAAGGAAACTCATGGAATTCTGTGATGCCAGCAACTTGTTTATTGCAAATTCATGCTTTAGGCAGCCAAACAGGTAACTGTACACATGAATGTCACTAGATGTACAGTAGAGAAATCAAATGAAGTACATAATTGGAAGCAAAAGGTGGAGAGACTATGTTCTCTCTTCAAAACAAGACCAGGAGCAAGCTATAGTACGGACTTTGAACCTGTTAATATCAAAATTTGGAGTAAAGCTGAAGAGGAACACTCAAATGATCACAGAGCCAAAATAGAATTTCAGTAATATTTTCTATTGAATTTAAACCCCATATAAAGAACCAAGGGCAGTTATAAGAAGACTAGAGAAGATCCTGAAGTTTAAGGATGTGTCACTGGGCACCTAGGTCAAGATAATCTGTATTGTGATATCCCTGGCTACTATGTACGGATGTGAAAACTGGACAGTGAAGAAAGACAATGGGAAAAGAATTGATGCATTCAAAATGTGGTATGGAAGGAGAACTTTACAGGTATCATAGGATTCCAGAAAAATGAGGGTCCTAGAAGCAAAAATTAATAAAGCCTATTGTCTTTTGGGAAAGCAGGACTCACTGTAAAGTGCATTAATTTGGGAAAAGTTGAAGGAAGCTAGAAAACAAAGAGTGAATATGAAGTGTATTAAATTAAATAAGAGAAGCCTTGAGTTTGCAAGATCTGAGCAGAACTGCTAATGGTAGGAAGTTTGACGGATAATTAATTCGTAGGGCCATAACAAGTTAAAAGTTATACATTGGGAAAGCGTTCCCAGTTTTTCAGAGATACCATTTTTCAACCTTGTATCTGTTAATCTTCAGGCAAGCCAAGTGTTGATAAACAAACGCTGCTGTTTTGACTGCATTTGTTATGAAAGGCACTGTTTCTCATTTCTCCTGAATTTTTGTTCGTACCATTTAAAGAACTGTGTTTTTTTTTTTTTTTTAGATTGAGCAGGCTTGGAGTTACTTGAAATACTTTATTTTGAAAAGATAAAATTAACATAGGACTCATTTTCAAAAAATTAGACTGTACTACTTAATACCTCTCAGACTTAGTTACAGAGATAATTAAACTGCTGTTAAATACAAGAGAGACTGTAATAACATTGGTTCTTAAATCCGTCTGTGATGGTTGAACAGGGACTTGGGAAACTCTCTTAATGGCCTTCAAGTTACAGGAAGCCAGATTGAATATCAGGAAAAACTTCCTGTTACACTACAACACTGGAACCCATTACCTCTGGAAGTGTTGTATGCTCCAACACTGAGAGAATTCAAGAGAAAATTATAGATAGGTAAAGGTAAAGGTTCCCCTTGACAATTTTTTGTCCAGTCATGTTCGACTCTAGGGGACGGTGCTCATCCCCGTTTCCAAGCCATAGAGCCAGCATTTTGTCCGAAGACAATCTTCCGTGGTCACATGGCCAGTGCGACTTAGACACAGAACGCTGTTACCTTCCCACCGAGGTGGTCCCTATTTATCTACTTGCATTTGCATGCTTTCGAACCGCTAGGTTGGCCGGAGGAATAGATAACCATCCATCAAATATACTTCCATTTGAATTTCTGCATTGAGCGGGGGGGCTGGACTGATGGACTTATAGGTCCCTTCCCACTCCAGTATTCTATGTTTGTGTGACCTTGTCCAATTACTGTGCCTCAGTCTGATTTCCCTCACAGACATTGGGGAAAGGAGAGCAGATTATTTGGCTTTAAGGTCATTGTAAGGAAAAGTTGAAAAATGTAACTAATAATTTAAATACACCTATTTTTATCCGTTTCCACATAACAAAAGCATGCATTTATGTTTTCTGTATATTTCCTTAAGTTAGAAACAAAACAAGAAAAATGGGAACGTCTGACCTACTAGCCCATTGTGTCAGCTCTGTTCCTCTTTAACTTGGTTCTATTTTAAGGCATATTCTTAAAGAAATTACCTTTCCTCAGCCAGCCTACTAGCAGCACCTCTGTTGTCTGCAGTACCAGTTGCTGATTATGTATGAAATGCTAGGAATGCAGGAGTGGAGCCCAACCCTACAGGTCCTGGGAAGTGTCCCGTGTGCTTCACGGGGAGTCTGTTCAGGATTCCATGTATTGTTCTAGACCTCAAAGACCTGAGTGAAATTCTTGCACCCCAGACTGGCTTGCCGTTCACCTTCCAGATTTCATGTCCTATGGACCCAAAGATCTTATGAATATTTTTGGAGTTGGGCACTAACATAACTGTGCAGGTAGGTTCTTGCAATTGACATGTTTTCCCCTCCTATCAGTGCTGATATTTTAATAATTATTAGGATGATATATAATAATATTTGTCATCAAGTCAATTCTGACTTATGGTGATCCTAGGATTTTCTAGGTACAGTCAGAAATGGTTTACCATTCCCTTCTTCTGGGGTCAGTCTGGGACTGCGCAGCTTGCCCAAGGCTACCTAAGCTGGCTCTACTCCCAGGAGGCACAGTAGGGAATCAGGCTCCCAAACTTTGGCTTCACGGCCAGATACTTAAACCACTGAGCTATCCAGCCAGCAAGGGCTGTAATGATTGATTTAGGCTTCTTTTGTTGTTACCTGCATTCTTGTATTGGCCATAGGGGGTCATCCTCCTCCTCATTCCAGAGTGGGGCAGCTCGCTGGATCATGCTGACTTGGCAACAGTATTCCTTGCTTTGTCACTGTCGCTTGTAAATACTCCCTGAGGTCAGTGTGGGCGACACGGCATGGCTCACTCAATGATCTGATTAAATAGCCCCAACGGAGAGAGGTGTAATCTGCCAAAAGGTCTGTTTGGGATTACGGTTCCTTCGTAATGAATGTAAGTGGGCCAGCATTGCCCTAGAAAACAGGCTAGAGCTGAGAAAGAGGTAGTGTGGCTGCTGCAGAGTGCTCCTAAACTGTAAGGTGGCTGGCTCTTGCGTCTCATGGGTCAACCAACTCTCCTCGGTTCCGGGATTCTGGACTGGAATGCCTATAAGCACCGGATCCACTGCCATGGAGGCGTTCAATCATGGTGACCGAGTTACTCAGCGAGAAAAACCTTGCGGCTCCTGTTCTCTGAGTGCGGATGCCAGCTGACTTGGATTGGCCTTTGTTCAGGTCTGTATGGCTCTGAATGCAAGTGAGAATTGCCCAAACTAACTTGTATGGGTTATCTTTTTCTCTTCTGCCACTTAGGCTGGCCAGGAAGCTGTTAGCCAAAAGCTGCCGTGTTGACCGTGCTCTTGGTTAATTTGTGCTGCTTGCTGTGTTATCCATTTCCCCCTTCCTCTTGTTGTTCAGCATTTGTAAAGGAGATGGACAGATGGGATTGCAAATGGTTCTTTATAATAACGTATTTGGGTCAATCAATAATCTTTGTCAGGTATTATTACACATTTTGAAACTATGCTTTGTTTAACTCTGGAATCAAAAATGTTTTGTGCTTTGTCCTGCAGAGGACAGACTCCCTGTATGTTTCTCCTGTAGTCCAATCAAATGCTAGTCCTGCCAATATATGAAAACATGGACCATGCTCTTTTTCTTCTTTGTTTTCCCCCTCCCTTTAACTAGCCAACAGAAAAGGTTGATTTGAACAGAATCAGTGAAAAACATTGGAAAATGTAATAGTATCCTGTGCATTAATAATAATGTGCCATCAAGTCAGTTCGTACTTAAGACAATCCTTTTCAGGTTTTCTAGGTGAAGAGTACAGTACTCAGAAGTGGTTTACCCCTCCCTTCTTCTGGAGGCATTTTGGGACTGTGTAGCTTGCCCAAGGTGACACAAGCTGTCTTTTCTGGAATGCACAGTGGGGAATCAAACTCCCTGTCTCCAGCTTCACAGCCGGATACTTAACTAACTCACTCAGATATCCAGCCATCTACCCTGTGCATTAGGTGATCACAAGATTGAAATACAATAAATTACTGCCTGACCAAGATCAACCAATAAGTCAGTATATACATTTATACTATAGTTCAAACAAAAAAAAAATCAGAATAATCTGTTCTACTGTGTGCTGCAACAGTTAGGTTTATAAGCCATGCTTGATAGTATACTATGGAATGTTGCAGTCTCTCAAATAACACATGGATGTATTTTAGTTCCTTTTAGTAGTATTACGTATATTTTCTTGATCTGTTTTCCACTAGAATATTATGATCCCCTTTGTCTTATTTTTTGCTACAGTCAGTTCAATTCACATAATCTCCCAGGCATATTCTGTATCAGGTACTACAGTAATACACATTGTGGTGGTTCTGGGGAATGTAAAAAAATCCAGAATAGAGTACTGGATATAGAATCCAGATTTTTATAAAGCTCTGCAGTGCTAAGTTTCTTGTCCTTGAGACATAACAAAATACATTTTGAAATGTGTGAGCATTTACGAAGCCTATGAGGGGCTGCATAGGATATCCAGTCATGTGGAGATTTACTGCTCTTTGGTTCTTCTCTCTTCCTTTTCCCAACTTTGCTGTTCATACAGCCAAAATAAAGCATGCACACTTAAAAGAAATAGGCAAACTAGCTCCCTTTGCATAATTCAGAGATATTGCACTACCCTTCAAAGTGCAGAATTTAATATATGTTGGGCAAGGTAGGTACAACTAGGTTTACAGAGTGCTAAAGCAGAACCAGAGGGAGCTACTGGGAATATTGAGAATCAGGAGTCCAAATAAACCAATTACAAAAATGCCCGCCTGCTCCAGACCTCAACCATGGCTTTTACATGATGCTTTATCCCTGCCCATCTGCTCAGTGCTGTGGGGTCTTTGGGAGACTCTAGTCTGACTCAGCAGGTCGTCTTCAGAGGGAGCTATGACCAAGACTGAGGGCTAGGAGGAAATGCTAGGAGGCGGGCAAATTCCTCTTCGCAAACTGCTCTTCAACACCCTTAAAGCCTGAGCTTCCCCACATGGAATGAGAAAGAACAATGGAATGTTTTTAGAGCAAGCAAGGTGTTGACTCTGGACCTCAGTCCACTTATTACCTCTTCCAGAGTGCAGTCAGCATCTTTTCCCATTTCTCCACCAGTTATATTCCATTTCAGCCTTTAGGTTTCAACTTTTGATGGTCAATCCATATTGGAAGGAGTGCTTAGTAGTAAGTGGGCACAGATGCAATGCAGCAGAATCATAGAATAACAAGAGTTGGAAGGAGCATATAAGGTCATTGAGTCCAACCCTCACCTTTATGTTTTATGGAGAGAGAGGCTCCCTTGGAAATGTGATCCTTGTTACCATCAGAGAGCCTGTTTGAAATACGGGCAGGAAAGAGTGAGGTAGCATATTTTCTGCAGTTTATTGAGTAGTTCTGTGTGATATACTGGATAGAGCCTGGGTTCTTAACTGGTGGTCCTGGGGGTCTGTGATGCTTTCATAGGGGGTCTGTGGAGGCTTGAAGAAATGTTATGATCTTTTGCAGTTAAAACAGAAAGAAAGAAAGAAAGAAAGAAAGAAAGAAAGAAAGAAAGAAAGAAAGAAAGAAAGAAAGAAAGAAAGAAAGAAAGAAAGAAAGAAAGAAAGAAAGAAAGAAAGAAAGAAAGAAAGAAAGAACAAAATCTTAATCTCCCTTGCTTTCTGTAAAACTTGCCTTTTCTAACCTACGGCCTCTATTAAAAACAATTAAAAGTAAAAATCAGTTTTAACTCTATTCCATCTAGTTTTTGCATCTTGCCATGGTGTGTAGACAGATGCACATTTGCTTTTGATAATGATAATGGAATCATTCCAACAAAAATAATATAATAGGAGTGTGTGCATTAACAGATTAACTTATTCCCCCTTCTCTCCAAAATTGAAGATCCTTCATGAGAAACTTTAAATAAACATTTGATGTATTTTAGGGTTTTAAATCTTTAGTTAAGTCTTGGTGGTCCACAGCAACAAAAGATATTTAAAGGGGGTCCATGGTAAATAAAAGGTTAAGAACCACTGAGATAAGAGTATTGGACAAGGTAGACCTGGATTGAAATCACCAATGCTGCACACAGAGTGTCTTTGAACCAAAGTTCAGAATTTTAGTTTAAAAATCAATTAGTCAGAAATTAGAAAGTTAGCTTGTTGCTATAAATGTTGGAAAACAGAAATCTTTAGTTCATGTAACACATTTATAAGATTAAATGTTAATTCTTCCCCAACAGAAGGAGTGTGTCATTCCACATTCCCATCCCCAAAGAGAAGAGATCCTGTATCTAAACTTCCAAAATTAAATTTATATGTGGTAGTCCAACCTCGACCATGTTGGTACATTTGGACTATAATAGCCAGACACTATCATTGCAGTTGTTAAAAGTTAGTGGTTCTCATTGTTTACAGCTCAAAATCTCCAAAATGTTGGTCCTCAAATAACAAATTTGCTATGCCCAATTACATTCTCTAATCTGGCAGTCTAAGGTCTGACCGAAATCACAGGCCTAAGTGAAAATGGACAAAAAGATCTTGTTACCCCACATCCAAGGTGGTGGTTGCATTCGTAGTTACTGATTCCTAATGCACCCACATTCATTCAAAGGGGTCCTCATCTGAAAAGAAATACAGCTTCACTATCCAAACTGCAATGATTGGTGTAGTTCCACTCGAAAAGCCTGTCTAGTCTGAAGAAAAGAGGCTGCCCCATTGCTGGAGGCCCAGTTGCAGAATTGGTTATTTGTATGAAATGATTCACAAACAGCCAGGTAGCACCATTTTGAATCTACTTTTTTTCCCTGTCCAGTTCAACAGTACCACTTCTGCAATAAGAAGAAACACCCTATTTGTAGTAACAGGTGTTTTTCCATGCTCATCAATTGTTCCATTTTTTTTGTTTGATTGATTGAAACAAAATTTTGCAGTCACCACGGCCAGCTCAGTTGGGTCTTCAGCATTAAACAGATATATTTCCCCCCCTCTGGTCTGAATAATAATAATAATAATAATAATAATAATAATAATAATAATAATAATAATAATAATAATAATAATAATAATTTATTGCACCTTGTAGGCCACGCAACTCATCCATGTGAATTTTTCTGAAATTCTTCTTTTTTAATTATTTTCAAAAGCGTTTTTCCTGTGATACTGAATGACAGTGGTTGAGATGGCGATGTTGTTTTTGTTGTGTGCTGCAAGTCGCCTCCAGCTGATGGCTACCCGATGAGTGAGCAATCTCCGAGATGTCGTGTTCAGCTCTTGTAAACTCAAGCTTGTGGATTCCTTTATGGAACCAATCCGTTTCATATTTAGTCGACTTATTTTTCTGCTGCCTTCAGTCTTTCCTAGCATTATAGTCTTTCCCAGATAATCTTGCCTTCTCACGAGGTGCCCAAAATATGACAGTCCCAGTGTCATCATTTTTGCCTCCCAGAGATAGTTCAGGCTTGATTTGCTCTAGGAACCACTTATTTATCTTTCCAGCAATCCAAGTTATCTGCAAAGCTCTCCTCTAGCATTTCAAACAAATCATTTTTTGCTGTGAGCTTTCCTTACTGTCCAGCTTTCACACCTATATAAGGTGATCAGAATTACGGGAGCGTGGATGATCTTGTCTTGGTCTCCAAGTAACACATCCTTTCTAATTCCTTCATTGCCAACCTTTCAAGTTAGCCTTCTGATTTTTTGGCTGCAGTATCCTTTTCGATGATGATTAAACTAAGATATACAATTTTTTTTTAACAATTTCAGTTTCTTCATTGTCAACATTACAGTTGTGTAGTCTTCTGTGGTGATGATTTTGTCTCCTGTTCAGTTGCAGTCCTGTTTAGCATTTTCTTCTTTCACTTTCCCTGACAGTTGTTTCATGTCATTGCAGCTTTCTGCTAGTAAGATGATATCATCTGCATATCTTAAATATTGATGTTTCTTCTACCAATTTTCACTCCTCCTTCATCTGAATCTAGTCTGGCTTTCAGTGCAATATGTTCTGCATACAGATTGAACAGATAAGGGGTACTGTTCATAAGAATGCAAAGGTAAACTACTACTGAACTTCGTTTACCATGATAATCTGTAATAAGACAGTCCAAAATGAAACAAGAGATAGTGCTAGAAGATGAGACTCCCACGTTGGAAAGTACTCATTCAGAAGAGTAAAAATGCCCACATTGTAAGGATTAGGGGGAAAAAATCAGACTTAGATTGCATCTCCCAAAAGTATGCTGTGTGTGGCATACCAGAAGAGAAAGATGGAAAAAAGTGCTCTGATTCCAGTGAAACCTTCCTTACAGTAAGAACTTTAGCACAACTTTTCCAAGAAGAAGCTGAAGTCAAACAGGATTTGTATGGCTAGACTGTTGCAAAACAGCATAAAAAAATCAATGGGTGGAAACAAGTTGGGGATTTATGATATATACAAGCTACAGTGGATATAAAATCTGACACATTTGAAGCGTTTTGGCAAAGATGAGTGGGCAAATATTGCCAGATCAAGATGTCCCATATTGATAGACTCATGCCCAAAAAGGCTGAGTGCTGTAATAAAATCGAAAGGTGCTCAACAAAGTATTAGTTTAAGGGTATGCATACAGATGCAACCGTATTATTTCAGTTTTTTATTTTTACTTCCCTCCACCTAAAAGATTTCAGTTTGTTGTTCAACTGAGTTGTACAGTTCATAGGTCTCATGAAAGGTGGGAAAAGTTCTGAAATCTTTGTCTCATTTTTTTTTACATCACAGACACTTGACATTTTAACAGGGGTATGTAAACTTTTTATATCCACTGTAACTCTTCAAATTATTCTGGCTAGGAACCCCACACTCAAAAGCAGTATAATGGCAAACTGGTTTCCTATATACAAGTTCTTACATCTCTTAGTGTTAGTATTATTCACCCACTCATTTCCTTGTTCCCCTTGTGACATACTTCACTTGATTGACAATTACTTTACAGAAGTTTTGAAACAAATTAAACTATAGAATTAAGTTTTGTTTCTTATGCAGCCAACGCTATTCTTTATTTGTCTGAGGTACCAAAGGTGTTGTATACTTTCTTTCTGACTCTAACTTTTTATCTAGTTTTTGGAGAAACAAATTTTATGTAATATGAGTGCACAGTTGTGTGTGGCACACCCTCTGTCAGAAGAAAGGAGAGATCAAAATCAAATCATATCCATCCGTCAATAAATCCAATTTCCTTTTACATATTTATACATTTTCTTTGAATGCCCAGTATGATATAGGGTAGTGGTCCCCAACCTTTTCCGAACCGCAGACTGGTTGGGGGGGTGGGGTACGTGGGGAGGGGCAGGGACACCATTTCATGTGGGGGGTGGTGGAGCACCTGTGTGTGCATGTGGGGGGTGGGATATCTGTCTTCACAGACTGGAGGTTGGGGACCCCGGTTGCAGGGGATAGTGTGATGAACTAGGACTCAGGATGCCTGGGTTCGAACCCCCACTCAGACATGGAAGCTCACTGGGGGTATGGGGCTGGTAAAAGCATTACATGTATTTAAATATTTCATCTACACTGTATCTTGAAAGCCCTATCAGGGCTGCTATATGTTCGTTCCAACTTCACAGCACATAACAACAGCACTTTCTTTGCTAGTTGCCCAGTCCTGAAGCATCAGAAAGACTTCCTTGTTTCACAAATGCTTCCAACAATCATTCAAAGCAATGTCATTTTAGAAGAATAATTCAAGGAAGCTTCTATGGGATTCATGCCTGAGTTATGGCTTGAAGATATTTATAGCTACCATTTTGTAGATATTTGGAAGTTTTGAGTCACTGGTCTTCACCGTGAATCACCCTTAATGGAAGGATGTTTTAGTTCATTCTGTTAGGTTACTATCCCCGAATCAGAAATAGTTCCCTGAGAGATAGCAAGCCATGATACTAGGCTGTTTCTGTGATCCTATGTAGCCTTAGAGAGGTATGTGTATGTAGGTATTTTCTTTCAGAGCTTGGAAAAGTTACTTTTGAAGGGCTATAACTCACAGAATCCCCCAATGTGGGAGTTATAGCCCAAAGATAATATTTCCAACCTCTTATTTTCTGTAGCTGATATTAGATTTCTCTCTGACTTTCTCTGTTGTTTGTCTACATATTTATTTGTTTGTTTGTTTATTTATTTATTTATTTATTTATTTATTTATTTATTTATTTATTTATTTATTTATTTATTTATTTATTTATTTATTTATTTGCTTTATACCCCGCCTATCTGGACCATATTGCCTCTAACAACCAAAACAACTGTCCTTCAGGAATCTGATGCACTTTTGGGTGCTATTTCTGGCCAAGAATTTGATTTATAAATATTGAGGAAAATAACTTTAAAGGAAATAGGGGAAACGTTCTTATAGGGGATGCAATGTTCTAAAACCTGCTGTATTCAGTAAATAGGGCAATCTGAGGACATAATTTGATGTGTTTTTTCCTCTTCTCTGCCACTTTTCAGGCTGTTGCAGGATGCCACAGATAGGCTGTGAATTGGTTTGCAAGACTCAGGGTGATTGATTTACAATGTGATCAGATAGGCATTTGTCCCAATATTTAGTTCACTGTGGGGAACAGACTGATTTGCTCCTTTTTCACACAACCTAATTGCTCAGCAAAGCAGCCCATCCCCAGAGCATTCCTATATGCACCTTTCTGGGTCTCTGTCAGTGGCTTCTACTTTTTTGATGCAGGTAGGATCACACTGGTTGGTTTGTTTCCAGCTGTCAGTTTGTATTCCTCTTTTAATTTCCCATATCATGAAGTGACTTAAGAGGACAGCCACTTCACAATATAGTTAAACTAAATACTTCCTCAACTTTTGTGGAGGAGCAGAGGATTTTTTAAAAAAATACTGTATTAGGGCAGCTGCGATGTGCTGCTTCACTCTTTTTTTAATTGAAAACTTTCTTCTGGAAGCAGAAAAAGAGAGAGGAGTAAGTAGAGGAATTTTTTTGGTGATTTTTCTTAAAGGTCAGGTTGCAAACGTGCCCGCAGTTGAATCCACTGCCAGCCAATATTTTGCCGTAGATCTGACTGTGGGCAAGTTCTTGGCCCACTTTGAAGAAAATGCACAATAAAGGGGAGGGCGCTCCTCATTGTTGATTCCTCCTGTCTCCTCCTGCTTCTGGAAGGAAGTTTTCAATTTTAAAAAAAAATTATAAGTGATTTAGTGAATTAGTGCTCCCCTAATACAGTATAAGAATTCTTTTGCTTCTCTGTCCCTCCATGGAGCAGAGAAAGTGCTTACCAATATTGTGATTTGGCTATCTTCTTAAGCCGCTTCATGATATGGGCTATTGAAAGACAAAGGAGCCAGACCAAATAGAGTTGCCGGAGATGTGTATGTCATTTGAATGTAAAGATTGCACCAAATAGCATGCCAGACCTCTATCTGGCTTTAAACATCTCTATTTAGCCTACACCAGCCTGCTCCAAATGAGCCTGTGTAGACAAGCCTTCAGCTAAAAATTGCTGATTAAAATAAACTGCTAGAATAGGAGTTTTTGCTTTCCCCAGAGCCAATTGTGTTCTGTTTTCATCTGCTAGTGCAGTGGTCCTCAACCCTGAGCCTCCAAATGTTCTTGGACGTCAACTCCCAGAAATCCTGGCCAGCTTTCTTGGAGTTGTAGTCCAAGAACATCTGGAGGCCCAAGGTTGGGGACCACTGTGCTAGTGGGTAGAATAGTTCATCTCTAGCGACATCCCTTTACTTCAGATATTTATTGTAGCTCCTATGAACCCAGCCAGAATACCCAGTCATTAGGGCTTTGTTGTTTAAAACAACTGGAGGGCACCAGGTGTGGTGACCCTTCTTGGTGCTTAAGATCATCAGAGGAGGCTCTAATCTCAGTCGCATTGCCAGTGCAGGCGTGATTGATGGGGACATGAGAGACAGGGCCTTCTCTGTGCCAGCTCCCAGACTGTGGAAGGCTCTCAGTCAGGAGATCAGGTTGGCCCCTTCCCTTTTACCCTTCTGACAACAGCTGAAGACCCACTTTTTCAGGCAAGTTTTTAACAATCATGACAGAGTCCCTGAGTGCCATTTTTAGTTCAGATGTTTCTAATCTTTTACCTGTCTAAGTTATTCAGTATATATTAATCAGTTTCCTAATTGAATTTTTAAAATTATTTACTTTTATTTATTTGTTTATGTACAGTGGTGCCCTGCTAGACGATGATAATCCGTTCTACTGAAATCGCTAAATCATTGTCTAGCGAAAAGCATTTCCCTATTGGGATGCATTGAAACCTGTTTAATGCGTTCCAGTGGGGAAGAATCGTCGTTGTCTAGTGAAGATCGGCCATAGGAAAGCCATTTTGTGAACCGCTGATCAGCTGTTTAAAGTTTAGGTCCCGAAAACACCTGTTTTGCGAGCATGGAGGGAGCTGTCAAATTTATTTATTTATTTATTTATTTATTTATTTATTTATTTATTTATTTATTTATTTATTTATTTATTTATTTATTTATTTATTTATTTATTTTATACCCCGCCTATCTGGTCATTTTGACCACTCTAGGCGGCTTACAACATAAAAACGTAACAAATATACTGTAAAAAATTATAACAATTAAGTTATTCTGCAAGATGGGAGAAATACAAAAATAAATCAAATAGAGAGAGAAGGGAAGAGGGTCAGGAATTAACTGGGGGGAAAGCCTGCCTATACAGCGCGCATCTTTGGAGGCAGATTGTTCCAGAGGCGAGGAGCCACCGCCGAGAAGGCCCGGTTCCTTGTTTTTTTTCCTTCCGGGCCTCCCTTGGCGTCAGGCTCCTCAGCCTCCCTCCTTGTCTAGCGAAAATCAGTTTGTGAAGCAGGGACCAAACACTGTCCAGCGAAATTCACCCATAGGAATCACTGTTTTGCGAATCGCTGTAGCAATCGCAAAAAGTCAATGTCTAGCAAAAAAAAAAACCTGTCATGCGGGGTAACTGTCTAGCAAGGCACCCCTGTATTCAATTGTTATACTGCCCATCTAAACAATATATCTAATGTGTATTTCACTGTTTTTAATTCTATTCTTTTTAATACTGTGATCCATTTTGGGACCCCTTATTGGGAAAAAGGCTAGTCTGGAAGCCAGATTGTCTTAAAAGAGAATACCTTGGTTACCAAGGGAAGACACTATACAGTGGTGCCTCACTTGACGACGTTAATTCGTTCCAGCGAAATCGCTGTAGAGCGAAAATATCGTCAAGTGAAATAAAAAAGCCCATTGAAATGCATTGAAAAACATTCAATGCGTTCCAATGGGCTGAATACCTGTCGTCCAACGAAGATCCTCCATATGGCGGCCATTTTCGGGTGCCTGTTAAGCGAAAAATGCCTCCTAAAAACAGTGGGGAGCCATTTTGAGCAGCCGGTGTCCATTTTGAAAACCCGACTATCAACTGTTTTGATCGTCGTAATGTGAAGAATCGGTTCCCAAAGCAGGGAACCGATCGTCGCTAAGCGAAAAAACCCCATTAAAACATTGTTTTGCGATCGCAGTTGTGATCTCAAAAACATCGTCGTGAAGCGGATTCGCCGTTATACAGGGTAATCATGAAGCGGGGCACGACAGTACAGTCATGTGAAAAAGAAAGTACACCCTTTTTGAATTCTATGGTTTTATGTATCAAGACATAATAAAAATCATTTGGTCCTTAGCAGATATGAAAATTAGGTAAATACCTCAGCTGAACAACAGCACATGACATATTACACCGTGTCATGATTTATTTTACAAAAATAAACCCAAAATGGAGAAGCCATGTGTGAAAAACTAAGTACAGCTTGTAATTCAGTAGCTTGTAACACCATCTTTAACAACAATAACTTGAAGTAATCATTTTCTGCATAACTATAAATCTCTCACATTGTTGTGGAGGAATTTTCACCCATTCCTCTTTACAAGGTTGCTTTAGTTCATTGAGGTTTGCAGGCACTTGTTTTTGCACAGCTCTCTTAAGGTCCTGCTGCAGCATTTTGATCGGGTTGCGGTCTGGACTTTGACTGGGCCACTGCAACACCTTGATTATTTTCTTTTTCAGCCATTCTGTTGTAGACTTGCTGGTGTGCTTGGCATCATAGTCCTGTTGAATTACAGTGATGCCTCGCAAGACAAAAATAATTCATTCCTGAGCCATTTTGTATTGCGAAAATTTCGTCTTGCAAATTTTCCCATCGGAATCAATGCATTTCCCATAGGAATGAATTGGAAAAATTCATCTTGCAAAGCACAGCCATAGAAAAATTCATCTTGCGGGTCACCAAAAAAAAAATTGCAAAACGCGTTTGTCTTGCGAGTTTTTCGTTGCACAAGGCATTTGTCTTGTGAGGCATCACTGTACCCAGTTTTGGCCAAGCTTTAGCTGTCAGAGAGATGGCCTCACATTTGATTCTAGAATAGTTTGCTATACAGAGGAGTTCAAGGTCGACTCAATGACTGCAAGGTGCCCAGATCCTGTGGCTGCAAAACAAGCCCAAATCATCACTCCTCCACTACCATGTTTGATATAAGGTGTTTGTGCTGATATGCTGTGTTTGGTTTTCACCAAATGTGGTGCTGTCCATTATGGCCAGAGACCTCCACTTTGGTCTCATCTATCCAAAGGACATTGTTCCAGAAGTCCTGTGGTTTGTTGCAAACATAAGCCGTGCTGCCATGTTTTTTTAAGAGAGAAGAGTATTTCTCCTGGCAGCCATTCCAAACCAACCATACTTCTTCAGTCTTTTTCTAATTGTACTGTCATGAAATTTAACATTTAAAATGCTAACTGAGGCCTGTAGAGTCTGAGATGTAACTCTTCAGTTTTTTGCCATTTCTCCGAGCATTACACGGTCTGACCTTGGGGTGAGTTTGCTTGGATGTCCCCTCCTGAGAAGATTGGCAACTTCTTGAATGTTTTCCACTTTTGAATAATCTTCTTCACTGTACAATGATGAGTTTTAAATTGTTTGGAAATGGCCTTATAACCCTTCCCAGATTGATGGGCAGCAACAGTTGCTTCTCTACAATCACTGCTGATGTGTTTCCTAACACACATCTGAATGCTCCAGACCAGCAAACTGCTAAAACTTCAGCTTTTATACAGGTGGTCACACTTGCTGATGATCATACCTGTCTGCTACTTAGCCCCTTAATTCCCAATGGAAGCAGTAAGGGTGTACACAGTACTTAGTTTTTCACACATGGCTTCTCCATTTTGGCTTTATTTTTGACCTCCAGTAAATCTCCATGTTGAATGCTTGGAAGTGCAGGTATCAATTTAAGTGAGTGTGTCACTTGGCAGAGTGGCTGTCATGAGGAGGTGGTAAGATGCACCCAAATGTCAAGACAAGAGAATCTACCTTCATCACCTTCTGCTGTGCAACGTTTGGGGAAGTCATATTCAGTGGTATAGTACGTGCTTTGTGTCCAGATAATTCCAGGTTCAAAGTGGTTTTCAACCTGTGGCCCTTCCTGGATCATACTGGTGAGGGCTTCTTGGAGTTAAAATTGAAAACATCTGGAGGACCAGCAGTTGAGGCACTGCCAACTTGGGGTTCGGCTCTCCAGAGATCTTTCCCCGAAACCTTGGCAAGCCACTTCTATAGTATTCATATATTTTGAATGTCTCAGTTGCTTTTAAATAAATGGTGTCTTTTGAGGATAGAGTTGCATTGGTGTAGTGAAAAATAGAGTGCAGAAACTGATCATGACAGTCCCACTCTGCTCCTCTGCAGTAAGGAGAATCCAGACATGCAGACTGTTGGATCAGTACACATTAATGACTGGCAAACAGGCCTTTTTTGAAGATGATAGCTGATAATTACCTACTGAACGCTAAACTACCCTCAAATAATTTGCATTACAACACGAGTAGCTTGCAGCAGTGTGCAATTCCTGTGAAAACATTTCTTCCCCAGTTATTGTGAGGATTGCTCAGAAAGATGAAGGGAGCCAATGGGGTAGGGTGAGATGCCATCGTCTGTATGACTATATGAGTATGTTGTACTCTGTGCTACTCAAAAATCCCTAGAACTTTGACCCTTTGAACCCTGGTTCCGCTAACCCCTAGGACTGCGATCCTCTAATTGTATCATACTTTGCCATCTCACTTTTTTGTTTACTGAGGCATTATGGTCTGTGCATCAGTTCTTCACTGATACTCTGTTTTGAGCTGCATACCATTCTAATCAGATGTATTTATTCATGTAGATGTATGACTCATATTATTCCTTTAGGTGTGTTCAAAATGTGACAGTCCCCTGCAGCTTTGATGCCTCTCTTTCTCAATGCCTTGTTCTTTGCCATGCATCCCTTGATACCCCACTGATGCCTGTTCTCTTCTTGCAGGGAGACCTTCCCAGTGGACCTCGACAATGTCACTCTCAGTGCGGCCCCAGCGGCACAGTCTGGTGGTCAGGATCAATAGGAGTCAGTCTTTCGCTGGGGTCAATTCTGTTCAAGACAAATCTTTCAGGTAGCTCCAAGAGAATCTTCCTTGATGGGAATGGGGTTTGAGATTAGCTCACTTGACTAGTTTTGTCAAAATACCTCTCTCTTTTCCCATTTTTCTTCTTCCCCTTTAATGGAAAATTATTCAGCGATATGGGTATCTTCAGCTGCAATGAGTAATTTATTTTCCTAACTGTCATGGAAGGACTCAAACTTCTGCCAAAGGTCAGCCTCTTTGCAGCTGGAAGTCTTGCTTAATCTCTCTCCAGTTTTTAGAGAGAGCTGTCTAGAGCAGGGGCGGTAAACATTTAGTACTCCAGATGTTTTAAACTTCATGTCCCAAAATCCTTCACCTGTATTGCCAATGATAAAGGACCATGGAAGTAGTACTCCAAAACATCTGGAGTGCCAAAGGACCAGCCCTGCTCTAGAGGCTAATCATTTCTTCTTGTGGTTCCTTTCCACCATCATAAAGACTTGAAATATTTGCTTTTGAAATGTAACCTGAATTATGTATGGTTTCATTGCATTTGCCTCACAGTTGAGCATGTCAGAGCATTTGATTGTCCTGATGTATAACCCATACTCTGGAAAAGGGGTGAGTGTCGGGACAGACTGTGGAGAACCATAATGATTTTCCATTGGCAAAGATTAGAGATGGGTCTTTGTACTTGTATATGACACAAGTGGCTGGCCTGATTACCTCCCGTCCCCAGACCCTGTTGGACCACTTACCGTGTGGTCCACGTGGCCAGCGTTATCTTCTGCGCCTCGATCGCTGCAGCCCCGCCTCCCTGCTTACCCAACCACTTCATGGTTGAGCAGGGAGACTTGTTCTCCTGTCCCCTTGCTGGAGTGACTGGGTGAGTAGGGAGGCAGGGCTGTGGCTGTGGATTGGTACAATGATGCTGTGCATGGTCCAGTGGGGTCTAGGGATAGGAATGGGAGGTAATCAGGCTGGCCAACTGTGCCGGAATCTTCATATTCATATACATCAATAATTTACAATATGCAGATGATGCTGTATTTCTAACAACTGCTGAGGATGATCAAAGAAGAAAGTGCAAAATCAGATTTAATGTACTGATAGCTGTACATTAAGAAGTGAAAATCATGAATCGAGAAGAATGCTGTAACTGTAATACTCACAGTGAAGGAATCTAATTAGTTAAAAATTTCAAATACCATGGTTCAACCATCAATCCAAATGGAAACTGCAATCAAGGAATAAGAAGAATGAAACTTGGAAGGAACTTACAAAAAATCATGAAATGTAAGAATGTTTCACTGAAGACTAAGGCCAAGATCATCCATACTGTGATATTTCCAGTTGCTGTGTATGGATGTGAAACTTGAAGAGCGAAGAAAATTGACAAGAAGAAAACAGGCTCGTCTGAAATGTGGTGTTGGTACTTTGAAGATTCTGTGAAGCACCATAAAGTCAAAGAAGGGCTTGCTGTACTAGCAATCAGAACAGCTGTTGCATCAGGTTTTTCTTACATAAAATTGAGTTTAACAATCCTGGCTACATGAAGCAAATTGAAGTGCAGACTTTTTACCCAGGAATCATTTTTCCCCAGAAGTGAGGTATTTTACTGGCTTGGTAGAGGGTTGTTTATTTCATTGGTTTGGCATATGTGAATGCCTCTGTCAGTATAAATTGTATCTGTTGCCTCCTGCCAGCTTCCTCCCATAGCTGGCTGCCTTACTTTTAAAGAAAATCAAGGGGGATATTGATAGTCTAACATGACAGTAAAAATTTAGGAGTCAGGGAAAAACACTCCCTCCTCCTTGTCAAAGTGGAGAAGCTCCCAATATTGTAAATTTCTCTGGTCAGTTTCATTTTCTGATCCTCTTTTTCTCTCTGCTATCTCCTAAATTTCCCCTGTCACGTCAGTCTGTCAATAGCCCTCTTGGGAAAGTTTTTTTTTAAAGGCCAGTATAAGTCCAGGTGGGCACAAGACAAACCCTCAAATGCAACACAGCCTTATCTCTCCCCCCCCCCCCATTTCCACAATTTCAGAGCTGATGCTCCTTTAAGGTAGGCATTGGAGCCGGAGCCAAAGGCAAGCAAGACAGGCACCAACCAACTGATCAAGGCCTGGGGCAAGTTCACCAGCCAGGTCAAAGTGGTGCAGAGGCTGCACGTGGCTAGGGAGTTGCGGGAGGGAGGGGAGCCAGTGACGAAGGGACTGTCAAAGTCCAACATTCAAGTGTAGATTCCCAAACCGATTTTAACTACCAGAAATACATCAAATTAATTTAAGTCAAAGTGAACGTGCATACCAATTTAAGTACCATGTGACTGATATTTAAAAAGTCAGACCAGGAATCCATGCAGGGTGACCAAGCCCTGAGGAGCATAAATTGCACTGAAGCACAGGCAGGGTTGCACCAGATTTCACAGTGTGGACAGGTTCTAAATGGTCTCTCCAGTCAAGCCAGAACACACATATATACTTTGAGCATCTTGTGAGTAGATTAAACTACAGTAACTGGAAAAAGCAGTAATGCTGGCAAAAGTTGGAGGCAGCCTGAAAAGACCAAATATGAGAAGGTTTTACTCAGTAGAGGAGATCATGACTTTTAATTTGTAAGAACCGATGAGGACTGCTGATGGCAGACCTTTGTGGCATGTCCAATTCACAGGGTCATCATTAGGGATGGGATTTTTGCAATTAATGAACTGCTAAACCCATGATTTGGTGGGAGCCAAGCCCTTTCCCAACTCAGCTGTTTTATGATTCTGTGATATTGGGAGGGTTTAAACCAACAGGAGTAAAGCAGCCCTCATACTTCCATGCTGTTCCATGCCATTTCTACACATTGGTAGAAAAATGCCACACTACACCATGGGAGTTGCTGCTTGCAAGGGTGCATGGGGAAATGAGTTCCAGTGGAGGCTGCTTCCTTTGAAGAGTGTATAGAGGCAGCCTCCATCTAAATTCCTTCCCCAGTGAACCCTTGCAGATTGTAGGGAATCCCCACAACTCCCACAGTGGAGCAGGGCATTTTCCTACCAGTTTGAAGTAGTGGTGTAGAAACAGCATGGAGGGAAGAGGGTGGTTCTACCTCCAACCAATTTGCAGGCTCCCAGTCCCATAATTTGGCCTGGACAGCTCCCACTAAATTATGGAAGGATGAGGTTACAATTCTGAAAATCCCATCTTGAGTCACCACAAACTAAGTGACTTGAAAACCAATAAGAGCAAAAATACTTATTAATTCCACTCTCCTGTTGTTTTTCCCCTTTTCTTCTTCCACCTCATTCATAGGGGACTTACACTGAACTTGTTTATTCTTGTGCTGTAAGCAGACTTAGCGTAACATTCCCAGACAGATCACAGAGCTGCAAGACTAATGTCTGCTCCTAAGAGATTATTTTCACACCGCTTTCACATAATAGTTCCTCCTTTGTTTTTTAACAAGACCATCTCCACCAGATTCACCATTTGGGGGTGAGCAGTTAAGGCTGACCTTTTTGACTATCATATTAACCTCTACTTTGACACAACACACAAGGTTTTACAAGGGTTCAGCAGTACACTTCTAAACACCACTGCACAGAGATGTAGATAATGGTCACCCTTGGATGCCTTTGCTTCCAGCAGCCTGCACTGCAAAGAGGAATCCAACTCATGCAGTCTGCATGACCCACCTTGCAAGCCCAAAGCATGGGGAAATGTCTTTTCTATACCGAAGGATTATTTATGAGCATTTTCCTGTACTTCTGGTATTACCACCATAACAGTTGTGTGGAGAGCTGCCCATCAAGTGCCGTTTTTGCCAAGGTGGGTCATTTGCACGGTGAGTCAGAAATCTCTCTCCCTCAGCACTACGTTTAGTTAGTCTCAGCCCACTCTACCAGCTTCACCTCTTCCTTTGCATTTTTTTTTGTTGTTGTTGTTGTTGTAGGAATTTCCCTGCATTCAGCACACCGACAGTTTCCAGGAAGTCTGGCTCCAGAGTCAGTAGGATGTTTTCAATGTCCCACAAGTCCCCTCCACCCAAGGTACCCCAGCCAGAGCGACTTGACGAAGTGTATGAAGCACTGAAGAAAGGACTAACGTAAGTGGTGATGCTGCTTCCCACCCAGCAAGTACTTTCTTTCAACTTTTAGCTTGGGGTGGGAAGAGGTTGGAAATTTTACTTTTTCAGACTGCAACTTCCTCATTTCTTTCTGCCAGTGCAGGTACGGGATATTGGATAGTTAAAATCCAAAAAAGTAAATTTTCCAATCATTGGAGTAGGGATGCTTTGTTTATTTATTCAAAATACAGTGATGCCTCGCATTACGATGTTAATTCGTTCCAGCGAAATCGCTGTAGAACAAAAACATCGTAAAGCAATTTTTAAAAGCGCATAAAAACGCATAAAAACCTGATTAATGTGTTCCTATGGGCTTGAAACTCACCGTCCAGCGAAGATCCTCCATAGCGTGGCCATTTTCGCTGCCCGTGCAGCGAGGAATCCGTCCCAGAAAACAGCGGGTGGCCATTTTTTTTACCCAGCGGCCATTTTGAAACCGTCGATCAGCTGTGCGAAAATCTTCGTTTTGCGATAATCGGTTAGTGAAGCGAAGCGAAAAAACCCCATAAGGAACATAATTTTACAATTGCAAAAACTTTGTTATGCGATTTCTTCGTTAAACGAAGCGCTCGTTTTGCAAGGCACCACTGTACTTACATGCAACTTTTTAATATGAGTTTAAAACTGCTTGCAAGTAAGAAAGTGAAAATCAAACAGACTGGCAATACAGAAACCCAACAGCTTTGGGTTGTAAAAACCAGCAGAGCCACCGTTGATCATGAGGAACAACATGTAGAGCCGAAAGAAAGTAGTATGGAAGCTACCAACCCAAAGCTTGGGTAAACAAAACTGTCTTCCCTGGCACTCCGAAACTAGGAGACTTTGTGTCAGGCATCTCTCTCTTGCATACTAGTTCCATAATTTGCTGTAGCTACTAAAATTAGACATAGAGAATCTTTGCTGCCCTCCCAGTCAGTATCAGCCTACAATTCCCATCCGTTCCATTACCCAAGGGTACGGGGATGTGGGTGCTGGAATTCAAAACAGCTGGAGGGCCAAAGGCATTAAAGATGGTATGCTAAAAATTTTTTAATATGGGCAGGATGTAAACAGTTTAATAAGTAAACAAGTAAATGGCGATGGCATACCTTTAATGCCTCCTGCACTGTACAAACAGTATTTCTTGCTGTAGATTAATGCACTGTGTGCCTATGCATCCTGTTTCTCCCCACCTTCTTCTGATTTGTGTTAGTTAGCACAGTATACACCCTTTAAGACCAGTCCCTGTGTTAAGTTAAACTTGTGAAACAGAATCTTGGGTTAAGACAGCCCATGTTAAAATGCAAAATGCTTGGAAGCTGGAGGACTGAGCAGCATTTGGTTTGTTGAAAGCCTAGCTGCCAGGAATAACATCCTGCAGAACTTGGCCTATCTTGAATGACTGGCTGGAATATTCCCAGAATTTAGATAAATTAGCTTTATGGACCATAATTCTCAGATTGTTATTGAAGTAATTCCAGTGAAGTCCCCAGAATGCTTGAAAGGTGCTATATAAATGCTGTTAAGCAGTGGAGACTGTTCAGTGAGAAATTCATTCTTTTGTAGCATCTCTCAATGAGATTTACACAGATGTTGATTTAACATCCAGCAGTTGACTCAGTGGGTTTACCCTCTAGCTGAGACTAGTAGTGGGATAGTGGCCTATACCACATATATTGACACTTTGGTTTAATCTGCGGTCCTCTGCAGAGCTACAGCTAAACATAATTTTTTTACATAACTGACAGCAGCAATTTCCTATCTCTGTCTACACTTGTAGGCTGGTATCAAGCTGATTTGTTTCTGTCGCAAGATGTCTATGTAATCAATACTGTCAGTGTTCATTACAGCTGTTAATAATACTACTGATACATTAAAAGTTCATTAACAATGCAGCTTTCACCCTCTTTTTCCTGTTTAATTTGATCCCCACCCTAGCACTGTTTTCTTTCTTTTGTTCTTTCTCTCTCTCTCTCTCCCTTTCATTCCTTACTCCTTTTCCTTCCTTCCTTCCTTCCTTCCTTCCTTCCTTCCTTCCTTCCTTCCTTATTTCATGTTGTATACCGCCCCATAGAGTGTGCCCTGTCTCAGCAGTACCGAACACATTAAAATCACATTATAATAAATGAAACCAAGGACCTAACAATAAATACAATAAAACAGAATAAAAAACATATCTTAAATGAATTAAACATATAAAACAGATTTGAGCATCTCCAATGCTAAAGCACTACTAAAAAGCAGTTTTAAATAACATTGTTTTTATTGGTTTTTTAAAAACTGAGAGGGAAAGGTGCCTGGCAAACTCTTTTGGCCTCCTTAGGTGTTACCATATGTAGCATCCTAGACTGTGAGGAGTGGATGGGATAGGTAGCTGTCATGTGGGAGAGACGTTTCAACAAGTATCAAGATCCTAAACTGTTAAGGCCTTTATGGGTCATAACCAGCACCTTGAATTTGGCATGGAAATGAACAGGGAGCCGATTAAAGCATGCTAAGACAGGGAACTATATACACCTGTGGCCTACATGTAATGCACAGGCTGAGATTGCTACCTCATATAAACCTACTTTTAAGTTTCTGTGTCTAAGAAAGTGGATTAGAATCCACAGAAACTCATAGTGAAATCTGTTTTTAAGGTACCACAGTATTTTTGTTTTTATTTTTATACATGCCTCTTTTCTCCTACAGTGCTTATCTAGAAGTGCACCAGGTGGAACTGGACAAGCTTAATACCCAGATTCGGGAGTCAAAGAGGAATTCTCGCTTGGTGAGTGAAGGATCAGTGCAGGCCACAAAAAACCCTCCTACTGCGCTTAAATCCTCTCAAAGTGCACGACTGATGATTACAAAGAAGCTGTGAAAACTCAGGTTGTGGGGGAGCAATCTTGATGGCTCAGGACTTGTCCTATCATTAGACAAAATGAAGCAGCCACCTCAGCCAGCAGATGTTGAGGGTGGCAAAGGTGGCGAAGAAGGAGCTGGAGGACAGCATTGTGGTGACATCCCCTTAAAAACTACTCTGCTGTCAGGCCCGTATAATAGACTGCTGTCCTCAGGCATGACGGAGGATTTTGTACAATTACTGTGTTGAAGATTCAACAGATAGGTCAGTTAGTTTCTGTACATGAACAGGGAGAGGTGTTGTCTTGTCCTAAGATAGCACATGTCCTGCTGTTGTTGTGGGGTTTAGAGCCTAAAGGTACGCTTCTGCCTAATACTGTATACATAACTGCTTCTGCCCTGCTATTTTTTGCAGAAATTCTTCCCCATCCCCCACCCTTGGTTTCCCTTGGGCTTTGGGGTACTGTGTTAACATATTGAATACAGGATGCTCTTTCCTACGCACACAACACATTTGCTGCAAACACAGGCCATTATTTGCTGTGTTAACAATGAGTATGGCCTAAGGTAATTGGCACTGCATGCAACTGTACACTTAGGAAATGTTTCTTGTTAATGAATTCTACCTAACTGTCAGTCTCTCCTCCTTTCTTTCCTAGGGCTTTCTGTATGACCTTGATAAGGTAAGCCATGCTGGAAATAAAGTAGGGATAACAGGGGGTTGTTTTGGGGTGGAATAGGTCAACTATATCCCACATCTGTTCAGTGCAAGACAGCTGGTCATCTGGACCTTGGGCTCCATGTCTCATCTCTGCTCTTGCTGGTACACAAGTCCAGGTTAGTAGGCTTTAGTTATGCTTTGTTGTAGCATAGCAGCTTCCCTTCCAAAATCAATGTGACAAACCCAGACCTACTGGGATCTGCCACACAGTTACACTAAGCTGCCACCAACCATTCCCTATAAGAAGTCACACAGACCAGGGATGGATTTTTAAACAAATAAAGGAATAAAGTTTATTTAAATACACACACAGGAAAAATAAACAATCAGGTGAATAGGATAAAGTAACGTGGCTTATTCTCATTCATACATGCATACAGTTTGGTTCACCCAGAACCCTTAACTTGAAGCACAGACCCTGAACCTATCAGTTCTGGCTAACCAACAGACACCTGAACCTATCAGGTTGGTACTCTGACACACAGCAGTACCCTGTCTGACACACAGACTCCCACAACAGCTTCTTCTTCCCAGCTGCTGCTTCGTCACAACCCAGTGTCTCTCAGCATCTCTTAGTGTGTCTCCCTCACCACACACGCTCCACATATATATACAGTACAGCCCCTCCTCCTGATGTCCCGCCTTCCACTCCCCATAGGATGGAACTTTCCCTCCAAACCCATGACAGACAGGTAACATCAGTGCTGTATGTAACACCTCCCCTCTTTATAAGTTGTTTTGTAGGGGGAAAGCTAAGGTGCTTTTCACCAAAAAAACAACCTGTATAAAATACACAACAACAGTTATACATACCATATTATACTTACTTATACTTACATTCTAAGTTAACCATATCAATTAGGCATTTAAACATTTACCATATACATTACATCAATTTACCTTTATTCATACAAACCAAGTTCAAAAAACAGGTACATTTAACTTTTTCATCATTATATACACATAGTCCATGTTCTTTCACCGTCTTCAATCTTCAGGTCTTCTTGATAAGGCGTCAGCAACACAGTTCACTGACCCTCTGACCACCTTCACTTCAAAGTCATAGTCCTGTAAGTTTAAAGCCCACCTCATAAGTTTGCTATTGTGGGTTTTCATTGTCTTTAACCATTGCAATGGTGAATGGTCAGTACACAGAATAAAATGTCTTCCCCAGATGTAAGGCTTGGCCTTCTGGATCGCGTAGACTATGGCCAAACACTCCTTCTCCACGGTTGCCAAATGTCTCTCACCCTTTTGAAGTTTCCTACTCAGGTAGGACACTGGATGCTGGTCACCATTCTCATCCTCCTGGCACAGAACTGCTCCTACCCCGCTGTTAGACGCATCGGTGTAGATGATGAACTCCCGGTCGAAGTCTGGAGCCCGCAGGACCGGATAGTTGATTAGCGCCTCCTTCAACCTCTGGAACGCCGCCTCACAGTCGCTGGTCCACGGGATGCGGTCATCAGCCTTCTTCCTCGTCAGATCGGTCAGCGGAGCCGCAATCTCGCTAAACCTCGGGATGAACTTTCTGTAGTAGCCCACCAACCCAAGAAATGATTTGACTTTTTTCTTGGTGTTGGGTCTAGGCCAATCCCGAACTGCTCCTATTTTGGCCTCCAGGGGTTTTATCATTCCTCCCCCTACCATGTGACCCAAGTATTTTATTTCTGGGCTACCCAGCTGACACTTGCTGGCCTTTACTGTTAGCCCTGCTGCACTTAACCTCTGCAGCACTAACTCCAGGTGTATCAGGTGATCTTCCCAGGTATTACTGAAGATCCCTATGTCGTCAATGTAGGCCACTGTAAAGTCACTGAGCCCTGCCAAGGTCTGGTCCATCAGCCTTTGGAATGTGGCTGGTGCATTTCTGAGACCAAAGCTCAGGACTCGAAACTCATAGAGACCAAAAGGGCTGCAAAAGGCAGTCTTTTCTTGATCCCTGGGATCAATTCTTAATTGCCAATATCCCTTTACCAGGTCCAATGATGAGATGAACCGACAACCCCCTATGGTTTCAATCAGGTTGTCTAGCCTGGGCATTGGGTAGGCATCAGGAGTGGTTACACGGTTTAATTTCCTGTAATCGACACAAAACCTAATGCTCCCATCAGGCTTGTCCACAAGGACTATCGGAGAGGACCAAGGACTAGAAGAGGGGACGATTATGTTCTCCCTCAGCATCTCGTCCAGCTCCTTCCGCACCTTGTCCCTATAGGGTCCCGTTACTCGGTATGGGGATACTGCCTGCGGGGGTGCATCCCCTGTGTGGATCCGATGCATCACTCCCTTCACTATCCCCGGCTTGTTGGAAAACACCTGTTGATATTTACTAAGCAGCATTTTTAGTTCTTGCTGCTGGTCTTGGGTGAGTGCAGGACTGATCTTTACCTCCTCTGGGTTGTATTTTACTTCCCCTCTACCCTCCCAGAAGGGTAATTCCGCTTCCTCACTCTCAGCTGCTTTTATCGCGAATAAAACCCTCTGTTCCCCTCTGTAGTAGGGTTTTAGGGCATTCACATGAACCACCCTCCTTGCTTGGTTCTCCTCCTGCTCTATTAGGTAGTTCAGGTCTGACATCTTGGAAATGACCCTATATGGTCCTGCCCATTTGAGCTGCAGTTTGTTCTCTCTGCAGGGCCTAAGCCAAAGCACTTCCTCCCCTGGGTCAAAGTGCCTCTCTCTAGCTTTGTGGTCATACCATGTTTTCTGTCTGACCTTCTGAGCTTGCAGGTTTTCTGCTGCCAGCTCTAGATTTCTCCTTAGGTCATTCATCAAGGTGTCTATGTATGTCACAACGTCTTGTGGGTCATCCTGGGTGATCTGCTCCCAATTTTGTTTGATCAAATCAAGGGGCCCTTTCACCCCTAAGTGTGCAGCAGACATGTCAGAGTGACCCCTTTGTAAGATCATGGGGCGATACTTTTCAGGTACCACCAGCTGACTTCTGATCCCATCTCCCCCTTTTGAGATATTCCTCAGGGTTTCTCTATATAAAATCCCCTTTTTCTCCAGAAATCTCACTGGGGTTTCAGGTGTTAGCTGGGCGTCAGTCACCTGTTCAAAACACTTTTGGAGAGTGGCGTCTGCCTTTTGCTCCTGTCCAAATCTGCTGTCTGTGGTTAAGATTTCCACCACAGCTTCTGAACTCCCCTCTGCTTCCGTCTCTGGCTCATCATTACCCCCCTGAACTGTCCCCGTGGTGGCTTGTGAGCGTGTAATCACTAGCACCCGTTTCACATGTTCAGCCAGGTCATTTCCCACGAGCACGGCTGCTGGCAGAGTCGATGAAATCGCTAGCCGCCAAGCTCCCCTCCAGCCTTGAAAGTTGACAGGTACCTCTGCTACTGGCAGAGAGATTACCTGCCCCTCAATCCCTGCCACCTTCATGCTCTCATTTGGGATTATAAACTCCCTAGGAATAATATCTGGATGGCACAGGGTTACCTGGGAACAAGTGTCCCGCAGCCCCCTATACTGACGGTCAAGTATTCCTACGTCCACCCCGGCTGTCTCCAACTGAGAATCTGTTTTCACCAGCAAGCAGCGCTTTACCTCTATAAGAGGACCATTTTCCTCAGCCTGATCAGCAGAGGTAGCTGTTCCAGACTGAGTAGCCATGGCAACAGGCTCCCTCAGTGACACTGAGCCTTGCTCCTTCTGGACACAGAACACAGCTTTTGGCTTGGTCCCACTAGACTCCTGAGGCAACATTCCTTTTAGCTGCTTTAATTTCTCACAATCTGAGATTAGATGACCCTTTCCCTGACAGAAATAACATTTTCTGGTGTATTTTGATTCTCTCTCATCTTGTTTTGGTTTTCCCTCCAAAATCTGAGGTCTTGGTTTCATGTCTGAGGGCTTCCCTTCACCATGGGCCCCTCCCCCTTGCTGGCTTTTCCCTGGTCCCTGAGAGTACTTGCTGTAGGTTTCTTTGGGTTTACCTACAGATTTCCCCTCACCCAAGGGCTTTCTTATTTGGGAAATAAAATCTGCGATCTCTGCGGCTGCTGCCACAGACCTCGGTTTCCTTTCCCTCACCTGGAATTTCAGTTCCCCATGCAGGACTGAATAGAACTGTTCCAGTGCTATCAAGTCTTTAAGCTGCTCATAGGTCTCTGTTCCCTCCTGAGATAGCCATTTCCCAAGCAGCCTTACCAATTGGGCCCCCACTTGGGTAAAAGTCTGTTCTGGTTTCTTGGTGAGGGACCTGAATCTTTGTCTCAGCTGTTCCGCATTTATCCCATGTCTGGCAAACACCAGTTTTTTAAACTCTGCAAAATCTTTCATCAGTTCCTCAGGCATCTCGGCATAAACCTCAGCCAGGCTACCACTGATTAAAGACCGCATGATGGTCATCTTCTCAGTTTCCCTCACTGAGAAATCCACAAACGCTCTTTCCACTAAGGAAAAGAACACCTCGGGACAATCTCCCTTGTGGTACACAGGGAATTTCTTCAGGTCAGCCTTAGACAATTGGCCTCCCTCAGAATCCCTATTGTTATTATTGTTCTGGTTCATCAGTTCCAGTTTTCTTAATTCAAACGCCATTTTCTCTCTCTCCAATGCCAATTCAAATTGTCTCTGCCTCTCCCTTTCCCTTTCTTCTCTTTCCCTTTCCTCCATTTCAAATTGCCTCATCCTCAGTTCATGCTGTTGGGCTATGAGCAATTTTCTAAGTTCTGGGTTCTGCTCTCCTGTGCTGTCACCCTGCACTGAGCCAAATTCATCCTCAGAACCTTGGTCAATCTGGGGGTCTTTCACTTCACTCATTTCGGCCATCTGGCTTCGAGTCAAGGGCATAATCCCCCCTCAGAACAGGCTGCTTTAAAAAGTCAAGCCTCAAAATAAAACGACCACTTTTTTCCTTCTTGCCTCAGAACCAGCCTTCTCTAGGCTGCTGTTCTTCAGCACTAACTTGCAACAGTATCGAGTCAGAGCCTACCCCCCTCTGCTGGGCCTCTCGGCTGGCAAGCTAGCTCGCTGTTGCTACGCAGTTTTGCCTCAGCTTTTTCCCGCCAAAACTAGGCTGCCTCAGAGCACCTTAATCTAAGTCTCCCCAGTTGGCATGTTCTTCTACTAGCGCACCTCCCCGTGAGGTACACCTAGAAGATTACCTACGCGCCTCAGACTGTCCCTGACTAGACCCCCCTTGCTCTGGGCACACTTGCCAAGGCTTTGCTGGACCACTGGACAACTGGACCAGTCGTATCCCACACGCTGGACACCAATCAATGTGACAAACCCAGACCTACTGGGATCTGCCACACAGTTACACTAAGCTGCCACCAACCATTCCCTATAAGAAGTCACACAGACCAGGGATGGATTTTTAAACAAATAAAGGAATAAAGTTTATTTAAATACACACACAGGAAAAATAAACAATCAGGTGAATAGGATAAAGTAACGTGGCTTATTCTCATTCATACATGCATACAGTTTGGTTCACCCAGAACCCTTAACTTGAAGCACAGACCCTGAACCTATCAGTTCTGGCTAACCAACAGACACCTGAACCTATCAGGTTGGTACTCTGACACACAGCAGTACCCTGTCTGACACACAGACTCCCACAACAGCTTCTTCTTCCCAGCTGCTGCTTCGTCACAACCCAGTGTCTCTCAGCATCTCTTAGTGTGTCTCCCTCACCACACACGCTCCACATATATATACAGTACAGCCCCTCCTCCTGATGTCCCGCCTTCCACTCCCCATAGGATGGAACTTTCCCTCCAAACCCATGACAGACAGGTAACATCAGTGCTGTATGTAACACTTACTTCCTTTGAAGAACACCTGACCAATTCCTGGAGCAACATGTAAGAGCCAAACAAGATACGGCTCAGGAGTTCTGCATCTCTTTCCCCAATGCATTTTCAAAAAAATGTACAACCAAGCTCAGAAGTTGTAACCAAGAGTAGAGAAAAGGGACTGATGAAGGCTGCACTGTCTCCAAGTTGCTTCCCCCAACCTCTGGGTAAAAAGAGGCCCAGAGAGGACCAGTTTGAGGTTTTTAAAAAAATACTGTGGGGTAAAAGGTCAAATAGCTTCCCATTTTCCTTTTATTTGTTCAGACTAGCAACCTTGCAGGCTGTTTTGGATTTTAAGAAGAAATTTTAAAAAGGAAGTGAAGAAGAGTGGGTTAGCTTCCTCTATTCCTCACAAAAAGCTAAGTTGATTCAAGAAAGATATTGCTGATCTGCTGATACCACAATGCCCAGTGTGGTGTACTGGAGAGAGTGATTGGCTAGGACTCAAGGGAAGTAAGCTTGACACCCTGCTCAGCCATGGAAGCTCACTGGGGTGGTGTGGGGTAACACAGCCCCTTAAGTATATTCGCGAAGGCTTTCACAGCCGGGATCTAATGGTTGTGAGTTTTCCGGGCTATTTGGCCGTGTTCTGAAGGTTGTTCTTCCTAATGTTTCGCCAGTCTCTGTGGCCGGCATCTTCAGAAGACAGGAGTAGCACTCTGTGCTCTGCTGCAGTTTGTTTGGGAGTTGAGTACTGTATTTATAACTGTTGGATCAACTTTATTCTTTTCAGGAGATGGGTGATTATGGCGATCAGTGTGTTTTTGTTGTGGGTGTATTGTTGTGATAAGGAGGAGAGATTATCTGTCACTGTGATTGATGGATGTTGTTAGCTGGTCTTTTGTTTGTAGTGATCACCAGTCTTTGTGGCTGGGTAGAGTTTGTTGGCCTTTTGCAGGCTGTATTTTTCAGTGCTGGGAGCCAAGCTTTGTTGAGTTTTAAACTTTCTTCTTTTTTGTTGAAGCTGTGCTGGTGTTTGTGGATTTCAACAGCTTCCCTGTACAGTCTAATGAAGGGGTCTCAAACATGTGGCCCGGGGGCCATTTGCGGCCCGCCAGATGATAGTTTGTGGGCCCCGTGTTGCCTGCCCCCCCAGACTCGCCTCGTGAAGTTTGCTCCCCTGTCATGGTGGGGTTAGCTGCTCCTGCTGAGTACGCCTTTTTTTAAGGGGGGCCCTCAGAGTAAGGTTGCTGGACCTCCGTGGGGGGGCACGCATGCCCGCATGCACCTGTGGGGGGCCCCACCCTGTTCTGTTAAATTTCGCAGGTTCCAATGGGGGCTTTTCTCCTTTGGCAAGGCGATTCTGTGAGGTTTTTTTTTATTTTATGTCATGCCCTCCCCCCCCCCCCCCCCGCTAGGCGGTCGCCAGTGCTCCCTCCTTTCTCCACTTCTCTGTCCTGCTGCTGGTGGTGGTGATGGTAATGAAGAAGGAGCCAGAGGAGCGAGTGCGGCGATTGGGGCTGATCCGTATAGCGATCCCCAAAAAGGGATCGCTATACGGATTTTTCGTTAAACGGTGCACTCGTTAAGCGAGGCACCACTGTATTAATACTACAGTAGTAACTCTTCTGTTTAAAAAGAAAATGTCTGAAGATTCAGCTGCAGCTTCTGGATGCGCCTAGGAAATGAGTTTAAATAAAGGGACAACAACCTTTTCCACCGAGTCCCTTATGTAGTTTTCTACTTCGTCAGGCTCTGGTTCTTTGAGGCCATGATGGCTCCCCTTGCTAGAAAAGCCCCAGTAGACATGGCCAGTGTTATAACCTCACATGGAACATCTAGTGAGCTAAAACTATTCCACCTGGAACTCCTTCGTGGGCAGCTTGGGAGCATGGAGGATGCAAAAGGTTCTCACTCCTTTGATGGTGGGATTTCTGTGTCTGATCTAATGTGTTTCCTTTTTAATTATTTCACAGCAAGTCAAGGCCATCGAACGGTTCCTGCGTCGTTTGGAGTTTCATGCTAGCAAGGTACGTACTTCTTTCAGTATTGGGCACACAAAGAGTGTTTCTCCACCAAGAAAGTTTTTTATGGCCTTTATAAACTATGCAAATAGAATAGATGTGCCTGATTTTTAAAACTTTTTATAGTTCAGTCACGGGGTAAGAAATTTCACAGGAAAAAAGGAGTTCTAGCCTGATAGCTAGGGATCCTCTTCAGGCATTGCAGGCACAACTTGAAGCTGTAACAACTGGAAAACTTGTTTCTTTACAGTTTGGGAAGATATTAGACTCTGGAGGTACTGGCTTGTGCTAATTTTTCCTCTTGCACAGCACCTTGCTGAATAGATACCACCTTTTATTTTCTCTGTGCCTTGACTTTGTTGGGGGGAAATCCCACCTCATGGAAACACATATATATTTGTTTCTTATATACCCAAGTTCCAATATTGTGCCCCTCATCATTCTAGACAAGAGCCTCCTTAATTCTATGAAGGCTTCATTGGCATAGACATGGGAGAGTGCCTACACTCATTATCTGTATCCTGTTTTCTCAGGCCTCTTCCTTAACACACTTTCTAGTTTTGTAAAGGATGACCTAGGAAGCAGCTTCTGTACCAGATCAGGGTGTTTCTGCCTCGAGGGAAGGATGGCCTGCTCTGACCGGCAGGGGCTCTCCATGGTCTCTGGAACAGAAGGTCCCAGATGATCTGCTGTAATGGAAATAGCCAGGGATTTAGAACCTGGGTAAAGTGAGCTCCTGTCGCTTGTCCCAGCTTCTGCCAACCTAGCAGTTCGAAGGCATGCAAAATGTGAGTAGATAAATAGGTACCACCTTGGTGGGAAGGTAAACGGTGTTCCTTATCTAGTCACACTGGCCACGTGACAGAAAATTGTCTGCTGACAAATGCTAGCTCTGTGCGTTGGAAATGGAGATGAGCACCGCCGCCTAGAGTCAGACACGACTGGAAAAATTGTCAAGGGGAACCTTTACCTTTTTAAAGAGCACATGCACGAACCCTCTCCAAAGAGAAGGAAGAGCAAAGAGAAAGATTTGCAGAACAAGGCATGGAGAGTAACTTTGCAGAACAAAGTAGTTTGTTATGTTTCATGGAACCTGTCCGGTACATTATGTGGACAATAGTAAGTTTAGTTTATTCTTGGGGTTGTTGTGGGGTTTTTGGGCTCTTTGGCCGTATTCTGAAGATTGTTCTTCCTAACGTTTCGCCAGTCTCTGTGGCCGGCATCTTCAGAGGACAGCACTCTATGCTCTCAGAGTGCTGTCTTCTGAAGATGCTGGCCACAGAGACTGGCGAAACGTTAGGAAGAACAACCTTCAGAACACGGCCAAAGAGCCCGAAAAACCCACAACAACCATTAGATCCCGGACGTGAAAGCCTTCGCGAATACATTAGTTAATTCTTGATTCTTTCTGAGCTCAGAGGTGCCCAACTTGCTGCGAAGGCTCCCTGAAGCCTCGCTCTGTGGATTTTTTTTTAACCAGATCGATGAGCTCTATGAGGCCTACTGTATTCAGCGACGACTCCGGGACGGAGCCCACAACATGGTCAAGGCCTACACAGCTGGTTCACCTGGCAGCAAGGAGGCACGCGAGAGCTTGGCTGAAGCTGGCAAGGGCTACAAAGAATACACAGAGGTGGGTCAGAACAATCTCATAGCGGGAGTGGGGGCTCGGCTCCAGAGAACAGGGCACTGATGGGCTGGCTTGATTTCTCCCCTTTCAGAACATGTGCCTGTTGGAGAGCGAACTGGAGAGCCAGTTGGGAGAATTTCACATCAAGATGAAAGGTACCCAAGGGGCAAGTAACAATATAAACAGGTGTAAAAGAACTCTGGCAGCCATTTTTAAAACTGAGAAACAGCTTTGAGGGGGCATGATTTTAAATCAGGAAAGAAGGGAAGAAAAGAGTGCTGAAGTCTTTCCTGCTTGGTTGTTGTAGGATTTTCGGGCTGTTTGGCCATGGTCTGGACAGCCCAGAAAACCTACAACAGCCATCGGATCCCGGCCGTGAAAGCCTTTGAGAATACATATTTCCTGCTTGCTGATATTTTGCTCAAATCTTTCTACTCAGTTCTTCAGGAAGAAATCAGCTGGGACTCTGGGTTTCTTTCCCATGTGCTGCTGTTAATGTGTGTCAGCAAAATCAGGGCTGCTCTACTGAGTCCTGAGGGAGGCTATGATACCTGCACTGACTCTTGTTTCTTCTTCAGGACTGGCTGGCTTTGCTAGGCTGTGTGCTGGGGACCAATATGAGGTTTGTGTGAGAGATGCAGATGCTTGTATGGTTTCTTTGTGAATCAGGGGACCCAAGTTCTATAGTTTGAAAATATGGTGATGGTAGGGTGGATTGCTGTGCTTGGCTGGTGGCCGAGCAGCCGTTGATTTGGGGAAGTCAAGCTCCTCTTTAGTCATAATATTACCATTTGTAATATAGCTGTTAGAGGAATAAGGAGGGTCAGTTCCCTCATGCATAAATGTTTTCTGAGAAAGGTTAAAAGCTTATTAGTTTATTGGCTATTATTTATTTTTATTTATTCATTTATTAGTTATTAGTTGTCTGTTTGAATCTGGGATGTTTTTCACCCAGTCCTTTCTTTTCTCTTCTGGCAGATCTTCATGAGGTATGGGCGGCAGCGATGGAAGCTGAGGGGACGCATTGAGGCAAATGGCAAGCAAGTGTGGGATAGTGAGGAGATTATTTTCCTTCCTCTCATCACAGAGTTCTTGTCTATCAAGGTAACGGATGCCATACTAGCCAGCAGGTCCTTTTGATGAGAAAGCCAGACCTTTCTTTCTCATCTCACTGGCCTTCCTTTGTACTTCAGGTTACAGAGCTCAAGAGCCTGGCCAGTCATGTGGTAGTGGGGAACGTCTCTTGTGAAACTAAGGATCTCTTTGCAGCGCTGCCTCAGGTGGTGGCAGTAGATATCAACGACCTGGGAACGATCAAGTTGAGTCTAGAGGTGAACTGGAAGTGAGTGTCTTTGTTTTTTGCCTTTCCTCAAGTGCAGTGGTTTCCAATGTTGGGTGACCCAGATGTTCTTGAACTTCAGTTCCCAGGAACCCCAGCCAGCACAGCTGGTGGTGAAGGCTTCTGGAAATCACAGTCCAAGAACATCTGGGTTACCCAAGGTTGGGAACCACAGCTCTAGTGAACACAAGGCAGCATGTGAGGCTCAGCTGCTCCCTAATTTCCACCTTGCAACAATCTTGTGATGTGACTGAGGTAGACATGGCAGGGATACGAATACAAATATCGGCACCAGAGGTGCCTGGAAAGTTTAGTCCCTCTCCTCTGAACTGGCAGGTCCAATTACTGGTCACGAGGTAGCATGTGCACCTGACATCGTTCCTATTGCACCAATCAAGCGCTTCCCCACCTCCTCGTACAGCCAACCATTCAACTGCTAAGCAGGGAGACTCATCCCGCCTCCTCATCAGAGTGGTCAGTTGCATAGGAAGGCAGGGAAGTGCTGGCCAGCTACCTCTGTGATTGGTGCAATGAGAACAATGCTGACTGCACATACCGTGACCAGTAATTGGACGTGCCATTTCAGGGAGGGACTGGAAGTTCATATTCATATCCCCAGGGAGGGCTCAGTGAAGAGTTGAGTTTAGATTTTCTGGAGTGTGGCACTAGCCCCCATTAGTCTCTACTTTGAGGCTTGTTGAGTTTATTTTGAATCCATGTTGGAGGATCCTTTAGGTCAGTGGTCCCCAACCTTGGGCCTCCAGATGTTCTTGGTCTTCAACTCCCAGAAATCCTGGCCAGCAGAGGTGGTGGTGAAGGCTTCTGGGAATTGTAGTCCAAGAACATCTGGAGGCCCAAGGTCAGGGACCACTGCTTTAAGTCAGTGGTTCTTAACCTTTGTTACTCAGGTGTTTTTGAACTGCAACTCCCAGAAACCCCAGCCAGCAGAGCTGATGGTGAAGGCTTCTGGGAGTTGCAGTCCAAAAACATCTGAGTAATAGAGGTTAAGAACCAATGCTTTAGGTCACTGTAGGGAAGGCAGAGATGTTGCAGACTACTAGGGACATCTTTTGAGTGCATGGGAATGAAGCCTTAAGCTCTGTGAACCAGCTGTAATTCTTATCTCACACCCAATGTGGTCTATGGTGAGGAATGAGAGGGGTTATATTCCAGTAGTTATCTGGGGGCCCATGTTTTAATTGTGGTCTGACAACATTTCCATCTGCATCATATGGGCACCTGAGGTAATCACTCTTCAGGAGGGATAATTAAAATATCAGCCTCCTTTGTCCTAGGCTAGGGAAAGTATCACTCTCCAGGTGCTTTTAACCTACAGCTCCTATCAGCCTAAGCCAGCATAGGCAAAAATGAGAGATGATGGAAGATGAAGTCCAAAAACATCTGAAGGGCCGCAGTTAACCACTCCCAGATTAGGCTGGGAACATTTTTCACTGATCTCTGTGCATTCCTTTGGCCAGCCCCTTCGATAAAGAGGACCAGCCGTCATCTGCCAGCACCATGAATAAGACCTCTACAGTCAACAAGAGATTCTCCACGTATAACCAGAGCCCACCTGATACGCCTTCCATGAGGGAGCAGGCATTTTATGTGAGTGCTTCTTTGGGTTTATAAAGATAGAGAAATGAAGCTGGGCTTCCTTTCGTTCTGCCAACATGTCCCCAAGGAATGGGTAGAACACCTACTTCCATTTGTATCCTGCTCCTTTGTATGATGAGCTTGTGATGTGGTTCCCAGGTGTTTTAACACCTAATAAGGTCCAAGCCACTTAATATTAGAACAAACATTATATTTGCAGCATAATGTTAGAACCGACAATTTGGGGGTGGAGAGGCAGTCCTGAATATACTTGATTATGTTATTCAGTGCTACATCCCCTTGGAGTTGCAATGGTTCTTTGGCCATCCAAGAATATGTGTTTGTAAAATGATCACAGTGGGCAATGGGTTTTGTTTTTTTTAGAACAAAGCAAAATATCACATAAGAAACTCTTGAGCCATGGTAAGTGATACAAAAAGCAGAAGATGAGGGTAGAAGAAAGGAAAAAAAATTAGGGTAGATATTGGGGCCATGAAGTCTTATTTTAAAACAATCGCAGCTCAGTTTTATACTATGGTGTATTAGACTGAGAACAAAAGTTGTGTTTGCTCAGTCCCTTCTCCCTTTCACATTCTTAAATCTGTACCTTACTGTGTCTAAATCAGAAAACTGAATTAGCTTCTGACTACATTGTTGGTTTGCAAAACAAGAGCAATCTGGCTTGGATGTCACACTAGACGTAACAAATTGGGGAAGTATTACATTAAGCTTATGTAATATGCCCTTTCCACCCAAGGAGAGAAATGAAAAGAGCATATGAGCTCCTGTAAACTATGTGTATTACACCCAAACAGTTACCGTGTTTTTCCGTTTATAAGATGACCCATTATATAAGATGACCAACCCCTTTTCTAACCCCAAATTAGAAAATTTGATCCCTGTTTTTCCCTTCCTTTTGCTAAGCCACGGAGCGTAGCAAAAGGAAGGGGAAAGCATGAATCAAAGGGCTCCCTTTGATGGCCGCTTTTCCTTGCCTTTTGCAAAGTCACGGGGTTTAGTGGAAAGGAAGGGAAGGCTCCCTTTGGGTAAAGCAATGATGAAACAACTGCACAATTGCAGCCCTTTGATCCCGAAGCCCTTTCATGGCTGCTTTCCTAAGCCCTGTGGGGCTTAGGGAGTTAGTAAAGCAGCCATGAAAGGGCTACAAGATCAAAGGGCTGCGATTGTGCAACCCTTTCATAGCTGCTTTACCCAAAGGGAGCCTTCCCTTCCTTTTTGCTAAACTCCGTGGCTTCACAAAAGGCAGGGAAAGCGGCTGCCTTCAGTGTATAAAACGACCCCCAATTTTTTGTCTAATTATTTAAGGAAAAAGTGTTGTTTTGTACATGGAAAAATATGGTTCTTCTGAACTAAACCTCTTTACTTGAGCAGGATACATTGAGGAAGCATGGAAGTTAGCAGGGAAATTACAGCTAGGTCTCTCATGGAAAATAGGGCCTGATTGCCATAGGGGCTGCAGGGAATGGTCTACCAGATTGCCTGTTATGCAAATAGTTGCTTGGTACAAATGAAAGGAAAGTCCGATGCTGCAAAGAAAAATATTGCATAGGAACCTGGAATGTAAGATCTGTGAACCTTGGTAAGCTGGATGTGGTCAAACAGGAGATGGCAAGAATAAACATTGACATCCTGGGCATCAGTAAACTAAAATGGACGGGAACGGGCAAATTCAATTCAGACGATTATCATATCTACTATTGTGGGCAAGAGTCCCGTAGAAGAAATGGAGCAGCCCTAATAGTCAACAAAAGAGTGGGAAAAGCTGTAATGGGATACAACCTCAAAAATAATAGAATGATTTCAATACAAATCCAAGACAGACCTATCAACATCTATGAAGACTTACGACACCTTCTAGAACTGAAACCAAAGAAAGATATTCTTCTCATGATAGGGGACTGGAATGCTAAAGTAGGGAGTCGAGAAAAAAGGAATAACAGGTAAGTTTGGCCTTGGAGTTCAAAACGAAGCAGGGCAAAGGCTAATAGAGTTTTGTCAAGAGAACAAGCTGGTCATCACAAACACTTTTTTCCAACAACACAAGAGGCGACTCTACACATGGACATCACCAGATGGGCAATATCAAAATCAGATTGATTATGCTCTCTGCAGCCAAAGATGGAGAAGCTCAAAAGTCGGCAAAAACAAGTCCTGGAGTTGATTGTGGCTCTGATCATCAGCTTCTCAAGAAAGGAGGAAAAAACACTGCATTAATCAGGTATAATCTAAAGCAAATTCCTTATGAGCCTCGTGGCGCAGTGGTTAAAACGCTGTACTGCAGCTAAAACTGTGCTCACGACCTGGGGTTCAAATCCCAGGTAGCCGGCTCAAGGTTGACTCAGCCTTCCATCCTTCCGAGGTCAGTAAAATGAGTACCCAGCTTGCTGGGGGGGCAATGTGTAGCCTTTATAATTAAAATTGTAAACCGCCCGGAGAGTGCTTGTAGCGCTATGGGGCGGTATATAAGTCCAATAAATAAATAAATATAAATAAATAAATGAATACACAGTGGAAGAGAAGAACAGATTTGAACTAGATTTGGTGGACAGAGTGCTGGAAGAACTATGGATGAAGGCTCGTAACATTGTACAGGAGGCAGCAACAAAAACCATCCCAAAGAAAAGGAAATGCAAGAAAGCAAAGTGGCTATCCAACAAGGCCTTAGAAATAGCAGAGAAAAGAAAGGAAACAAAATGCAAGGGAGATAGGAAAAGTTACAGAAAATTGAATGCAGACTTCCAAAGAATAGCAAGGAGAGACAAGAGGGCCTTCTTAAATGAAGAATGCAAAGAAATAGAGGAAAAGAATAGAAAGGGAAAAAACAGAGATCTGTTCAGGAAAATTGGAGAGATTAGATGGACATGATAAAGGACAAAAATGGGAGGGACCTAACAGAAGCAGAAGATATCAAGGTGTTAAGAATACACAGTGGAATTACACCAGAAAGATCTGGATGTCCCGGACGACCCAGATAATGTAGTTGCTGACCTTGAGCCAGACATCCTGGAGAGTGAAGCCAAGTGGGCCTTAGAAAGCACGGCGAATAACAAGGCCAGTGAAGGTGATGGCATTCCATTTGAACTATGTACAGTGGTGCCTCGCGTTACAACGTTAATTTGTTCCAGCGAAATCGCTGTAGAACGAAAACGTAAAGCGAAAATAAAAAAGCCATTGAAACGCATTAAAACTTGGTTAATGTATTCCAATCAGCTAAGAACTCACCGTCCAGTGAAGATCCTCCATAGGGGCAGCCATTTTCGGGTGCCTGTGCAGCAAAAAATGGCTCCAAAACACAGCGGGGAGCCATTTTGAGCACCCGGTGGCCATTTTGAAAACCCACCGATCAGCTGTTTTGATCGTCAGGAAGCGAAAATCAGTTCCCAAAACAAGGAAACGATCATCGTGCAGCGAAATTCCCCCATTCAAAAGTCATTTTGCGATCGCTTTTGCGATCGCAAAAACCTCGTCATAATGCGGATTCGTTGTTACACGAAGCGCTCGTCTTGCGGGGCACCACTGTATGTATTTAAAATCTTAAAAGTTGACACTGCTAAGGTGCTACACTCAATATGCCAGCAAGTTTGGAAAACTCAGCAGTGGTCAGAAGATTGGAAAAGATCAGTATACATCTCAGTTCCAAAGAAGGGCAGTGCCAAAGAATTCTCCAACTACCATACAATTGCATACCAAGGTTATGCTCAAAATCCTACAAGGTAGGCTTCAGCAGTATGTGGACTGAGAACTCCCAGAAGTACAAGCTGGATTTCAAAGGGGCAGAGAAACCAAAGACCGAATTGCTAACATGCGCTGGATTATGGAGAAAGCCAGAGAGTTCAAGAAAAACATCTACTTCTGCTTCATTGACTACGCAAAAGCCTTTGACTGTGTGGACCACAGCAAACTATGGCAAGTCCTTGAAAAAATGGGAGTGCCTGACCACCTTATCTATCTCCTGAGAAATCTATATTTGGAACAGGAAGCAAGAGTTAGAACTGGATATCGAACAACGGATTAGTTCAAAATTGGGAAAAGAGTACGACAAGGCTGTATATTGTCTCCCTGCTTATTTAACTTATAGGCAGAATACATTGTGCGAAAGTCCGGACTGCATGATTCTTAAACCGGAATTAAGATTACCGGAACAAATATCAACCACCTCAGATATGCAGATGATACCACCCTGATGACAGAAAGTGAGGAGGAATTAAAGAACCTCTTAATGAGGGTGAAAGAGAAGAGTGCAAAAAATGGCCTGAAGCTCAACATCAAAAAAACTAAGATCATGGCCACTGGCAAATAGAAGGGGAAGATATGGAGGCAGATACGGAGGTTTTACTTTCTTGGGCTCTATGATCACTGCAGATGGTGACAGTAGCCATGAAATTAAAAGATGCCTGCTTCTTGGGAGGAAGGTGATGACAAACCTAGACAGCATCTTGAAAAGCAGGGACATCACCTTGCCGACAAAGGTCTGCATAGTCAAAGCTATGGTTTTTCTAGTAGCAATGTATGGAATTGAGAGCTGAACCATAAAGAAGGCTGACCGCTGAAGAACTGATGCTTTTGAATTGTGGTGCTGGAAGACACTCTTGAGAATCCCCTGGACTGCAAAGAGAAGAAACCTAGCCATTCTGAAGGAAATCAACCCTGAGGACAGATCCTGAACCTGAGACTTCAGTACTTTGGCCATCTCATGAGAAGAGAACACTCCCTTGAAAAGACCCTCATGTTGGGAAAGTATGAAGGCAAGAGGAGAAGGGGACGACAGAGGATGAGATGGTTGGACAGTGTCATTGAAGAGACCAACATGAATTTGACCCAACTACGGGAGGCAGTAGAAGGCAGGAGGGCCTGGCGTGCTCTGGTCCATGGGGTCACGAAGAGTCGGACACGACTTAACAACTAAACAACAACAAGTGATCAAACTGGGATACCATCTTGTGATGGCTGCAATGTCAAGCTCTTGGTGCTGATGGCTGTCTCTTTCTCTGCCCAAGAGTTTGCCACAGGATGCTGCCCCTAAGCACAGGCGGGCCTTGCTAGAAATCTTCCGGGAGACAGTCCTGGAAAGGTTACCAAGGAGCTGCTCATGCAGCGATGTCTCATCTGTACAGCTCGCCATGAGAGCACCTCAGGGCTCAGTAAGTGCTGGCACTCTAGAGTAGCGTAGTTGCCTGTAGCTGTGCCGTGCCTCCTGTTTTATAAGGCTTAGTCCAGAGCTGGTTTAGCACAAGGAACACTCCTAGCATTTTGCAGTAGTAAGCATTGAGCAATGAGCCTCTGTTTCATTTGCTAGGTTGTGGTGTTCCTTAGTGGCCATTTGCTAGTTTGCTGCAGCCCCTGCAGGCAAGATGGAGTAGTGCAGGTTTCTGCCTCTGCAGTTTTGTAGCCGTAGTTCCTTCCTCACATTGGTTTGCCTGTTGCATTGCCAGCCTTTCACCTAGTGCAGTGGTTCCCAAACTGGAGTACATGTACCCCCAGAGGTTCTAACCAGGGCATTTGGGGGCATGTGGGGAAAAACTGCATAATAGCGGAAGAAGTCCTAGGGAAACGGAGGGAGGTGGAATGGGTTATGGGTTGGCATTCAGACAAAATGTGTGTTGAGAGCTTCCTAACAAGCATCCACAACCCTCCACAGTCCTCAGTGAGCAAGTCCATTCCATCGCCTCTCAACTTTATTTTCATCAATTGGTTCCTGTTTGATAGATGAGAGGAAGGTGTGGTCAACACCGTGGGATGGGATTGGCTGGGCTGCCTTTCCATTCCGCAGCTGCCTTGTTGGCCTTTAGCTTAAGGCAGTGGTTCCCAACTTTTGGTAACCCGGGTGTTCTTGGACTGCTTCCCAGAAGCCTTCACCACAAGTTGTGCCGGCTGGGCTTTCTAGAAATTACTGTCCAAGTGCACCTGGGTCACCCTAGTTTGAGAACCACTGGCTTAGGGGGAAGCTGGGGAATCTTGTGTTGGGATTCTTGAAGGGGTTGCAGAAAGTGGAGCACCAAGTGGGTGTGGAGGTGTTTCAAGAGCAAAGGGAAACATGGTGCCAGTAGATGGAGGTGGCTGTTGTGGCATCAAGAATTTCATTGGTCCCATCCCCTCATTTTCTTAAGTGCCGAGGCCTGAGTAGGGGGAGGGAAGCAGGCCATGCCACATGATCCATCTCTGCCTTTGGTTCCCACAGTCAGGCTTAGAGGAGGAGGCTGTGCGGGGTTGAGACCCACCTCACCAAGGGGATGGAAGCTGCTTGGTACTGTGTTTTAGGTCTTCTGATTGCCGAGAGTAGCAAAGAATTGTAGGGATGGTATTAGGAAGACAAAAGCTGAGAATAAGTTGAGGTTAGCAAGAAACTTTAAAAGCAACAAAAGAGCATTCTTCAGGTATGTGGATAGCAAAAGACAGAGAAAAGAAACAGTGGCTCAGCTGCTCGGTATGGATGGAAAATGATAACAAATGACATAGAAAATGCAGAAGTGCTCAATTCCAACTTTAGCTCAGTCTTTTCCGAAAAGACAGTCTATGACCCTTCAGGCAAATGTGAAGTACAGAAGGAGGGGTAGGATTGCAGCTTGAGATTCATTAAAAATAGTCAAGGAGTGCCTTACTACTTCGAATGAGTTAAAATCCATAGGATATTACATCCAAAGATATTGAAGGAACTGGCTGAAGAGATGTCTTGGAAATATCAAGGAAATGAATACATTAAGATTGAGTACAGCTTGTCTTTTGCCAGGTATGGGGTGGGGCCAGGGGAAGATACTAGTATGGGGAAAAAATGCTAAGACTTGGGGTAGAACAAGGTTGCATAGGGTTCTAATTACAAGAAAGAAGATTTCTTTTAAACGTTAGCAAGAACTTCCTGACAGTAAGAGCTATTTGATGATGGAATGGACTCCTCAGAAGACAGTGCACTCCCCTATATTGGAAGTTTTCTGAACAGGAATGTTTTAGTTGTGGGTTTACTACTTTGTCAAGAATCGGATATGATAGCCTAAAATGCTGTGGTTGGGTTGGGGGCCATGACAGGAAGTGTGTGTGTGTCTGTGTTTGTGCCTAAATGTAAGGAAAAGTGCTTGCTTTTTTGCATGGGTATGTAGTACTCAGTATATAGTGCCACTCTCTTGCATCTTATCTATGCTGCATTCTCTCCAGAACATGTTGCGGCAACAGGAGGAACTGGAGAATGGGGCAGCTTGGTCCATCTCTTCAGAGTCGTCAGATGATTCGTCCAGCCCCCAACTCTCTGGAAGTGCCCGCCATACTCTGCACAGACCAGTGGTGCAACCTGCAGTGCAAGCTGTTGCACCTGCCATTGAAATTGCCTTTACACAGCCTGAGGACAAAGAACTGCCAGTCCTCCAAGAGGAAGTGATGGCTGTGGCTAATGGGCATGTGCCCTATGCCAGGACTCTTAGCCAGATCAGTGAGGCCAGTGTGGACCTGCCTGTGGCAGAGGACAAAGAGTGCCCTACCCCCAGAGACTCTTGTCCTAAACAAGAGTTGCCTCTCCTGGAAACAAACACTTTGCCTCAAAGTGTGGACTCAGTGCAGGACAATGCTGCTCAGATCAGTGAAAGGGAAGAGTTGAAGGCTGAACCGGAGGAGACTACCCCTCGTGCAGAAGAGAGTGGGGACACGGCCTCTCCATCCCAGCAAGTTCACCAACCTAGACTCACTCTGTCCCTCCCTGCAGCCCCCAAACGCCATCAGCTGACTAGTGTCTCGGAAGCAGCTAGACCCAGACCCATGGACTGTGGGCTGGAGGAGGCCATCAGCTCATTGGCATCTGCTTTGGATGACTACCGGGGCCAGTTCCCAGAGTTACAAACTCTGGAGCAGCAGCTCAAGCACCTGGAAGAGATTATCCTGGTAAGTGAAGGGCAAGAGACTGTGCCTGGGGACAGAAAAGTGACTTCAAACATTTGCATACTTAGTGCTGAGGTAAAAATTGTAATCCCTAAACGTTGCAGTGAACTATTGCAAATTATGAGATGCCAGAATCCAACCAACCAAAATTAATTAGTGATATAGATTAGCTCATTCTGAATGCTTTAATTTTCAGTTTTGGTTTCCATTGTTTTCTGGTGTTATTCTATGCCTTTTGCAGAATTGTTACCAATTGTTAGCACAAAGCAATTGGGTAGGGTAGCAAAGTTGCACTTCCTGAACACAGTACAGTGGTGCCTTGAATTACGAACTTAATTGGTTCCAGAAGATGGTCGTAACTCAAGTTGATTGTAACTCCGTTTCCCATAGGAATCCAGCGAAACTTAATTAATTCATTCAAAGCATTACAGTATTTCCAGGTGGGGATGGGGTGAACCTGAACCCAAGACAACCCCTGAGCCTCTGGGCAGCGGCTGCACCTGGCACCTTGGCAGGCTGGGCACGTTCCTGCCCACCAGGTGACACAAACACACACACACACACACACCAGCGCTCGCTCTGGTGCCTCGCTGCAGGGACGGCCCCGAACGGGGAAGCCTGTGCTGCAGCAGCGAAGGGTGTGTGGGCAGGGTGGCCCCACCTGGGAGGGTCACCTCCTTCCCTGCCTCCCAGCCGGTGCCGCACCACAAGATGCAGCTGCCTGGAGCAGCTCGCCCCCCTCCTCCTCCTCCTCCTGACTTTCTCCTCTGCCTCTCCTCCGCCTGCTGAAGGCGGCTCCTCAGCCTTGCACCACTGCCTGCGCACTACTTGGAGAGGAGCTGAGCGGAGATGGAGTCGCAGGGTGTGAGGAGAGAGCACCGCTGACGGCCTTTTCCAGTGGGGGTGGGATGTTGGGGCCTGAAAGGCGATCCTCGTCTCCCTCCCTCCCTCCTTCCCTCTTCTTGTCCCTTTCCAACACGGGCTGCAAGGGCATCCCATCTCGCTCTGTTTCCCGGCCAGTGTGGGCTCGAACTACCGGACTGAGCGGCCGAGAGTTGGGCCTGGTCCCCCTCCCCCGCTCTACGTTTCTCAAGGATCGGGGAGGTGGGGGAGCTGCCTTGCTCCTGCAATGGGTGCCAGTTGGTTTCTTTTCCTTTTAAAATGTTCACTTTAGGGTTGATTGCGTTAATGTATTGCTGCATGCCAGTCCTCCGTTTTAAACCTGGAAAGGAGCCTGGCTTCTCTGCTAATAACAAACCCTGCAGTACATGCACACTCTCTGACCGCTGGGGCGAAGGAGCTACAGAGGAGCGGTGTGTCTCTTCCCTGGAAGACCTGTATCCATTCCTTGCACACTGAGGGGCTGGACATTGTGGGACAGAACTGGAAGATGTGTTTGGATTTGCAAATAAGTGTTGAGAATGTGCATCACTCACATTTCAGATTTGCCTGTGGCAGCAACATTGACAGATCTTATACTTCCAGGCCTCTAAATTAGCCATAACCAAGGTTATTTCCCTTGTAGTAACTCAAGTGTTTGCAGCTGTGGAAGCAGGAAATGGGTGATCCTGCTCTGGCCAAAGCAAAATTTCTTTGTGGAGAAAAGGTAACAACTACTAGAATGGACAGGAAATGATGCCTGTGTGATACATGCTTTCCCCCCCTTCAACAGCAAAAAAAGAATGTCTGTCTGAGCCGAGCATCCAGCACTAGCCTGACAGTGGAGCATGCCCTGGAGAGTTTCAGCTTTCTCAATGCTTCTGATATTGAAGATTCAGATGGAGAAGAAGATGGGTAATTAAGAATGGGGCAGACTGGAAAAGTTCACTATAGATTGAATTGTAGGCTGCTGACAGCTAAACTGGGGATAAGTGGGATATTTTGTTGAGGCAGGACTAGAGAACCTAGTGATTCCAGACCTTTTGGACTAGAATTCCACTTGGCTCCAGCCAGTGTGACAACTGCAAAGAGTTATGGTGCAAAACTTTTAGGGGCCAATAATTTGCCAAGCTCTGGGCTTGAGAGTAAGCCCCATTGATGCAGAGCACTAGATTCAGATCATTATGGCAATCAGAGACAAAATAATGTTAAGCTGAAGTACCCTGTTTCTCCGAAAATAAGACCTAACCTGAAAATAAGCCCTAGTATGATTTTTCAGGATGCTCATAATATAAGCCCTACCCCCAAAATAACCCCCAGTTGAGTGAAACCCTGGCCTCCGCCATTGTGCAGCAACCAGAAGATGATGACAGAACTATTGAATCAATATAGATTGCTGTACATGAAAAAAATAAGACATCCCCTGAAAATAAGCCTTAATGAGTTTTTGAAGCAAAAATTAATATAAGACCCTGTCTTATTTTCAGGGAAACAGGGAAGAGAGACTAGAGTTTGCAATTAAAATGGGAAAGGAATGGAAAAACTAAAGTTTTTATTAAGATGCCCACCAATGCTAGTCAGTGGTTCTCAGCAGGATGTAATTGCAGCTGTGTATGTCTTGTTTGGGAAAGACAACTCCGGGAGGGAGTGGAAGACAGGAGGGCCTGGCATGCTCTGGTCCATGGGGTCATGTAGAGTCGGACACGACTTAATGACTAAACAACAACAAATGTCTTGTTTAGGCCAAGAGTATTGACTACTTCTGCCAACATTCCTCACCATTGGCTGTTATGACTAATAAAAGTGGCAGTCCAACCGCATGTACAGGACTCAAATACCCCCCCCCCACACACACACACACCATTTTAGGTCCCCTTATTTACCAAAGTGGACAGCATTGGGTTTAGGAAGGACTAAATCAGTGTTATTTTCTTTTCACAGGAAGGTTAGCAGCACACAGTCTGCACCTTCAGACAGGGTACCAGCAGTGGGGGAGGCTGTTGCTGAAGACGTAGCTGGATATTTGAATTCAGAGAGTGGCTCAGAGCCTATGAGCACCGGCAATGAATTCCTTGACCAGGCCTTGGTTCTCCATCTCAACCATTGTAATCGGTTGCTGTTGGTGAGTTCAAAGTACAGCCTTGATGGAATCTCTTACTAATTTATTTTAAGGGATTTCGTGTTTCTTATCTTCACATTTCCATCAAACTGGAGATTAACATGCCATAAAAACATAGAAGAATCATAATTGTACAAAATATAGGAGTAAAACCAAATTAAAATATCATAAGAATATAAATTTAATACAGCAGTGCTACAGGATGCATTGAGTTGTGAGACACACAAGTTCCAACAACCCATAGTCTTTGTAAATGAATACATTTTTATTTGTTATTGTGTAGATTACACAGTCTAGCCTCTGGCACCATGTCACAGTACATGGGTTGCCCCTCTGATAGTTCTTCTACCTCCCTGCACTTTGTTGCCTTGAGATGGGGGAATTCAAGAAAACTGCAGGAGGTGAGAAGCCCATTGAGCTCAACAGGATGACAATTTCTCCTTTACACTGGCCATCTTTCCAGCTCTCTTGCAGCAGATATCTTAAATACATAAAGTCTCAGACATCTTTCATTAAGGTCTCCATGTTATATTTATTTATTTATTTCATTTATACCCCGCCTATCTAGTCAATTGTGACCACTCTAGGCGGCTTACAACATGCAGTTAAAAATAAACATATAACAAACCACATCACAAACAATTTACATAAATTAAAAAATAGAATAAAAATTTTTCCCAAAGATGGCGAGAAACGGGATATATTATAACAGAAAAAGAGGTATTAGGTAGAAAGGGGGAAGGCCTGCCTAAACATCCATGTTTTCAGTTGTTTCTTGAAAATACCCAGCGAGGGAGCTGCGCGAATGTCGGGAGGTAAGTTGTTCCAGAGGCGAGGAGCCACCGCCGAGAAGGCCCGGTTTCTTGTCTTTTCCTTCCGGGCCTCCCTAGTTTGAATATCATGTCATAGACATATTATTTATCATTGTAAAAGAACATATTCCACACTCCATTCCCCCCCCCAAATTTTTCTGGAAAACAACAAAAAACGGTTTTGAGAAAAAAATTTCCTCAAAAAATTTTCTGCCCCCTCCTCCAGGCCTTCCCATCTCTGCTCTTGCCTAATAGCCTCCAGAGAGTTTAATCAAAATGTACAAAAATTACTGCCACTACTCCCATTCAACTATTTACCAAAATCCCAGTTGCTTGCCAAGGCAAAGCACTGAAAATTAGTATCTGGATTTCTTTTGCACTCAAAATCCAGCCAACACGTGGCAAGAATTTTGTCTACAGTGGGGTCTCGACTTACGAACTTAATCCGTATTGGAAGGTGGTTCTTAGGTCAAAAAGTTCTTAGGTCGAATCTGCATTTCCCATAGGAATGCATTGAAAACCATTTAATCTGTATCTGCTCTTTTCCGTCCATAGAAACTAATGGGAAGCTGCTATTCCGCCTTCTGCCACTAGAGGGGGATATTTTTCCCCCTTAGGTTCAGGAAAGGAGGAGGAAGGCAGGGAACCGTTTGCAAAGCACTTTAGAAATATTTTTTTTTCAACGAAGCCAATTTTAAATCATGTTTTAAAGCATGTTGTGCTGATTTTTTCAGCACAAAGACACACAGCCAGGCTTTTTAGGTGCTGAGCAAGCCTCCCCAAGCCTCTTCAGAGCCAGCCCATCAGCTGATAGGCGGGGAGAGGAGGCTGCAGGAGCGGGGGAAAATCACAAAGTGGCTGCCAGGCTCCCTTCTGGGTGTCAGCTTTTAGGTAAGGAGACAACAGGGGCAGTGGGAAGGGGGACTCAGCTGTGGGGGCAGGGGGCTGGGCTGGCCTTGCCCTTTTCTGTGTCTATGGGCCCACCAGTCAGCTGTTTGGCAGGCCCATGGGCAGAGAAGATAAGCCATAGGCAGAGAGGGAAGGCTAGTCTTCCCTCTCTGGCTGTGGGGGACAAATGGGTAAATATCCGTTCCTTTGTATTCGTTGGGGTCTCCAGAACTGATGAATACAAGGAGACAAATATTAAATGAATCAGCAGTTTCTGATTCATTTCTGAAATTTCTGGTTCAGGCTGGTGAGGGAGATATAGGCCCTGAGGATGGTCTGCCATCTGCTGGAAGAGAGGACAGGCAGAATCAATTAGAAAAATACGAAGTGAAATCATGGATTGGCAGTTTTGTAGGTCTAATCTAGCCCTTGGATTGATGTCTAAAAACAAACCAGAAGCCAGCTCATTGATCCTGCTTAGACTAAAGATGGTAAAAATGTAGCCTTCCTGAAATTGTTGGATTATAACTCCCATCAGCCCCAACCAGTGTAGTCTGCAATGCAAGATAATGGGAGTTTTTCACTCTAATAAAACCTGAAAGACCACATATCCCCTGCCCCTGTTCTATGGGAAATTTGAGACTGCAACTTTTTCCCCTTCCCCTTCTGTCTGTCATGCCAGTGTGATATTATCCTCATGTTACTATGTCTCCACTTTGCTTTATTCTATTTTGTGCTTTATGCTCTTGCAAACATGACCTGTTGAGTACCTATTTGTTTAGCATGAAGAATGACTCCCCATGTGCCTTTCACACTACAGTGGGGGAATCACATCTTCCGCCCTTAAAAAATCTGCTATATGCCTTTGATTTCTTAGAAGCTGGGCAATTTTGGACCCCTCCGCTGCCGGGAAATGTATGCTCTTGATGGCCTGGCAAGGGAAGTGCAGATCCTGGAAATCATCTGCCGTCTGGTGGAGGAACGAACAGGGTTAGCCAACTCTGCTGAGGAAGGTAGGAAAAAGGGCACCTGGACAGAGTGAAACTGAAGGTAGAATGTGACACCTGCCTTTGTGGAATCCCATAGAGGCAGGAGAAGTCCTTCTTCCGGGGGCTGTGACCAGAAGTCTAAAAATGATTCTGTGAATTCTTATTTATTCTCAGTGGTACAATTTTCTACATGGAAGGAGGGAGTCCTTCCTTTCTGGGACAGCTGCACGGTTATGCCTAATGTGTATACCTGCCCTGTAGAAAGGTTCCTCCAGACACTTAATTCCCAATATGCAGCCCGAATCAATGAACACCAACAAGGTCTAGCAGATCCAGGTAAGTAAGCTTGGAGCTTAAGACCGTATCTCCTTTCTATTCTGTGTCTTAAAATTTATATTCCACCTTTTCTCACTGACCCCAAGTCAGGGTACACCTACTCAGTTTATCCTAACAACTACCTTGTGAACAAGGTTCCCTCTAAACTGTACGCACACGCTCTTGCTAAGAGCTCCCTGGGGTTGCACACGGGCAGCCAACAGCCGGTTTTGTTTACTTCCCATTTCATATGAAGCCCTGCCTATCCCTCCACACACAGAGCGAGGCTCCTGTGCAGCAGGACAGAAACTTAGAACATTACTTGTGAGGTAGATGAGTGGGATTAGCCCAAGATCACCCCACATATTTCCTGGCTCAGTGGGAACTTGAGACAAGACTCCATCCAACAGTCTATACTGGATTCACACAGCCAAAGAAAGGAAATAGCTCAGTGGTACCCCCAAAATCACTTCTAGGGCACTTTGTCTTTTCTTCGATGGAGAGGTAATTTATTTTTCTTATATTGAGAGTAAGACTCATTCAAGACCCAAGAAAAATGTGGTACTGTCTCAAGCCAAATTTAGGCCTCCTTCCTGCTTATTGAGACTTGCCAGCACTTTGTTAGGTGAGTTTACTTTGAGAGTGAAGTCAGATTGAACACACATTGTATCACCATTTCTCCAGGCTTCCATCCTGTCCAAAGAGCAGCCGCCCTACCATTCCAGGTGTGTCACCTTGAGATTGTATCCCTCCTGCCCATCTCTGTTGTCCTCTAATCTCAAGTAGAAATCTTCAAATACAGTAATATTCTAGCTGCATATATTAAGTATTTGGAAGACCTACTTATGTATGACTTTTTTCCCACCACAGTGTGTGTGAAACTGGTGGAGGAACTTCTACAACGCAGGCTGCCTAGACGCCAGGGTAGCTGTCAAGTTGAGCAGGTCACCCTCTTCCAGTACTGGAGCTACTTTGAGGCATTGCCTGCCTTGGCCCTGGACTCATGCATCATGGAGTTGACAGAAGAAGGTATCTCAAATGATAAGTGAGAATGCAGGAAAAATTCCCACCAAGAACTGACTCTTACCATTCAGTGAAGAGGCTCCTGCCTCAGCCCACAGATTTTAGGGCAGCAATAGTAGCTCTTTGGCTACTGTCCAGAGCCTCCTTGATTGGAGAATACTGTACAACTATGTGGACTATATGATCTGGCCTACTGATACCACAAGGTATGATAAATGCTATTCAGTAGTCAATATTGAAGTGGCATTCTGTTACCTTCTGAGCACTCATTGGGGAGGAGTCACTATGTTGTCCTTTATCCCAGCCCTTTTACCATAGAAATACCACAACACTGGATGGCTACAACAATAAACAATCATTTGTATGTGTGAACAGCCATCACGGATCAAATGCCAGCACGTAGAATCATAGAATAATGGAGTTGGAAGGGGCCTATAAGGCCATTGAGTCCAACCCCCTGCTCAGTGCAGGAATCCAAATCAAAGTATATACAGATGATTGTCTGATTTTTTTTTCTTGAATGCCTCTAGTGTTGGAGCACTCACCACTTCCAGAGGCAATATATTCTATCGTAATAGTGCTCTGACAATTAGGATGTTTTCCCTGATATTCAGCCTAAATCTGGCTTCCTGTGGCTTGAGTCCATTATTACATGTCTTGCACTCTGGGAAGATGAAGAACAGATTGTGCCTCTCTTTTTCAGGTACTGTATTTGAAAAGTGCTGTTGTAAATGGCGTTCTGTGTCTAGTCACGCTGGCCACGTGACCATGGAGGATTGTCTGCGGACAAAACGCTAGCTCTATGGGTTGGAAATGGAGATGAGCACCGCCGCCTAGAGTTGGACACGACTGGACAAATTGTCAAGGGGAACCTTTGCCTATTGTATCATACCTACCCTCATTCTTCTTTTCTCAAGACTAAACATTTTTCAGTCTTTCCTTATAGGACTTGATTTCCAGCCCCTGGTCATTCTTGTTGTCCTCCTCTAAACTTGTTCCAGTATGTCATCATTCTTCTTAAAATGTGGTGTCCAGAACTGGACACAGTACTCAAGATGAGGCCTAATCAATGCTGAATAGACCCATGATTTAGAGATTACACTTCTGTTAATACACCCTAAAAATAGCACTTACCTTTTTTGGCAGCCATATCACAATGATGGTTCATATTCAGCTTCTGATCCAGAATTCCAAGATCCTACTCACTCATAGTTTTACTGAACCATTGTTTTACTTCCCCATCTTATAACTGTGTGTTTCATTTGTTCCTCTAGATATAGAACTTTGTACTTACCCCTTTAAATTTCATTCTGTTGTATTTAGCCCAGTGCTCAAGCCTGTGAAGACCTTTTTGAATTGTATTTCTGTCTTCCAAGGTATTAGCTCTCACTCGGTTTTGTGTCATCTGCAAAGTTGATGAGCGTTCCTTGCACCCTCTCATCCAAGTCATTAATAAGGTTGAAAAGCACTGGATCCAGGACTGAGCCTGGTGGTACCCCACTTGTTACCTCCTCCCAGTTTGAGGAGCCGTTGATAAGAAATCTCTGAGTTCAATACTGTAACCAGTGCTGCATCCACTTGACAGTTGTTCTATCCAGCCCATACCTAGTTAGTTTGCTAATCAGAATATCATGGGGCACTTTGTCAAAAGCTTTGCTGAAGTCAAGATATATTCATAAAATCATAGAATTATGAAGTTGGAAGGGGCCTATAAGTCCATCAAGTCCACTCCATCAGTGGAGGAATGCAAATCAAAGGATATCTGCCAGGTGATTATCTAATTTTCTCTTGAATTCCTCCAGTGTTGGAGCACTCACTGTGATGATTTGTGTTTTTATGTGTATTAGAATGGGATATGTAGTCCTAAGATTGTCCCAATAGCATCCATTTTGAGTTAAAGTCTGTTCTGTAGTAGGAAAGTTTTACATGCTGTTCCAGAGAAGCTTCGCTCTCTGGTTATCTCGTTGCTAAGATGAACAGAGAGCAGAGAGTTTCGTAGTCAAAATAATTCTGCCACAAAGAATGATAACAACTGAAGCTCCATGAGAAAGTTAGGCGGGACAACAAGACCCAGGAGGCATTCTGGGAAGAAGAAGGAAGAAGAGGAGGGGGCGAAAGATGGAGTTTGCCTGAGAAAGGGGCAGACACGTGCTTTTCCCATAATGGACTGGTTTTTCATCTAGCATCAGCCTTTGAAGACCCAAGACACGTGAGATGGATGATTTATGCTTTTTGTTAGTTAGCATAGTTTCATTTCTTTATTTTTTTTAGCTGGAGTGGGGGAGTGGTGTGTTCCGTTGGTCTTGAATGAAAATGTACCTACTGACTTATTGTACTATCAACTGAAACCTTTTCTGAAGTAATTCATTTTAATAAAACAGTAATGATTGATTTCTAACTAGAAGCATTGTTTCTTGAGCAGACTAGCTGAATGTCTAATTGGCCACGTGGGTTTGCTACCAAACTTTCAGAGCCAAATCATTCTGAGTATATCTCATGGTTATGTCTGTGTTGCTTTCTTAATAAGGAGATTGGCCTCTGAGGAAGAAAATTTAGACAGAACCTGGCTGGGTTTCAATTGGCTCTGCTCAGCAGTTAGAGGTTTGTCTGGTTTTCGTACTCGTCCCAATTTCCTGCACCCCCATAAATCTCTTTGGAGATACGGGGCTGCTTACAAACTAACTAACAAAAAGCATAAATCATCCATCTCACGTGTCTTGGGTCTTCAAAGGCTGATGCTAGATGAAAAACCAGTCCATTATGGGAAAAGCACGTGTCTGCCCCTTTCTCAGGCAAACTCCATCTTTCGCCCCCTCCTCTTCTTCCTTCTTCTTCCCAGAATGCCTCCTGGGTCTTGTTGTCCCGCCTAACTTTCTCATGGAGCTTCAGTTGTTATCATTCTTTGTGGCAGAATTATTTTGACTACGAAACTCTCTGCTCTCTGCTCATCTTAGCAACGAGATAACCAGAGAGCGAAGCTTCTCTGGAACAGCATGTAAAACTTTCCTACTACAGAACAGACTTTAACTCAAAATGGATGCTATTGGGACAATCTTAGGACTACATATCCCATTCTAATACACATAAAAACACAAATCATCACATGCCCCCCCTGATTATCGTTAAAATTCAGAGCAGTTAATCTGATCAAATTTTAAGAAATCAAGTAAAAGTAACTAAAAAGTAATTCAAAGTAATTAACTGGTTACATCTCAGAATTCAACTACAGATTTAACTATTACAATACTGAAACATAGCACACTGTTGAATACATTGTTTCAACGTTCAGGTTCATAAGAATCTTCACAGTACATTCTAGAAAGACCATCTGCCACTACATTCAATTTTCCAGGAATGTGTTGAACTTCAAAATCAAAATCTTGCAATGCTAGACTCCATCTCAACAATTTTTGGTTGTGAGATTTCATCTTCTGCAACCAAACTAAAGCTCTGTGATCTGTTTGGAGTGTAAACTTACGACCCCATAGGTAAGGCCTAAGTAAATTGAGAGACCAAAATATAGAAAGAGCTTCTTTTTCAGGTACTGCGTAACTTCTCTCTCTATCCAAGAGTTTTCTAGAGAAGTATGAGATAGGGTAAAGGTTCCCATCTTCTCCTTGCTGTAACAAAACAGCTCCCAGTCCTAATTCAGAAGCATCAGTTTGTAAAATGAATGGTTTGTCAAAATCAGGGGATTTCAGTATAGGTGCATCCATAATCTTAGCTTTTAAAGCTTCAAAGGCACCTTGACACTCTGGTGTCCACTTTACCTTGACAGGCTGTCTCTTCCTAGTGAGCTCTGTCAGAGGTGAAGCCAAATGACTGAAATCAGGAATGAATTTTCTGTAGTAGCCGACTAGGCCCAAAAACGAGCGTACCTGTTTCTTAGTTTTTGGAATAGGCCAATCATTAATAGATTGTACTTTAGCTTGCAAAGTCTGAATTTCTCCTTGCCCAATCAAATGACCTAAGTACATGACTTTTCCTTGCATCCACTGACACTTGCTGGCTTTGACTGTCAGTCCTGCTTGCTGAAGTCTGGACAAAACAGTTTCAATGTGAGACATGTGAGAATCAAAATCAGAACTGAAAATGGCAACATCATCAAGATAAGCACTTGCAAAAGGTAAACCTTGTAAAAGTTTGTCTATCATCCTTTGAAATGACGCACCTGCATTCTTCAAACCAAATGGCAATCTGCGGAAACGGAAAGTTCCCACGTGCGTGATGAAAGCGGTCTTATCTCGTGAATCTTCAGCCAAATCTAACTGCCAATAAGCATTCTTTAGATCGAGAATGCTGATAAACTTAGCCTTTGAAAGATGTTCAATTAAATCATCCATTCTAGGCAATGGGTATGGATCTGGAACAGTAACACTGTTTAACTTTCTGTAATCAACACAAAATCTTACTTCCTCGAGAATTTCACCCAAAGCGTTACGTTTTGGCACCAGAACCACCGGAGAAGCCCAAGGGGAGAATGACGGTTCAATCACCCCCAAAGATAACATCTTTTGTATCTCTTGTTCAATTTGGATAGCATGATTACCAATTGCTCTATATGGGCTAGACCGTATGGGCTGGGCGTTGTTCTCAGTAGTTATCACATGACTGATCAATTTGGTGTAACCTGGTTTATCTGAAAACACATCTTGGTATTGTTCTAAAATTTGAAACAACCTTTCTTTCTGATCAACGGTACCTGTTAAAACAAGATTATCAGACCAGGTACCTGCATCTTGCAATTCAGATAACATATCAATAGGTTCATTTGCAGCATGAAAATATTCAGCATGACATTGAAAAACCATTGCAGATCTATCTTTGTACAGTTTCAAACTATTGACATGGTAAAGAACAGGTTTCTTATTAGAATCCAACATTTTGACAAGATAATTGACATTTCCCAGTTTTTGAACAATTTCACCTGGACCTTCCCAGACAACTTCTAGCTTAGAAGGTCTGAGTGGGTTCAGAACAAGTACCAAATCACCCACAGAAAATTCCCTGTGTCTGGATCTCTTGTCGTGGAAGAACTTCTGACTTGCTTGAGCGTCCAACAAATTGTCTCTGGCTAACTCCTGGACAGCCAAGAGTTTCTCTTGAAGTTTTCTAACAAAATCAGCAACTGGCACAGTACTACTTTTAACCACACCTTCCCAATCGGATTTCAGGAAGTCCAATGGTCCTTGTAGATTTCTTCCAAACACCACCTCACTTGGAGAAAAGCCACCTAGTGAAGAATGAGCTGAGCTACGGTAAGCAAACAAAGCAAAAGGCAAAAGCTCATCCCAAATGTTTCCATATTCTTGGGTCAAAGTTTTAATCATCCTAAGCAAAGTTTGTTGACCTCTTTCCACCATGCCATGAGATTGAGGATGATGGGCCGTGGAAAAACTGATGGTTATTCCACTTATCTCGCAGATCTTACGCATAAGTTCACTTGTAAAGGCTCCTGCTTGATCACAAATTATTTTGGATGGTACTCCAATACGTGAGCACAAGTCCACGATGATTCTAGCTATGGTGGTAGCTGTCAGGTTGCTAATAGCGTAAGCCTCGATCCACCTACTGGCAGAACAGATGAAAGAAATGATATATTTCTTCTTAGATTTAGTAGGAACAAAAGGTCCTAGTACATCCATTTGCAAACACTGGAACACTTGGTCAGGAATTTCCATAATATGCATTTCGGCCTTTACCTTGTCAGTTTGATGGCCTGTGCGTTGGCAATAGTCACAAGAACTGACATAGTCCTTTACAGTTTTTGAAATACCAGGCCAGTAAAAATGTTGAGAAATCCTCTTTAGGGTTTTTTGTATTCCCTGGTGCCCACTACTCGGATGATCATGAGCCATTTCTAGTATTCTCAGTCTATATTCAGTAGGCACGACTAACTGTTGAACAGGTTGGGCATCCAAGTTGGATTTGGGGAAATATTCTCTGTACAAAAGTCCATTTTCTCCCCACAGGAAACTAACTTGCTGATGCGCAGGGCGTTCAGCATAGTTGTCTGCTTGTGACCTCAAAGAAGCTAGAGAGGGATCATTAAGCTGCTTCAGTCTAAAGTCCTCTGATCCCTTAGGTATCACCTCCTCCATTTTAGTTTCTGTTGTAGCTGCATTATCAGGTTCGGTCACAAGAGGCTGCTGTTGGGTAAGGTCTCCATCTGAGCTATCCTCAGTGGATCCCTGCTCCCGTTCAAGATTATGCATCTCTCTACTTTGAGAACGCGTAACTACCGACATTGAAGTTGCATTTTGACTCTGCATGTGATCCAAAAAAGCAAGATCATTTCCAAGAAGAAAATCAGGTTTTCCCTCATGGGTTAAAATATGTTTTGCCCCTGACCAGCTCTTATACGAAATTTTGACATACGCTAAAGGAATGAAACGCTGATCAGTCTCTATAGATCCATAAGTTTTTACTGGACACCTCAGGTTGTTCAAGATTAAGGTGGGGTCTAGAAAACGTTTGCTTATCGAAGAAATGTCGGCACCCGAGTCACGAAAAGCACTTAAAGCCATATCACCTCCAGGTGTGTGAAGAAAAACCACCTCAGAAAATGTGCGGGTTGCCCAGTCCCTTTGCGCAGTTGGTACTATGCAATCAGGATCCATAACTGAAAACCTCTCTCCTGACGCAGTCTCTTTTACAATTTCTGAGGAAATTGAAGCAATTTGTAAGTCCAAAACTCTAGGCACATATTGGTTTACTGCTGCCTGCATTCCACTGGCTTGCGAAGGGGTTACAGTTAAGTTAACTCCTTCATGACTCTGTGAAGGCACAATGCTTGACTGGTGAGGCACAGAAACTGCATTACTGGCAGCTGGCACTTGCTGAGTTCCTGCTGGCACAGAACTTACATACGCCATCTTGGGTGTGCCTGCTTTAGATCTGCGTGGAGCTGGCACAGGTGTTTTCCTAGCTGGCTCCTTAACTTGGCTAGCTGGCACATTCAACTTTGGGCAATCTCGTCGCAGATGAGAGCCACCACATTCAAAACATTTAAGAGGCATTTTACTCTGGCTAGGAGCTAGACTCCTGCGTTGCTCAAATGAACTTTGCCTGGGCTCTTGAGGAAAAGACTTTCTAAATTCAGGCTGACTCTGTCTCTTAGGGACTACTGGTGTAGTCTTTGCCCTAACAGGTAGGTCATCATGGTAGTAAGGTAGATTGCTCCTATCAACACTGGCTATTGAGTCCTCAGACTCCTCTTTTTCCTTCAGCTTATTAACCAAACGCTCCACCTCTGCCTCTCTGTACTGCTTCAATAACTCATCATCAATGTTCTGATTATGAATAGATTGAGTGTGACAAGCAACAAAATCTGCAAACATCATTGTTAACTTATCCACTTGTGATAAACTCTTGTTAGGATCAGGACCCACAGCACCGGCTGCTGCTGCTGCTGCTGCTCCTGCTGTCCCATCAGAAATGCCTCTGCCTGGCACTCCCCTCCCTACTGGAGTGCTGGCACCCGCCATTTCCTCTGCCTGATCCATCTGTTGCAACTTAGTCCAAGTCTGATCTGAATCAGATCTAAGTAGATCCTGGACGTCCTGTGCTGGGAGTTTAGCCATTATATCTCCCTTTTGTAATTCCCTTCTCAGTTGTGAAGAATCATAAGTAATCCTTTGCTTAGCTCCACTTGGAGTCAAGACGTCGTGTTCAAGAGCCTCCAAAAGCTCTTGGTGCCAGGGCTTCGTATCTGTACTAACCAATTTAGCAGATGCACTACCAATTTTAACTTTTCTCTGAGTCACAAACAGCTCTCCAGGCAATTCCAAAAATTCTTCTGCTGCTAAGTGTTGCTCCATATAAGCTTCAACTAACGCAAACGCCAAATCTCTCTCTGCCCATGTAGCCGAAACTGTAGGGCAAGAGCAAAGCCATAAAACACTCTGGCAGGAACAGCCCTAAACTGGAGCTTCAGAAGGGCGACCGTTTACTTGCATGAAAATGCCCACTCATTAAACAGCCCAATTAAACAGATTTTAATGTCTGTTAAAACCTAAGCGTTGTTTCTTATCAGACCTCACTGCAGCTAAGTCTTTCCGTAAGATCCTTAGCTGGAAAGAGAAAAGCAATTTGGCTAATTTACAGCCTGTCAGCATGCACGCACTCCCTCAGCCAAGGCTTCCGGAAGAATGCCTGCAGCTTCACTTACAAAGCAAGCACCATAAATCCATAAATCACCCTAAAGCACGTGTTCCGTCCGACCGCTGCCAACCATGTAAGCAGCCCCGTATCTCCAAAGAGATTTATGGGGGTGCAGGAAATTGGGACGAGTACGAAAACCAGACAAACCTCTAACTGCTGAGCAGAGCCAATTGAAACCCAGCCAGGTTCTGTCTAAATTTTCTTCCTCAGAGGCCAATCTCCTTATTAAGAAAGCAACACAGACATAACCATGAGATATACTCAGAATGATTTGGCTCTGAAAGTTTGGTAGCAAACCCACGTGGCCAATTAGACATTCAGCTAGTCTGCTCAAGAAACAATGCTTCTAGTTAGAAATCAATCATTACTGTTTTATTAAAATGAATTACTTCAGAAAAGGTTTCAGTTGATAGTACAATAAGTCAGTAGGTACATTTTCATTCAAGACCAACGGAACACACCACTCCCCCACTCCAGCTAAAAAAAATAAAGAAATGAAACTATGCTAACTAACAAAAAGCATAAATCATCCATCTCACGTGTCTTGGGTCTTCAAAGGCTGATGCTAGATGAAAAACCAGTCCATTATGGGAAAAGCACGTGTCTGCCCCTTTCTCAGGCAAACTCCATCTTTCGCCCCCTCCTCTTCTTCCTTCTTCTTCCCAGAATGCCTCCTGGGTCTTGTTGTCCCGCCTAACTTTCTCATGGAGCTTCAGTTGTTATCATTCTTTGTGGCAGAATTATTTTGACTACGAAACTCTCTGCTCTCTGTTCATCTTAGCAACGAGATAACCAGAGAGCGAAGCTTCTCTGGAACAGCATGTAAAACTTTCCTACTACAGAACAGACTTTAACTCAAAATGGATGCTATTGGGACAATCTTAGGACTACATATCCCATTCTAATACACATAAAAACACAAATCATCACACTCACGACCTCTCGAGGTAATTGGGTCCATTGCCAAACTGCTCTAACAGTTAGGAAGTTTTTTCTGATATTCCACCGAAATCTGGCTTCCTGTAACTTGAGCCCATTGTTGTGTGTCCTGCATTCTGGGATGATTGAGAACAGGTCCTACCCTTCCTCTGTATGACAGCCTTTCAAGTATTTAAAAAGTGTGATCATATCTCCCTTCTGTCTTCTTTTCTCAAGGCTAAACATGTCCAATTCTTTCGGTCTTTCTTCATATGGCTTGATTTCCAGCCCCCGATCATCCTTGTTGCCCTCCTCTGAACTTGTTCCAATCTGTCAGCATCCTTCTTGAAGTGCAGTGTCCAGAAGTGAACACACTACTCAAGGTGAGGCCTAACCAGTGCAGAATAGAGAGAAACTAGTACCTCATGGGATTTGGAGACTATACTTCTGTTAATGCAACATCACACTGCTGGCTCATATTCAGCTTGTGATCTACAACGGCTCCAAGATCCTTCTCGCTTATAGTATTGCTGAGCCAGATGTGCCTCATCTTGTAACTGTGTTTGGTTTCTTTTTCCTAGTTGCAGTACTATGCACTTATTCCTGTTGAATTTCATTTTATTGTTTTCTGCCCAGTGCTCAAGTCTGTCTAGGTCATTTTGAATTTTGTTTCTGGCTTCCAGGATATTAGCTATTCCATTGTGTCTACACATTCCTACCATCAACCAGGGAGGTTATCCGATTTAAAAAATGAGATAAGATTAGTCTGGCATGATTTATTCTTGACAAATCCATGTTGACTTTTAGTTATTGCAGCATGGTATTCGAGATGCTTGCAGAGTGACTGCTCCATAATCTGCTCTAGAATGATCACTGGGATAGATGTCAATCTGACTGGTCTGTAGTTCCTAGGTTTGTCTCTTTTTTGTCCTTTTTAAAGATAGGGACAAGGTTAGCCCTCCTCCAATTATCTGACATTCTGTGATTTCAAGAAAATATGATTCTGAGAGTTCTTCGGCTGGTTCCTTCAACATCCTTGGATGTCATTCAACCCTGGATATTTGAACTTGTTCAAAGTAATAAGATATTATTGACTGTTTGTTTATCAATCTCAAGCTGCAGTCCGGTTCCCTTTATTTGTACTTCACATTTGCTGGAGGGTCATAGACTGTCTTTGGAGAAAGGTAAAGGTAAAGGTTCCCCTTGAGATTTTAGTCAGTCGTGTTCAACTCTAGGGAGCGATGCTCATCCCCGTTTCCAAGCCATAGAGCCAGTGTTTGTCCAAAGATAGTTTCCGTTGTCACGTGGCCAGAGTGACTAGACACGGAACGCTGTTACCTTCCCACCGTGGTGGTACCTATTTATCTACTCACATTTACATGCTTTCGAACTGCTAGGTTGGCGAGGAGCTGGGACAAAGTGACAGGAGCTTACTCTGTTGCGTGGATTCAATCTTACGACTGCTGGTCTTCTGACCCCACAGCACACAAAGGCTTCTGCGGTTTAGCCCGCAGTGCCACCACATCCCTTTTGGGAAAAGACTGAGCTAAAATAGGAATTGAGCAGTTCTGCCTTTTCTTTGTCATCTTTTCCATCTCCACTGAGTAGTTGAGGCGCTTTTTCTTTTTTGCTCCGCATGTACTTGAAGAATGATTTTTTTTGTTCTTTCAGTGTCTCTTGCTAACCTCAGCTCACTTTCAGCTTTTGCCTACCAATTGTCATCCTTGCAGTTCTTTGCTTCTTATCTGTACTCTTCCTTCCTTCCACTTCCTATATGTATCCTTTTTTATTTTCAGGTCTTCTCTGAGCTTTTTGTGAAAGCACATTGGTCTTTTTTGCTATCTTCCATCCTTTTTTCTTGTTAGAATTGTTTGTAGTTCTGTTTTTAAATTTTCCTTTTTAAGTAATTCCCCACCACCACCTTGGACTCCTATTCCTGTTAGGATCTTCCGCCATGGGGCCTTACCTATCTTCCTTTGAGATTAAGAACTCCCCAGTTGCATTAATCCAGATATCTCAATGGGGCAACCAAGCTCTTCCTGTTGTATTTTTATGCAGGAACATGTATTTTTGACATATAGTACATTGCCACACCCTTTCTATTCTTTTTGAACAAGTTAATGTCCTTCAATTGCTGTATTCCAGTCATGGGAGTCATCTTCCAGGAAGTGAGCTGCTGGCAAATGATGGATTGTTCCTCACAAGGATTTGGAAGTATATGTTTGGCCACAGTATGAAGAACTTCATTAGAAGATCTTTAAAATGAATTGGAAGGGAAAGGGAAATGCAAACTTTTTGGTAGAGACAAATGGTCCCAAAATCCAAATCCCTCACATCAGCACAACCTTTGTAGGCAGTCATTTGATGGCAATTCTTCTGTCACATCCCTAATCTGTCCTCCAATGTATATCTGGCAGGTCCATGGATTTTCTCAGCATATTTCAGCTTCAATCCCATGCGGTAGGGATTCCCCTACTAAAACTAGTATTCTCTTCTTCTTTTTGTAGAGTGTAGGATCGGTGACTCTGCTTGGCTGCACTTCAGCCTCTCTCATGTGGGGTCTCCTGTAGGTCTTCCTCTGTATGCTGCCTGCCAGACTCCTCTTCAAGAATCTGAAAGTGGTGGTTGTGGGGTTTTATGGCTGTACTCAACTCCCAAACAAACTGCACCAGAGCACAGAGTTCTGTCCTCTGAAGATGCCGGCCACAGAGACTGGCGAAACATCAGGAAGAACAACCTTCAGAACATGGCCAAAGAGCCTGAAAAACCCACAACAACCATTAGATCCCGGCCGTGAAAGCCTTCGCAAAATCTGAAAGTGGTTCTGTAGTTCTCCTTCTTTGGCTCCCGACTGTGACTCTTTTCTGTGGTGCTTTCTCCACTATGTTTGTTCTCAGTTTTCTCCTCCTCTTCTTTATCTTGCTGTTTTTCATCTCCAGTACCGCCCTTGGCTGCTGCTGTTTGAGAACTATGTACTCTTTATGTATAGACTTATGCATGGCCACTTGCTGCTCTAGTTCTTTCACTTTTCCTTCCAACAGTGCTACCAGTTTGCACTTGCCACAGGAAGGAAGACAAACATTGCACTGGCTTTGCAGGTCACCACCAGTGAAGTATCTCTTCCCTCCATAATCCTGTTACAGTACTTTTATTCTGTTTGTCTATGAGTGTCCTTTCTTTTGTCTTATCTGCTGGGAAAATCCACCAATATATAACTATACAGTGGTACCTCACTTGACGCTTACCCCACATGACGTTGAAATTGCTTTACGATAGGTTTTTTGCGATTGCTATTGCAATCGCCACTGATCTCGATTAGGAGCCTGCTTCACGAACCGTTTGTTCGCTTAACGACGATTTTTCCGGCTCTGCAAAATGGCTTCCCTTTGTAAAATGGCTTCCCTCCCTTGGCAAAATGGCAGTTTTCCGGATGGAAGCTTCGCATTACAGGGAATTGGAACAGCTGATCGGCAGTTCTCTATGGGCAATCTTCACTGGAAGATGATGTATTTCCCCCATTGGAATGCAGACCGGTTTTCAATGCATTTCAATGGTGTTTTTACTTTCGCTTGACAACTATTTCACTTAACAGCGATTTTAACGGAACGCATTATCGTCGTCAAGCGGGGCACCACCGTATGCAGGAATCAAAAATTTTGTTAGGGCCTCCCTCACCAAACTCCCATTAGCTGTAACTGGGGGATTAGTTTTATTCCTTTGCTGTGCTGTTTTAGGAGTCAGCTATCAGTACTTACAGCTGCTACATATTGCTCTCAGCAGCCATCAAGACTTCCTTTTAAACAGAGAACATGATGCTTCTGGATGTGGAATTCCCAGAGTTATTCCAAGTCATTTCCTCTTGTTAATCTAAATGAGCAATGGTGAACCTATGGCATGCGTGCCACAGCTGGCACGCAGAGCCCTTTCTGGGGCCACGCAAGCCATAAGTCGCCGGATGCGTACTTCCCCCAGCACAGACCTGAGAAGACGGCTGCAGCTGCAGTGCTGGAGCTTCAACAGGCAGATCTGGAGCAGCTGGCGCTGGCGGCGGATCCAGAGTAGGGTCTTGAGGCACCTCTGTGCCCAGGATTCCCCCTTCCGCCACCACTTCTGGTTCCGTTGCCACACAGCGCCTGCTGGGGTTCCCCTCCCCCCAGTTTGGGCACACAAGCCCAAAAAGGTTCCCCGCCACTGATCTAAATCTTTTGTACCTCTGCTTTTGTCTCCCCTTTTCCTTTGTCTCTTTCTCTAGTAGACCCTTTCCTTACTCACACTCCTGCTAGCATTATCTGCTCGCTTGCTCTGGTTGTTCACTCCTTAGGGTATGTCTCAATTTTATTCTTCTGCTGTGCTCTGTTAGGAGTCAGCATCAGGATGATATAATCTCTCTGCATCACCTCCGATGTGACATTTTTCAGTGGCAGCAATTCTTTGTGTCTATTGAAAGAGAAACTCTTTTAAAAAAAAGCTTTGTGGAGGGTTTTCGCTTTCCTGTTGGGGTACTGTTGTCCTGTTTAGCCTGGGAATTGATGTACAGAGACTCAAATGTTGCTGATAGTAGCATTTGTCCCATCATCCCTTTGCAGTTTTGCTAACACAGAACCTGAATTCTGATGACCAAGATGTGGTGCTGAAGGCCCTAAAGCGCATTCCTGAGAGTCGACTCCGCAAGGATGGACTGAAGGCCTTGAGCTTGCTTCTTATAGAAGGAAATAGCAAAGTCGTTGGGGCCGTGTCCGCACAGTTGCGCAGCCTGTCAGAAAATCCTGGCTTCCGAGAACGGGCAAGTATCTACTTCGCCTTTCTTAACCAGGTGCAGATGTATGTGCGTAGAATGCAGATTGGGAAATAACATGGTTTTACATGCAACATGAGAACTTTTTAAAGCATTTGAAGCCAGTTTCTTGCCTGAATTCTCCCAAAGATTTCTGGGAACTTTAGTACATGAAGTATAAAAATGTTGTTTTGATGAAACAAAACAACATTGGGTAGAAGCAAGCTGACTAATGTGTCTTTCTCAGGCCCTGATTTCCTACCTTGACCAGTTGGAGGATGAAGAGGTGCAAATACGGATTGCTGCTTGTGCAGCTCTGGGCTGTCTGAAGGTGAGGGGCTGGATTCTTGATGTAAAATAAATCTCTTTTTGAAGTAGTTTATGCCACATTTACGTGTATTGAGGAAGTGCTTTGCCCCCCTGCCTGACGAAAGTTGTGAAAGTAGGCACACTCCCGCAACAGCTTTCAGACTCTGTATTCATATTTGATCCTGCTCCTCTGCTGTCTTAGTAGCAAAGGGGAACTAGAAACCAGTAACATCAGCTTCCTTTAACTCCCTCCCATAGGCTAAGGAAAGTATTGAGCAGCTGGTGTACCTGTGTCAAACAGACAAAGAGCCTGTGCGAGAGGCAGCCAAACAGAGCCTCATGCTGTGTGGTAAGTGCCTATTTTTTTTCCAGAAACATTTATCTCCACAGCTTGGACAATAGCTCTTCCTTAAGGGTGGGACACCTGTTAGCTGTAAACTTGTACTGCCAGTAATTAAGAAGTGTTTCAGCTCATTTAAATGGGGCAAGGGGCACGTAAAAAAGCTAAGAGTGGTCTCATGGGCAATGGGGTGTGGCATTCTAGGAAGCCCCAAGGAGCCAGATTTGGCCTTAAGGCGCATAGTGGTTCCTCATCTGATGGCTTGCTGTTGGGGGATGGGGCAAGCAGAGGCTGAAGACAGACGGTCTTATATAAATCTCTCTTTATTCTGGGCCATTAGGCAGAGCTTTTGCATACAGGCCTATGACAAAAAAGGGTTTGGGGAAAATGGCCTATATCTTGGTCTCTGCAGCTGAAGAAATATTCTCTTTGCATTGTGTTGTCACTCACTGAGCACACTTGACTGGAGTTGTTGAGTGAGAAATGTTAAGCTGTTGTTTATTGTTTGTTAGATGGCACTGAACGAACCATCTGATTGGCTAACTAGACTTCCTGGTCATGACAGCAGCTGCACAGGTTGGGATGTGTTAGCCTGTCTGTTCAGTTCCCCTCCCCATCCTGCTGCATGTTGTGCCAGTGTCTTTTTAAAAAAATATATTTGTTTATTGGTCCTGAATCAGGTCTTTATCGTAGTTGTGGCACTCCCTGCAAGTTTTGTAGGCACTCTTCCTAGTACACTTGTGTCTTGGTTTTGTGCATCTGTGTCACTGCTGCAAAGGAAACAGCATGCATGTGGACGGGCTACAATGTAGAATAACATACTTAGGAAACTACCTTCTGTGACTAACATGACAACCTCTTCTAAAACTACCTTCTGTGAAGTCAGTCCCAAATGCTTGTGAAAATTAATATTGAACTACAACTCTCATAGCCGTTTTGGAAATTTTTGGAGCTGTGGCCTAAAAAATTAATATGTACAAGCTCCAGGTCAAGCATTTAGTCTCTCTAGCACAGCAGTCTGTTCTCACTGCCACCAACTCAGAAGGGTGCTAAGTAACAAGAGAGGTTTCCCTTCATCTGTTATTTGAATTTTCTAAATACAGTGGGGTCTCGACTTACGAACGGCTCGACATACGAACGTTTCGACTTACGAACCGCTCTCATAGGACTATATGGACTCGATTTACGAACTTAGATTCGAGTTACGAACTCTTTTTTCCCTTTTTTTAAAGCTAAGTCATCTTAGGTTAAAAGAAAAAAAGAAAAAATATCCCCCTCTAGTGGCAGAAGGCGGAATAGCAGCTTCCCATTAGTTTCTATGGACGAAAAGAGCAGATACGGATTAAATGGTTTTCAATGCATTCCTATGGGAAATGCGGATTCGACTTAAGAACTTTTCGACCTGAGAACTGCCTTCCAATACGGATTAAGTTCATAAGTCGAGACCCCACTGTAGAGTTTTCAGGGACTGAATTTGAGGCTTTTCTGCTTACAAAACACATTGCTCTGTCTTATCCAGATAGCCACTCTCTAGTTTTTGGGCTTGGCACTGACTGACCCTCTGCTTTCCTGCTTTTTTCAATCATAGAAGTTTGTTCCTTGGTATATTAAGAACTCCTCACATAATTGTTGAAAATGTTCTCGCAGACCTGTAGTGATGGAAAACTGACTTTGAAGAATTACTGTACCATTAGGATGATAGCTAGTTGGCACTCAGCTACCTGTATTTGGCTCTAGTTATGTTAAGAATGCTTTACAAAGGAATAGCCCATTTCTTCTACCCTAGCATTTTCTGATAACAAAGGCAGGATTGAAGGCCCTTGCCCTCATCCACACGGAGACAGGTGTCAGCATTTCTTAACACAAATCGTGGTTTTAGCAGAGTGATTCGCAGTCCAGGCAGTCCAGAAATAACTCACACACAGTCCAGCAGCATTTCCTTCAGCAACGTGTATTTACATCAGTATTCACAGCAGTCTGGCAGCATAACATGTAGAAGTAATCTTCAAGCAGGAAGAAGATACAACTGACTGTACAATTCACACACATATACAGAACCAATCAGATCACATATTGCATCATCCCTGAGTTGCATCAGCACTGCTGAGTCATCCTGACTCAGCTTTAACATACCTGATCATTATGGATTCTCATTAATACACTCCATTCTGCTCAGGCCTGTAATTTTCCTTGACAACAGGTTCATAGGCACACCCCCTCACTGAGGAGCATGGATTGCCCCCTACTCTGCAGTGCTCTCTGCACAGAGCCTGTTCCACTCCAGCTGAGCCACAGGGCTTGATGACTTTTGCTGGCCATGAGCTGTAAATGTAAGCTCCTCAAAGCAGGAGAAAAGTTGGACATCAAATGGCTCTTGCAAAGACACAGGAGTCAGTAATACATAGCTGACTGCATTTGCTATAAAGAGGAAGGGCTTCCATATCACTGGGTGTGAGGATTTTTAATGCTTTTAAAGGGACTGAACAGTTTTGATGGCATAGATGTGGAAGATAACCAAGCTTATCTAGTCCAATCTGCTGCCAATGCAGGAGATCCACTGCACTAGGAGAGCCGACCATCTCTGTTCTTTGTCAGTATTCTATATTAGTGTAGCATTAGAAATAGTTTCCCAAACTCATAAGCCTGTTCTCAGGCTACAGAAAGTGACAGGACGGGGTGTCAGTTTTGAGGGGACAAGAGAAGAATTGAGACAAATCTTTATCTCAGCAGCAGCAATAATGAAGGTCTTCCTGTTCTTTCCCAAGGCTGTTCTGTTTTGTTGTTGTTTTTTGCCAGTTGCAGCAACTTTGCTACACCGCCTGACAGCAAATGATTTTTGCACTTGTTCACAGTTACTAAGCCACCTTTTCATTCCCCCACCCCATTTACTGCCTTTGGGTTGCTGCTGTGTAATGAGCTGGGCCCTCGCCCATCTGTGTTCATTCCCCATATGGAAAAAGTCACATCTCAAGGATAGGAGCCTCCAGTTACCCATCTTCACTTAGGCAACTTCTACATAAAAAGATTTTGGGAGCACTGGAGCTGTTTGCACGTGCCAGCCACAAAGACATTGTTGGCCCATCACTAGTTTGTTCCAGGTGACAGACTCACGAGTTGTGGATAATGTAACTACTATTTCTTGCAATTATAGTTCAGTTCTTAAATTTCACAAGAAGTTGAGAAACTACTGCCTAAATGCAGCCTTTGAACTCATGTGGAGCATGTGTGGTTCTCTAGATGCTGTTGAACTGCAGTGCTGTTTAATCCTAGCCAACAGTGAGTAATGTTCAGTGTTGCAGTTCAACAGCATCGTATGAGTAAAAAACACATCCCCCATTCGTCTCCTTGAGCTTGATCTCTGGCTGAAGCAGACTTAAGAGCTGAATGCCATCTGGACAGATGCCATCTATAAGGATTCTGCAAGAAAGCAAAAGAAGTTATGCACTGACTTTACGTAATCCGTACATAGCAAATTTTCACCTTCTAGCTGAGCCAGGATGCTGCTTAGGAGTGGACGATTGGTTGGGGGAATATCTGCATTCGTTTTTCCACAACCAGGTTTGAAAAAGGACTTTAAATGGCTGGTGAAGTCTGTGTCTCCTCCTAGGTGGTCAGCAAGCTTGTTTAGTTTTATTTCCTCACAGTAAACTTTCAGGCATGTCAGAATGCCTATCGGCGGCATTTACATGCACAGAAAATTCTTCAGGTTGTCGATTGAACAGACAACTTGTATCTCATAGGTGTTGTTATAGCATGCGTATTCCAAACAAGCAAAGATCAACTAAAACACAAAGGACAAATTCAAATAGAACAGCCGGCTTTAAATGCAGATTTGATGTCAGGTAAAAAATGGTTAAATAAATGACTTAGCACTCAAAATACAAGAGAGTCTGTAACCAAACCAAAATGTTCAAAAATTACACAGTGAGCCTTTAGCAGACTGTACCATGGGGGATTCAAATTTGAGCAGCAGCAGAGTCCAAATCCCAAGAAATCTGAACAAACCAGCATTAGTTAGTATTCTTGAACCCAGTTTGATTTGAATCAGTCACTTGTATAGGTTTGTCCACGGCAAGGGAGGGTCGTTGTAGGCAACAAAGCAATACAACTTTTTGACATTGTTTTTTGCTTCCGTTTCAGGGTACTCTGTTTTGCCAGTGTAAAGGTTTTGTGGGCTAACATTTGTGATTATATACAGTGCTGGGGGGTGGGCAAACAATCTCCTAATTAGCATCCAACTGTTCTGTGTTCACAGGGGATGATGGAAAATCTGCTCACCGACGGCTGGAGGAATCCCTTGACAGTCTGCCACGGATTTTTGCCCCAGGGAGCTTGGCCAGCACTGCATTCTGAGAGGCACAGACTTCACATGCCACAGAATTTCAACTAAGTCACATAGCCAGCATTCAAACCAGTGTGTCACAGACTAAGGCAGCTCTTTGCCTCTCAGTATGCACACACATAGCAGTATCAGCACCACCAACATGCTGCCTTATGTGGATAATGCCTTTTTTCCTTAGCCACACTGGTTGCTGCACTCATGGGCACAAGGGCATTGAGAGTATCCCGTGTTTGTTGATTTTGAAAGAATGTGGGATTCTTGTTATTAGCCAGGACCAGGATTTCTGGTGGGGAAACAACAAAAGCTAGACATGGCAGATTGTCCTCAGGTCTAAAGACAATTTCTCATTCAAGAAAAATCTTTGAAAAGCTGTGTATGTTCAAAATCCTACTTTAGTTTGTTGTCATCTTACCATATTCTCCCATCTTCTGGGGTGGGGAATACTGCAGGAAATTGGGGCCAAGGTATATTCTGCTACTGACAGGGAACATTTCTGTCTTGGTTGTGTGAGGGAGAGAAATCAGAGAAGGGAATCTTCTTCCTTCTGGTGGGTGGGGGAAGGTTGTTTTTAGTTATGATGCTGTGGAAGACAGAAGCAATATGGATAAAGCAGAAGCTGCCACCGCTTGTGCTATTTTATTATTTTTATTGACATATTTTTGAGGAGACTGCAGATAAATGAAAGCAAAAAAGTCCCTTTTCTATAAAGTATCTATAAATGTATCTCTCTCTTTGTGTGTGCGTATACACACACAAAGAGATATATCTTGCACACACACAGAGAGAGAAAAGGTTTGGCTAATTTTGACTTTAAGCCTGAAATAAAAAGAAGCTTAAACCAAATGCATTAAGTCACTGTCATTTTGTGAAACCTGCTCTGGAGTTTTCCTGCCCATCAGGAAGGTGAGGTGTTGTGGTCAAAAGCTTCTTCGGTGAAGTCAAGTCAACCAACCATTCATTCACTCATTCATCTAAAATATTTTACCCTGTTTTTCTCCTTAAAAGGACCCAAAGCGGCTTACCTCACTAAAAGATACTATTTAAATCTAAGTATAAAAAATACTGAAAAGGATCAAATACCATACTTAAAAAAGGTAAACAAAACAACTACAAAACACATTTGAAGCAGTCAGGTACAAACACCCGTTTAAAAACCTCATTTAGGCAGCCCTGGAGCTTTGGGAGTCTTTTTTACCTACAAAAGAGGGAAGATGGGTGAAGCTTTTTTCAGAAGCAGACGGGGAACTTTGAGGACCACATAAACAATAGAATCATCTCATCCTTCCTGTAGTAGAAAAAATAAGATTATTTTCAACATATATACTGCTTGTTTATTTAAGAATATTTATCAACCACTTTAGAAATTTCAAATCAATGTAAAACAAGAATAAAAATATAAAAGACTACATGAGAAACAAGATGCAGCCTTTACAGTATATTGTTCATAAAAGAGGTGATAAGGTTCAAAACAGCTTATACTAGACAAATGAGCATACAAATGAGATACTGAAGTAAAAATCTTATGGAGATTAAAAAACTTGCTGGGAAAAAATCGATACTGTTTTAAAGTGTACTTCCGTTGGGATGCTACATGTATGTCATTGTGTCAGAACCAATTTAGCAGCAACTCTAATAAGGTTTTCCAAGGTACGTGAGATATTTTAAGAAGTGGTTTCATCAGTAATACCCAATCCCACAGTGAGTTTCCATGGCCAAGTGGGGAACTGAGCCCAGGTCTCGACTCCTCGGATGTCAATCTGTCCACTAACAACACTGGGTACAGTGTGATGCAATAGCAGATATGATGAGCCTACTGAGCTAAAGGGGGTGAACAGTGGCATTGAGCAGACATATGGAAGGAATGGGATTCTTCACACATCCTGATTCCATACTTCATGGATGTCTCCTAAAAACAGTGTCTTTTTCTCCCTACAAAAGCATAAAGATTAATTTTCTTTAAATGTTTTTAGAATACCTGATTCTATACCACTATTTAATCAGTGTTCCAATAAAAAACTGCCAGGAGCTGCATCTAAGCCATTAGGAAGTGACATAACATAATGTTAAGTTTTGCAAAGAAGTCAACGGCTTAGATATTTGGCTGCAGAACCAGAGGTTAGGCGTTCAATTCACACTGTGCCTCTTTGACAGGGGCTGGACTTGATGATCCACGGGGTCCCCTCCAGCTCTGCAGTTCTAAAATTATTGTTATTATATAATACAATACCTGGAATAGACAAAGTGTTCCTGTTAAAAGACGTAACACACAGTGACTTTTCTTGTGCCATCTCTTTCAAGCTACTATTCGTGTAACTATTACAAACCTGACACTCTGACCAAATGGCAGACAGATCCTCTTGAGTTACTACAGGTTTTCAAAGTCCTGCTGAGTCAGCAAAGCTTTCTATTTCCCTGGACACTTAGGAAATATATAAAGACTTATCCAGACCCAGCAAGGTTCTTCAGCAATACCTCTTTAGACACATAAACCTTACCTTATTTTCGGCAAAACAAGTTGTTTCTTAAGGAAATCGCAGGATCTAATTGTGTTAAGATAAACCAAAAAAAAGGGCACAGAAAATAAAAGAAGGATGTTCCTAGTGTATTACTCCTGAGCTGGCCATATCAAAATGCCCAAAAAACATAGGTTGAAGGTTCGTTCCCTTTACATAGAACAGGAAACCGGTGATGCTGTTATGTGCCGTCAAAGCAGGAACTGACTACAGTGATACTAATAGGGTTTCCAAGGTAAGTGGGACATTTAAGGAATGTTTTCACAAGTTCCATACTGCCACTGAGTTGGGGATTTGAGTCTTTATCTGGGTAACCTCTAGCCATTCATATATTTTGAATTTCAGCTCCTAAAAGGCCTTGCCAGCAGGGCCAACAGTGAAGGATGCATCTATAAAAAAAACTCAGCCAAGCTCCCTGAATAATTCTTATATAGAGTCGCTTCACTGCATATCCTTGAGTTTGTTTGCTACGTGACTGCTTTACTTTGCCTCCTTTAAAAGCTTGGTCTTACTTTGGTCCACTCCAATAACGTCTAATAACTTTTGAATTAGGCCTAATTCTCATTGAGATGTTAATCTTGTACATAGGCTGCAACACTTCTAGCCAAAGGTGGGCCACGTGATTTAGCACAGTGTACTGTATATATTAATAAGCTAGGTCTTATATTAATTTTTGCTCCAAAAAACACATTAGGGCTTATTTTCAGGCCAGGGCTTATTTTCGGGGAAACAGGGTAGCCAAAATTTTGTTTTCTCTAGTAACCCTCTGGCCTCAGCAAAATCAGCTTCCTGTGAATGCAAAAGTCAGTGTATCAACACTTCATAAACAACCTAAATACTGTCTACTACAATCCAATAGCAAATTTACATTAACTAATTACCTATCAGGGACCCAGTGTGTGGGGGGGCAGTGGACAGATTAATGGAACAGGACTCAATAGCCCTTTATAGTTCAGTGCCCCAGCTCTGCCATGGAAACTCACTGAAGGTGTGGAACTGGTAAAACCACTCCTTCAAATTATTCACTTCCCTCAAAAACCCTATCGAGGTCAGTGTAAATGAATTCTGACTTGATGACACATGTAATCAACGCTTTGGCAGCTCCTTCCCCGTGTTAATAATGCTATTGTCACTGGGAAATTTCATTACCTGTATCTGTAGCTCCTTTCACTTGATTGTTGCTTACCCCGACAATTGTGGACTCTATCGCCACTATCTTGTCTGTACGGAGCAATCATGGAAGCAGATTTGGTGAAATGCCAGTCACATTGCCATGTAGTTTACTTCTGAGATTGTAGCTCCATGTAAAGTAAATAGCAACAGGATTCTGGCCTTGTTAAATAAACCTGTGGCCTAAACACTGTGCTCTATGTGTCAAGGCTTCAGGCCTGGCTATGCGATGAACTTGGGTCGCCTTGGTAGATGACTTACACTGGGAACTGGACAGGGGTAGTGTATCCCTGTTGATTCTGATGGACCTCTCAGCAGCTTTTGATACCATCGACCATGGTATCCTTCTGGCCTGTCTCTCTCGAATGAGACTTGGAAGCACCACTTTATGGTGGATGCAATCCTTCCTAGAGGAGAAAACCTAGGTGATGCTGGGGGAATCCTATTTGACACTCTGGACAGTGCACTGCAGACTCTCTCAGGGTTCTGTTTGTTTCTCCTGTTATGTAATATCTGCATGAAACCACAGGAAGAGTTACAGTATATCACAGTACACCCCTCACATTTCATAAATACTTTAATATATATTTTTTGGTCTTGTCTGGATCAAGTTGAGGTTTATTGGGTGTTATCCGCATAGTGGTGACATGGAACTCTAAAACTCCTTATACAGCATATCACAGAAATGAGTACACCCCCTCACATTTCATAAATATTTTAGTATATATTTTCATGTGATAACACTGAAGAAATGACACTTGGCTACAATGCAGAGCAGTGAGTATACAGCTTGTATAACAGTGTAAATGTATTGTCCCCTCAAAATAACGCAACACACAGCCATTAATAGCTAAACTGCTGGCAACAAAAGTAAGTACAGTGGTGCCTCGCTTAACGATGAATCCGCATTGTGATGATATAGATAGGAAAAATCGCTTTGCGATGATCGGTAAGCTGTTTCACTTTCCGATTTTCGCATAGCGATGTTTTCCTAATAGCTGATCGGCAGTTCCAAAATGGCCACCGGGTAAAAAAAATGGCCGCCCGCTGTGTTTTCGTGCCGATTCCTTGCTTACCAGCCAGCGAAAATGGTGGCCGTATGGAGGATTTTCACATAACAGTGAGTTTTTTGCCCATAGGAATTCATTAAACAGGTTTTAATGTGTTCCTATGGGCTTTTTTATTTCGCATAGCGCCGAATCCACATAGCGACAATTTTTCCGGAATGGATTCTTGTCGCTATGCGGGGCTCCACTGTACATCCGTAAGTGACAATGTCCAAATTGGGCACAAAGTGTCAATATTTTGTGTGGCCACCATTATTTTCCAGCACTGCCTTAACCCTCTTGGGCATAAGAGTTCACCAGAGCTTCACAGGTTGCCACTGGAGTCCTCTTCCATTCCTCCATGACGACAACACAGAGCTGGTGGATGTTAGAGACCTTGCACACCTCCACCTTCTGTTTCAGGATGCCCCACAGATGCTCAATAGGGTTTAGGTCTAGAGACATGCTTGGCCAGTCCATTACCTTTACTCTCAGCTTCTTTAAGATAGTGGTCTTTTTGGAGGTGTGTTTGTGATCGTTATCATGTTGGACTACTGCCGTGCAGCCCAGTCTCCAAAGGGAGGTCATCATGTTCTGCTTCAGTATGTCACAGTACATGTTGCCATTCATGGTTCCCTCAATGAACTGTAGCTCCCCAGTGCTGGTAGCACTCATGCAGCTCCTGACCATGACACTCCCACCACCATCCGTGACTGTGGGCACGACACACTTGTCTTTGTACTCCTCACTTGGTAGCCACCACACACGCTTGACACCATCTGAACCAAATAAGTTTATCTTGGTCTCTTTGGACCAGAGAGCCATGGTTCCAGAAATCCATGTCCTTGGTCTGCTTGTCTGCAACAAACTGTATGCGGGCTTTCTTGTGCATCATCTTTAGAAAAGGCTTCCTTCTGGGATGACAGCTCTGGAGATCAATTTGATGCAGTGTGGGGCGTATGGTCTGAGCACTGACAGGATTACCCCCCAACCCCTTCAACCTCTGCAGCAATGCTGGCAGCACCTGTATGTCTATTTCCCAAAGCCAACCTTTGGATATGACACTAAGCATGGGCACTCAACTTCTTTTGTCAACCATGGCGAAGCATGTTCTGAGTGGACCTGTCCTGTTAAACTGCTGTATGGTCTTGGCCACCGTGCTGCAGCTCAGTTTCAGGGCTTTGGCAATCTCCTATAGCCTATACATCTTTATGTAGAGCAACAATTTGTTTTTTCCGATCCTCAGATCATTACCATGAGGTGCCATGTGGAACTTCCAGTGACCAGTCAAGAGAGTGAAAGCGATAACACCTGCTCCCCTTTCACATCTGGGACTTGTGACACTGACAGGTCTCATGACACCAGGGAGGGAAAACGGCTACTTGGGCCCAATTTAGACATTGTCACTTAGGGGGCGTACTCACTTTTGTTGCCAGCAGTTTAGACATTAATGGCTGTGTGTTGCGTTATTTTGAGGAGACAGAACATTTGCATTGTTATACAAGCTTTATACTCACTGCTCTACATTGTAGCCAAGTGTCATTTCTTCAGTGTTATCACATGAAAATATATACTAATATTTATGAAATGTGAGGGGGTGTACTCATTTCTGTGATATGCTGTATAAGGAGTTTTAGAGTTCCATGTCACCACTATGCGGATAACACCCAATAAACCTCAACTTGATCCAGACAAGACCAAGGTGCTCTTGGTCAGTAAAAAGGCAAATCAAGGAACAGGAATGCGGCTTCTGCTGGATGTGGTTACACTCCCTCTAAAAACACAGGTGCTTCTGGATTCATCTCTGAGCCTAGATGTCCAGGTTTCAGTGGTGGCCAGAAGTACATTTGCCAGCTACACCCATTCCTGGAGATCTGATCTGGCCACAGTGACACATGCTTCAGTTACATCCCAGCTGGATTACTGTAATGCACTGTACCTGAAGCTGCCCCTGGCAAGTGTCTGGAAACTTCATTGGGTCCAAAATGCAGCAGCCAGATTGCTAACTGGGATTGGTCATAGAGATCACATAATCCCTCTCTTACAGCGGTTCCACTGGCAGCTGATCCGTTTCCAGGGAAAATTCAAAGTTCTGGTTCTAATCTATAAAGCCCTAAAAATCTTGGGTCCAAGCTATCTCAAGGACCACATCTCCCTTTATGAGTGCGCCTGAGTGCTAAGATAATCAGGCCTTTCCCTCGGTCCCACCATCCTCACAGGTATGCTCAGTGGGGACATGGGAGATGGTCTTTTTTGTTGCCTCTCCCTAGTTAAAAGACAATATTTAAAACTAAAGACAGTAAGTATACAGATTACTGTTTTTAGCTTTAAGCATTGTTTTTTAATGATATAAGCCTCCTTGGGTCCTTTTTTAAGATGAAAGGCATGGTAAAATATTTTAAATAAATAAATTGTAAATAAGTTGACAGTGATCCAGAAAAATTCACACTGAATTAAATCTGTAAATTTTGAATATGACACAATAATCTTATTTTATATTTGTCATATTAGCGGATCCTACCAGTTGATTAAGGATGCTGGCCACCATGAAGCTGAAGATACATCAGCTGGGGCAGATGGTTTCTTCTGGAAAAATATCTCTCTGGGAGTTCCAAATGCACTTGTAGGAGGGGAAGTGCATATCTGGGTGTATATGTATGAGATTAAAGAGTTGACTATCAGGTGTCACACAGATCTCAAATAACAAGAAGCAACGGAAGATTAAAAAAAATAACAGCACAGAGGCAATATTTATTGAGATGATTTCAAGGGGAAAAGTTTTTTTCTTGTCTTTTGTTCTCGTGCTTTGAGAGCTATGCATAGTTCTAACTCAAATGTGAATTGCCTAAATGTATAACTACTGGATATAAGAAAAAGCAAACTAAGTTACTGCCTGAAGTATTAGAAGTGAGACTTCCTTTTTCCCAGCAGGGTGGATTACAATTACAATTTCTGCACATACAATATTTTTTAAGATACATGAGAACAGGACCTCAGTCCATCTCGTTGCCCTTTCTGATGAATAGTTTGTCATACCAATTTGTTTTCATTGTATCCTGCAGGTAGGACACATTTAGTGCCATATGAAATACACACCAGCTGCTTTCCACATCCTTCCAGCTTGAGGAATAAACTGCAGTTTTTGAAAGGCTGCAGATTGCACTTTAAATGTGTGATATTGTCATCTTTCTCTTATACAGGTCCTGTATCTAATAACCACGCAACAAATTTGTTGTTATGCTATTTGTTGTTTCAGCTTTTGTGCGATGCTATTCATCTTTATATCAAGGTTTTGCTAGGTTACTTTACAAAACACCTGGGAAAGTATTTAAAATGTATAAGTCTTCAACTGCAATGCGCCCATATGAGAAATACTCTCTTAAACAGGGGCACGCAGCTTATATGTCCTTTCTGTCCAGATAAGTTACTTTGGATTTAAGAACGTAAACGTCAAACTGCATGTGGTTACTGACACTAACAAAAAACAGTGTGGCGCAAAACAGTTCCTACACCTGACTTTTATCGACCTCTCAATCTGTCCTGAAGGGAATTTTCCTCCTGGGACAAACAGCATCCTCGCCAACACCACCTGAAGGAGGCGCCACCCTGCTTTAACAGCACACATTCCCTCCACGCCTTAAGCACCAGAGTCGCCCCACCCCCGCACCAGCCCAAGGCCGCGCCTCCCAGCGCAAGGTATATGACGTCAGAGCACCGCCCATTTTCACGTGGTCGCGGGCCATCAGAGAATTTCCATTTGAAGTTGGCGCCCAGCGAATCCTCCCATGGTGCCCCGCGCGGCCGCTTTCCCCGCTCCCCCCCTCCCTTCGCTCGGCTCCGGCGGTAGCGGCTGCCGGGCCTGCGCACGCGCACTGTCCTTCCCAGCCGCCATTTTGTGTCCAAAGCGACTGTGGAGCGATTAAACCGCGAGCTGGTGTTGGGCGCTGGCGGCGGCCGCTAGTGGCAGGGCAGCGGCTTGAGGAGCTCCGCAGGACCCGAACGGGGCGGGGTCCGGGGCTGCAAGGGCGGCCCGGAGGCGCCCCCGGGGCAGGTAAGCAGCTCGGGGGGTTTGCAGTCGCTTTCTCCGGCCTCTAGGTGTCACGATGGGGCTCGGGCTGGGACCCGCCGTGGCGCCGCTGATGGGGAGCGGGGCTTTGTCTCCCTCTACCGTCCCCACCGGCCTGATGCCGGCCTGGTACTGCCGCCCATCGGCCTCCCAGCGCAGCGCCGCTGCCGGAATCAAGACGGGCCTGGATAAAGACGGGGGGGGGTGCACAGTCTCGGGAGAGCGGCCTTGCCCAGCTCACCGCTGCCTTCACGGGCGTTGCCAACGGAGAAGGCCTCTGAGGCTGACCTGGTTTTTCATTTGACGAGGCCGCCATTATTGAAATGGCCCGCTTGGGTTTCCCCACCTCGCTACAGCCTCCTCCGCCTCAAACACCGCCCAACCCGCCTCGCGGCTTGGCGAGTCCCTGGATTTCGGGCCGCCGCCCCTATCCCCCCCTTTTTTTTTTGCTCGGCCCCGATCCTGCTGTCCCCTCCTGCCTCTTCGGGTTTCCTTATTGTTCCGCCTGATCGCGCCCGCGCCACGTCCGTTCTCGCCTGTCTTCGTCTCTTATTATTCTTTCTTTCCCCCCCCCCCGCCGGCCCGCCCGCCCCTATCCTCGTTTCCTCATACTCTACCGGCTGGCCGTTGGTGATTCCGTCCCCTTCTGCGCCCCGGGCCCGTCTCGCGCAGGCCGTCCTCGCTCGCCTACTCCCGCTGGCCGCCACCTCGCTGTGCGCGCTGCGGAGTGAGAGACGCTGCGAGCGCAAGATCGGGACTGGAGCTCCCTCTTGCAAGGCAGCCTGAGCTTGCAAGCGCCATGCAGGACAGGCGAGCGCCAGGCGGGGACGCCCGAGCTCGCTGGTCCGCCGCTCGGCCGCCTCCCCCGCCCGCCCGCCTTGGAAGAAGCAGGCGTCAGTTTACTTCTGGGCCTCGTTTCCCTCTATCTATGGTTGGAGAGCGAGCTCCCTGAGAGTTAAGTCTGTCGTCGGAGGGTTGGAGATCCGCTTCAAGATCGCGCTCATTAGATAATACCATGGCTGTGGTTGAGACCTTCTCCGATATCGGGATATTTCCCTATTATCCTTGCTTAGATACGACTTATTCACTTTTGGCATTTCCACATGCCTTCTAAGGTTTTCAGAAAAATTGGGCCACACAACTGAGGAAGCTGTAGGGATCTTATTTTGCCCATGCTGAGCTGGAAATTCGCAGTTTAGTAAGCAAGAATATGTCGTTATTTAAAATCAGGGATATCGCAGTATTGGTTCCCCCCCCCCCCATCAACATGCTGACAGGCAAGAACAGCTTATTAAGTAAGTGTAAAGCTCACAAGATCAGGTCATTAGAGGAAGTGGTTGCTATCATCTCTGTTCCTCCCCCCCCCCAAAAAAAAACAAGAGTGGGAAATGGTGAGTTGCCCAAAGCTTTACTGGTTAATCATAGTTGACCAAGAGTTAATAAGTTTTTCTAACCAATCACAGGTTAGCTACTTTTTCCTGATATGGGAAGGAGACATAGGAAGAAGCATAGGAAATCCCCTTTGCAGTTTTAATAGCTGGTGCCTGCTGTCTCTGATTTCTTGTTATTTTAATAAAAATAAAATAAATACTGTACTCCAGTGTTGCATGCTAGGGTGCCTGGAAGCAGTACTGTTTTGTGCTGTCTGCAGAATAGTGGGGAATTCTGATGGATGAAGCCTTAAATATAGTCTGCTGCGGTTAAGTTTGCTTTTTGTTTAGATTTACATTTTCACATAAATAATAGAAGTCATATAAGAAGATTCAGAAGCAGGTTTACTATACAGTGGTGGCTCGCTTAACGAGCACTTCATTTAACGAAGAATCTGTATAGCAATTATTTTTTTTGATCGCAAAAGCGATGATTTAAATGGTAAAAAATCGCTTTGCAGTGATCTGTAAGCTGTTTTGCTTACCAATTTTCGTATATTGGCGGTTCCAAAATGGCCACCGGGTAAATAAAATGGCCGCCCGCTGTGTTTTTGCCCGGATTCCTCGCTTACCTGGCAGCGAAAATGGCCTCTGTATGGAGGATTTTCACTTTAAGGTTTTAATGCATTCCTATGGGCTCTTTTTTCCCCGCATAGCGACGAATCCGTATAGCGATGATTTTTGCTGCACTGATTATCGTTGCTATGCGGGGCACCACTGTGGTTTATATTGCAACTTGTTGAGGCTGATGTTTCCATAGCTATTAGTGATAGCTATTACTGTTTCAACAGTATGGAAACTATACTAGGTCCCTTCAAAATATTATTCGGTAGTTATAATATTACAAAATTGCCGCTAACTGAAAACATCGCTATGCGATTTTAAAAAACCCATTGAAACGCATTGAAACCCCTTCAATGCGTTCCAATGGGGGGGAAACTTACCTTTAGGCTAAAATCCTCCATATGGTAGCCATTTTCGCTGCCCGGTAAGCGAGGAATCCGTCCCAGAAAAGAGCAGGTGGCCATTTTTTTTCCGGCTGCCATTTTGGAACCGCGATCAGCTGTTGGAAAAAATCGCTATGCGAAAATCGGTAAGCGAAACAGCTTACCGATCATCGCAAAGTGATTTTTTTAACATTCAAAACGTCATTTTGCGATTGCAAAAACCTAATCGCTATCCGGATTTGTCGTTAAACAGGGTACTCGTTAAGGAAGGCACCACTGTATAGTGATTTTCTGAGCTCTAGTTTGATTGTTTTCACCAAGTTGAAATCCCTTATACTGTATATCAGAAGTACAGTTCTAAAATACTGCTTGTTTGTGATTGGCCAGTTTCCTCATAACCACATGAACTTTTTTGTGTTTAACCCCATTTCTTGTCTTTGCTCTCCTTTCGATCATGAAAACATGAGCTGCTCCTGTTACATAATTGTTTTGACTAGATCTACCCACACTTTTTGACAAAACTTGTATTATATAACATATTTTGAACTCACTGAGTCAAGTGCTATACTGTACAAATCTACTTCATAAATATGAAACCAGACTTTATATTCAAAGTTTAAAGTCATAGTAATGTAGTGATTTAAAACATTTCTAACTTGCTATATTCTTGTACTTCTACAGAAGTGTAAAAGTCTTTTGAAAATGAATTTACAGTGGTGCCTCACTTAACGAGCACACGTTTAACGACGAATCCGCATAGCAACCCGTTTTTTGCGGTCGCTAACGCGATCACATTGCGATGTTTAGATAGGCTAAACATCGCATTGCGATCATTTCTGCACCCGGCAGCCATTTTGGGAACAGCTGATTGGCGATTCCAAAATAGCCGCCGGGTGCAGAAAATGGCTGCCCGCACCATTTTCGCGCCCTACCCTCACTTACCGGGCGGCGAAAATGGCGGCCGGATCCAGGATTCTTCGCTTACCAGTGAGTTTTTCCCTAATAGGAACGCATTAAACAGAGTTTAATGCGTTCCTGTGGGTTTTCCCCGCCCGGATAGCGAAGAATCCCGATAGCGATGTTAATCCTGGAACGGATTAACTTCGCTATGCGGGGCACCACTGTATGTATAAGACATGTATAGTCTCTGACTGTACCCTAGCTTTAATAAGTGGAATTCTATGTTAAGCAATGGTCTGGAGAATTCAGCTGTAGGTTGAAAGTACAAGAATTTTTTTTATGTTTATGTAATATTTGGAGGGGGGTGGCGATTAGCTATCCTCTGGATGGATGTCTTTGACCTAAGGATAAAAATCAATTATTATTTTTAATCAGATCCATATAAATCTTGATTTCCATCACAATTTAAATCCAAAAAATACATATTTTTATTTACATTGTCAAAAAAAACTTTTTTTTAATTTAAATGTCACAATTCCCATAAACCCTAATCAGTTAGCAGGTGACTGATACCTGTTGTCTGTACACCTAGAGGCTGCTAAAATACTATAGCCGACAGTAGACAGAGGCTGTAAGTTTTGGAAAAGTGAGCCCAACTTGTGTTATTAAGTAGTCTCCTGGCCATAGCTGGAAATCATTCACCTAGCAAAGATAATAACTTGCTGTTTTTGGGAGGGTCCAAGGATGGTAGCTTGCTTTAGGTTTCAGGGGCTCCCTTTTACCATTTAGCGCTGCCCCACCTCTTTTTAAAGATGCAAGTGTTTTGAGTTACTTCCAGTTTCAGGGTTTTTGGTGACAGGCATTGTAGTGTTTTGTTTGGCTCTTCATAATTCCAAAGGTAAATAGTATTAACACACTGGAAATACACTCTTTGAAACAGTAGAATTTTCTCCTGAAAAGATGTTTGCAGGATTGGGTATTAGGAAACTTAAGCATCTTTCAGTCTCAAGAGGCTGTGGTAACGTGCTCTGTATAGAGGACTTGGAACAGCATCAAGTGTGGCTGAGAAGGCCAATTAAAAAGTAACAATCCCTTCCACACTGAAGACAAATACAATCTGTCTCCTGTCCAGCTCCCTGATTTTCCTGGTTTCGGGATTGCCTCTTTGCCTCGGACCAGCTAGACAAGTATCTCTTCAAAATGGGAGAGGCCATGATGCATACCGCCTGCCTCCAGGCTGAACGCTCAGATGTGAACGTTTCCCATCTGTTGAGGTCTACAGTATTCCTAAGGCCTTCAGATCCCGCTTGCAGATACAGTATTTGGGAAATACTTTATATCATGTTTTCTCGAAAATAAGAGAGGGTCTTATATTAATTTTTGCTCCAAAAAACGCATTAGGGCTTATTTTCAGGGGATGTCTTATTTTTTTCGTGTACAACAATCTAAATTTATTCAAGTACAGTCATGTCATCATCTTCTGGTTGCTGCACAGTGGTGGAAGGTGCAGTTTCACTTAACTGGGACTTATTTTTGGGGTAGGGGTTATATTAAAGAGCATCCTGGAAAATCATACTAGGGCTTATTTTCAGGGAAACAGGGTATAAGGCCAGATTATTCATCCAACTAATTCAGTATTGCCCTACTACAGTTTTCAGGAGCTCTCTAAGATCTTAAGCAGAGTTAATTTTTATCACTTGTCACTTCATCTTCATGAAAAGTATATAGGATTATTGATGACCACAGACTAAACATATGTCCATATTTAATTTTTTATTATTTATAGAACACTCCATTAAGCCAAGCAACAATCTTGGCAGTTTACAAAGTTAAAACCTAAAACCCAAAGAAGCTCACAATTAAAAAACAAGCAAGCAGCAGTGTCAACAGTGTAGTGCAAGCAGTGAGAAAAGCTACAGTAATTCGGTTCTGAGTTTCATCTACAGAAATATAGTGTCCAACTCAAGGGAAGTAATAGTAGTACCACACTATTCTGCTTTTATCAGGACTTCTTTTATCAACCAAGAACTAGTTGGTTGTAAAAATCACAGCTTAAGCTGCAGTATGTCCGTCTATAGGAGACATTGTTATGCTGACTTTCTCCCAAGGCAGCTCACATGTTATTTTAGACATTTCGATTTATATTTCTTCTGCCCAAACTTCCAGTAGGTTCTAGGATCAAAACTTCCCATTGATCATTTGCTTTCTACCCTGGACAAGTTTGCCCAGGAAGAATGTGCGCCTCAGCAGGAGCCCTAGTACCCATTTCAGCACATTTGGTAGAAAAGAGTAGTACTTTCTTTAGGTGGTCTAGTTATTTTCTCAAGTATCCCCAAATCTGTTATTTTGGATTATCTGTTCGTCCACTTAGATGTTGAATCAGCGGGAACAGGAAATAATCCTCAAACCTTCTACACATGAAGTATGTGCTTTATAGCTCTATTTATAGCTCTATAACTGAACTACAGTATAAATCTTTAAATAGAATTTGGTTCCATTTTTAAAATAAGTTGTTGTTTCAGTCGTTGAGTTGTGTCCGACTCTTCATGACCCCATGGACCAGAGCATGCCAGGCCCTCCTGTATTCCACTGCTTCCCAGAGTTGGATCAAATTAATGTTGGTTGCTTCGATGACACTGTCCAGCCATCTTATCCTCTATTGTGCCCTTCTCCTCTTGCCGTCACACTTTCCTAACATCAGGGTCTTTTTCATGGAGTCTTCTCATAAGATGGCCAAAGTTTCTGGATCTGTCCTTCCAGTGAGCACTCAGTTGATTTCCTTCAGAATGGCTAGGTTTGTTCTCCTTGCAGTCCAGGTGATTCTCAAGAGTGTCTTCCAGTACCACAATTCAAAAGCATCAATTCTTCGGCGGTCAGCCTTCTTTATGGTTCAGCTCTCAATTCCATACATTGCTACTGGAAAAACCATAGCTTTGACAATGCGGACCTTTGTCGGCAAGATGATGTCTCTGCTTTTGAAGATGCTGTCTAGGTTTGGCATCACTTTCCTTCCAAGAAGGAGGCGTCTTTTAATTTCGGGGCTGCTGTCACCATCTGCAGTGATCATGGAGCCCAAGAAAGTAAAACCTCCGTATCTGCCTCCATATCTTCCCCTTCTATTTGCCAGTAGCCATGATCTTAGTTTTCTTGATGTTGAGCTTCAGGCCATTTTTTTTTTTGCACTCTTCTCTTTCACCCTCATTAAGAGGTTCTTTAATTCCTCCTCAATTTCTGCCATCAGGGCGGTATCATCTGCATATCGGAGGTTGTTGATATTTCTTCCAGCTATCTTAATTCCGGTTTAAGATTCCTCCAGTCCGGCCTTTTGCGTGATGTATTCTGCATGTAAGGCAAATAAGCAGGGAGGCAACATACAGCCTTGTCGTACTCCTTTCCCAATTTTGAACTAATCCGTTGTTTGATATCCAGTTCTAACTCTTGCTTCCTGTTCCAAATATAGATTTCTCAGGAGATGGATAAGGTGGTCAGGCTCTCCCATTTCTTGAAGGACTTGCCATAGTTTACTGTGGTCCACACAGTCAAAGGCTTTTGCATAGTCAATGAATCAGAAGTAGATGTTTTTCTGGAACTCTCTGGCTTTCTCCATAAGCCAGCGCATGTCAGCAAATTGGTCTCTAGTTTCTCTACCCCTTTGAAATCCAGTTTGTACTTCTGGGAGTTCTTGGTCTACATACTGCTGAAGCCTACCCTGTAGGATTTTGAGCATAACCTTAGTATGCAATTGTATGGTAGTTGGAGAATTCTTTGGCACTGCCCTTCTTTGGGATTGGGATGTATACTGATCTTTTCCAATCCTCTGGCCACTGCTGAGTTTTCCAAACTTGCTGGCATATTGAGTGTAGCACCTTAACAGCTCCATCTTTAAGATTTTAAATGCATACAGTGGTACCTCGCAAGACGAGCCCTTCGTTTAATGAAGAAATCGCAAAAGCGATTGCAAAATGATGTTTCCTATGGGGTTTTTTCGCTTTGCAATGATTGGTTACCTGCTTTGCTAACCGATTATCGCAAAATGAAGATTTTCGCACAGCTGATCAGCGGTTTCAAAATGGCCGCCAGGTAAAAAAAATGGCCGCCCGCTGTTTTCTGGGACTGATTCCTCGCTGCACGGGCAGCGAAAATGGCCGCTCTAGGGAGGCTCTTCGCTGGATGGTTGGTTTCAAGCCCATAGGAATGCATTAATTGGATTTTAATGTGTTTCTATGGGCTTTTTAAAATTGCTTTATGATGTTTTTGGAATGAATTAACATCATAATGCGAGGCACCACTGTACAGTGGTGCCTCACTTAGTGATTGCTCCATTTAGCGAAGAAATTGCTTAGCGACGCATTTTTTGTGGTTGCAAAAGCAATCGCTTTGCGAAGGTCCCTATGGGGTATTTTCACTTTGCGATGATCACAGGGACATGATCATCGCAAAGCAACCCTTTTTGCACAGCTGATCGGCGGTTTCAAAATGGCCGCCAGGAAAAAACATGGCCACCCGCTGTTTTTTGGGACGGATTCCTCACTTTAGAGGCACCGGAAATGGCGCCGCTATGGAGGATCTTCGCTCAACTGTGAGTTTTAAGCCCATAGGAACGCATTAATCGTGTTTTAATGCGTTTCTATGGGCTTTTCTATTTTGCTTAGCAATGTTTTCATTTAGCAGTGATTTTTTTGGAGCGAATTAACATCACTAAGCGAGGCACCACTTTATTTCAACTGGAATGCCATTGCCTTCACTGGCCTTGTTACTAGCCATGCTTTCTAAGGCCCACATGACTTCACTCTCTAGGATGTCTGGCTCAAGGTCAGCAACCACATTATCCGGGTTGTCCAGGACATCCAGATCTTTCAGGTATAATTCCTCTGTGTATTCTTGCCACCTCTTCTTGATGTCTTATGCTTCTGGGAGGTTCCTCCCATTTTTGTCCTTTATCATGTCCATCTTTGCACAAAATGTTCCTTTAATTTCTCCAATTTTCTTGAACGGATCTCTTGTTTTTTCCTTTCCATTCTTTTCCTCTCTTTCTTTGCACTGTTCATTTAAGAAGGCCCTCTTCCTTACTATTCTTTTGAAGTCTGCATTCAATTTTCTGTAACTTTCCCTATCTCTTTTGCATTTTGTTTCCTTTCTCTTTGCTATTTTTAAGGCCTCGTTGGACAGCCACTTAGCTTTCTTGCATTTCCTTTTCTTTGGAATATTTTTGTTACTGCCTCCTGTACAATGTTACGAGCCTCCAACCATAGTTCTTCAGGCACTCTGTCCACCAAAGCTAATTACTTAAATCTGTTCTTCACTTCCACTGTGTATTCATAAGGAATTTGCTTTAGATTATACCTGACTAGCCCAGCGGTTTTTCCTACTCTCTTCAGTCTAAGCTTGAATTTTGCTATGAGAAGCTGATGATCAGAGCCACAGTCAGCTCCAGGTCTTGTTTTTGCTGACTGTATAGAGCTTCTCCATCTTTGGCTGCAGAGAATATATTGAATCTGAATTTGGTACTGCCCATCTGGTGATGTCCATGTGTTGTTGGAAAAGAGTGTTTGTGATGACCAGCTTGTTCTCTTGACAAAACTGTTAGCCTTTGCCCTGCTTCATTTTGAACTCCAAGGCCAAACTTCCCTGTTGTTCCTTTTACCTTTTGACTCTCTTACTTTAGCATTCCAGTCCTCTTATGATAACAAGAACATCTTTCTTTGGTGTCTGTTCTAAAAGGTTTTGTAAGTCTTCATAGAATTGGTCAATTTCAGCCTCTTCAGAACTGGTGGTTGGTGCATAAACCTGGATTACAGTGGTACCACGCAAGACAGTTACCCCCTCAAAACGACGAATCTGCATGACAATGAGGTTTTGCGACCAACATTTTACTTCACAAAACAGTGATTCCTATGGGGGAATTTCGCTGGATGACAATTTGGTCCGTGCTTCGCGAACCGTTTTTTCGCAAAATGACGATTTTTACAGCTGATTGTCAGCTTCGCAAAATGGCTTCCCTAGGGGCGATCCTTGCAAAACAGTGTTTTCAGGCCCATTTTTCGCAAGACAGCGATTTAAAACAGCTGATTGGCGCGTCACAAAGCAGCTTCCCTATGGGCGATCTTCGCTGGACAACGATTTTTCCCCATTGGAATGCATTAAACGGGTTTCAGTGCATTCCAGTGGGGAAACGCATTTTGCAAGATGAAGTTTTCACAAGACAGCTATTTCAATGGCACGAATTAACATCGTCTTGCAGGGCACCACTGTACTGTGGTGTTGAAAGGTCTGCCTTGGATTCGTATTGAAATCATTCTATGATTTTTGAGATTGTATCCCAGGACAGCTTTTCCCACTCTTTCGTTGACTATGAGGGCTACTCCATTTCTTCTACGGGATTCTTGCCCACAATAGTAGATATGATGATCAAATGGTTTTTTTGGGTTTTTCGGGCTCTTTTGCCATGTTCTGAAGGTTGTTCTTCCTAACATTTCGCCAGTCTCTGTGGCCGGCATCTTCAGAGGACAACGTCCACAGTTGAGCGTCCTTTTGGCTTTGACCCAGCCACTTCATTAGCTCTGGAGCTACTTGTACTTGTCCTCCGCTCTTCCTCAGTAACATGTTGGATGCCTTCCAACCTAAGGGGCTCATCTTCCAGTGTCATATCTTTTAGCCTTTCTGTCCATGGAGTTTTCTTGGCAAATATACTGGAGTGCCTTGCCAGTTCCTACTCCAGGTGGATCGCTTTTAGTCATAACCCTCCACTATGACCTGTCCGTCTTGGGTGTCCCTGCACGGCATAGCCCATAAGCTTCTCTGAATTACTCAAGCCCCTTCGCCACGACAAGGCAGCAATCCATGAAGGGGTTAAAAGAAGTGCACCTGGTCATATCTCACTAGAGTGAAAGGGGTTGGTTGCTCTGCGATTATTACTGGAAATCTGGTCAAAATAGAAGACTTATCTCAAAATGTTACCCTCCTAGAACCTTCTTCTCCCAAATTGTAGTTTTGGTGATTTCAAATGTGACATATTGTCTTCTGCCTTTGCAGTGTTAAAGTATTAGGTGAGAAATAACTAAAACTCATTATTTTATGTTCTTGCATAGATTCCCTTCTCTGCAGGCTGCTGGAGGAAATCTAGAGGGAGATGTTGTGAATTTATTAGAACCTAGTTTAGAATACAGTTAACATAGAATTTGGGTCAATTTCCCCATTCCAATTGCTGGATAGGTTATATGTAGAGAGCTTCAGTATAAACCCAGGATGGGCAGAATATGCCCCCCCCCAAAAAAATTAAAATTATTCTGGTGGGAAAATTTGATTCAAAGATTCATCTTGTCCTCTGCAGGCATGGTGGTATAATTTTCTCATGTTTCTCCCCAGGACCTTGATAAGTCCCCACATCCACAATTTTGGGGCAGCACTAGAGGATTCAAGAGCCTTTTTAGTGATAAAGTTTTGTAATTTAAAAAAATGCCTAGTGGAACTCACAGGAACAAGTCCACCTTCCAAGGTCTAGGGGTGGGCATACTGTATGTGGGAGGTTCACATAAGCAGTTAAAGCTGTCAGAATCAGGTAGTTTTGTCAGAATGGCCAAAGATCGTTTTTGTTTTTAACTAAAGGATTCCTTAATTTAAATTGTGTTTTTTATTTCTATTTTTAACATGATTTGTCTGAAAAAAAAAGAACAGAAAAGAAAAAGCAGTGCAAGATATTTCTAATTGAAAGCATAACACTGTGGAATAAGGATTATAAACTCTAATTATATATTATGAAATAATATATTCATATAATCTGGTTATAAAATTGTGTGAATACAGTTCACCAGAATTGGGGGCTTGGTTCTAGGGTATTCCATAGATTGCTATATAAATTATGTAGGATAATTGTTCTCTCTTCCCTAGTACTCTGTTCAGTAGATAACCATTAGAAAAATTCACATTTAAACTGGGTTTGTTTCTCTAGAAATGCATACTTAATAATAGCAGTGCCCTGTTTCCCTGAAAATAAGACCTAACCTGAAAATAAGCCCTAGTATGATTTTTCAGGATGCTTGGAATATAAGCCCTACCCCCCAAAATAAGCCCCAGTTAAGTGAAACCCCACCCTCCACTATTGTGCAGCAACCAGAATAAAATATGACTGTATTTGAATAAATGTAGATTGTTGTACATGAAAAAAAATCCCCTGAAAATAAGCCCTAGTGCATTTTTGGAGCAAAAATTAATATAAGACCCTGTCTTATTTTCAGGGAAACACAGTATATGGAAATGAGAAATAACAGACTTATCGTCCAGTTTTCAAGCTCCAAAATTCTTGAAGCTGTTTTTCCCTCTGTTATCTGTTATAATACTGGAATTTTTTGGAAGATCTATTAAAAACTTTAGGGTTGCTTTCTGTAGTTTTATTGAGTGCCAATTTTTTTAAAAGTGCATTAAAGCTGTTTTCCCTCTGCAACTGTCTGTAAGCAGACTGTTATCCCCCTCTTTCTGTGGAAGTGCTTGCTTCTAAACACTGAAGTGTTAACCAGTAGAGAATGATTAGAGAAAGTCATTTAGGCAAGGAGATGGTAAAAATGTGTTAAAGTTCTAGCAAGCAAGATTGCAAGATTTTTGGGAAGGTGATCACATGATTAAAACTAATCTTTCTGAGTAATGATTTAAATCATGATGTATATCAGTTTATTTTAAATGAAATTCACTGTGCTGTTGCTTATCGCTATTATGTGTCTGGGTGTGGTTTCCCCAGGCTTCAGGAAGATGCCAAATCCAGTTCCTGGAAGGCTGTGCACATATGTATGAAAATAATTACCCTGTCATTGAAGTGTGTCCATTCCCAGTTGTTTCCATATTATGTAGAACTTAACTTGTTTTGACTTCTTAGCTCTTTTTGTGGGTAAAAGCTAAGAAAGACTGGAGAAAATTGAATTATCCTCGTCATGTGTAATCAAAAGGGTATGTTGTAATTAAGAATTACTGTGTTTTTGGGCATTCTGTACACTAATTAGCAGGGGTGGGGACTCAAAGCACATACAGTGGGGTCTCGACTTACGAACGGCTCGACATACGAACGTTTCGACTTATGAACTGCTCTCATACGAATATATGGACTCGAGTTACGAACTTAGATTCGAGTTACGGACTCTTTCCCCCCCTTTTTTAAAAGCTAAGTCATCTTAGGTTAAAAGGAAAAAAGAAAAAAATATTCCCCTCTAGTGGCAGAAGGCGGAATAGCAGCTTCCCATTAGTTTCTATGGACGAAAAGAGCAGATACGGATTAAATGGTTTTCAATGCATTCCTATGGGAAATGCAGATTCGACTTAAGAACTTTTTGACCTGAGAACTGCCTTCCAATACGGATTAAGTTCGCAAGTCGAGACCCCACTGTAACTGGTTGTCAAATCAGAATTAAGTCACACCAGCAACTTAGTTCAAGGTGTTTTTTTTAATGATTCAGACTCAACTCATGACTTGGAACCCATCCACCCCCTCCCTTTTTTTCTGAAAGAAAAGGCTTATTTTTAATAGGGACATGGGCTTGGTACTTGGTACCAAAGACTTGGACTCAGACCCAAAGACTTGTCAACATCCCTGCTGATTAGTCCCAAAGAAGTTGGTCATCTCAATACCTTGTTGATTCTTCATTGTCACCGGCAAACATTTGCGTCAAACAACTATTCCTACTCACTTCTGGTATCAAATCCAGCTCCTGGTGTAAGAGAATTAGAGACAAATACCAGTTTTCTATTGGCCATGGCTAGCTGCTAATGAAGATCCTTTTGCAAACCTTTTTCAAAAATGGAGGAAGCAGTTGATACGGAACTGGAGGAGGCCTGGCCGAGAAGCTAGAGCAGGAAATCATTCTCATTCTACATAAAAACAAAGAGCCGTGAGAATTTCCAGTTTACAATAATTTACAATATCCACTTTTAATTATTGTATCAAGGAGTCCTGCTATAGCAGGAACAAATAACTCACCGCATCAAAGTGAGGGACACTTGTTGTTGAGAAGCAAGGTCTTCCAATCAGGGTGGATTTGATTAAAACATTTTAAAAGTCAGGTTTTTTATGATTCAAATTTTAAAAATCATTTAATTTAAACTGTGATTCAGATCAATTAAGTTTTTTTAAACATCATTGATTTTTATCCACCCTGCTTTCAGACCTACGATTCTAGAGAATTGTTACCCTCCTTGTTAAACCACATAATGCTACTTTTCCTGTCTGTGGATGATAACTATATCCAGAGCATTCCAATGGAGACAGAATGTTTGCCTGTAGGTGACGTAAAGACAATCTGAAGTAAGTTTGCCAGAATTTTGAAAATATTTGTCATTCTGAACGTTTAGTAGGACTAATTTGCTAACAATTATGCTCCGTTTCACTTACTGAGCTGGAATTACTAACGTTCTCATTAATTAAAGATGGTTGTACTCCTTTAAAAAGCCAAATAGAAGTCTTTTTCACTCATTAAGAGTTGTCCACGCTTTCTTGAGAAGGAGAGTTTTGTTGAACTCAGTGGGACTTCTGCGTAGGCGCATAACAGATTGGATTCATAAATTTTTGATACTTATCACAAAAAACATGGTAACTCCAGGTGTCCTTCTGATCGTAGTCCTTGTTGCTAACACTATATTATCTAGTGAATTCTTCATTAGAAGTTTTATTTTATATATTGAAATATTTTTAAACTGCTGCTCTTCCTTGCAGATATGATTGCAATATTTGCAAGCATGACCAAATAAGTCATATAAGAATAAAATCAGTATGACTAAGTGAAGAAAACTGTGATGGTGAAAAAGGCATTGGTCTTCTTGGAAATACAAGTTTAAACTTTATCACATGCTAGAGCTTTTCCTGTTACCTTTAAAGACTTGTTTCTTTAAAGGTTATAGGAACATTTCAGAGTTGTGTCTCCCAATTTTAAGAAAGCTGTACCTGAATCAATGCAGTAGTATTTCTCAGATGCCTATAACCTAACCTTGCATGCCCGTCCCCCTTTTACTCAGGGAATGACTTTAATAAGCACCAGAATAGTTTATTGAACATTTTATTGGTTTGTGACAGTATTCTGGTTTCATTTAGTCGCTGCTGGTTTATCTGTTCCACATTAATCACATTCTAAAACAACAGTTTATGCTTGTTTTGTGAATCCTGAAGGTTAATGGTTTGATGTCATACTAAACTAGTATCTTCAGCAATTCTGAACTGCAAAGTGAATCTACAGGACATTTGTCTGCATTTTCACTGAAAGCATCAGAATTTAAGCAATACTATTGACAGAACTTTCTTTCTGTAAGGAGCAAGCTGGTGCAACTCTGGGTGCCAGCCTTTCTCTCAGTCTCAGAGAGGTGACTTGCTGAATGATTGAACTTAAAAACCAGGATACATAAATAATTACCTTAAATTTCTATTATTACTATATTAAAAGGCCGCTAACTTAAAACAATTTTTAAAATTCAAAAGTTGCATTAATTTTTTAATGAAATGTATCATCCCCCATTAAAACACCCAACGAAAAGCATTCCATTCAGTTGTGAAAAGCTTACCTGAATGGAAATTTCTTTGCCTGTGAATATAATGTCCTACAGAAGGAATTCTATCAGCTGGAAACAGCAATCAAAAAGGCACTGTCTCATGTTCCTCTCCAGGCATGCATGTGAGTGTGATGGGACCTGAGAGAAGAGCCTGCTCTGAGGATCTTAAAATCTGTGAAGGCTCATTTGAAGAGACACGCTGTCAGATGGTAGATCCTGCCAAGCTCCGACTGGAGCCTGGAAAGGGAAACACAGTAGAAAACACCACCACCCATCTGTGGAATCAGCATCTGCTGATGTACTTATCTGCTGGCTGAAAAGATTAAATAAAAATCCTCAGAAATACCTATTTATAGGTATTTCCTGGGATTATTTACCAGAACTGGCCACTACAGAGTGTGAGAGACCATGTAGCATTTGATACTTCCACTTTTTCAGCATGGGGGGGGGGGCTTGGAACTGATCACCCGCAAATACAGTACTGTACTCTGTATGTAGTTCTACTGTAATCTGTTATTTACTAGTCTTTGACATACATTGAGGAATCAGGATTATCTAGCATACTCAAGACAAAACAGAAGCGAACCATTGTCAGTAGAAATAGCTAGGGATGTGCATGGCAAAAAAATTCATTTTTGTTTCATTTTGGATTATTTCAGAGAAGTACCTCTTTTGTTCTCATGCCTTTTGTGCACTTGTCCTTTCATTTAACATTTCATTTCATTTTCTCCCAGTCATATTTCCAAGTACTAATTCAAATAGTCCCTAAAAGGTGAACCTTTTTGGGCTCATGTGCCCAAACTGGGGAAAAAAAACAAAAAACGGTGGGTGGTGTGCAGCCACCGCGACAGCAGCGGTGGAGGACTTGGAACCGGAAGTGGCAGCAGAAGGGGGAATGCCGGCACGGAGGGGCCTCAAGGCCCCTCTGCTGCCAGCACCAGTTGCTCCAGATCCACCTGCCAAAGCGCCAGCACTAGCTGCAGTTGCCTAGTGAGGTTTGGCTGCGCGTGGGGGCGGGGGGAGTAGCGATCTGGCGACCTATGGTTCGCGTGCCAGCAGAAAGGACTCCGCATGCCAACTGTGGCATGCATGCCATAGGTTCGCCATCACTGTCCTAAAGGAACTGTAAATGCTATGAAAAAGCAGAGGCTAGGCACCAGATAATCATTCTGGTCCAAAAGCAGGCAAGAGCAGAACCACCAACAAACAAAACAGTCCTCAAAACTCCCAGCTTTGTGTACACCTTTAACAAAACTACACCATAAATAAATCAACTAGCAATTCAAAAAACAAAATAAAACACATGCAGAGTTTCTTCTCCCAAAAACAATAAAAGCAACGAAGCAAATAAAAGGCAGAATATACCGTGCTGTCTTGACTTATGAATGTCCCTACTTATGACCATTTTGAGTTAATGACCAGCTCTGGCTGCAAAATTTTGCTTCCACTTGCGACTGGAGCTTCCACTTACAAACAAAAAAGGTGGGAAATTCAAATTTCGTAACTGCAGATGGCGACAAGGCTGCTTCTTTGTAGCTCTTTCGCGCCAGCAGTTAGTGAGTGTGATTGGAGAAGGCTGCCTGGTAAGGTAATGTGCTGTTTTCTGCTTTTTAAAAGCTCTTGTTGCAGTTTGGTTTTGCAGCATAGTTTTGGGCTGGGGGGGTTATGTTTCTGTGCTGTCATGGGTCTTGGGTGGTTTGTTTGTTTTTTGGTCCTCCCCATTTCTGATGGGTCTTGGGGGATTTGGTTGGTTTTTGGAGTGTTTTTCCCATTTCTGATGGATCTTGAGGGTTTGGTTGCTTTGGGGGTTCCCCCATTTCCGATGGGTCTTGGGGTTTGCTTGTTTTTTGGCTTTCCCTCACCCATTTCCGAAGGGTCTTGGGGGGTTGCTTTTGGGTTCCCCCCCCATTTCTGATGGTCTTGCATGCTTCCCTTGCTTTTTCCTTTGTTCTCCTTGCATTTCCCATCTGTTCCATTTGTTCTCTGTGCATTTCCGATCTGCTCCATTTGTTTTCTGTGCATTTCTGATAGGTCTTGCCCACTTGCTTGCTTTTCTGCCCCCGCCCCCTCGGCCAGAAGGGATGGATTGTGTTTTGGTGATTTTTTTCCTTCAGCCGGAATGGATTAATTGCATTTCAGTGCATTCCTATGGGAAATGGTGCTTCGATGCATGACCATTTCAACTTGCGTCCACCTTCTGGAACAGATTATGATCGCAAGTCGAGGCACCACTGTATAAACAAGCCCCCCAAAAAACAAAACAACTAAAATGTGGGGAGATTTCTTCCCCCTACAATGTGATGCTTTCTTGTGAATCTATTTTCTTTGAATTCAACATAGCAGGAGACAAGAAGCAAAAAAATAATGCAAGAAAGGGGAAAAAACAGAGGAGGAGACCCCAATGAAATTGAGAGAAAAATCCAAAAAATAATCTCAAGGAAGCATAGTGGCACAGGCAGCAGCATATGGTAATCCAAAGATATGTGGGAGTGGGAATCCCCCCCCCATCAAGAAAAACAGAGGCAGGCAGCTTAAGATGGAGAGCTCCATGAGCTTGTTGTACCTACAAAGAAGGACATTGAAACATGAAAAGAGTGTTTCCAATCAGTTGGGTTCCAACTAATCTAAGCCCTTTTGCAGTTTTAAAACTCCCACCTGCCCTCTGAATATTCTGATTGATACCCAGCACTTGCAACACTATTTGATGAAAAAAAAATCCTGGGTGATTTGACAGACAACGGGTGAAAAAAAATTAAAAGAGAAAAAAGTCAAAGAACATGAAGCATTTGTGTTGCCCTTTATGATTAATACAAATTATTAATGCTTGGGGACTCTCACTCGGAAATCAATGGAAATGGAGGGGCGCTTTCATGTTTTCCTCCTTCCATTAAAATCCAAAGTCCTATCCCTAGAAATAACTGATGCTTTCTTTAAGGAAAGCTAGCATTTGTTGTCAAAGCAGAAATAATAAGGCGCTTGAGTCACCTTAAAGACTAACAAGTTTGGTTTAGTATAAGCATTCTTGATTGTGTCCTGCTCCTTTGCTGTCAAGTGAATGCCGTAAGTGCTGTTAGATTTTACAAGCAGTTATAGAACCTAGCCACACGCTGGGATTGCCCTTGGTCATTTTGGGGTTGTTCCAGGTCATTCTGGTCCCCCTCTCCCCAATTTGAATAGATTGTCTTAATATTTGCATCTAGGAGGATATTTGTTGTGGGATGTATTGGAATAGAATAGATTTTCCTGGTATTGTTACAGTATGTGTTGTCAAGTCTAAACCGACTTATAGCAAGCCTAACAGGGCTTTCAAAGTAAGTGAGATATTTAAGGATACATTTTACCAGTTCCACACCCCATGAATTTCCATGGCTGAGTGAAGATTTGAGACCTCTTGAGTCCTAGTCCTTCACTCTTATCCATTACACCAGGGGTCCCCAACCACCAGTCTGCAGCCCGGTGCCAGTCCGTGGGCTGTGGAGACTGATCTCCCCCCCTCCTGCACAGTGGGCATGCGAGTGCGACACACGGCGAGCGCAGCTGTAGCCCCCCAACCGGTCCACAGTCCCAAAAAGGTTGGGGACCGCTGCATTACACCACACTGGGTATCACTTTCCTGGTATTAGTTGCCTAAATCTATGTAAAACAACATCCCTGGTCTGTAAAATATGAATGGGAAGTTGGTAGAACAAAAAAGAATTTGGGCATGTTAAGAAAACAAAAAAAGGAGAAAAACAAAAATATAGAATACAATATTGCTGTTGTGTTATACAGTACTTTATAAAGAGTCTATTCACCTTAGCACTAAATTTATGCTTTACACATACAAAAAGGAAGAGGAGATGGATAAAACTGAAGGCAGAAATATCACAAGAAAACGAGACAAAACAAAAGATGGGAATAGCCCTAAGATGTGGAGAGGTGGCAGCTGAACAGCAAAAACACACCTGTAAGGAAACAACATCTAATAACGCACACCCCAATTCAGCACTTGGGTCTCTAATTTGCTCCAGTCCACCACTTGACTGGAGCAAACTGGGTCCAAACACAACAAAAATAAACCACCAGCTGGTGGTGCTGTAAAAAGCCCAAGAAAGTTTTAAAAATTGTCCCATGTTGACTCTCTTTGAAGCCAGGTTCATCACAGTGGGAAAGTATGGTGGTGTCTCGCTAGACGATTGCCTTGCGGGACGAAAAACCTGCAAGACGATTGGTTTTTGGTGCCTACTTAGACTTTTTTTCTATGATCGTGCTTCGCAAGACTTTTTTTCCCTTTTTAAAGTATTTTATTATTTTTTATGACATACATATCTACAACCAAAAAAACAACAGAAATACCTACAAAACCTACAAAACAATAACACATAAAACTAACACAACATACAAGACTAACAAAACAAACATATAGGCCGGGAGGTATTTCTCATGCCAGCTTATCTATTATATAAGTTCTGACTACAGAAATATATCTGTGTGCATCTGCACATGTTATATTCCACATCACTATTTTATATATCTAATTAAGCATCTAAACATCCTAAATTTATAATCATTTTTTTTAAATTCTCTCATCTGCATTTCCATCCATCTCTCTCATCATATCCATCATAATATCCTCACAGGCCTATTCATTCCTTGATGATCTCCATTCTTAGCATAATCATTCTTTTGGTTCACACATATTTGATATTTCCATATACATGCCTTAAAGCAAAACATCCAATATTATTATTCATCATCATTTCTAAAATTCATAAATCACATACGGTTGTCTAACCTTAAATTTCAGATCAGGTAAAATTTGCTTATAGTATATTAGTCATGTTGCTTTATATATTAATTATATATTAGTTATATCTATCTTAAACCAATTGACTTCTATTATTTATTCAGCAAGTAACTTCCTCCTTTCTGGTTTCTATCAGCTCCAGTGTCATCAAACCAGGATTGGCTCTCTAATCTTGTCAACATTGTCACTATTATGGTCACACATATTTAATGTCTTAATATACATGCCTCACAAACAAAGTGTTTTCCAGTTTTGAAATGCCATCTATAATATTTTTTAAAAACATTTTCTATGCAATTGACTAATTTGATCCCAATGTAGTCTGTATTCTGGTTTTGGAGCAACATAGTATATGACCTCTGATCGTAAATTCCTGCCCTCAGCTTTGCCCATCCCTCCCCCTCTAGATTCTTTCTTTTCGGAACAGTCTTAAGGAACATTCTCCCTTCCCCGCCCCCCCCTTTTGTCTTTTTTAGTCATTCTTTGAAGAAGAGGAGTCTTTTTCTTCTTTCTCTTTGGCTCTAGTTTTCAAATCGTACAGATTCCTCGCCTCTCTCTAACGACGGTGGCTGTTTCTCCGGCATTGAAGACCGTTCATTAAGGATCCGGTTAAGCAGTTTCTCCTTGCTTTCGATCTTTTAGTGTAAAGCAGAAAAAGTCACTTTCAGGTCCATTCTGAACTCATCAAATTGCATTTTCAAGTGATTAATTGTGTTACTTTGACATTCTTGAAGAAGTTCCTTGATATGAACCATTGCCAGTTGCGATGATAATTCTCCCCCACCTTCCATGGCCATAGCAGTCAGCAGATTAGTTACTCAGATTTCCCACATGATTTATTAGCTAGTCCGCACTTAAGGTCTTATGAGGGGGGACTCCATGGATGTTATTTGATTTACAGATCACCTTGTAGTCAAATACAGAGTCACGTATATTAAATTATGCAGAGTTATTTAGGGTTCTTAAGTCCTGACTTTATAAATTTATGAGAAGCCAGTTTCTCTGGGAGGAAGGGTTAAGAGAGAAAAAGAGCAAGTTGGTTTAGTTTCTGAACTGTGGCATAGTAAAGAAAACTCCGATGTTACAGGCATCAACAAGTTGATGCCACTTGAAGATCTCCTTCTTATCAGCTTTCAAATAGCAGATTTGGTCTTTTACTTGCTGTAGATTAGCAGCAGATTGTTCATCTCTGTTCTGCAGTCAGGTAATAAATTTCAAAATCTCCCCATTCCGAGCAGCTAACTCACTGTCATGGTAACTTCACGAGACAGATTGCATGCAGGAAGGGAACTCTTCCAAAAAACAGACTGCCATCTGAAATTCGGTGGTTCCAAGGCCCCCACTTGCTAACAAGTCCTACTCTCCTGTGGAACTTGCCCCCCTTCTCCGGGGGGGGTGTCTCTAACTCGGAGTAAAACCCAGGGGAATCCAGAGCCCTGGAATTTCCCCTGTTCTCGCTGCTCGTTGCTCCTCCTCCTCCCACAAGACTTTTTTTTTTAGACCATTGCATGGTGAACCTCGCAAGACTGTTTTTTCACAAGACGACGAATTTCGCTGAACGAATTAAAATCATCTTGCGAGGCACCACTGTACTGCTATTGTAGGTGCAAGAAAAGTTGAACCAAATGCTCCATATGGATGAACTCTTAGTTTCTGGCCACTTGGGTTTAGAAAGATGGTGGTTTCTAGATCTGTTTCTCTTCAGTTTACCCACTTTTGCATCTAGTCAGTATCCCAAAAATGACTATTACGAGATGAATTAAAAATGTGTGGATTTAGTTGCATCACACACACCCCAGAACATTTAAATTACTTACCTCCAAATGCTAGATTGCCTGTTGAGTGCCTGAGATTTCTGAGATTAAGTTTCTGCCTCTTTTCCCCCATTATTGTCCCCACTTCATGTGCTTCACAGTTGCATTTTGCACTTGCTGAAAATCCTTGGGAGTGCTTCAGAAAGGGTGTGTGTTTGTGTTTATATACCACTCTGTTCCTGCCATCTTTTGCTTCCATTCACGACAGGAATGTTGATCCTGGAGTTTGTTCATGCAGAGTTTTCTCTGGTTCAGGATGGGTCTGCATCATTGCTCTAGGTCAGTGGTTGTTAACCTTTTTGAAAGAAACGCCCCCTTGAGCCATTGAGGAAGTTATCATCGCCCTCCCCTCCCTGTTGCAGCAGCGCGGCCGTGGGGAGGGGGGCAATGATAACTTCCTCAGTGGCTGTGGCAGTGCGGCGGCTCCATCGCCCCGTATTGCCTCCCTTCTGTTCTTTCACCCCCACATGGCCCTTTTTCATTCCATTGCCTCCCTGAAAAACAAAATCGCCCCTTGGGGGGGCGATATCCCCCAGGTTAAGAATCATGCTCTAGGTTGTACTCCACTGCACAGTACAATGTGTTCAGACGCTTGGGAGTAATCAATAGATAAGCCAAAGTACAAAATATTTCCTGAAGGGGAAAACTTTGAAAAATACAATTGCATGGTTCAAAAACATTTTAGCTCCATTAGCGTATTTTGAGAACTATAAAAATCAAGCTTTCAAGTGGTTCTTTAAAATGCAGGTGGAGAACTGTTGACCCTTTTGGTGTTCTGAATTTCAACTCCTAAAAACTCCAGCCTGATGATTATGAAAGTTGTGAATCAATAATTCAAGGTTTCCCCAATCCGATTTGCTTGTGCTTGTATGTTTGCAGCCCATTAATACATCTAAATCCAAGAATTTGATGAATTGAATCCATATTTTACAGTCTGGGATGAATGAGTGATTTATAACTTCATGTGTGTTTGTCTGTCTGTATCCATCCATCTGTCTGTCAATCTCTCTTGTCTGTTGTGTATACATGTGTCTTGCAGTTCTACACAGGTTTTCAGCAAACGCAGTCTTAGCATATTTATCCGGTTGAATTGCCTATAAAATGGAAATCTGACCCATTATTTTTCATAAGCTGCTACGCCAACCTCCTAAGCAGTGTGGTTTTTTTCTCTCTCCTTTGATTACCACTAGGAAAGTGACATGGAAAGTGAAGCAGTTGAGGCTGTTGGCGAGGAATCTGAAACTTTCATTAAAGGCAAAGAAAGGAAGACGTATCAGAGGCGCCGGGAAGGTGGGCAGGAAGAAGATGCTTGCCCAATGCCACCCAACCAGGCAGATGGGTCTGAGGTGGTGCAGGATGTAAATGCTGGTGTTCAGATGGTCATGATGGAACAGCTTGATCCAACACTGCTACAGATGAAGACAGAGGTCATGGAGGGCACTGTGCAACAGGAAGCTGAGGCAACAGTGGATGACACGCAAATAATAACACTGCAAGTTGTAAACATGGAAGAGCAGCCTATCAACCTTGGTGAACTCCAGCTTGTCCAGGTGCCTGTTCCAGTATCTGTACCTGTTGCCACCACTTCTGTGGAAGAATTGCAAGGGGCCTATGAAAATGAGGTCTCGAAGGGGGGTCTTCAGGAGGGGGAGCCCATGATCTGCCATACACTCCCGTTGCCAGAAGGTTTCCAAGTGGTAAAAGTTGGGGCAAATGGCGAAGTGGAGACATTAGAGCAAAGTGAACTTCAACCCCAGGAAGATCCTAATTGGCAGAAAGACCCAGACTATCAACCCCCAGCCAAAAAGACAAAGAAAACCAAAAAAAGTAAACTCCGTTACACAGAGGAAGGGAAAGATGTGGATGTTTCTGTATATGATTTTGAGGAGGAGCAGCAGGAGGGATTACTCTCAGAGGTCAATGCAGAGAAGGTGGTGGGCAACATGAAGCCTCCTAAGCCAACAAAAATTAAAAAGAAAGGTATGTGGGGTTGTAAATTTGGGGAGTGAGGGCAGCTAGAAGTAAATTATTTCTCAACTCCTGCAATATGTTGCCTAACCTTGCTCAAGAACACAAGACACAAATGTGAGCCATTGCAATCAGGAAGGATTTTCTTTTCTCCTTCCTCTTTTGAAGGAGCAGGTATTGCAATGTAGGAAGATTCAGATACCAGGATGATGGGTGATTTTTGTGGTGTGAAATCAGCGTGCTGGATTTGGGACCAAGAAGCTCTTTTTCTTCAGACCAGTTCACTGTCCAAAGTGGGGAAATTGCCTGTTATAGTACTGTGTGACTTAGTGACTCCACTTGACTTGCTGTCATTCTATGCCTTCACTGTGTCACTCTGAACACACCCAATTGCATCTGATACTAGGTACTAGCCTGGTAAGACTAGGAAAGAATCCTGCTTTTAGATCTGGAGGATCACTGCCGGTCGGAGTTGACAAAACTAGATTACATGGGCAAGCCATCCGACTTATTTTAAGGGAGGTTAATGTTGAATCTTGTCCCCTTAGTCTCCAAACTATGGCCTCTGGGCCACACCCAGCCCACCTTGCCTTTTTATCTAGCCTGGGCATAGGAAGAGAAGGGAAGGGGGACCCAAGCAATCCCCCACCTTGCTAGGGTCTCCCTTCCCTCTCTGCCTATGCCCAGGTGGAGATAGGAAGAGGAGCGAAGCCTGGCAGAAGTGATCCTCCACCCTCGCTGTCTTTGCAAAGACAGCAGGGGTGAGGGATCACTTGGGTACCCCTTCCCTCCATCAGCCCTCGACAATGTATAAAATATGTGATATGGCCCTTATACTGATAAGTTAGGAGACCCCTGCCTTAGATGATGTGTATTGTAAATGAGATGATGGGAGAATCCTGACTCGATACTGGGGTTTTGGATTGGAGTGTTACAGAAATGTTCCTGGCTATGTATATATGACTGGCTCAAAAGGCTGCTATTTTATATCTGCTAAAAGAGATTTGCTTTCTGGACAGGTGTAAAGAAAACATTCCAGTGTGAACTGTGCAGTTATACTTGTCCACGTCGTTCAAACTTGGATCGTCACATGAAAAGCCACACAGATGAGAGGCCACACAAGTGCCACCTTTGTGGCAGAGCTTTTCGTACAGTCACACTGCTGAGAAATCACCTCAACACTCACACAGGTACTATATGGAGTGGGGAAAGAACTAAAAGATTCAGTTTCTTTTTTAGAGGGTTCTTTGAAAACTGCACATGTTCCAATCAGTGCTTGCAGTTGTAAACACTTCCTTCCACATTATGAAACAGGTCTCTTCTTGGTTTTAAAACTGACATAGAATTATTCGATTCTGTATTGCCACTAATAGTCATTTTCAAAGTTGTGATCACTCTGCAAGGTGCAGAATATTATGTTATGTACTGTCAGGTTGAAACTGAGTTACAGCTATCCTGAAAGGGCTTTCAAAATAAGTTCAGTGAGCCCTCAACTTATGAACTTAATCCCTTCTGGAAGGACGTTCGTAGCTCGGAAAGTTCGTAAGTCAAAGTACCATTTCCCATTGAAATGCATGGGAATGGAATTGATCCGTTCCAGCATTTATAAAAAATAAAAAGAGCAAGTCCCATGTTGGGACTGCAAAACACACACACACACACACAAACCCACAGAAACATAACCTCCCAGTCCAAACCCACCCTCCAAAACCCACACAGAAAAGTTTTTTTCAAAAAAGGACTTACCAGTCCGAAGCCTGCCGGTGCTCCACTGCCTCCGCTGCGGCCGGGGGCGAGCGGCCAGGCGCCCAGCCAGCTCTAGCCTCCTGGCGCTCCGCTGCGGCTGGGGGCGAGCAGCCAGGCACCTGGCCAGCTCTAGCCTCCTGGCGTTCCACTGCCTCCGCGCAGCCGGGGACGAGCGGCTAGGTGCCCGGCCAGCTCTGAAGGCACCAATCCCAGCGGCGAGGACCCCCAGGGAGGTCTCCCACTGAGGCGTGCAAGTCCTGGGAGACCTCCCTGGGGGTCCCCACTGCCGCGATGGGCGGCTTCGGAGCTCTCTGAAGTCAAAAAGGCAGGGAGAAAGGGCGGGAAGTTCGAACTTCCCACTCTTTCTCCCTGCCTTTTTGGTTTCAGAAGCAAGCCGGGCTGCCGGGGAAAAATCAGCTCCCTCCTTTCACCTGATGCTGAAGGGGACTCAGCATGGGGTGAAAGGAGGGAGCTGATTTCTCCCCGGCAGCCTGGCTTGCTTTTCCAAACAAGAAGCAAGCTCGGTGGCCAGGGAGTAATCGGATCCATCCTTTCACCCAATGCTGAGTCCCCTTCGTGGTGACTGAGCTCAGCCCAGCACGAAGAGGACTCAGCATCGGGTGAAAGGAGGGAGCCGATTTCTCCCCAGCTGCCTGGCTTGCTTCTGAAGTGAAAAAGGCAGGGAGAAAGCACGGGAAGTTCGAACTTCCCGCCCTTTCTCCCTGCCTTTTTGGCTTTGGAGGTTTCAGAAGGCTTCCTCCGATGTTGGAGGAAGCCTTTTGAAAGCTCCAAAGGCAGGACGGAAGGGCAGGAAATTTGAATTTCCCACCCTTTCTCCCTGCCTTTTTGGTTCGTATCCCGATCTGCATTCGCAAGTAGGGTGTACTACTTGCGATGAGATCGGGTTCGTAACCCAAAATGTTCGTAACTAGGGCCATTCGTAAGTGGAGGGCCCACTGTATGGTATTTAAAGAGTGCCTTTACTAGTTCCAGTTCCTCGGTCAGTTTCCATGGACAAGTGGGGAACTGAACTTTTCTTCAGAGGCCTAGTCCGTCACTCTATCTGCTATACCATACTGGATACATGCATAATGTCTGGTAAAATATAATAGAAAGAAAAATGCACACATTCTTTTTTCTGAAGCAGTCACATCCCTTCCTAACTAACAAGAGTTTATTTACATCTGTATGATAGAGATTATAGAAGATGTTCGCACATGTTAGTATCATATTTAGCTTTTTCAAGCATTATTGCTCTTAGATGTGTGCCATCTTTTTTATGGTTTATTTATTTATTTATTTTGAAATAGCTATTTTTAACATACTTTTTGTTACCCATTTATTAACATTCTTGCAAAGTGAAGATGCAAACAGCAAACATTCACTGACAAAATCACATTGCCTTTTTTACATTTTCACTGTCTCTGGGAATTCTCAGGTACTCGTCCTCATAAATGCCCTGACTGTGACATGGCCTTTGTGACAAGTGGTGAGTTGGTTCGGCATCGCCGCTATAAACACACCCATGAGAAGCCATTCAAGTGTTCCATGTGTGACTACGCTAGTGTGGAGGTATGTTTCCACTTCAGCATTCCTCTTTACCATACCAGATTGTTCTTTGATTGATTGATTGATTGATTGATTGGATTTTTATCCTGCCCTTCTAGACAGACATCTACTCAGGGCGGCTCACAGTATATTGTGCATAAACAAGTTAAAAACAACAATTAAAATCTACAAGAATACTATAATCAAGATGGGAATGAACGGCAAAATCAAGAAAAGTAAAAGTCAAGTAATGGCAGGAGGGAAGCCTTTGCTTAAAGAGCCAAGTTTTTAATTGGCTCTTGAAAACACCCAGCGAGGGTGCCAGGCGAATCTCTGGCGGCAAGCTGTTCCAGAGTCGAGGGGCCATTGCCAAGAAGGCCCGGTTTCTTGTTCTTTCTTTCCGGGCCTCTCTTGGTGTCAGGCCCCTCAGCCGTCTTTCCTGGCTATGGCAAGTAGATCTAGGTGGGAGCAGGCGTTCTGTCAAGTATCGAGGTCCTAAACCATTTAGAGCTTTGTATGTCATCATTAACACTTTGAAATCAATGCGGAAACGAATGGGCAGCCAATGCAAAGCAGCCAGAATGGGAGAGATATGTTGGAATTTTCTCATTCTGCTAAGTAATCTTGCTGCCACATTCTGCACCATTTGAAGCTTCCGCATCAGTCTCAAACATAGCCCCACATAGAGCGCATTACAGTGGTCTAATCTCGAGATTACAAGTGCATGGACCAGAGTGGTGAGGGCCCCAGCATCAAGATAGGGACGCAGCTGGGCAGTCCACCATAGGTGGTAATTGGCGGAGCGGACCACTGACGCCACCTGGCTTTCCATGGTGAGCGCCGGCTCCAGATGTACTCCTAAGCTGTGAACCTCACTCTTCGCAGTGAGAGTCCCCCCCCCCAAAAAAGAGAGGGAGTTTCCCAAGCCGCCAGTGGAGGGGCCGCCCACCCTCAGAACCTCCATCTTGTCCAGGTTCAGCCTCAACACATTCTTCTGCATCCATTACAGTATGGCCTCCAGGCAACACCGAAGGGACAGAACGGCATCCACTGAAGTAGGTGAAAAGGAGATGTAGATCTGCGTGTCATCAGCATACTGATGGCATGAAGCTCCACACCCCCTGATGACCCCACCTAACGGCCTCATATAAATGTTAAACAGCATTGGGGAGATGATCGAGCCCTGCAGAACCCCACAATTGAGACTCCAGGGGGCCGAGACACTCTGCCCAAGCTGAACTCTCTGAGGACGGTCCTCCAAGTAGGATCAGAGCCAGGCAAGCGCTAGGCCACCCATTCCCAACTCGGAAAGCTTCCCCAGGAGGATACTGTGGTCGACGATATCGAAGGCGGCTGAAATATCGAGGAGGACCAACAAGGACATTTTGCCCCCATCGGCCTCCCTCAACAGGTCATCCAGCAGTGCAACCAGTGCTGTTTCTGTGCCGTGTCACAGCCTGAAGCCCGGCTGGAATGGATCCAGGGCATTGGTTTCATCCAAAATAGCCTGAAGCTGATCAGCCACCACCCTCTCGACCACTTTACTAAGGAAAGAAACATTGGCGACGGGCCTAAAATTGCCAATATCGTCCGCCGCCAAGTTTGGTTCAGTGACCCAAGAGAGTTTTAATGGTGCATGATCAGAGGTTATCACTGGGGCAAATTGTATTTTATCCATATTTGAGGCCAAAGTCTCTGAATTCAGAAAATGATCAATTCTTAAGGTAAAGGTAAAGGTTCCCCTTGACAACTTTTGTCCAGTCGTGTTCAACTCTAGGGGGCGGTGCTCATCCCCGTTTCCAAGCCATAGAGCCAGCATTTGTCCGAAGACAATCTTCTGTGGTCACATGGCCAGTGCGACTTAGACACAGAACGCTGTTACCTTCCCACCGAGGTGGTCCCTATTTATCTACTTGCATTTGCATGCTTTCGAACCACTAGGTTGGCGGGAGCTGGGACAAGCGACGGGCGCTCACTCCGTTGCGTGGATTCCATCTTACGACTGCTTGGTCTTCTGACCCTGCAGCACAAGCTTCTGCGGTTTAGCCTGCAGCAGCACCACGTCCCTTTTCAATTCTTAAATAGGTAGAATATCTTCTAGAAAAATATGTATATTCTCTCACTTTAGGATTTAAGTATCTCCACCCATCAATTAAACCTGAACTCTCTATTAGCTTCCTAATTTTATTATCATCAATATATTCGCGAAGGCTTTCACGGCCAGGATCTAATGGTTGTTCTGGGTCTTTCAGGCTCTTGGCCGTGTTCTGAAGGACAGGTTGCTGTTCTCTGAAGATACCGGCCACAGAGACTGGCAAAACGTCAGGAAGAACAACCTTCAGAACACGGCCAAAGAGCCCGAAAAACCCAGAACAACCACTTTATTACCATCATTTGACACCTTTCTATTTTTTGATGTTGTATCAATTTTGTTTAAAATACAATTTGGGTCTCCTCCTAGGATAATTTCTCCCCATGCAAATTCCTTTACCTTTCTTAAAAGGTTCTGCATGAATTTTGCTTGACCTGTATTGGGGGCATAAGATATAGAAATTATTAGAAAAATAAAGAGATTAAAAATTTTAGTGAAGGAAATGATACTGCAGACATAAAATCAGCATCGCTATGTGATACTGTAAAACTCTTCCGAAGAGGAATTTCGCCTGCTCTGGCCCCCATGGGGGGCAGGGTGATCCTCCAAAGGGTCCTGGAGCACACCCTAGGACCCTTTGGAGGCTCACCCAGCCACCCTGCGAGGCCAGAGGGGGCGATATCACCACCTTCCGGGACTCTTCTGAGACTTGGGAAGCTTCAGAAGAGTCCCTGAAGGTGGTGATTTCACCCCCCTCTGGCCCCCAGGGGGCTGGGTGAGCCTCCAAAGGGTCCTAGGGTGTCTTCCATAAGACGGAACTCTCCATAAGACTCACCAAATTTTTAGGAGAAGAAAACTGGAAAAATAATTGGGCATTTCGGCCTGCTGGGCCAGCAGGGGTGAGGGTGGGGGAAGCCTCCAAAGGGTCCGAGAGTGTCTTCCAGGACCCTTCCAATCTTAATTCCAGGACCCTGGAAGGCACTCTCGGACCCTTTGCAGGCTTCCCCCACCCTCCCCCCTGCTGGCCCAGCAGGCCGAAATTCCCAGATTACTTTTTTCCTGTTTTCTTCTAAAAATTTGGTGTGTCTTATGGAGCGAAAAATACGGTAAATGGAGTGGAATCTAACAAATTTATGTTATTTAAATTAGGGGTCCCCAACTCCTGGTCTGCTGGCCAGTGCCAGTCCATGGCCATGTCAAGATTGGGCCGTGGAGACAGATCTCCTGCCCCCCGCATGCACTCCACCCACACACGGCCCACCACCCGCAGGCACGGGTTCCTCTTCCACCTGCCCATCCGCAAGTGTGCCCTGACTCTTTGCGCGAGCGTGCCTCTCCCCTCTGAGTGCACCCCACCCGCGAGCATGGGGGGTGCCCCGCCCCCCAACCAGTCTGCGACTCAGAAAAGGTTGGGGACCACTGATTTACAGGAACAAAATAAGGTGATCCCTTGTCTCCAATTTTATTTGCACTAATAATACAACCCCTAGGAGCAAACATAAGAGAAAGTGGAAACTTTAGGAGACTAATGGTGAAAAACAGACAACACAAAATAAATTTATATGCAGATGATAAGCTCCTTTTTTTGGAGAACCCATCATGAAGAATAGAGTATTTGAAAGAAATATTACAGGAATATAGTCAGTAAACAGGGTTAAAAGTTAATTTTCAAAAATCTAAGTTATTATACCTAAATATACCTGTTACAGAACAAAACGAAATTTAAAAAGCATCTCACTTAAGTTATGCTACTCAAGTTTTAAATATTTAGGAATATGGGTAACAAAAAACCTTAATTAATTTATAGAAACTATAAAATCTATTTAAATTGTCAAAATAAAAAATGATAAAGTTGGTGAATCTGAACCTATCTATGTTGGGGAGAATTGTTCTAATTAAATCATATATTATAAAATTTTCAATTTCTATTCCAAAATATTCCACTACAGCCAGATATTTTAAAAAGTAGAACTATGGCAAGGAAAAAAAATTATTGTAGGAAAGGGAAAGAAGAAAAGGTTTATAAATAGTGTTAAATATAGGTAGCATCCAACAGGGGGATTAGGGATACCACAGCTTCAAAAATATTATGAAGCTCTATAAATAAACCCAATTATTAAATTTATACAAATAGATGAGACTCATAAGAATCCGGATTGGATGGAAATGGAAGGTGAAAGGAAAATGGACATAATAAATCAGTATATTTATACCACCAAAATAATTAGAAAGGGGAAACAAATACAGAACCTGTTTATTTATGAAACATTGATATGATGAAAACACAGTAAAACTTTGGCCCCGCCAATATCCCCTTTATGCCCCCTGTTGGATCACCCAGACTTTAAATCTCAAGAGAAATATGTACAATTTAAGGAGGAAAAACAAATTGGAATATATAAAATTATTGACTTGTTTGTCTCAGGGGAACCAATCACTATTAGACAAATAGAAGATAAAACAAAGCAAATAAAAACTAGTTGGTTACAAATAAAACAAATAATTTTTGCAATTTACTTACAAAAAAACCCTGGCTCTCTAAGATCATTAACCAAATGTGAACAATATTGTGTCCAAAAAGATAAAAAATAAAAAGAGAGGCCTAACCTCACTAATATATAAAAGCATTGGGAATGGGAATGGTGTAAATGTGACTTTGTGAAATGTGGGAATAGCAGGTGGTCAACAGTTAAATTACATAAGTAAGATGATAAATTATTATGTTAAGCCTTGTATGTACTACTTGTAACATGATGGATTGTCATGATTTATATAAAAAATTAAAAAAAACAAGCTTCATTAGTCTTTGAAGCTTTTTAAAAAGGCTGCGCGTTTTACAAAGCATGTTTTATATTATTTCTTTGTGGAGTTTATATTCTGGATTAATCTGTTTAATGCTACAAATAGCACGTTCTCCTCTTGTGTATTGACAGAAATATATATTATGTAGCAATGCAGATGGCAGTGTGTGCTCCCACAGATCCTTGGCAGTAAATGGCCTTCCAAGTATCTCAAATTTTTAAAATCTGTTTGACTGTAAAATGCTTTGTGTTATCAAGGGAATATGAGAAGCAATGTTGTCATGTTTTGGGCCTCCAAGGACCTTCTCTATTCTCCAAAAATCTTATATTTTTTTTAAAAAAATGGATTTGACCACTAGAGGGTGTGAGAGGGCTTTTTCATGTTTTTAAAAGGGAGTCATTTTAAAAGAAAAATGTCTGGGTAGATAGGTGGGAATGGATATGGCCACTCAAGGTCTAATGATACATTTTTGGCCCTCAAATCTTTCTGTAGGTTGCCCATCCCCAGTGTAAGAGAACTTGATTGACTGCATTCCCAGTTTTCAAAGAAGTAGTCAATTTTAGTCTGTGCAAGCATATTGAGACAAAAATAAAAATACAGCGGCACTTTGAAGACTGTCAATATGAGCTTTTGTCAGCGCCTTCACTTTTGTCTCAAGTGTTTCAAATTAGTCTTTAATGTGCCACAACATTTTGTTTTTCATTTGTTTTTGTTTGCTCTGTTCAACGTAGTCTATTTCCCATTTGAACCTGTCCATTTGCTGTTGAAAAGGAGAATTCATTTTTAGTGGTTGGTATTCAGTGTATGACATTTACAGTTTTGGGCCCTGAATATTTATCTTCTCTCTATGTAGCTGTCATGCTACTCAGCTATTGCTTTTGTCCAAAGTCATTGCTTTCAAAGACAACTCTTCTGTAACCTCTAATATGAAATGCAATATCATGGTGAATTTCCAACAACATTTTTGTGGATTTGACACAGGAGGACTGCTGTTCAAAATAACAAATGCCAGACATGTATACACTTCCTTGGATACCAGAAAGCATTTTAACCCTTGATCCTCCTGCCTTCTTGTTCTCCTGTCTAGCAATTAAGAACATGTATGAAAAGAATATGGGAAGACAGTGACTAGAAGCTGAAAGTTGTCTCTGTCCTTGAGTTGTTAACTCTGTCTTGCCATTCTTGGTTTCAGGTCAGCAAATTGAAACGCCACATTCGCTCTCACACTGGGGAGCGTCCATTCCAGTGCAGCTTGTGCAGCTATGCAAGCAGAGACACTTACAAACTGAAGAGGCACATGAGGACCCATTCTGGTATGCTGTCTGCAGTGGCCAATTTGAACTGGAAGTTGTTTGTGCATTGTTCCTTTGGCATGTAAATCCTATCCACAGTTGCCATGGAAAGCTGCAAGAGGGACTACTTTGACAGTTCTGAGATTTTGCTTAAAGGAAGCCATGGCAATAATTCCTGCTGGGATCCTACAGGAAGTAGGATGGTTTACAGTCACTAGGGTAGCCCTCTGTTTCAGCAGGTCCTGCTTCTTCACAAGCTGTTGCAATGTATTTAGTAAAACTTCTTGTTGAACACAAAAAAAGCTAAGCAGATTCAACAAGTGTAAGCTATAAGAATTCTTATAATTGAGAGGCAGGAAAAGAGATTAGCTTAACATTCAGTCAAATAAAATCCCAGTTATTAACTGTTTAACAAGTGTTTAAGGACCTTTTTCCCTTCCTCAAACTCTTTTTGTCCCATCCATTGGCTTTGACTAGTTTGAAGGGGATGTCTTTCCCAACTTAACCCTTACCATCAACTTGAGCAATTTTCTACCAGCAACTGAGTCTCCTGGATTTACTGAATCTTGTTCTTCTTCTGAAAGGTGAGAAGCCCTATGAGTGTTACATTTGCCATGCACGATTTACACAGAGTGGGACTATGAAGATGCACATTCTGCAGAAGCACACGGAGAATGTGGCTAAGTTTCACTGTCCACACTGTGATACAGTTATTGCACGGAAGAGTGACTTAGGTGAGTAGGTTGAGGTTGAAGTTCCAGACTTTTGTATGAAAGAAGTGGCAAACGTATTTCAGAGGGAAAACTTACAGCCTCACCTAAAACACAGCCTCAGAAACAATGCCAACATAGTGATCAAAGAGGCTGACAAGGGTGGTGTGGTGGTTGGCATGGACAAATCAAGCTACACACAGGAGGCTGAGAGACAATTGTCCAACTCTAAATTTTACCAGCCTCTAACCACAAACCCAACCACCAAATATAAAAAGTAATTTAAAAGTTAGTGAATGGAACAAATAATGTTCTAATCTAAACAATGAAATGAAATAATGTAGTACTGTCTTGCTGCAAAGCTAAGAGCTCTGTCCATTCAAACTACTTGAATGGAAGACTTTTCAGGAGCCACATTCATAAAGTGACGTTTTAAGGCAGACCTGGGCAAAATGCAGCCCTCCAGATGTTGCTGAACTGCAACTCCCAGCAATCCTCACTATTGGCTATGTGGGCTAGGATTGCTGGGAGTTGCAGTTCATCAACATCTGGAGGGCCGCATTTTGCCAGGTCTGTTTTAAGGGCATTTAATCTAATTGTCTTTGAGTCAGAACATATTTCCAGTTAACCATGGGGGCAACGGACTTGCTTGTGGAAGTCGAAGTTTAAAATATGAGAACTCTTGCTGAGTTCTGTACTAATTACAGAACTGCAGATCCATGTATATAATAGCACTATGCTTTTAATTGCACCCTGAGGCTTAGAATCAAGTAGTACTGGTAGTTCCTAAATGGGGAAACAAGAAGACTTGCTATTGAGAACTGAAATGTTAATTTTACCATATCAGAACAAGAATATTCAGTTCACGTTGTTAATATCCAAGGAATTGGTTTAAGTACCTCAACGTATTCCACTGCTTATGTAACAAAACATTATTTACTTCTTGTATTAGGTGTCCATTTGCGAAAACAGCATTCCTACATTGAACAGGGCAAGAAATGTCGTTACTGTGATGCTGTATTCCATGAGCGATACGCACTAATCCAGCATCAGAAATCTCACAAGAATGAGAAGCGCTTCAAATGCGATCAGTGTGACTATGCGTGTCGACAGGTGAGGATATGAAGTGAAGTCCGTTGATCATCAAATAGTACACTGGGAGGATTACTGATGTTTCCTTCTTTGGTTCCTTCTAGGAACGGCATATGATCATGCACAAGCGAACCCACACTGGAGAAAAGCCTTATGCCTGTAGCCATTGTGATAAAACCTTCCGCCAGAAGCAGCTACTTGACATGCACTTCAAGCGCTACCATGACCCAACCTTTGTCCCAGCTGCCTTTGTCTGCTCCAAGTGTGGCAAAACATTCACACGTCGTGTAAGTTGGGATGGGGGACAGATTTAAAACCTTTGAGTTAGTTAGACTTTGTTTTTTAATTTTATTTTTCCTACAATGCTGAGACCAATGGTCTGGAGCCAGGTATTAACCAGTGACTTGTGCACACAAACATCAACTAAGAAGTAAGGAATAAGGTGAGCACCACGTTCAGGAGTTTATTACTTCCATTAAAAACAAGTTCATTAGTCCTTTCACCAAAAAAAAAAAAAAACAGGAAATCCTGCCAGTTCCTCAGCAACCTGATCTGAGGGGGAGCCTTTTATTGCTATTGTTAGACAATTGGGAGACCAAAATCTGTGCTGATTTATTGCCAACTACTGGGATGTCTACCAGTAAGTCCTAGTTCTTCTTTGTGGTCTCTGGATGCACAGAAATGGGTTTCTTCTTCTGGACTTACATAGAGGTTCCAGAGCTTTAGCATGTATTTGCTAGGGCCACCCCCTCAGTATGCATGGTGTTCCTGTCATGGAGAGATACTCAGTTCCTTTTAATGCCACTGAAGTTTGTCCTCAATGACTAGAGCTCAATTCACTGGGTTTTCAACATTTTTCTTCTCAACCCTTCGGCTTTCTTCTGACCCTACCCCCTTTGTCTCTGTGGTGAGGTTAGAAAAAAGAAAAATGTTTTTCTTGTTTTCTTCCCCTTCCAACCAATCACCTTCTTGCTGCCATTGCTAGGTAGAACTGGTGAAGGTTCCATCACATTCCTCCCTACATTGCTCAATTGAGAATACCTGCACGGTTCTCCACAACAAGCGAAGAACATGAATCATCATACACATATATAATTCACAGTTATTACATATTACACACATTTTTAATTCTTATCCATCTATAATCATACTTATCCAAAATACACTCACATCATATTACATTATACAAACATTACATTTAGTTAATCATACTACAGTACTTACGTTGCTATAATTAACATTACTCAGCATACTTTTTCAATCCGCTTTTCTATTTTTTCACATTTTTCCTTTAATAAAATCACTTTATATCATTATAGCAAATTCAGGTGCATATTTAAATTCCAAATTATTTGAGAATCACTTACTGTATTTTTCATGTATAAGACTCCCCCATGTATAAGACGCCCAACAAACCCACTTTTCTAACCCCAAATTAAGAAATCTTAACTTAGCTTTGAGTATTCAGCCTATGGGCTCAGAACACTGTTCTGAGTCCCTGTTGAATCTGAACTCTGCCTACAGGCTCCACCTCCAAGAATGGCTTTGATCTCTGCTTTCCCACAGCTGCACGATCACTTTGATCCCTTTCCCCCTCCACTTACCAGGCCCTGTGGGGCTTAACAAGTGGAGGGGGAAAGGGATCAAAGCAATCCCGTGGCTGCCCAATCACTTTGATCCCTGCTTTCCCCCTTCTTGCTAAGCCCCATGGGGCTTAGCAAGTGGAGGGGGAAGGGCATCAAAGAGCTGCAGGGTCCTGACTGTAGTAAGCTAAGCACACAACTTGGTCCTGACTCTGAATCCTCTTTCCATATTCTTCCACTAACTCTGTATTCACTGTAATCAACAGTGTTTCACTTCTCTCAGCCTGGCCTCACTCCCATTTGACCGTCTTGTTTCTGTAGCGACCTGCCTGTTAGTCTTTCCATTTGGTGAGTGGTTTAGCTTGAACTCCCAGGTTTTGAAACATTGTCTTCAGAGTGCCCTTTTTTCTATTATCTTTTTCTGCCCAATTGACCTGGAAATGTCCTTCCTTACTATATCAGAAACAGATTTTATTTCCTATTTTTCCCTTTGTAAACTATTTCTCCTTCATTCTGCTTAGGAGATTTTCCGCTCTGCTGTGCCTCAGGAAATACATTGAAGCTGTTCTGATACTTATTTCCAGGCTAAGTTTTAACAGTGACTCCTCACTTTATCCAAAGCTTTTACCTCAGGAGGTCACTGAACCAGTTGCTTTTATTCTCACTCAGCTTTTTAGGAGTTCTCCTACCGATTTACCTCAGACTTTTACCTCAGAGAATTGCTCTGATGGACTGAGTTTTCACAGTGTCTACTTTACTCAAAGGTTCCACCTTAGGAGATCACTGCTTCACTAATTTGGTCGCCCCAGCTTTTCAACAATTCTCACATCGAATAGAAAATGGACCTGTTTCTGCTCAAGATTTGCACACACTCCATGGGGGATGCCAGGGCATTCTATACCTTTCTACCTCATCCCACTCCTTCAAAAGACCATGGTGGCCCTGATAACTGTGGTTCATGACTCTGAGGTCAATGACCTGCGGGTTCCTCTGGCTTGCAATACTATCACACCACCTAACACAGGACAGTGGCAGAGTCTCTCATGCCAGCACCTCACTACATGGAGAACTTGCCATCCATAGCTTTTGTCCTCTCCAAAGCAAGAAAGCCCTCAACATCACAACTGTACATGTACAAGGTGAAGGCATTTACCTAATTCACTCAGGCACACAATTTGCCTTTTACATCTACAACCTTAGATGCTTTACTAGCCTTCCTCCTATATCTCGTCAAACAAGGTTTATCCCATTCTACTCTCAAGGTTTATGTTGCTCCTGTAGTCATCCATCAACCCGCCAACTCAGAAGTGGTATCCTTCTTTTGCCATTCTACTCTGAAAAGATTTGTTAAAGGTATCCAGAACCTACACCCTTCACCCAGACCTTCTCCCCCCAAATGACCCTTGCAACTTCTTTTACACCATCTGACCCAACCCCCCCCCCCTTTGAGCCCTTGGCAACAGCCAGCCTGAAGTTACTCTTACTTAAAACCATGTTGAGTTAGCCACTCATTGTGTGAATCCAACTTATTTTCGGTTCCACCCAGGTAAAGTGACCTTGTATCCTGATCCCACCTTCGTCCAGAAAATAGTCTTGATTTCCTCCTAAATCAGCCTATAATTCTTCCTGTCTTCTTTCTGTCACTCTCTATGCCTCTAGAACGCTTGTTACATTTGTTGGATACTCTTGCTTTCTATGTCTCCTGCACATCCTCCTCAACTTTTCATCAATTTCTCCATCATGGCTCAGCCAATTTCCTCCCAGTCAATCTCCAGATGGAAAGTCCATCTCATTGGCCTATGAACTTGCCCACAAACCACTGTTGGGTCCTGTTAAGGGGCACTTGACCAGAGCTGTCACCTTATCTCTGCTGGATGTCTGCAAGACAGCCATGTGGTCAAGAGATGCCACCTTTGGTAGAGCAGTCCTTTCTTTGCTCCTATCATGACAGCTCACCTTCCAGCAAGTCAGCTTGCTAGTCACCCATTTGTGTGCATTCACAGAGACCACAGAGAAGAAAGAGAGATTACCTACTTGAAACTCTGGTTCTTCAAATGGTCCTCTGTGAATTCACACATCCCACCCGTCCTCCCCTCTGTCCGTCATGTTGGTCTTCTTATTGTATTGACAGCAGCGGACTGTTCATCAAGAACTAAGGATCTCTCCACTGCAGGCAGAGCATGCATACTGAGGGGGCGGTCCTAGTGAACACGTGTTAAAACTCTGGAATCTTCCAAGAACCTTTGCGCAAGCGCAGAAGAAACCCATTTGTGTGAATTCACAGAGAACCACTTGAAGAACCAGAGTTACAGGTAGGTAACATTTCTTTTTCCTTTTCCACAACTGCACAGTTGTATTGGGGACAAAGTTATTGCATGGAACAATGAGACACAAGTGTGTTAGAAAAGTTGTTGGATACTGATCTTTAGGCTTTCCTTTGTACTGTCAAGGTCAAATGTTTGACATTAAAGAAAGTCCTTAGAGCATTGAACCTTGATAGTTTGAATCTGTGGTGTCCCATCACAGCTGACATTTATCCCTAAAAAAATTAATTCCAGTGAGAAATCAGATAATTGTTACCAATCATGCCAAAGTTCATCTGTGTATCAAAGTATAAATCATTTAATTAGTTAAATAATTCCATACATCATTAGCCTACCTATTTCTTACCCTTTGTTCATCTCTATAGTCATGTAAAAAAGAAAGTACAGTCTCTTTGAATTCTGTGGTTATTACGTTAATCAGGACATAATAAAAATCATCGGGTCCTTAACAGGTATGAAAATTAGATAAATACAACCTCAGATGAATAACAACATTTTACACTGCGTCATGATTTATTTAACAAAAATAAAGCCAATATGGAGATACTATGTGTGAAAATCAAAGTACACCCTTACTGCTTCCATAGAAATTGAAAGGCCTAGTGCTGCTAATGAAATGCCTGTAAGTAATTTATCATCAGCAAGTGAGCCCACCTCTATAAAAACCAAAGTTTTAGCAGTCTGGTAATCTGGAGCATTCAAGTGTGTGTTTACATAATGCCAAGGAGGAAACACATCAGCAATGGTCTTAGAGAAGCAACTGTTGCTGCCCATCAATGTGGAAGGGGTTATAAGGCCGTTTCCAAACAATTTAAAATTCATTATTCTACAGTGAGGAAGATTAGTCAGAAGTGGAAAATATTCAAGACAGTTGCCAATCTTCCCAGGAGTGGACATCCAGGCAAATTCACCCCAAGATCAGACTGCAATGCTCAGAGAAATTGCAAAAAATCCAAGAGTTGCATCTCAGTCTCTGCAGGCCTCAGATAGCATTTTAAATTTTGTTTAATAATTTATTTTCAAAAATAACATAACAAAAACTATAGTTTAAACAATACATAACAAAAAACTAAAATACAATCATAACTCAAGTTCACAGTGTAGCCCACCACCCTAAGTATCAACTTCTTTTGTTTTTAATTGTGTACCCATATCTCTCCAGAATTATGATTCTTGTGTCGGGGTATAACTCTTATGTTTACAAAATACGTGTATTAAAAAAAGATCCAAATTTAATTAAAACAGTTTTCTTTCAATATTCCTTTTTAACTTTCAATTCACAGGTTAATTTATCATTAATGGCCAAGTTCCACATTTCATTGTACCAATCCGCCATATTAAACTGGTCATTATTCTTCCAGTTCCTTGCAAATATCCATCTTGCCACTGTTAACATAATATTAATTAATATAATTTCCTCCCCTTTAATTAAATATTTCCAGACATACTTAGCAAGGCTAATATTGGACATCTTTGTATATCAGTACCTATTTCATTAATAAGTTCCCCTTTCTTTCTTACATCACCACCATATATTATATTCATTATATTCATTTTTGTTAGTGTTAAATATTACTTGTAACAATTTTTACCCTAACAGACACATTTTTCATTATTCTATTTTCCCATATCTTCCTCCATATTTCCTTGCTGATTTATCTGTTTATTTTTCCATGCCATATCTCTTTTGGGGCTATTATTTTATATAGATCCTCTACTAACATATATATTACACTTATTATCCCTTTCCTTAGCTTATTATTCCTTGAGCCTTGTGGCGCAGTGGTTAAACCGCTGTACTGCAGCTAAAACTGTGCTCACGACCTGGGGTTCAAATCCCAGGTAGCCGGCTCAAGGTTGACTCAGCCTTCTATCCTTCCGAGGTCGGTAAAATGAGTACCCAGCTCGCTGGGGGGGCAATGTGTAGCCTGCATAATTAAATTGTAAACTGCCCAGAGAGTGCTTGAAGCGCTATGGGGGCGGTATATAAGCAGCACGCTTTGCTTTATTGGTTTCCATCTTCTCGCTTTTTTCAATAATTTACTCAAATTTAGTCATCACTCTACATTCCATTTTTCCATTCCTTTGTCCAGTTATCTAACTGCCTTACATTCAACCAGATAATTATTTCTTCTAGCAATTATTTCAGTATTCTTTTAATACTATACATCTTTCTTATCTGATCTTTAATTTCTTATCCAGTGTTTAATTAATTGGTATTTTCTATAAAAACCCGAAAAACCCACAACAACCACTTGTTTATTCTCTTAAGAGTTTTTTTGGAAAGTTATCTAATTCCACCACATGAGTCAATGAAAAAACCTTTGGATTCAGTATTCTTCTAAATTTCTTCCAGCATGGTAAATGTTAAAGTTCATGACAGTACAATTAGAAATACACTGAACAAGTGTGGTTTGTTTGGAAGAGTTGCCAGGAAAAAAACTTTTCTCTAAAAAAACATGGCAGCATGGCTTGGATTTGCAAAGTTACATCTGGACAAACCACAAGATTCCTGGAACAACATTCTTTGGACAGATGAGATCAAAGTGAAGATGTATGGCTGTAATGCACAGTGTCATGTCTGGCAAAAACTAAAAACATATCAGCACAAAAATCTCATACCATCTGTCAAGCACACGAGTGGAGGAGTGATTTCGACTTGTTTTCCAGCCGCACAACCTGGGCACCTTCCAGTCATTCAGTCAATCATGGACTCCTCTGTACACCAAAGTATTCTAGAGTGAAATGTGAGGCCATCTCTCTGACAAGTAAAGCTTGGCCAAAATTGGGTCATTCAACAGGACAATACCAAGCACTGCAACAGAATGGCTGAAAGGAAAAGAAAGTGTTGCAGACCTCAACCTGACCGAAATGCTGTGATGGAAATCTGTGCATAAACAAATACCGGCAAACCTCAATGTACTGAAGCAACATAAAGACAAAATTCCTCCACAACAATGTGGGAGATTGATAAAATCATATAGAAAACAATTACTTCAAGTTATTACTGCTAAAGATGGTGCTACAAGCTATTGAACCATTTTGGCTTTTTTTTTGTAAAATATATCATGACAGTGTAATCTGTCATGTGGTGTTTTTCATCTGAGGTTGTATTTACCTAATTTTCAGATTTGCTAAGGACCAGATAGTTTTTATTACGTCCTAATACAGTGGTGCCTCGCATTACGATGTTAATTCGTTCCAGCGAAATCGTTGTAGAACAAAAACATTGTAAAGCGAAATTAAAAAGCTCATAGAAACACATTAAAACCTGTTTAATCCATTCTGATGGGCTTAAAACTCACCGTCCAGCAAAGATCCTCCATAGGGCGGCCATTTTCGCTGCCTGTCTTGCGAGGAATCCGTCCCTAAAAACAGTGGGGAGCTATTTTATTTACCCGGTGGCCATTTTGAAACCGCCGAACAGCTGTAGGAAAATCCTCGTTTTGCGAAGAATCGGTTCCCGAAGTAGGGAACCAATCATCGCAAAGCGAAATTCCCCCATAAGAAACATCGTTTTGCGATCACAAGCAATCGCAAAAAGTTCATCGTAATGCAATTTCGTCGTTAAACGAAGCAATCGTAATGCGAGGCACCACTGTATGTAAAACCATATAATTCAAAGAGTGTACTTTCTTTTCCACATGATTGTACATTGCTTCTGTGTTCTACATACATAAAGTGAAATACAAAAGTACTGTATTTTTCGCTCCATAAGACACACCTTTCCATAAGACGCACCAATTTTTTAGGAGAAGAAAACAGGAAAATATAATCTGTTTTCTTCGCTCCATAAGACGCACAGACTTTCCACCCCCGTTTTGTGGGGGAAAAGTGCGTCTTACGGTGCGAAAAATACGGTAATTTTTGAGTAGTCACAGGCATCTTACTTTAAAAAAACAATTCTTATAACCATGAGAAAATGCTGTAGATACAAAATCAAAATTCTTTAAACTATGAAACTTGCAAAAACTAAATAAATCTTAAGTTGCAGGCAAAAGCAGATAAAACATTTATTCTGAAAGCAAAAAAATCTAAAAATCTATAAAATTTATAATTCTGTTCTGCTGTCTCTTTTGCCTGTTTCTTGGCTCTCCCCCACCCACTAGCCTTTGATAGGAATAGGATGTTTTCAGTCCCACAGCCTTTGTTGATATAGTTTCACCTAACTTGCATATTACATTAGTAGCAAGACCAGTACAAAATCCCATTGACTACATTACATGAGCAGAAAATGGTTGATAAGAAAAATGTAAACAATCTGCTTCTTTTGCTAAACTTGCAAAATGAATGGGTTTTGTTATAGGGTTTGCTAAAATAGAAAGCTCCATTCAGTAAAAATGTGGTCTGCTAAAAGGCTACAAAACCAGTAGCCTTTTGCATTATTTTGCCACTCTAGCAAAATGAGCTGTTTGTCCTAAAGTAACCTCTAGCATTGCTGTTCAGGCTTCCATTTTATGATCACATCTCACATTTCCAGGGTTACATTTCTTCTTCTTGATGGTCTCTATGAATGCTTCGTAAATCATATCTGTTGTTCAGCAATCGAGCCTAGCAGTACCATTTTGTAAAGGAAATTAGGCCAGATTAGGCAAATTTCTACCTGGATTCCTTTGCCAAAAAGGAATTCTGTTGGATATGGAGTGGAATAATGCAAACATAGAAAAGGATTAGAAGATATAATAGATGGGATTACTCACATTGCTCCTCAGGAATTGTTTTGGAAGCCTTTATATATTTATTTATTTATTTGTTTGTTTGTTTATTTATTTATTTATTTATTTATTTATTTATTTATTTATTTATTTATTTATTTTATATCCCGCCTATCTGGTCGGTTAAGACCACTAGGCGGCTAACAGCAGAAAATAGTATAAAATTTTTTAAATAGAAAAAACTTTAGGAGAGGGAGGAAACAATAGGAAAGGGAGAGGAGAGGGCATCAGGAATTGTCTGGAGGGAAGGCCTGCCGAAATATCCATGTTTTTAGTTGATTTTTAAAGATGCCCAGCGAGGGTGCCACGCGAATCTCAGGAGGTAGGTTGTTCCAAAGGCAAGGAGCCACCGCCAAGAAGGCCCGATTTCTTGTCTTTACCTTCCAGGCCTCCCTCAGCATTAGGCTCCTCAGCCTCACCTCCTGGCTCGCACGAGTGACACAGGTAGATCTTGGTAGGGAGTAGGCATTCCGCCAAGTATGGAGGCCCTAAACCGTTTAGGGCTTTGTACGTAAGCATCAGCACTTTGAAGTCAATGCGGAACCGGATGGGCAGCCAATGCACTGCAGCCAGAGTGGGTGAGATATGTTGGTATTTTTTCACTCCACTAAGTAGTCTGGCTGCCGCATTCTGCACCACCTGTAGTTTCCGCAGCAGCCTCAAAGGCAGCCCCACATAGAGCGCATTACAGTGGTCTAATCTTGGGATTACGAGCGCATGCACCAAGGTAGTGAGCGCCCCAACATCAAGGTAGGACCGCAGCTGGGCTATCCGCCTAAGGTGAAAAAAGGCGGAGCGGACCACGGACGCCACTTGAGATTCCATAGTGAGCGCCGGGTCCAGATGGATCCCCAAGCTGCGGACCCCATCCTTGGCGGGCAGAGTCACCCCCCCAAAAGAGAGGGAGTTTCCCAAATCCCCAACTGTGGGGGCGCCCACCCTCAGTACCTCCGTCTTGTCCGGGTTCAGCCTCAGCCTGTTCTCCTGCATCCATTGCAGTACAGTCCCCAGACAGCGCTGAAGGGACAGAACGGCATCTCCTGCAGAGATTATGGATTATGTTCTCCATAATTTTGCTCAGATTGCTTAGAATAATGGTACACATATATTTTGCATATCCCAAGTAAGTGACCCAGTGTTTGAGTTTGGAATCTGGTTTGGCAAATGATGTCATATTTTTTGTTTCGGAGAATGAAATCTGTACTTTTGGGGGTTAGATTTAAATACCATTCATCAAATAGTGCCATTGTTTAACATCAGTCCACCTGTCTTGATCAGAACACAATGGCCAGACATGCAGACAACTGTACAGGTCCTGATGGAGTAGAAGGAGAGAATGGAGGGGAGCCCAAGAAGGGGAAACGTGGTCGAAAGAGAAAGATGCGCTCCAAGAAAGAAGACTCTTCTGACAGTGGTAAGAACTGTGTGCTGTCTCCAACACACTGCGACATCCAAGCTTTTTTATAGGTTGGCCAGTCATTGGACACATGCTCAGGCATATCACACAGTATAGCTGGCTAGCTTTACACTTAGTTCAGAACCAGTAACTGGCCAGTGGTTATTTTGACCCTGTTGCCAGCTGCTTAACTCTTCTCCTAGCTTGTATCCTTACTTCTTGGCTTGTCTGCAATTTGAAGTATTGCAGCAAACTCAGACCTTGAATAGATTCAGCTGGCAGTTAACATTTGGAAGGCATGAGTGTGTCAAGAGGAGTGCTTGACAGCTGGAGCAATTGTAGCTTTTCTCCCTTGGATTCTTGTATGTACAGCCTGTATATAGATTTTGGTGAGTAGGATTGATAATTCTCTACAAAATGGTAATAATTTACTATTATTAAGGAGCCTTGTGGTGCAGTGCCATACTGCAGTCAAGACTCTGTTCACAACCTGAGTTCAGTCCCTGTGGGTTCAGGTAGCCAGCTGACTCAACCTTCCATTCTTCCAAGGTCAGTAAATTGAGGACCAAGCTCATGGGGGGCATGTGTAGCCTGTATAATTATATTTCATATTTAAAGCCCATAGACTGTTTTAAGTGCTATATATAATTTATGCTAGGGTGTGCATATCTTTGCACTTGTTCATTGTGGGGCTAGAATCTGTCTGGTGAGTGTATTAGGAAGTAATTACAGACAAAAACTCCCAAGAATCTGTTGGCAGTGGGGTACATTGTGCATATTTGGAAGATCAGATGAGGGAAGGACTACCTGTTGAATTAAGGTGCTTGTAGACAGGCATGGGAACCTTGGAATGGGAGAGTTTTTAATAGCAAAATAAAACCCTGCAACTGGATTGCTGCTGCCAGTATTAGAACTGTCATCAGCTATCTAGTGGGGATTTTCATCTATTAAAGGTTCCCCATGTAGTGTATCTACATGGAGTTACGGACTAGGACTCTGGAGAACAAGGTTTGAATCTCCACATGGCCATGGAAGCTCAGTGTGGGAGTGAAACTGGTAAAAATATCTCATGTACCCTTGAAAACTCTATTAGGTTCACTATAAATCAGTTCCAACTTAACGGCACAAAACACAGCCCATCCTACTAGTCCTGAGGCTTCTCCAGGGCGAAAGGGAGTGCTGAGGAGCCTCAGAACCTGATGGGGTAGGAAGCATTGAATTAATTTAAATTAAATATTCCCATTGATGGATGATGACACCATCTGGCTTATGTGGCACGAACAAAATTTCAGCCCTGACCCTAAATGTGTGTGTGCAAATGCAGGTACCCTTCCTCTTCTCCCTTCCATAGGTGTGATGTAAGGAGAATGTGGAAGGCATTCCGATCATTGTGAGCTTCCCGCTTCTGATTAGCCCTCTTTAAAGTTCTGGGTTTTATTCCTGATCTCAAATGGTGACCCCATCCTAAGGGAAGGTATATTCAAGTGATTACCATTTTATTGTCTTCATTGATAACAGGTCTAAATTGTAATTTATTTATTTTTTTATTGAAGAGGAAAATGCAGAACCAGAGTTGGATAATAATGAGGAGGAGGAGGAGACAGCAATTGAAATTGAAGCTGAACCAGAAGTGGAACCTGTTGCCCCAGTGCCACCACCAGCTAAGAAACGAAGAGGAAGGCCACCAGGGAAATCCAATCAACCGAAACAGACCCAGCGTAAGTTAGGGTTGGGAGAAGATGAACTCTAGAAATCAGCCTGAGACCTTCAGCAGCCATCTAAAATCTTGGGAATTTCCTTAGACACAAGAGTCTCGGGGAAACTCGGAATATGTACAGTCAACAGTGGTCTTTACATCTGCAGCTGAGTTTGCATATGCTTTTTAGTAGCCGTTAATGCAGGCATTCCTGAGTATCTTTTTCTTGTGGATGGCTCAGCTCTTCAAGATTTAGGAAATTTAGATTTCTAGGGTTGTACAGAAACATACATAAGACAGATATGCAGAGGATTCAATTTAAAGAGATAATTAAAAAGCTTTCCTTAGAGGTAAAGCATGAAGCTACAAAGAAGGGATGGAACTCATTCGTGTAATGTAGTGCATGTTTGCAGGCACTGGGATTCACTTTTATTTTGGTTTGTTGAAGGTACGTTTGAAAGGTATCAGAGTGTGTTTAATTTTAAAAACACTCTGGTGATACAGCAATTTTTCCTTCCCCCGAGGAGGAACCCAGGACCCACAAAATAGTTTTGGGAACTGCTTGATTTTCAGCCCTGCATTAAACCTTAATTCTCACTCCTACACTAAACAGCAGTTTGCTGCTGCATACAAATCTGAGGATAAATAGCTTAGCATGGATTTCAATTCCTTATTGTGTCTCCTAGGAGAATAGGCAGCCTGTGTAGCCTTGGGCATGCTTTCAGTCTCACGGTCCCCCCAGAAAAAAGAAATGATAAACCACTTCTGAGTATTGTACTGTGTACCTAAAGAACCTTGAAAAGGGGTTGTGTAAGTTGGAAACAACCGGATGGCACATAAGTATTATTATTACTAAGAATCTGGGCACTGAGTTAGATGGCCGAGCAGTCTGACTCAGGATAAGATAGCTCACCTTGTCCATAGGCAGCCAACCTTAAATTAAATATTTTTTTCCATATCTTCAAACACTGTAAAGAAATACTGAGAAGTAGATGTCAGGCCATATTTCCTATGGTAGCATTTCATGGTGATGATTCAGCCATGAAAGCACTTGTTTTCTCCATCACTGGAGAAACTTAGAACTTACAGCACAGAAACCAGTTTGGTCAGAACTTATGATAATACAGTGGTGCCTCGCACAACGAGTGCCTCACACAACGATGAATTCACACAACGATGCCTTTTTCTGTCAAATTTGCTGCCTCACACAGCGATGTTTCCTATGGGGGATTTTCACACAACGATCTCCCTTTTCGCTCCTGTAAAAGTGTCTCACAATGTTTGGAAGCTGTTTTAAATGATTGCAATGGTTAGTCCACCTCCTGAAACCTATGCAAACTGATTTTGGTGTTGTTCTGACACTTTGTTAATTTATGATGATTTTTTGAATTTTCTCCATTGGAAACCATTGGATGGTCTGCCTAATGGTTTCCAATGGAAAAAACAAAAAATCATCATAAATTAACGAAGTGTCAGAACAACACCAAAATCAGTTTGCATAGGTTTCAGGAGGTGGACTAATCATTGCAACCATTTAAAACAGCTTCCAAACATTGTAAGACACTTTTACAGGAGCGAAAAGGGAGATCGGGAAAGGGCTCTTTGATCTCCGTTTGCCTTTTAAAGTTCTTCCCGATCTCCCTTTTCGCTCCTGTAAAAGTGTCTTACAATGTTTGGAAGCTGTTTTAAATGATTGCAATGGTTAGTCCACCTCCTGAAACCTATGCAAACTGATTTTGGTGTTGTTCTGACACTTCGTTAATTTATGATGATTTTTTGTTTTTTCCATTGGAAACCATTAGACAGACCATCCAATGGTTTCCAATGGAGAAAATTCAAAAAATCATCATAAATTAACGAAGTGTCAGAACAACACCAAAATCAGTTTGCTTAGGTTTCAGGAGGTGGACTAACCATTGCAATCATTTAAAACAGCTTCCAAACATTGTAAGACACTTTTACAGGAGCGAAAAAGGACTTCGCAAAGCCATTGGAATGTATTGAGTCGGCTTCAATACATTGCAATGAAGGAAACATTGTTTCACACAGCGATGTTTCCTATGGGGATTTTCACTCAGCGATGGCAATCCGTTCCAATTGGAACGGATTAACCGGTTTTCAATGCATTCCTATGAGAAATGGTGTTTCACAGAACGATGTTTCACACAACGTTGATTTTTTTGGAACCAATTAACATCGTTGTGTGAGGCACCACTGTAGTTCATTTTTAAGGAGGCCTCCTGCATAGTTGTTTGCCAGTACAAATTTGTGAAATGCACTGAGGTAGCTTGGAAATGTTCTTTGCAGAAAGAGTCTGACACTCTCCTTTTCTTGTTCATTAGCAACAACAATCATTCAGGTGGAAGACCAGAACACTGATGCAATTGAAAACATTATAGTGGAAGTCAAGAAAGAGCCTGAAGCAGAGACTGTAGGAGCCACTGCAGGAACACAGCCGGCTGCAGCGGAAGCACCCAATGGAGACCTCACTCCAGAGATGATTCTTAGCATGATGGACCGGTGATGGAGGAAGGGTTGTGCACGGACTGAACTGGCCCTGGCCTCTTTGGAAGTGGATCAATCCCTTCTTTTTGTTCTTTTTTATTATTTTATTTTATTTTATTATTTCTTTGTTTTTGGGAAATGCATCATATTTTTTTAGACCATTTACCAAACAAGCCGGGAAGCAAACTTCAAATGATGTTAGAAAGTGATTTGCCTATAACTCTTTATCTGTTAAATGTTAGCCTAACCGGATCATGGAATGTGGGGTGGGGTTTTTTTTTTTGTTTGTCTGGAATCTCTAGAGGTCTCTTGCGAATCACTTGATTCCATTAGCTCTGAACTGCATTGTAGTGAGGAGACAACCAGCCATACATAACATGGGGCGGAAGGGGACAACAGAAGCCTAAACTGAAAACTTCAACCAATTTCTCTGGATCAGCTTCTGCTGTTCTTCAAAGCTCTTTGAACTTGTTTCTCTCTGTAGAGGTTTTAATTGTAAATGCAGACATGAGAGGGTTGTAAAACTTTTTGCTATTTTGGTTTCACTTTTTCTCCCCTTCCACTGACAGGTTCCATGTCAGCACTGTAGGTTTGGCATGTTCCAGCAGGTGTCTTTCTTCCCTGATACTTTGCATTCTTAAGGGCATCTCTGTAATGATCAAATTTGTAAATAACTTTTTTTTTACATTTTAATCTTTTTTCCATTTAATTAAGAGAATTGGGGGATGTGGATTAAAAAAAGAAAGCCCTATCATTTTGAAACTTGGGGGGGGGAGGGAAGAATTATTGAGGAATTGGTATAAAATGAAAACTGGAAGTGAAATCAGTGGAAGAATGTTGGTCAGGTGTTAATATGGCAAAAATCAACACCCAACTCCGTTGCTAAGTACATGGACATAGTCTTTATAAGAGTCACTTAAACTACCTTTTTGAGTTTCAAGTTTTCACAGCTATATTTTTCTTTGCTTTTTTGTGTGTGTTTATGGATTCTATATTGACAACCAAGGTGTTAATTTGTAATAGGGCTTCCCGGCCCTTGATACCTATGGCAGGAAATTTTACTAGGTCAGTAATTATAACATGGGGGGTGTCTTTAATTAAAAAGGAAAAAGAATAATGTGAAATACAAAAATGATGCCTGGATACAAATCATCACATGTTAAAAATGCATAAGCTTTTTATAGAGTCTTGCTGATTTCAGAAGAACTTTCTTCTGTCTATTGCTTTTTAAGAGAGCTATCAGGTTAGCTATCTGATCCTAGGTTGATGCATTTTGTACTTAGCTGTACTGTGTGATATTTTTCATTATTTTAGGAACCCAACATGAGATAAAATGTTATAAAACACATAATGGGTTTGGATTCTGGGAAGGAGAATATACTGCTGTACAGCTAATAAATATTAATGAGTATGTGTTTGTGTGCAGTTTCTGCCACCTTCGAATCTTAAGCAGCTTTTTCAGTAAAATAATGCCTTGTTTGGTTTGGGCATGGATGGAGTTACTTTCTCTTACGTTGTATGAGATCTGACTCTGAGAAGTGTTAATCCATTGCAGTCAGACAGCACTCATCCTTAAGTTGTTCATGTGTTCTATGAATGGTGGCCCATGGATTTCTCCTAGAACATATGCTTAAAGCACATGCACCCAGTGGATTCATTCCATTCATTATACCCATGCCAAGACCAAAAGCGGACATTTCCATCTGTTTTCTTAATTCTTGTAATAAAGTTACCCCGGGGTGAAGACTTTCAAGAGGAGAAGAATATCCTTGAAATGGATTGTCCCTCCTCATCACTTCACTAGGCAGGAACTATTTTCACAATCAGTTGTAATCTAGACTCCATCAGCTCTGACAGCTGTTCTTCTGCCTCTGCTATCATCCATCTTTCTGTTCCAAACCATTACTTTCCAAAAAGAAAAGTCAAATTACTTCTACTGCTCTGATTTGCCTTCCCTCTGCTCTTCCTACCCGTGATTATCACTAACTGGACAGAACGACAACAGCCCAGGCTTATTGCCAGACTTGTCGTCACCCATCAGGCAGCACTGTACTAGGGCAGCATTCATTCAAAAGGGGATCTCCCTATGCTAGTCTCCCAACTCGAGGAAAATCAGGGCAGATGGAAGGAAGCATCCAGGACTACAGTGGTTACAGAGGGTGCTTCCTCCCCTTGCTCACTATAAACAGTCCATCTGTCCCCAGTTCTGCATGTACAGTTAGGGCATCCTCCACAGGACCTACACAGGAGTCAACACTGTAAAGTAAAATTCAAGAGAATAGCATTGCCCATAGACAGCTAAGCATTATGGCTCAGTCAGGACAACACCTTCCATACAACATACCAGCCCCTTCACCTATTGTCACACTATTTACTGTGTTTCCCCAAAAATAAGACAGGGTCTTATATTAATTTTTGCTCCAAAAAAGCAGTAGGACTTATTTTCAGAGGATATTTTATTTTATTTCATTCACAACAATCTACATTTATTCAAATACAGTCATGTCATCATCTTCTGGTTGCTGCACAATGGTGAGTGGTGGGGTTTCACTTAACTGGGGCTTACTTTTGGAGTAGAGCTTATATTACAAGCATCCTGAAAAATCATACTAGGGCTTATTTTCAGGTTAGGTCTTATTTTCGGGGAAACGGTATTCCACCAAAGGTGGAATTTTGTTCATTCAATATTTTGTTGTTGGACCAAGTCAGCAAACTTGTTTGAAAGCAAGACTTTCATTCTGCCCAAACCTTTCCTGGTTGTGACAACATGCCTCAAAAGACTGGAGAGGTCATGGCCTTTGATATTGTATAGCCAAAGAACTACAACATCACATCAGTTTTGGTGGTGTTCAAAATTAGGAGAGCTTTTCACCCATTACATACAGGCATACTTGGCAGCCCATATTACACCAGGGTGGTAGGCCTAACTTTACAGTCAAAAGGTTTTATGTTGTGCACCACATAGATTCTGTTCTATACCTCCACCTGTACCACCTTTGTGTTTTTCCCTGGTATTGTTTTAACTCAGGCTGCTCCTTATAGCAAAAAGAACTAGGGCACCTGGCAACTGTTCCATCTTCACACCAACAGTGAAATAATTGCTGAACTAAGCTTTGTACTAGTTCCTAGACAAGATGGTTCTTCAACGTGGTTCTCTATGAATCCACACTGATGGGTTAAACAGCGCCTGCGCTGGTCCTCTCGGAACCATTTTTCCGCCCGCAGAGCTGGAACCTCTCGTCTCAGAGCTCGTGTAAAATCGCTTATTTGACTGCCTTTCGTTTCAAACTTGGCTATCTCGTCTAATCCGGACTTCTGTTGCCCTGATTACGGACTGCCTGACCTCTCTTTTGCCTCTGGCGATTTCAGCAAGTATTTGTTGTGTTTGTGTGATCCTAATTGCGGCCTATTTGCCGCCTGTTGAGGCGCCATGCGCCATCCGGACTCTTTCAAATAAGATCTATTCAACTAGTTTCCCACGCTATTTGGCTTATGTCAGCAAAAAAGGGACCATTCAGCCACTGTTCATCACGTTCAAGAAAGTTACCCTCTCAGGACGGACATTCTCTCTGTCTTTTTTGTCTTGGAGAGACACATTCAACTGCCCATTGCAAACACTGTAAGGACTTCACCAAAGCAACGCTAAAAGCCCGCCAACAGTGTTTGAAATATTTCTTGTGGAGCCAGACTTTGTCTGCTTCACAACCCTCGGACATGGAGTCGGTTCAATCAACTTCAACCGTCGGTTCAGAGGTTACTGTCGTATCTTCACCTCCCCCTTAACCAACTAAGGAAATGGCTAAGAAAACATCTAAAGGGAAGCCTAAAAAGCTAACTGCTGGAAAGAAAGCTTTATCGGTTTCTTCAGCTCCTTCAACATCGGAGCCGAAGCAAAAGGCGGCTTCTCAGAAAACTAAGGCGAAGACTAAGGAGATAACTCTCGTCGTTCCCCCTGTCTCTGCCTCCCTGCCTTCTCCCATCTTAGAAGATTTGTCTCGGGACCGAGACTCGATGTCTGATTTCAGCGCCTCCCACCTCGACAGGAACCACCAGTGGATACGGGAAGGTCGCCTACAGCTAGCCAGCTTGGTCAAGTCATTGCTGGCTTAGCTAATGCCCCTTCTAGCCCAATTCTAACTGGGCGGTCATCTCGATCCCCTTCAGCCATATTGGGATCACTTCATTCCAGGTCCCCTCCCACTCCTTGAGGTCGACCTGTGAAGCTAGTCGAGGACCCTGCCCCTCAATGCCCAATATCTGACCGTGATGATGACAAACCACCCGCAAAAAAAGCGTTGACATCGCCATAAGCATAGGCATGGACATTGACGTTGAAGGGATTCATCCCTCACTGACTCTGACTACAGCCATGGGCGCAAAAGGTACCGCCGCCGGCACCGAAAGAGGGACTATTTGACAGAGTCCTCCTTGACGTCGAGGGATAGGAGACGGAGGCGGAAGAGATCTAGTTACTCTTATTCGTCTTCCTCCCGCTCTTGTTCCTCTCCTAGGAGTCTTCCAACAAGACGACCTCTCGACACCAAGCCTACTAAAACCTCGACGTCGAAGGCTATTGCTAATCCATCTCATCCTCCTTCACAACCCCCTCAAACTACGGTGCCTGTACCATCGCACCCAAAGCAGATCGTCACCGTGCCTGGGGCTCCTCAATGACCTGTCATCCTCACCCAATCTGAGGATGATCAGCCACATTTTGAGGAGTCTTCATACCAACCAGCAACCACACCACCTGCCTCTCTCCTTACCTTCACAACTGGACACTCATAGCTCAGGACACTTGGGTTTTGAGCATTATAAGCTCCGGCTACCGGCTGGAGTTTACAGAATTGCCTCCTCTAGGACAGGTCAACCCTACATCGTTCGATCCTGTCCTAGAAGAAGAGATTCTTACACTTCTGGTGAAGGAAGCCATCCAAACAGTGCCAGCCAAAGACATCCTGAACGGCTTCTACTCCTGGTATTTCTTGGTACCGAAAAAGGATGGCGGCCTGAGACTCATTCTGGATTTGAGGGATCTCAACAACTTTCTCAAGCCACGTCGGTTCAGAATGGTGACTCTGGAATCCATCATCCACCTTTTGAGGAAAGGAGACTAGTTTGTGGTTGTGGATCTGAAAGACGCATATTTTCACATTACCATACATCGGAGCCACAGGAAATACCTGCGTCTTCTCTTCAACAATACTATCTACCAATTTGTGGCTCTACCATTCGGACTCTCGACTGCGGCAAGAACCTTCACCAAGTGTATGGCGCCTGTAGCAGCCTACCTTTGTCTCCAAGGGATCCAGATATACCCATACATAGACGACTGGTTGATTGTCTCCAAGTCAAGACAACAGGCGCTAAAAGATACCCAGTACGTCCTTCACACACTGGAGTGGTTGGGTCTCACCATAAACTACAAGAAGTCCAAATTGCGTCCTCAAGTTATGGAATACATCAGAGCAAGGATAGACTCCATCCAGGCTTGCATGTTTATGCCACCAGAACGCATCCAAAAGATAAAGAGGGCCATTAAGTAATTCAGGCCCCACGCAAGAGTAAGGGCAAAGCTTGCACAACACCTGCTGGGACTTATGGTTTCTACAACTTCCACTCTGTCTCATGCTCGCCTCAAGATGCGCTCTCTGCAAGTCTGGATGCTCACACTCTTCAATCCACTTCAGGACAGTCAAAACAAAAGATTGACAGTCACCCCAGAGTTGGCTCGGCAGTTGCAGTGGTGAACGTTCCTACCTCACCTCTTAGTAGGATGCCCCTTCCGTCCTATTCAACTCACAGCACGTTACAACAGATGCCAGCCCTCTGGGGTGGGGAGCACATTGCGAAGGTCATCAGATTCACGCACTATGGTCTCCTCAGGAACAATCACTCCACATCAACCATCTGGAGCTCCTGGCTGTCATAAAGGCACTCAAGGCCTTCCTTCCTCTTGTGCGAGGCAAAGCAATTCAGTTGGTCATGGACAACACCACGACCATGTTCTATGTGAACAAGCAAGGGGGACAAAGTCGAAGTCCTTTCTCCTTTTATCAATACATCTTTTGGAGTGTTGCTACCAGGAACACATCTACCGTGTGGCCATACACATATCCACCTCGGACAATCAGGTGGCAGACGAACTGAGTCGCCGATCTTCCCAGAGTCACGAGTGGGAGTTAGACCTGAATGTATTCCAAGCAATATGCGACAAGTGGGGGACACCCTGCATCTATATGTTTGCCACTTTGAACAACAAAACGTGTCAGAACTATGCATCCCGTGCGGGGAGAGGCCAGGGGTCATTAGGCGATGCCTTCATGATTCCTTGGAATAAAGGCCTCCTGTACATGTTCCCTCCAATTCCCATTGTTCAAAGGTCTCTTGTCAGGGCTCTCCAGATGAGAGCAGAAGTGATCCTAATTGCACCCTGGTGGCCCAGATAGCCATGGTTCTCTCTACTTCTTCAGACAGCCGTAGACAACCTGAAGCTCCCCCTCGTCCCACACTTAATCACTCAGGATTCGGGGTTGATCTTTCATCCGGATGTGGAATCTCTCCACTTGACAGCGTGGAGGATATCCCATCGATAAAAGAGAATGATTGACAAAGCAAGAAAACCGTCAACTATTCGCCTTTACCAGCATAAATGGCAAGGCTTCCTGCAGTTTACTATGGAGCGAGGATTGCAACCTTCGCCAGTATCACTGTCTACGCTGTTGTTGTATCTCCGACATCTTTTTGATTTGGGTCTCACCAAGTCCACTTTAAAGGTTTATACATCAGCTATAGTGACTTTTCAACCCCAGGGATCTCAGTCATCGAAATGGTTCTCTCATCCAACTGTGAAGGCATTCTTCAGGGGTCTGTCAAATATGAGACCCCCTGTGAAGAGACCTTTGCCTCAATGGTCGTTACAAATCATACTGCATTCCCTTACTCGGACTCCTTTTGAGCCTATGGCTACTTGCAACCTCAAGTTTCTGTCTTTCAAAACTCTATTTCTAGTCGCAATTACTTTGGCTTGCAGGGCTAGCGAGCTGGCTGCACTCCGAGCGGATGCCCCATACCTACAGTTCTTTAAAGACAAGGTGGTCATGTATCCAGATGTTTCTTTTCTCGCCAAAGTTGTTTCAGAATTTCATATTAATCAGCCGTTGTTGTTACCCACACTCTTTCCTAATCCTACTTCGGAGGTTGAGCGCATGCTCCACTGTTTAGATGTACGACGTGCATTGTCTTTTTATGTTACAAGGACCAAGGACTTTAGGAAGGTCCAAAGACTCTTTATGTTTTTACGGTCAACGTAAAGGGTCTACTGCCTCATCATCTACCCTGTCCAGATGGCTGATTTCCACCATTTCCCTGGCCTACGGGTTACAGCATAAGCCTGTCCCTGAAGGTCTTCGGGCTCACTCTACCAAAGCTGTTGCCACATCTACGGCCCTGCTGCGAGGGGTTGACATCCCTGATATCTGCAGAGCAGCTACTTGGTCCAATGTGTCTACTTTTATCACACATTATAGACTGGACCTAAGGGCCAAGAATGAGACCAAGTTTGGGAGAGCGGTGCTCACATCGATGCTGCAGTGACGGCCCACCATCCTGTAAGTAAGCTTGCTAGTCACCCATCAGTGTGGATTCATAGAGAACCATGTTGAAGAAGGACAGGTTACTTACCTGTAAACATGGTTCAAGTGGATTCTCTATGAATACACACGACCCGCCCGGCCTCCCCACGTGTCTGTCACTTTGGAAAGAGTTCCAACTCTCTCTATGTGCGAGCACATGGAACTGGGGATTTGGCGGGCAGAGCGTGCGCAATGCAGGGCAACCTAAACTGTTACTTTTCCCTAGATTCCGAGAGGACCAGCGCAGGTGCTGTTTAACCCATCAGTGTGTATTCATAGAGAATCCACTTGAAGAATGATGTTTACAGGTAAGTAACCTGTCCTTCTCAGATTAAACATAATTTTCTTGCCAAAGTTTGTGTGTGATTTCCAACTTGCCCAAAAGGTGAGAAAAGGCTGTCCACACTCAATGTGAGAAAAGCATTAGCCTCTTGCAGAAAACAGCTACTGTTAGTTCCCTTGCTAAATTGACCCCTACCACCAGTTCCAATTACTTAAACGTCGGAAACATGCTGCTGGTGGTCACATCATCAACAGAGGGAGGAGAAAGAAAATAATGCTCAGTAATATTTATGACAAGCTGAGATGTTCCAGTATCAGAACTGAGCTGGAGTATTTAAATTTGTATATTTAGTATTTTGCCATTTAAAACAATCCAAAACTTTCCTCAGAAAATTTCCGTGTCAGATAAAGTGGTTCTTGCTAGTGCTGTCTTTTGAGTTTTTAATAACATCATAACATGTGCTCTTCTGGAAGCTAGTGTGTACACCTATACTGTAGGCAATGCCCCATGTATCACATTAAATTTTATGATTAAAGCGTGCTAAAGCGTGCTGCTTATATACCGCCCCATAGCACTTCAAGCACTCTCTGGGCGGTTTACAAGTTAATTACACAGGCTACACATTCTCCCCCCCCCCCCAGCGAGCTGGATACTCATTTTACCAACCTCGGAAGGATAGAAGGCTGAGTCAACCTTGAGCCGGCTACCTGGGATTGAATCCCAGGTCGTGAGCACGGTTTTGGCTGCAGTACAGCAGTTTAACCACTGCGCCACGGCCTAGCTTCTCAAATACTGCTGTCTTATAGTGTTTTGTTACTTGTTTTAAAAAGTATTTTGTTCCTGTTTATTACATTATTCAAATGAGAGAGGAACTCTACATTATTAAATTTTTTTAATATTTGGTAATACTTGTTGATACATTAAAACAACTCAGGCTCGGGAAGGTGGGTCTTGTCATGTGCTGCCGGCGGCTCCCGGGAATAGATCCCAGGAAAAGCTGGAACCGCCCAGTCTAGGGGTCCTTCAGAAATGAGGAACCGAAGGGTAGACTAGGAGAAGTCTCCCTGACGCATGGTGAGCAGCAGAGGTGAGGGCAGCTGGGCAGCAACCTGGTGTTTCTTCCCTCGGAAGAGATCACCCTGAGCACAGATCAGGCGGGAGCCATTTCGGGCACTCAGCTGTGAGTAACCCACCCACCCTGGAGAAGAGGAGAACAAACAAATGTGGCATTGAAAATACACAACAAAGTTGAAGCCTTTGATTTATGAATGGCCCCATTAAGAGGAGGAAAAGATTGCAAATATTTGGCTGAAAGAAGGCAAGGAGCGGCAAGCTTGTTTACCAGTCTGCATCCTTGAAAGTGAAGCTGACTCTTAAACAGCAGGTTGTTTCAAGGCCAAAAGTGAGAGAGTGAGATGGAAAAAAATCTTTTGTTTCTGGAAAAAATCCCAGAGTGAATAAGAGTGGATGGGGACTTAAAGCTTTTAGAAAAAAGGAAATCAGATTGAGAAACAGAGACTGAATCCCTGAGATTGCTGTTTAGCTTGGACTTTCTCCCTAGACTGCGTGGAACTCTGATAATAGAATTCTGTTAGGTTTCTGAGAAGAAGGAATGATCTTTTAGGACGGGCTATAAGGACATCTACTGGAGAGACTGAAACCCTGTGATTGCTGTTTAGCTTGGACTTTTTTGCTGGACTGTGTGGGACTCTGATAATAGAACTTTGTTAGGTTTCTGGAGAAGGAAGGAATGTTTTTACCATGGTTGTATTTTAAACTGCTCAGCTAAAAGTTGATTTACATACTATAACATCTGTGTGAAGATTGGAGGAAAATCCTGGGGGAGGTTTTTGATGGTGGGTTTGGTTTGTTGATAAAATAGTGAAAACCTCTGAAAGAGTAGGTGGTATATTTGAGAGTTGGTCACTGGTGAAGGATATAGTATTATTTACACAAACCCAACTCATTGAAAAGATTGAAATGGCCTCCAGAAAACTAAAGCACCAAATGCTGGAGACCTTTCTTGCCCAGTCTCAAAGTTTGGAAAAATTAGTGGCACAAGAATCAGACAAAGAATGGCAGACTACCATGCAAAATATAATAGCAGGATTTCAGCAAATAAATGAACATCTTAGCCAAATAGTAGATCAGATGAAAGAGATGACATTAGATGTCAAACAACAGTTAAATAAAACTCCACTAACCCCAGAATTGCTTTTATTGAGTATGATACCAGGCAATATAGGTGAGATAAAGAGTTACCCAGTGATCTATATAGCTACCACAGTCCGAAAGCTTTATGCTAAAAATTGGAAGAAAGCAGAGATACCAAAACAAGAGGAACTTATTGAGAAGATATGGGAAGCGGCAAAAATGGATATTCTTTCAGACACGTTGAAAGAGTGTCCAATTCAAAAGGAAACTGAACAATGGGATTTATTATACAAATGGGTTCAGTCTCCAGATAGTGTTGGAGTAACATAGATTTAAACTAAGATGTGCAAAGATGAACATGATAAAGGACAAAAATGGGAGGGACCTAACAGAAGCAGAAGACATCAAGAAGAGGTGGCAAGAATACACAGAGGAATTTTATCAGAAAGATTTGGATATCCCGGACAACCCAGACAATATAGTTGCTGACCTTGAGCCAGACATCCTGAAGAGTGAAGTCAAGAGGGCCTTAGAAAGCCTGGCTAACAACAAGGCCAGTGGAGGTGATGACATTCCAGTTGAACTATTTAAAATCTTAAAAGATGATGCTGTTAATGTGCTACACTAAATATGCCAGCAGGTTTGGGAAACTCAGCAGTGGCCAGAGGATTGGAAAAGATCAGTCTACATCCCAATCCCAAAGAAGAGCAGTGCCAAAGAATGCTCCAACTACTGTACAATTGCACTCATTTCACACGCTAGTAAGGTTATGCTCAAAATCCTACAAGGTAGGCTTCAGCAGTATATGGAGCGAGAACTCCCAGAAGTACAAGCTGGATTCCGAAGGGGCAGAGGAACTAGAGACCAAATTGCTAACATGCGCTGGATTATGGAAAAAGCCAGAAAGTTCCAGAAAAATATCTACTTCTGCTTCATTGACTACAGTGGACCACAGCAAACTATGGCAAGTCCTTAAAGAAATGGGAGTGCCTGACCACCTTGTCTATCTCCTGAGAGATCTATACGCAGATGATACCACTCTAATGGCAGAAAGTGAGGAGGAATTAAAGAACCTTGCAATGAGGGTGAAAGAGGAGAGTGCAAAAAACGGCCTGAAACTCAACATAAAAAAAAAACAACTAAGATCATGGCCACTGGTTCCATCACCTGGAAAATAGAAGGAGAAGATATGGAGGCAGATATGGAGATTTTACTTTCTTGGGCTCCATGATCACTGCAGATGGTGACAGCAGCCACAAAATTAAAAGACACCTGCTTCTTGAGAGGAAAGTGATGACAAACATAGAAAGCATCTTAAAAAGCAGACATCACCTTGCTGACAAAGGTCCACATTGTCAAAGCTATGGTTTTTCCAGTAGCGATGTATGGAAGTGAGAGCTGGACCATAAAGAAGGCTGGTCGCTGAAACTGAATTTGAAATTCAAATGTTTTTGAATTGTGGTGCTGAAGAAGACTCTTGAGAGTCCCCTAGACTGCAAGGAGATCAAACCTATCTGTTCTGAAGGAAATCAACCCTGAGTGCTCACTGGAAGGACAGGTCCTGAAGCTGAGGCTCCAGTACTTTGGCCATCTCATGAGAAGAGAAGACTCCTTGGAAAAGACCTTGATGTTAGGAAAGTATGACAGCAAGAGGAGAAGGGGACGACAGAGGATGAGATGGCTGGACAGTGTCTGCGAAGCAACCAACATGAAATTGACAGAACTACAGGAGGCAGTGGAAGATAGGAGGGCCTGGCTTGCGAAGAGTCAGACACGACTAAACAACAATGACGCACTCTAACTGTAAGTTGAAAGCTGGAGGGTAATCAAATTGTAAAAAAGCGGAAAGTTGATTTGTTATCGTAACATGAATAGATTGGATATTGTATACTTTGTGTTTTCCTACCCCCCAACCCTTTTCCTTTCCCCCTACTTCCTTTTACTCTTTGTATTTCCCGCCTTATTCTTAGTTGATAAAAAATAAATAAAAGAAAACAACTCAGGCTTGGTAAGAGAACAGCAACATTTCAAAAAAGAATTCTTGCCAAAATTCCTCTTAAAATGTAAATTTGAAATGAACCAGAAAATTGTACCTGTTACACCCAACAACTCTGGTCCCAGTTATTACCTTATAACTTCCACATTTAACTGCATTGTGTCCTGAAAAGTAACTCTTTTTACATATACTATTTTTTAATTGCTAGTGTTCAGGAATGCATGGTCAAATGGACTTCATAACGTGTGATCCACAATCATCTGCAAAAAACAGCTTGGAAAAATTATTCTTTGCCAAACTAGCTGTGGGATTCTGGAAACTGAAAACCAAAACAAAATAAAAAACAAATGAGAAGATTGCTAACTTAGCTGGAGCACTTTTGCCAGATATGAAGTGAATCAGTTTGTTGTGACAGGTACCATTAATAAAACTATGCTCCATTGATTTGTCTTCATAGCTTCAATTTTCAAGGTAGTGTGATTTTGTTGGTCCAGTACTAATACTCTTTACTACTACAGTGGTACCTCTACTTACGGACATTTCAATTTATGGCCACTGTTCCGGAACGGTGGCCGTAAATTGAAACGTTCATAAATAGAAGCACAATTTCCCATAGGAATGCATTGAAAACCGATTAATCTGTTCTGGCTGAAGAAAAAAATACCAAAAATAAATATAAAAAATAAAACACTGCAAGCCCCTGGGGCTACCAAAAAAAACCAAAACAAAAAAGAAACATAACCCCACCAACCCAATCCCACCCTGCAAAAGCCACCCAAAACAGTTTTTTAGAAGGAGCACCTTACCTCCACCGCCTCGACCGCCACTGCCAGGAGGTCTCCCGGGCTCCAGCCACTGCTGCCAGACCAGGGCTTCTCTGCCGTCGCCGCCAGCTTTCTCCCCTGCTGCGCAGCTTCTCTGCCTCCATGGGAGGCTTTCCCGGGGCTTGCCCCAATCACCGCCTTTCTCCGCCACCATCCGCTGCCCTGGCCCGGCAGTGGATGGCGGCAGAGAAAGGTGGTGAGCAGATGGCGGCGGAGAAAGGCGGCAATTGGGGCAAGCCCCGGGAAAGCCTCCCATTGCGGCGGAGAAGCCGCGCAGTGGGGGAGAAAGGCGGTGCTTGCGGCGAACCCCAGGAAAGTCTGTGGTGGCTGTGCTGGAAACCTGGGAGGCTGGGCCTCCCTTTTCCTAACCGTTGGGACGAAAGAGCTACAAAGAAGCAGCCTCTTTGCCACCAACAGTTTGAATTTCCTGCCTTTTCCCCCTGCCTTTTTCATTCATATCTTGAAGCTCCGGCTGCAAGTAGAAGCAAAATTTTGCGGCCGGAGCTGTTCATTAGTTGGATCATTCGTAGGTAGGGACATTCGTAAGTAGAGGTTCCACTGTACTATTAGCCAGCTATAGTAAAACCAGTCAAAATGTGAGGGCTTTTCATCAGATGCACTGATGTCCTTTGATATGAACAAGACAAAAGCATGCCTACTTTCTCTGCCCAGACTCTTTTTATCAGCTGAACCAGTTTAATGATATGTTGTTTGCACTTTATATGGACCTCATCTACAAAAAAAAAAAATTCTGCATGAGCTAGTCATCTGCATTTTTGCTTTTACTTGTTGCTTTTTTCTTGGTAGCTGTCTTTCCCTTTGAGGTGGGTGGGAGACAGGAAGAGGTGATGAGGTAGGAAACGCTTGCGTGCTGCCTGAGCAAATACATGTGTGGAAACAGCTTCATTGTGCCTGTGGGTTGCAGAGGGCCCCAAGCTGCTTCTGCCTGCGTAGGATGCAGAAGATGGATGATTGTCTCAAAAATATTCCAGCAGAGCTATATGGTAAGCAAAAGACTTTGTGTCATTTGGCAGAAGCGGGGGGACCACTCCAGCCATCTCAGTTCTGAATATTGTTTCTGATAGTTGATTCTTCTAATGGAAACATTGCTGGCTTGCAATTGTCTGAACTGTTACTGACAATTGGGCTTGATATAGAAGGCCATCTGTAGGGGGGGGAGGGCAATCGAAAGAACTTGAAATGTCCAATAATTTCAGTTTAATTAATGGGATAGATGTCTTACAGCCATTTCTCCTGGGGTCATCAGGACTAGCAAAATTAAGTTAGGAGGCAAATTAAGGTCACTGCTCAGAACCAAAAAATTAATGGTATTTGTGACGTGTTACATTTATTTCTATTTAAACTAACTGGTTTAACTCAGAATTCCACAGAAAGCTCAAAAGGACTAAGAAAGAGTTTGAAATTCCTGAGCTAGACAAGGAGCGTGCTTACTGTTGTGAAACCTCACCACATGTAGTAGTTTAATGAAAATTGTTCCAGTGGACCAGTTCCCTTTGAAACAGAAAAAATTAGGCAAAGTTATCAGGAAAGTATAATTTTCAGCATATTTTAAATATAAAAGGTCTAGAATCTCTTGTTAATGGAGAATGTAACATGACAGAATGTACAGACAAAATTGGCAGACCTGTTTGTTCAAACAAAAACAAAAAACACCATTAAAAAAAATTGAACAGCTGGTTATGTCTTCGTATTTTATGCTTATTAAAAACATTAATAGCACCTGAGGTTGGGGAAAAGGCTAATAATTGTCAGAACCGCAACAATTGTGCTACTACTGATTGGCAAATGTTTTAATTCACAGACCCTAAAGTTCAATAGTTAATTTTCTTGTTCATTCTGTGGTTTTATTCATTAAAATATTATATAGTATATAGCATCTAATGGAATTCTCATAATTTGCCACCCACCATGACAAAACTTTGTTGCTTTCCCCAGTTTTATTCAAACGTTTTGTGAGAGTAACTGTTCACTTTGCTCACATGATCTACCATTTTGCCTGCCTCTTTCTGCAAATGACTGCTCACCACAAATTTGTTTAAATATTCCTGAAGGGCTTTTCAAAATGAATAGCTGCTGCCAGTCTACTATCACAGACCACCCACTCATGCTGTGTTACTGCGTTTTCAGATACCATAACGAACTTGCTTGTAACAGAGGAATTCATCTTGCTGAATGCTTACTTCCAGGCCAAATCTAAAACTGAAGATATTATCCTGGTATGTAATGATAGCTGAGATCCAGCACTCGATCTGTATGAACATCTGATGTTTCACAAATTCTTTGCATACCAACTACCTTGTTTCCAAGATCACAGGAACAAATGTTGCTGTGCGTTCTGGGATTGATTCATCTTTATTTCTACAGCTTGAAATAACATTTTGCTTGTTTCTACAAATTTTCTATACATTTTCAATGTTGTCTCTTTTGAGACAATGTGGTTCCTGGACTTCCGAGTGCTTGGCACATATACAGCAGCTAGAACCACCGCTTGTCCTAATTTTGATTTCCTTTTCAAGTACACAGTAACACTCAGAGCTTTCCCTGTGTCCTTTTTCACTGCCATTTCCTTCTGTCAGGAGGCATGCTCAGATCATTTACTGAAACCTACTATGGCATGGCATGCCTTTTTAATTGCGCTGCTACCAGCATTTCAAAAGGTCAAAACAAGAGATAAAAAAATTAGCATAGAGCTAGCACAGCTATCACTGCACTGCAGGAGCACACCAATATTTTAATTACCCTGTTTCCCCCAAAATAAGGCCTAACCTGAAAATAAGCCCTAGTGTGATTTTTTCAGGATCCTGGTACTATAAATCCTACCCCAAAAGTAAGCCCTAGCTAAGTGAAACCATTGTGCAGCAACCAGAAGATGACGACATGACTGTATTTGAATAAATGTAGATTGTTGTACATGAAAAAAATAAAACATCCCCTGAAAATAAGCCCTACTGTGTTTTTTGGAGCAAAAAATAATATAAGACCCTGTCTTATTTTCAGGGAAAATACGGTAGCAATTTAAATACTACTTTTGAAATGTCTAAACATTGTTAAATGTTCTCTGTAGCCAACATAGTTTTACATGTGTCTTTTGAAAGGAACAATCCATTCCCCCTCCCCCCAAATTCAAATTTGGCTGTGTTCTGGAAGTTTTTCTTCCTAACGTTTTGCCAGTCCCTATGGCCAGCATCCTTAAGAGGACAGGAGCTAGAATTCTGTCTGTGTAGGTTTAAGACCCTCCAAGGTACTCATGCAGTATGCATGATTTTTCACCCCACTATGTTATGGTAACAAGGCTATGAGGATCTACTTCACATATGAAATTGGTGAGGAAAAAGGGGCACACAATAAACTGTTGCTAAAAACCCCTGACCTGTGCTTTACTGCCAATTTGTGGTTTCAGTGGATCGAATGGTGAAACGGAAAACTTGCCAAACTTAGCAAGGGAATCTAAATGAAGGGTAAACCTATAGCTTCTTTTTCTTTGTGAGGAAGAGTAATATTAATATACAGTGACATGACTGTCTTATCAAATGTTCATATGATGAGCAGAACAGGAGGAAAGGGAAGAGGAACAACAAAATTAGGTGGATATTGGAAGAAGTAGCTGTGTGGGCAAGCATCTTTCGAAGTCCAAACAAAACAAAATAACAAAAGTGGCATTTTAAGCTATTTTGTTTCCATATGAAGTGGATGTGTCTACAAAACCACTAAAATGAGTCACAAGTCTTTGTTGGTTTTTTGGGGGGGGGTTGCCTGATATAAGGTGAATATTCTATATTATTCCCAAATTTAGGAATCATATATTATTTGGGAATCATGTCGTACATATGACGGCCTCAGCTAAAGATTTTGTCCCTTTGTGCAGATATTGATGCCTTGGAGAGCATTGGTGGTTCCAAAAAAGCTCCCATTCAAGGTAAGTTCTGTCCGTGGGCTTTTTTCAAGTATCATAAGAACGTGGGGCACTCCTGAAAGAGTGTGGGGATTCTCATATTTCATATTCTGTCTTGCATAATGCCTGAAATATTTCCAAGGGTGGTGTAATCTGTGGCGCTGTGGGCTAAACCGCAGAAACCTCTGTGCTGCAGGGTCAGAAGACCAAGCAGTCATAAGATCGAATCCACACAACGGAGTGAGTTCCCATCGCTTGTCCCAGCTCCCGCCAACCTAGTGGTTCGAAAGCATGCAAATGCAAGTAGATAAATAGGGACCACTTCGGTGGGAAGGTAACAGCGTTCCATGTCTAAGTCGCACTGGCCATGTGACCACAGAAGATTGTCTTTGGACAAACACTGGCTCTATGGCTTGGAAACGGGGATGAGCACCGCCCCCTAGAGTCGAACACAACTGGACAAAAATTGTCACGGGGAACCTTTACCTTTTACCTGATAACGATGCTAAATCATGGAAAGCCAATTAATTTCTGCAGGTTTCCATTTGCAGGTACAGGAGAGCTTCAGCTTCCTAGCAGTGCATTTGATCAAAGTGGGAAAAGCAAACCAGGTGATAATTCTTAACTTTTTCTTAAACTTGGAAGGAAACTGTGTAATCAGTTTTATAATAATTTTGCTGCACTTTTCATCAAACACAATTTTTTTTACTTTCCCTCCCCCGTTTTTAATATTACTTTTTTATTTCTTTTTCTGCATAAACTCTCTTTCCTTCTCTGTCTCCTGTCTAAATTGCATAATAAAATAAGGCCTAAATGTGTATATTAAACTTGTATACTTCACAAGGCACATAGAGCTTTATCATCAATATTAAAGCACTACAGTCCCTCGCTGTATTCTGGGGGAATAATTAACCTACTCATGGGCAGCATTGTGGTTTCTGTTTTATTATCTCAGGCTAGGAAGGGATACCAGATACCATATATCTCCCTCCTTCTTTTCTTCAGATTGTCATAGAAACAGATGAGTCTTCTTTTCAATTTGAGTTCTCATCATTGGATGAATTGGAGCATATGGTAATCCACGTGGTCACGTCACTTAAAAGGCTCTTCCCAGATTCTTTCCCTGGGTAAGGAAGTTTAATAATCCAGATATCAATCTTTTAAACTAGATATAAACCTTGTACACTTTTGGACTAAACTGCAGTGTTTTGTTTGGTATGCCACAGTAACCACAACTGGAACTTTCTTCGTAATTAACCAAAATGACTACAAATCTGATTAGACTAAAGACTAAATTAGATAATTTTTATGTTAATGTTATCTCTATGTTAAAGAGGAAGAGGCCATATTGTAAAGATAAAAACACAAAAGTGATGCTGATCGGATTTTTTTAATTCAATTTTTTTTTTATGTGAAAGAAATCTACTCCAGCATGCCTCTCTTAGCTTGCTTGCGAAAATTCAAAGAGCAACGGATTCCTTGGAGGAGCTACTGAAGGAAAAGCAAGGCCCATGCGGTAATACATATGCAAATTTAATAAAGATGGATAATTATTGATCCAAACTGCATTTGGAGAAAAATTAACTAGCTGTAAAATTTCATATTTCTTCCATGTCTAACATTTCCATATCTCAGTCCTGCAAATCTAGGCAGCCTAATCTGCAGTTCTTAATAGTCCCTTCATAGCTGATTTTTCCTACCAATACAGTGGGGTCTTGACTTAAGAACAGCTTGAGTTAAGAACATTTTGACTTAAGAACCACTCTCATAGGAAAATATTGACTTGACTTACATACTTAAATTTGAGTTAAGAACTGAAAAAAACCACGTGGGAGGCAGGGAAAGTGCAAAATTTGAACTTTCAGTTAACTGTTGGCCAGTGAAAAGGGTGCCTGTCTGCTTCCTCACTCCTCCCAGCGTTTAGAGAGTGGATTGGGAGGCAGTCTTCAGACCGCCTGGTACTGTACTGCCTGGACTGTATTTTCCCTGCCTTCCCTGAACCTTTCTTGACCTAAGAAAAAAAGAAACAAAATATCCCCTTCTAGTGGTCGAAGGCAGAATAGCAGCTTCCCATTAGTTTCTATGGACGGAAAAGAGCAGATACGGATCAAATGGTTTTCAATGCATTCCTATGGGAAATGCAGATTTGACCTGAGAACATTTTGACTTGAGAACCACCTTCCAATACGGATTAAGTTCTCAAGTCAAGACCCCACTGTATGTAGTTTCAGTTTCAGTTTCAGAACCTTTTTTGACATACAGTACAAGAGAGTAAGATATGGTAAAAAGTTAAAAAGCATATATGCCATGGGATACCCAGATGATATCATTAGGGGTCAATGGCATGTGACAGCATAATGCAATGCCTGTGCATGATGGAATGGATATATCTGGCTGTTGTCTGGGTAAGTTCCTTATTAGTGCCACTCAGCAGGTGCCGGATTTTATCCGGGTTGCCCCAGCCAAAGTGAGAGTAAAGGAAGGGGCTCACATATTGCAGGCGGATATCCTGATACCACATACAGTACAACAACATGTGCTGCAATGATTCAAACGCTCCCTAGCCACACAGGCACATTCTCTGCTCTGTGGGTAATCCCCTAAATCTGCCCTGAACCAAGTTAGTACAACATTGCATCTTGCAAGGGTGAAAATCGAGCAGTCTTGGGGATGATCTAAACTATAAAGATAATTTGGTCTCCTGACATGGGAGGGGGGAAACTGGAGGTATGTTGTTGTTGTTCAGTCGTTAAGTCATGTCCAACTCTTCATGATCCCATGGACCAGAGCACACCAGGCCCTCCTGTCTTTCACTGCCTGGGTCAAATTCATTCTGGTAGCTTCAATGACACTGTCCAACCATCTCATCCTCTATTGTCCCCTTCTCCAATTGCCTTCACACTTTCCCAACATCAGAGTCTTTTCCAGGAAGTCTTCTCTTCTCATGAGATGGCCAAAGTACTGGAGCCTCAGCTTCAGGATCTGTCCTTCCAGTGAGCACTCAGGGTTGATTTCCTTCACAACAGATAGGTTTGATCTCCTTGCAGTCTAGGGGACTCTCAAGAGTCTTCTTCAGCACCACAATTCAAAAGCATTTGAATTTCAAATTCAGTTTCAGCGACCAGCCTTCTTTATGGTCCAGCTCTCACTTCCATACATCGCTACTGGAAAAACCATAGCTTTGACAATGTGGACCTTTGTCAGCAAGGTGATGTCTGCTTTTTAAGATGCTGTCTATGTTTGTCATCACTTTCCTCTCAAGAAGCAGGCGTCTTTTAATTTTGTGGCTGCTGTCACCATCTGCAGTGATCATGGAGCCCAAGAAAGTAAAATCTCCACATCTGCCTCCATATCTTCCCCTTCTATTTTCCAGGAGGTGATGGAACCAGTGGCCATGATCTTAGTCTTTTTGATGTTGAGTTTCAGACCATTTTTTGCGCTCTCCTCTTCCTCATTAAGAGGTTCTTAAATTCCTCCTCACTTTCTGCCATCAGGGTGGTATCATCTGCATACCTGAGGTTGTTGATATTTCTTCCGCCAATCTTAATTCCAGTTTGGGATTCCTCCAGTCCGGCCTTTTGCATGATGTATTCTTCATGTAAGGGAAATAAGCAGGGAGATAATATACAGCCTTGTCCGACTCCTTTCCCAATTTTGAACCAATCAGTTGTTCCATATCCAGTTCTAACTGTTGCTTCCTGTCTCACATATAGATTTCTCAGGAGATAGATAAGGTGGACAGGCACTCCCATTTCTTCAAGAACTCGCCATAGTTTGCTGTGGTCCACACAGTCAAAGCCTTTTGCATAGTCAATGAAGCAGAAGTAGATGTTTTTCTGGAACTCTCTGGCTTTCTCCATAATCCAGTGCATGTTAGCAATTTGGTCTCTGGTTCCTCTGCCCCTTCGAAATCCAGCTTGTACTTCTGGGAATTCTCGCTCCACATACTGCTGAAGCCTACCTTGGAGGATTTTGAGCATAACCTTGCTAGCGTGTGAAATGAGTTGGAGCATTCTTTGGCACTGCTCTTCTTTGGGATTGGGATGTAGACTGATCTTTTCCAATCCTCTGGCCACTGCTGAGTTTTCCAAACCTGCTGGCATATTTAGTGTAGCACCTTAACAGCATTCTCTTTTTTAAAAAGTAGTTCAACTGGAATGCCATCACTTCCACTGGCCTTGTTGTTAGCCATGCTTTGACCCACTTTTGGCCCACTTAGAAGGGGACTTCTGCTTTGACTTAGAAGTGGAGCTGGAAGTATAGCGGAGAGCAAATCTTTAGTGCAGTACCATGCAGCGTTTACCCATTAATATCCAAGACTTTATTTTTGATTATGAGGAATACCTGGGATTGAGCCCAACAGATCTGGTGACAACTCAAGAGTCTTGATTTATTTTATTTTATTTTATTTATGACTAGGGCCAGACCCTTTGGAAATAGAGTAGTGCTTGAAACATGACCTGGTTTTGAGTTTTATGGACTGGAGTTTGCAGCTGCCATCAGATGTAAAGATAAAAGACCAATATGGCCAAGGCCCCTACATATTGGCTTATCAGACCAATATGTAGAAATGACCTTGATACCATTTGTAAACTATGAGAGTTTACAAATGCCTTTAACCTAAGTTAAAGGCAATTTATGTAGATAACACTGTTGGCATGGAAGAGTCTAGTTGGATCATTTAAGATTAGCCAATCTTAAATGAAGATATGGAAGATATGGAGGCAATGACAGATTTTACTTTCTTGGGCTCCATGATCACTGCAGATGGAGACAGCAGCCACAAAATTAAAAGACACCTGCTTCTTGGGAGGAAAGCGATGACAAACCTTGACAGCATCTTAAAAAGCAGAGACATCACCTTGCCAACAAAAGTACGAATAGTCAAAGCTATGGTTTTTCCTGTCGTGACGTATGGAAGGGAGAGCTGGATCATAAAGAAAGCTGACTGCTGAAGAATTGATGCTTTTGAATTGTAGTGCTGGAGGAGGCTCTTGAGAGTCCCCTGGACTGCAAGGAGAACAAACCTATTAATTCTAAAGGAAATCAACCCTGAGTGCTCACTGGAAGGACAGATCCTGAAGCTGAGGCTCCTGTACTTTGGTCATTTCATGAGAAGAGAAGACTCCTTGCATGTTAGGAAAGTATGACGGCAAGAGGAGAAGGGTGTTACATACAGCACTGATGTTACCTGTCTGTCATGGGTTTGGAGGGAAAGTTCCATCCTATGGGGAGTGGAAGGCGGGACATCAGGAGGAGGGGCTGTACTGTATATAAATGTGAAGCCTGTGTGGTGGAGGGAGACGCTGGGATGTGAAGAAGCAGCAGCTGGGAAGAAGAAGCTGGTGTGGGAGTCTGTGTGTCAGACAGGGTACTACTGTGTGTCAGAGTACCAACCTGATAGGTTCAGGTGTCTGTTGGTTAGCCAGAACTGATAGGTTCAGGGTCTGTGCTTCAAGTTAAGGGTTCTGTGTGAACCAAACTGTATGCATGTATGAATGAGACTAAGCCACGTTACTATATCTTATTCACCTGATTATTTTATTTTCCCTGTGTGGTGTTTTAAATAAACCTTATTCTTTTATTTGTTAAAAATCCATCCCTGGTCTGTGTGACTTCTTATAGGGAATGGTTGGTGGCAGCTTAGTTAACGTGTGGCAGATCCCAGTAGGTCTGGGTTTGTCACATTGATTGGTGTCCAGCGTGTGGGATACGACTGGTCCAGTTGTCCAGTGGTACAGCAAAGCCTTGGCAAGTGTGCCCAGAGCAAGGGGGGTCTAGTCAGGGACAATCTGAGGCGCGTAGGTAATCTTCTAGGTGTACCTCAGGGGGAGGTGCGCTAGTGGAAGAACGTGCCAACTGGGGAGACTAGATTAGGGTGCTCTAAGGCAGCCTGTTTTTGGCGGGAAAAAAGCTGAGGCAAAACTGTGAAATAGAAGTGAGCTAGCTTGCCTGCTGAGAGGCCTAGCAGAGGGGGGTAGACTCTGGCTCGCAACTGTTGCAAGTTACAGTAGTGCTGAAGAACAGCAGTAATCTATAGAAAGCTGGTTCTGAGGCAAAAGAGAGAGAGAGAAAAAAAAAGTGGTCGCTTTATTTTGAGGCTTGACTTTTTAAAGCAGCTTGTTCTGAGGGGGGATTATGCCCTTGACTCGAAGCCAAGTGGCAGAAATGGGTGAAGTGAAAGACCCCCAGGTTGACCAAGGTTCTGAGGATGAATTTGGCTCAGTGCAGGGTGACAGCACAGGAGAGCAGAACCCAGAACTCAGAAAAATACTCCTAGCCCAACAGCATGAACTGAGGGTGAGGGAAATGGAGGAAAGATTAGAGAGAGAGAAAATGGCGTTTGAATTAGAGAGAGAGAGAGAGAGAATGGAGAGAGAAGAAAGAATGGAGAGAGAGAAAATTGCTCTGGAAAAAGAAAGGATGGCGTTTGAATTAAGAAAACTGGAACTGATGAACCAGAACAATAATAACAATAGGGATTCTGAGGGAGGCCAATTGTCTAAGGCTGACCTGAAGAAATTCCCTGTGTACCACAAGGGAGATTGTCCTGAGGTGTTCTTTTCCCTAGTGGAAAGAGCGTTTGTGGACTTCTCAGTGAGGGAAACTGAGAAGATGACCATCATGCGATCTTTAATCAGTGGTAGCCTGGCTGAGGTCTATGCCGAGATGCCTGAGGAACTGATGAAAGATTTTGCAGAGTTTAAAAAACTGGTGTTTGCAAGACATGGGATAAATGCGGAACAGTTGAGACAAAGATTTAGGTCAATCACCAAAAAGCCAGAGCAGACTTTTACCCAAGTGGGGGCCCAATTGGTGAGGCTGCTTGAGAAATGGCTATCTCAGGAGGGGACAGAGACCTTTCAACAGCTTAAAGATTTGATAGCGCTGGAACAGTTCTATTCAGTCCTGCATGGGGAATTGAAATTCCAGGTGAGGGAAAGGAAACCAAAATCTGTGGTAGAAGCCGCCGAGATCGCAGATTTTATTTCGCAAATAAGAAAGCCCTTGGGTGAGGGGAAATCTGTAGGTAAACCCAAAGAAACCTACAGCAAGTACTCTCAGGGACCAGGGAAAAGCCAGCAAGGGGGAGGGGCCCATGGTGAAGGGAAGCCCTCAGACATGAAACCAAGACCTCAGATTTTGGAGGGAAAACCAAAACAAGATGAGAGAGAATCAAAATACACCAGAAAATGTTATTTCTGTCAGGGAAAGGGCCATCTAATCTCAGAGTGTGAGAAATTAAGGCAGCTAAAAGGAATGGTGCCTCAGGATTCTAGTGGGACCAAGCCAAAAGCTGTGTTCTGTGTCCAGAAAGAGCAAGGCTCATTGTCACTGAGGGAGCCTGTTGCCATGGCTACTCAATCTGGAACAGCTACATCTGCTGATCAGGCTGAGGAAAATGGTCCTCTTGTAGAGGTCAGGCGCTGCCTGCTGGTGAGAACAGATTCTCAGTTGTTTGAGACAGCAGGGGTGGACGTAGGAATACTTGACCGTCAGTATCGGGGGCTGCGGGACACTTGTTCCCAGGTGACCCTGTGCCATCCAGATATTATTCCCAGGGAGTATGTAATCCCAAATGAGAGCATGAAGGTGGCAGGGATTGAGGGGCAGGTGATCTCTCTGCCAGTCGCGGAGGTACCTGTCAACTTTCAAGGCTGGAGGGGAGTTTGGCGGCTAGCGATTTCATCGACTCTGCCAGCAGCCGTGCTCGTGGGAAATGACCTGGCTGAACATGTGAAAAGGGTGCTAGTGATTACACGTTCACAAGCCACCACGGGGACAGTTCAGGGGGGTAATGATGAGCCAGAGACGGAAGCAGGTGGGGGAAGTTCAGAAGCTGTGGTGGAAACCTTAACCACAGACAGCAGATTTGGACAGGAGCAAAAGGCAGACGCCACTCTCCAAAAGTGTTTTGAACAGGTGACTGACGCCCAGCTAACACCTGAAACCCCAGTGAGATTTCTGGAGAAAAAGGGGATTTTGTATAGAGAGACCCTGAGGAATATCTCAAAAGGGGGAGATGGGATCAGAAGTCAGCTGGTGGTACCTGAAAAGTATCACCCCATGATCTTACAAAGGGGGCACTCTGACATGTTTGCTGCACACTTAGGGGTGAACAAAACACAGCAGAGAATCACACAGAATTTTTACTGGCCTGACATAGGGAAGCAGATCAGGGAGTTCTGTAAACAATGTGATGTGTGTCAAAGGCAGGGGAATAGCCGCGACAGGACCAAAGCAAAGTTGTGCCCTTTGCCTGTGATTGACACTCCGTTCAAATGCATAGGGGTGGATATTGTGGGACCTTTGCCCAAGGCCACAAAGAGGGGGAACAGGTTCATTCTCACCATTGTGGACCATGCCACGAGGTACCCTGAAGCCATACCCTTGACTAACATTGAAACTAACACAGTGGCAGATGCCTTGGTGGGGTATATGTCCAGGATGGGATTTGCCTCAGAAATAATCACAGATTTGGGCGCATCGTTCACATCAAAGCTCATGAAACGGTTATGGCAAATCTGTGGAATTAAGCACAAGGAAACCACTGCTTATCATCCTGAAAGTAATGGGTTAACTGAGAAGTTCAATGGGACTCTAATGCGCATGATTAGGGCTTACTTGGCAGAGAATCCAAACAATTGGGACCAGAAGCTGCAATCCCTTTTGTTTGCTTATCGATCAGTGCCACAAGCCAGTACCGGGTTCAGTCCATTTGAACTTTTATTTGGGAGAAGGGTGAAAGGGCCCCTTGATTTGATCAAACAAAATTGGGAGCAGATCACCCAGGATGACCCACAAAACGTTGTGACATACATAGACTCTTTAAGGAAAGACCTAAAGAGAAACCTAGAGCTAGCAGCAGAGACCCTGCAAGCTCAAAAGGTCAGAAAGAAAGTTTGGGATGACCAGGAAGCCAGGGAGAGGCACTTTGACCCAGGGGAGGAAGTGCTTTGGCCCAGGCCCTGCAAAGAAAACAAACTGCAGCTGGGTAGCCCAGAAAGAAAATATTTGGGTCACATGGTAGGGGGAGGAGTGATAAAACCCCTAGAGGCCAAAATAGAAGCAGTTCGTGATTGGCCTAGACCCAACACCAAGAAAAAGGTCAAATCATTTCTTGGGTTGGTGGGCTACTACAGAAAGTTCATCCCGAGGTTTAGCGAGATTGCGGCTCCACTGACCGATCTGACGAGGAAGAAGACTGATGACAGCATCCCGTGGACCAGCGACTGTGAGGAGGCGTTCCAGAGGTTGAAGCAGGCGCTCATCAACTATCCAGTGCTGCGGGCTCCAGACTTCGACCGGGAGTTCATCATCTACACCGATGCGTCTAACAGCGGGGTAGGAGCAGTTCTGTGCCAGGAGGATGAGAATGGTGACCAGCATCCAGTGTCCTACCTGAGTAGGAAACTTCAAAAAGGTGAGAGACATTTGGCAACCGTGGAGAAGGAGTGTTTGGCCATAGTCTACGCGATCCAGAAGGCCAAGCCTTACATCTGGGGAAGACATTTTGTTCTGTGCACTGACCATTCACCACTGCAATGGTTAAAGACAATGAAAACCCACAATAGTAAACTTATGAGGTGGGCTTTAAATCTGCAGGACTATGACTTTGAAGTGAAGGTGGTCAGAGGGTCAGTGAACTGTGTTGCTGACGCCTTGTCAAGAAGACCTGAAGAATGAAGACGGCGAAAGAAACATGGACTATGTATATATATTGATGACAAAAAGTTAAATGTACCTGTTTTTTGAACTTGGTTTGTATGAATAAAGGTAAATTGATGTAATGTATATGGTAAATGTTTAAATGCCTAATTGCTATGGTTAACTTAGAATGTAAGTATAAGTAAGTATGATATGGTATGTATAACTGTTGTTGTGTGTTTTATCCAGGTTGTTTTTTGGGAAAAAGCACCTTAGCTTTCCCCCTACAAAACAACTTATAAAGAGGGGAGGTGTTACATACAGCACTGATGTTACCTGTCTGTCATGGGTTTGGAGGGAAAGTTCCATCCTATGGGGAGTGGAAGGCGGGACATCAGGAGGAGGGGCTGTACTGTATATAAATGTGAAGCCTGTGTGGTGGAGGGAGACGCTGGGATGTGAAGAAGCAGCAGCTGGGAAGAAGAAGCTGGTGTGGGAGTCTGTGTGTCAGACAGGGTACTACTGTGTGTCAGAGTACCAACCTGATAGGTTCAGGTGTCTGTTGGTTAGCCAGAACTGATAGGTTCAGGGTCTGTGCTTCAAGTTAAGGGTTCTGTGTGAACCAAACTGTATGCATGTATGAATGAGACTAAGCCACGTTACTATATCTTATTCACCTGATTATTTTATTTTCCCTGTGTGGTGTTTTAAATAAACCTTATTCTTTTATTTGTTAAAAATCCATCCCTGGTCTGTGTGACTTCTTATAGGGAATGGTTGGTGGCAGCTTAGTTAACGTGTGGCAGATCCCAGTAGGTCTGGGTTTGTCACAAAGGGGATGACAGAGGATGAGATGGCTGGACAGTGTCATTGAAGCAACCAACATGAAATTGACAGAACTACAGGAGGCAGTGAAAGATAGGAGGGCCTGGCATGCTCTGGTCCATGGGGTCACGAAGAGTCGGACACGACTAAATGACTAAACGAAAACAAATCTTAAATGATCCACATAGAATCTGAATTCATGGCAATTCTAGCAGATGTTATGGCAATGCTTACGACATTCATTTATAATTTTTCTGAACTATACCTGAAGAAGTTATTGCATTAAACCCTTTCAATGAATGTGATTTTGTTGGTTGTCTCATTTAGTGCTATTAACTACAGTAATCTGTCTTTTTTTCTGAGCTATATAGATTGATGTTCAGTCTTGAAAGTTTTTTTCTGTTAACTGCATCTCATGTTTACAGGTGGATTTTCAGAGACATATGCTGCTCTCTGCGATTACACCAGCCTCCCTATACAGGAGGAGATTCAATGGGTAAGACAAACCAACAGAATCCATAAGAAACTAAAGTAAGAATATTTGTTGAATACAGAGCTGGCAGCGTATTCTCTAGCTGGTTTTTGTTAGGGTATATTGTATTACAATTTGTACTGAGAATTTGATGTTTCACAATGTATATGACCAATGTACCAAAAAAAACTGTTGTGTGTTTTCACTCTTTTTCTGTCTACCTCAGGGAATACCCAGTAAGATGCACTGGAGAGAAAAATAATTTGCTCCTAACATGCCAAAATAGTCATCATCCTAAGGCACCAGGAAATTATTTTTTATTTTGGCTGCGTCCCAAAAATTAGGGTTTGTCCCCACCCAATAATATATTATTGTGTATTACAGGATGTTGATAATATTTATCATGGTCAAGAAAGCAGAGAATTCAACTTACAGGATTTCAGCCATCTGCAAAGCCAGTAAGTCTAGAGAATGTGTAGTATTATGTGCCCTGACGTTGTATGAGATTCATATCATATGCTGTTAGGATGGAATATGAAAAATCCTATGGACTTCAATTCCCAATTGGTAGCATTCATGTTTTAGCGATTTTTAAAACACCACATAACCAAATTTCTTCTTCGTGGCCTCTGTGGATGCACACAAGAGGGTTTCTTCTAAGCCTATGCAGGACTTTTTGGACGTTTCTAGAGCTTCAAAAAGATTTGACAATGAGACAGCCCCTCTTAGAGCGCAAGCTCCACCCTCCAATCTTCCCCTCAGTTCCTTTTTTCCACGATTCCGGGCTTTCTTACCATGCGTTGAAGGACAAGCCATTCAACTAGCTACGGACAACACCACGGCTATGTACCATGTAAACAAACAGGGAGGCACACATTCACCCTCCCTTCTGAACCTCACAGAGGATCTATGGGAATGGTATTATCTCCACCACATGTTCCCAGTAGCTATTCATATATTGACAGAGCAAAAATTACATAGCGGATTATCTAAGCCGACTACCCACTTGGACACAGGAATGGACATTGACAATCAAATATTCCAATCTATTTGCCATCGATGGGAACACCCATCCATAGACCTTTTTGCTACAAAGCAAAATACCAAATGTCTCAGATACAGTACTGCTCCAGAGCCGGCATTGATCCCAGATCTATGGGAAATGCCTTCATGATAGACTGGACAGGGGAATTTCTGTACATGTTTCCCCCGATACTGTTAATCCAAAAATCTGTCATTCAAATAAGACAATATCAAGCAAACGCCATAGTCATTGCTTCATGGGGGCCACGATAGCTGTGGTTCACCCACTTCAGGTTGATGGCAATGGGCATATTCTATCTTCCGTCCATACCGAACCTCCTGTCCCAGAGCAGCGGGTCGATACTCCATCCTGACATCCACTCTCTGAAACTGACAGCGTGGAGATTATTCTCACCTTCCAACATATCCTAGATATTATAGATTGAGACTCTATAACAACAAATGGAAATCTTTCACAAAGTTTGCTAATTCAGAGAATCTAATTTAAATGCTGTAAGCCGCCCAGAGACCTTTGGGTAGTGTGGGCGGCATATAAATTAAATAAATAAATAAATAAATAAATAAATAAATAAATAAATAAATAAATAAATAAATAAATAAATAAATAAATAAATAAATTAATAATAATAATAATAATAATAATAATAATAATAATAATAATAATAATAATAATAATAATAATAATAATAATAATAATAATAATAATAATAATAATAATAATAATAATAATAATAATAATAATAATAGTAGTAGTAGTAAAACCAGTTTCACTTAAAATGATACTGTAACAGCCACCCTCAAACTCAAAGAGTGGTTGCTACTTTACTTTAAAACTCTGCTGCCACCAACCTATCCTTAAAAAATCATAAAAGGACAAATGTAACTTTGAAAACAAAAACTGGTTTATTGATTACAGGAAATAAAAATAGTAAATCACTGGTAACGAATCAATTAGTCAATCATTGTTCTTAAATCACTGGCTCACACAGACTATTTCTCACTGACAGACTCTCTCACTCACTATAACGAACAATCACTTTCAACTCTCAGCTCAGACTCTCATCTCCAATCTCTCCACACACACACTTCACCCTCTTTTTATACTAGCTCCTCCCCTTAAGTTCCACCCTCCGTCACACCATTGGCTGGTGACTCACTGCCCAGCTGTGATGGACATGTGATGTTATGTCTGCCCATTACAGATACATACCTTCATTCTTCACCTTTTCGACCTCGGACTCTCATGCTCCATGATTAAAGTCTATACAGTCATGCCCCGCTTAACGATTACCCCGCATTATGACAAATCTGCTTCACGACGATGTCTTTGCGATTGCAATTGCAATCGCAAAATGATGTTTTGAATGGGGGTTTTTCGCTTTGCGAAGATCGGTTCCCTGCTTCGGGAACTGATTCTTCGCATTATGATGATCAAAACAGCTGATCGTTGGGTTTTCAAAATGGCCGCTGGGTGCTCAAAATGGCTCCCTGCTGTGCTTAGGGATGGATTCCTCACTATACAGGCACCGAAAACGGCTGCTGTATGGAGGATCTTTGCTGGACGGTGAGTTTTTAGCCCATTGGAACGCATTAACCGGGTTTTAATGCATTTCAATGGGCTTTTTTATTTTCGCTTTATGACGTTTTCACTCTACAGCAATTTCGCTGGAGCGAATTAATGTCATTAAGCGAGGCACCACTGTATCTCAGCGATCGTAGCATACCAACCACAACAATCTCCGTCAGCAAAACTCTTCTCTCACCCAACACTAAAGAGATTTCTTAAGGGTCTTCAAAATATCAGACCCCCAAAACAATAAATTGTACCTCATTGGTCACTGCAATTAGTTTTGAACTCCCTCATTAAAGCACCTTTTGAACCAATGGCTACATGTGATGAAAAAATTTTCTCCCTTAAGGCAGCTTTCTTAATAGCAATAACATCTGCCAAATGAGCTAGTGCATTGACAGCTCTCAGATCAGACCCTCCATACTTACAGTTTCATCCTGACAAAGTCACGATGTATTTTGATGTTTCATTTCTTCCCATAGTTGTTTCAGACTTTCACATGAACCAACCTTTGATCTTACCAACCTTGTTCCCATCTCCTTCTACATCTATTGAGCGCACGCTCCACATGCTAAAGGGCTTTAGCCTACTACACCAACAGGACAAAAAGTTTCAGAAAGTCTCCAAGACTATTTGTATGTTTTCATGGCCCCCATAAGGGTGCTCCAGCATCACCCCAGACTATATCCCGATGGATAATTCAAGCTATATCGCTTGCATACAAAATTTCAGGCAAAACAATTCCTGAACGAATAAAGGCACATTCCACTAGAGCAATGTCAAGATCAGCTGCTCTTCATTGTGGAACAGATTTACCAAACATTTGACAAGCAGCAACCTGGTCCAATCTGTCAACCTTTATGAAGCATTATTGCCTTGATGTCAGAGCGAAGAGTGATGCTACATTTGGCAGGGCGATTCTGACATCTCTGCTACTGTGATGTCCCACTATTCGGTAAGTGAGCTTGTCAGTCACCCACTTGTGTGCATTCACAGAGGCCACAAAGAAGAAAGAGAGGTTACCTACCTGTAACCATGGTTCTTCTAGTGGACCTCTGTGAATTTGCACAATCCCTCCCTTCCTCCCCTCTGTCCATCACGTTGTCTTCTTACATACACATACAGTATTCTAATTTGATAGTGGCGGACTAAGGAAGGAACTGGAGGGCGGAGCTTGTGCTCCGGGGGGGGGGGATGTCTCATTGTCAAATCTTTTGAAGCTCTAGAAACTTCCAAAACATCCTGCACAAGCTCAGAAGAAACCCACTTGTGTGAATTCACAGAGGTCCATGGGAATCAATGGAAGAATTGGAGAATAGTAATGGATTCGGAAATCTGCATGTTAGGTAGCTGAAATGTTTAAACTTGTTCCGCATTGTCCTAGTTCAATAACCTTGTTAGGGCTTTCAATATAGATTAACTCTTTACCATGTTAATCATTTTTTCCCAACAACAAAAAAAAAAAACATTGGGTTTTCCCTGAGTTTTCTGCAGTATGAAAACGTAACTCAGGTACAGAGATAATTTAGAAACAGTTTAAAATACAGTTTCTTTGTGCTCGCAGGTTACTTTATTTTTTAAAATGCTGTTCCTTTTGTCATTTGTAAATGTGTTTAATAGTGTTGTTTTTCCTGATTCAGGGACTTAGCTCTTAGTGTAGCTGCTTTGTCCTGTAACCGGTGGTTCACAAAGCTATGTTGCAAGGATTTCAAACTGGTAAGTTTGGAAATGGTGGAATACCAAAATGCTTTAAAGAAGATGCATTCTAGGAAGAGCTTACATAATTGTATGAAAAGTACATAATTGCTAGGAAAAAAGAAAATAATAGAATTATATGTCTTTGATGCTTCTTTCTGTTTCATATCATGAAAGCTCAGCAATTGTTGACAATATATTTTTTGTAGAATCCAGACATTGTGAAACAGATCCTTCATGTGCTTGGCAAGTCAGTGATTTTGGAAGAACTGACATTAGAAAATTGCAGCTTGAAGTTGTAAGCAAGACTTGGGTTTGTAATTTATCAGATAATAGGTTAGTAAAGTATTTTTTATTCAAGGCATGACTATCCTCACTGCAAAAACCCTTGAGCTAGGTCAGAACTGGGAGGACCAATCCACAAAGACCCCATGGCCATTGTACACTTCTGCAGTTGCATCACTTTCTCAGCAGTAGAAACCATCAGTGCCCTTTTGCCAGTCAAAGATGGTTTGACTCCTACTTTACAAAAAAGATGTGCAATGACATATAGTTTAGCTTTGGAATAGGGACACTATGCCTCTTAAAATCTCAGACCTCATGCCATTCCGTTAGCCTAAAAAGCTTGACAGTTCTCCTAGTTTTTTCCCCCTGTCATTTAGCAGTAGTATCCAGTTTTTATTAATGAGAGCAACTATTATTTCTGGTGAGCACTCTATCCTTTCTGGCTTGGGAGGCCAAGATCAGAGCACTTCGTTATATCAATTTTCTTGGACATAATTTTCTAATAATGGAACATTTGATGTTACTTGAGGCTCACCTCAACTGGAACTTTCAGGTTGGTTATTCCCCTACAGGATGAAACTGGATAACGCTGTTTTGTAGTGTCACTGAGAAAAACATTAAAATTCATCCCTCAGCAATTAGAAAGATATTTAACGTGAGAGGAACTCACCAAATTTTGATAAAATGTGCATGGCCATTTTGAATCAGCTATAACATGATCAACCAAAAAAATGCCTTGAATTCATGGTATTTGACCACATAGTAACTGACCACATAGTCACACTTACTCTTAGACATTCTTGTGGACATTGTTGTAGACTCTTGTTAGCTAATTATAATTTTTGGACATGAGATGATCTCTCTCACTTTCTCTCATTCTGTCCCATATAATTTTCCTTTGTGCAGTGATTTTGCTCAAGAAATGGTCCAGGTACTGAGAAACCATCCACACTCTGCCTTAAATTCCATTAATCTCTCAAGAAATCTTCTAGAAGACCGAGGTAGTATACTTTCAATTTTGAAACAAATTTATTCATAAGCCCACAATGAAAGCTCGGCAATGTCTCCCACCTCTCTCTTGGTCTCCTTACATTGAAATTAGGGCCTCTTGGCACAATAGGCCTCATTGGTGTTTTAAGAAACATAGATGGATATTTGGTTTCTCTCCTTAGGGATAATTGCCTTGAGCCAGATCTTTGAGCAGTTCATCAAGAGTCCCCAAAGCTTGAACTTTGCCAAAACCTACATGACTCCAAAAGGTATAAAGGAGAAGCCTGGTGATATTGAAAAAAAAGTGGAACATCACATATTACTTATAATTTTAAATAAATACATTTAACTCCCTTCACTTGTCAGACTATGGAAGCAGGTTGGTTCCCCACTTTGCCTCCTAGAATTTGAGTCTAGCCCTGAAGATTCAGAAGTCTCTTCCAGGTATAAAAGTATATGTAAAATCTTGCACATTATTTAATTGCATTAGAAATTGAACTTCGTAGACAAAAGTTTTAATACAGTAAACAAAAAATAAATCCCTGCCAACTCAAACATTTAGTGTGTATCGTGTATATTTCTGTGCTATATGGTAAATTGTAATTCTAAATTAGTTTAATCAAGCCCTATACACACTTTGCTTTGCTCTGAAAGTTCTAACTACAATATGAAGCAGAGAAATTCAAGTAAAATTTCAAGCAGAGAAATTTGATTTAATAAGAAATCAAAAATGAAAACAGTAATCAATTGCTGTCACTCCACTTTTGCTAATTAACTAGTTAAAGGTAAAGGTAAAGGTAAAGGTTCCCCTTGACAATTTTTTTGTCCAGTCGTGTCCGACTCTAGGGGGTGGCGCTCATCCCACTCTTCAAGCCATAGAGCCAGCGTTTGTCCGAAGACAATCTTCCGTGGTCACATGGCCAGTGCAACTTAGACACGGAACGCTGTTACCTTCCCACCAAGATGGTACCTATTTATCTACTCGCATTTGCATGCTTTCGAACCGCTAGGTTGGCGGGAGCTGGGACAAGCAACGGGCGCTCACTCCGTCGCGTGGATTCGATCTTACGACTGCTTGGTCTTCTGACCCTGCAGCACAGGCTTCTGCGGTTTAGCCCACAGCGTCACCATGTCCCATTTCAATTAACTAGTTAAAGCTGGATAAAATTGGAAAAAACTGCTGAGATTTTGCTAAACTGTCACTCCATGTTCCCAAGAAATAATTTATACATTGCGTTTTTTCCCATCTAGTTCGCAATATTTTCACCCATGATAAATATATTTCAGCTTGTAAACAAGTTTTGTCTGGTTAAGGAGTGTTTCTTTTTTTTTTTTAAAGCTCATATCAACATCTAGGTTTGGGAAGCCTGACATTTTTGACATTCCACGTTGGCCACTGGTCACCTACAAATGGATTTCATACTTCTGTCCTACTGCAAAAAATTCTCAGGATCAGCTAGGAAAAGTTCGGGACAGCACAGGCATTGTGAATCTCATTTGTAATTCACAAATGACTCCTCGCAGATAAAACTTCGCCTTTTCCTGCATTTGTTCTCATCTTTTCTATTTCTCCCAGGAATAAATGCCCTTTGCCTCTCTCTGGTTTCCAGTGGACTATTCAGAACATCACTGTGTCACCTGGACCTTTCTGGGAACCCAGGGAGTCTAGTCAGTGAAGGTACAGGAGTAAGTATCTTGCTTCATAATCTCTCATTTCATAGGATATTTAGTATCTCGTTTTATAGACTGCCATTATCTACAGCCTCGTATTTGTTGAGGTACCTTCCTCTAATCTGTTATTCGAGGAATGCACCTGCATGCCAAGCAGTGCTGCTGCAGTTCAAAAGGTCCTCCAATTAAGTAGGAGAACCCCCTGGAACACTTGCATTTGAAATGCGGAGTTCTGAAATTAGTTTGGAAAATCAGTGATACATTTTCTCAATACCAGGAAGGAGTCATCTGATGAGCAAATTCCCATATGAGTCTTCCCATCAGAGGAACATTTGATGGTGACACAAGATGTGCTCTGTTGCAGGTCCTGTAATGGAATACTCTACCTTGAAAGGTTGTTGGACCCCTCTCTTCTATCAGTTGAAGATGACATACATTTAATAAATATGACAGAATCTATAGCTTCCCTCTCCTTAGATGTGTTAGTTTTAAATGCTTTTTTAATTAAGTAATGGATTTAAATATTATTGCATGTTTAATGTTTAAAACCTATTTTGTTTATTTAGTGTAACTTGTTTTAACATCAGGAGCCACTCTCACCAGTAATTACATAAAATAAATTCTAGTTTCTAACTTCAGTTTCAAGGATATGCCTAGGGAATTACAGCAATGCTGTTTTATTCCATTAACCACACTGCAAATTTTTATCTCAATATCCTTTTAGGGTTTGTCTTGTCTCCTGAAACAGCCAAATGCTTTGAGTTACCTCGATCTTTCTGGAACAGACTGTGCTTTAGATGTGGTGAGCAAAGCTTTCTTCATTTGAGGGCTTCAACACATGCTCTACCTGGTATCCGTTTGTTTGAAATGCACTAGCTTTTGCTACCTGTTTTTGACCTTTTTTTCTTAAGACTCTTATATCTCATTCCCAGATATTTGATGCTCTAGCTAGTGGATGTTGTGAGAATCTTATCCATCTAAAACTTTCCAAGAACATTTACACTTACAAGTAAGAACGCATAATTTTCTTTCCCTTTTGTTTTGTGCCCGTGTAAACTAAACGTTATGGAAATCTGAAAATGTTTAAAGTAAAACTACTGGTTCTAATATTAATCATATAACGGGAAGCAAGGATACAGCTGCTATGGACAAACACAAATGCCGGCTACCATGCTGATTAGGTATCTGGCTGCAGAGCCAGAGGTTAGGATCCCCCCAGTGTTCCCTTGACAAAGGCTGAACAGGTTCCTGTCATGGGATGGGATGTTTCGAAGATACATTAGTACTGCTAAAATTTAACCTCACTGAAGCATTTGGAATGGCAGGTTATACCTTAATCATACGTTTAATACTTCTAGGAGGAAGAAAAATGTTCCATCTGCAATCAGTGACTTCTTCAGCAACGCGTCTGTCCTCCAACATGTTTCATTAGCTGGAACTAAACTACCACCAGAGGCCTTGAGGTAAGCGATGGATGTGAACAGACTAGCAGGGGTTACAGGAGATAAAATGTCCTTAATGGTCAGAGTTAAAGGGTCGTTTTTGGCAAGGTTTTGGGAAAATCATCTTTCCAAATAACCAATCATGTATGAAATGAAACAATATTCATTGCATGTATTTGAGGTCATAAGGAAGTGGTGGCAAATGCATTAATTTCCTTTCCACTTTGTGACAGAGCTGTGCTACAGGGCTTGGCATACAACATACATTTGAACGGACTGCATCTGGACCTCAGTAGCTGTGAGGTAAAAAAAAAAAGTTTCTTCCCAAATGTGTCTTAATTTGCTTTTAGTTCTAAAAGGCAAAGGGCAGTAATGTCTGGATATTACTGCCCAAAGGTTTGTTACCACAATCTTCAGCTAGCTGAGAAAACTACAAACTGTGAAAATTTAATAGAAGATTGGGGGGGGGGATGCAGGATTGCGATTTTTTCACTTGTTATTTGTGGAAGGTTGCTATGAAGACAATCATTCATGGAGACTCTGCACAATCTCCAGAACCCAGACTTAATAATTAGGGGAGCTATGTTCCATATTTTCAGGAGAGGACTGTTGGATGTGCAAGGATTATTAGTACACATTTCTTTTATCTTTATTCCAAAGCTGGGATCAGCAGGTGCCCAGGTCATCCAGGATCTAGTGTCAGATGCCAACATCTGTGATTTGAATTTGTCGGACAATGGTAGGTCTTTCAGTTTCACCTATTTTGTCAGGAACATCTCCCATGCAGTTCTCTGAAACCAAATGTGTCTGTTAGCCTACAGTGGGGTCTTGACTTGAGAACTTAATCCGTATTGGAAGGCGGTTCTCAAGTCAAAAAGTCTGTAGGTCAAGTCTCCATTGACCTACAGTGCATTGAAAACCGATTAATCCCGTAACAGGCCGTTTTTGTTCCATTTTGTTTTTTTTCCTGGTCTGTAAGTCAATTCTCAGGCTGCAAGTCAAACCTAAATTTTGCGGCCAGAGAAGTCTGTAACTCAAAAAGTCTGTAAGTCAAGCCATCTGTAAGTCAAGGGTCCACTGTATCTTGTTTCAGACATTACATTGATTGGCAGCTGTAGATATTATTGTCTTTTTTAGATAGTCTTTTAAAATTTTCTTTTCACGTTTTCAAAAAAGCTGTAGATATTATTTTCAACTCCCAGCTTTCGCTAACCCCCTTTTCAAAAATATTTTTTGTAACATTCTAGGAATAAGAAACCATGAAAAAAGACAAGAAATATAGCCAATACACAACTTAAACATTAAATCAAATACTATGGCTTTGGTAAAACCATTCCTTAATCTTATAACTTTGAATATGTAATAGTTCTAATACTTTGATGTGATCTTGTATATTACTTTTGCTATTTGTATACAGGAAAATTACATTAACTAGGTCTTAGTTTTGATTCACACAGCTTGACTTTTGTTAAACTTTAGTGGTAATCTTTACCTATCAGCAGGTAATTTTTTCCTTAGGTTTTGATTGTGACATTGTGACACTGGTGCTGGCCATCAGCAGAAGTAGATCTATCAAGCACGTTGGCCTAGGGAAGAATTTCAATATCCGGTCCAGGTGAGCACAGCATTCTTTGAAATGACATTTAGTAGTACAGTGGTGACTCACAAGATGATTGCCTCACAAGACGATTAATCCACAAGACTATTAGTTTTTGCGATCGCTGTTGCGCTTCACAAGATGAATTTTTCTATAGATGATTTGTGCAAGACGATGATTTTTCCCCATTGAAACACATTAAGTAGATTTCAGTGCATTCCAATGGGGAACCGTGTTTCGTAAGATGATGTTTTCGCAAGACAGCGATTTTCGCGAAACGAATTAACATCATCTTGAGAGGCACCACTGCTAAATACACGTGGATTACAATTATTACTTTTTTTTTGTTACGGTGTTTGTTTATATTTAATTTTTTGCACTCACTTTTCTATAAACCTAAAATGGCTCACAAACGATGAGATCATGCATTATTCTTTTCAAAACAACCCAGCAATAGCAATGAGCTCGCTGCAATCTAATTGTGAGGCACCAAAAATGTATCTGAAGAGCAAAGCACCATTTAAACTTTTGGTACCAATGTGGAGCAAACAAAATTTTATATTGCTAATGTTCTTTAATTAATCAACGTGACACATACAGTAACTGCAGAGAACAAACCAGGTATAGGGTCAAAGTGGCTTTTTCTTGTTTTCCCCCCATACAGGGCAACCCTGGTGGATACTCTACACCGAATTGTTCAGCTGACTCAGGATGAGGACTGTGTATGTATGGCACTTACATGTGCTTCAACAGCCTTTGGCCATTATGCTCAGATAGTTTCACTAAGCTGTTATCTTGTTAAACTCTGTGTCTATAGTTAGCTGTCGTAACAAGCAATATGAGTAGTCACAGCAAATCTTGATTTTATTTCAGTTTATTCAGTCCATATCAGTGGCAGACTCGCACCTGAAAATGGGAACCAGCATTATTCTAGATGGCTTGAGAAGCAGCCGAAGTTCTCTTGCGGTACTTGATATCAGTGGCAATGGTATGGGAGATACGGGTGCCAAGTTACTAGCAAAAGCTTTGTCGGTGAATACAACACTCAGGTGTGTTAACCTAATTTCTTTGCCCCTAGATCTGTACCACTGGGACTGGGTTGGATACAAGAGTTCCCTTTCACATTGTTTTCAGTGCTCTCAATGCTTCTCGAAATAAAAACAGCTTCGGGTAGAGGGACAATATCTGAGGGGAAGCAGATCTGTAGGCTTTCATACGGATATACTTTTCATCTCTGTATTTCCTGCCATTCTGAAAAAATAGGATTGGTCCATATCTGCTAGCGTGTAATGGGAAACAGCTTTGGAAGATGGTATTTTTGCCTAATGGTTTAAAAAATAAATAAATAAATGATTAATTCTAATGCCTAAATTACTATTTTTCCAAAAACATGTACAAGGGTTTTAAAAACATATAGCAAATATTAGAGACTAAGAGTTTTTAATGTTTTTAAATTGCTTGAAAATGCAAAATAAAACAAATGAACAAAGAGCCTGACATTTTGTCTGAATTCATTTTCTCATAGAACTCTAATTTGGGACAGGAACAATACGATGTTGTGTGGATTCCTTCATTTCACTCACGCTTTGGAAAGGTATCACCTTAGTTATTGTGTCACTAGTAATAGCTCAAAATGTATTCAAATAAATGTTGGTGTCAGATATCTTGCCACATTAGGCATGTTGTGTCTGAATGAATATACAATGTATTGTCAAGGCACCTACAATATTTTTATGCTAACATTAAAATACTTTTATGATGTATGGCTCATCACTGCATGTATAATTGCATATTTTTGTCAATTGTCTTTGCCAATCCATTGTAGCTGAGAAGGAACTAATGTATGTTCCACAGGAATTTTACACTAAAGATTATGCCCTTACCTATGGTTGATGTTACTCAAGTTTACCGGAGCAATCCAGAGAAAATGAATGAAATTGTGCACAAGGTAACAAAAACGGAGGTATTGTTTGAGTAGGGAAACATGCTCAGTTTGGGATGCCTGTTTTCCTAAGCTGAGGGACCTACTTAGGTTCCAATGTGCTAAACTGTCATTTTCATATATTGCCATGCTTATAGATACAGTCTTACCTTGCAAGGAATCAAATGAAAGAGGCCCTGGTCCCTAAAGAAAGACAGAAGAGCAAAACATATAATGGAAATCAGGAAAAGGTAATTTCTGACTCAAGAGCCCCGAAAAACGTTACTCATCTTGCTTACTAGCTTTTATTCTGGATGGTACTTCCTAAAGCCAGTTTGCACCTAGTGTACAGTCTTAAATTTGTTATTCTTTACAGACAATGGATGCATACCATTACATGAAGACACACATTGAAATGCTAAGCTCTGTGCAAGATGTGGAAGTTAAAGCAGACATCCAGCAGGCAGAAGAAGTCATAGAAGATTCAAACCTTTCCACTGATGTAAGTTTCCTGACAGCTTCATTCTGAACTTGAGTGTCATACAATGGAGACAAGTCCAGATATGAAGCCTGGGTTGCAATTGCCAATGGATACATTCTAGCACTACCAATGGGTTAAGGGGATTGCCATAATGAAGATAGCTCATTTTGAATGAGATCAGAAGTACTCTCCACTTTAACACAAAACTTCAGCAGAAATTGGAAAGCTTACTTGAGAAAGTTGCTTGGACCTGCTACAGAGAGTTCCAGGTTAATTGTAATTGCCAGTGAGGAAGAATCTGCCACTTTATTGTATGACAAAAACAGAATGTGTATGTCACAGAAATCCTGCAATCACAGGAGATAATGCGGAAGCAACTTTAGTCCTTTGAAAAACAATTTGTTGGTTTTAGTCTTTTGAAAACCAACTTGTATCTAATGAAAACTATGGTCCATGAAGACTTGCCATGAAAAACATTCTAAACCTTCTAACCCAATTTCTGAACGCTTTTTTTCCATATACAGTATATGCAAGACCTATTGTCACCTGCTGTGAAATCTTAGCGAGTTGTGAACGCAGCTTTCATGACGTCCATTCCTTTCTCAGTGCCATCAGCAGCGGAAGTGCATGTGAATGCTTAATTTACATGCACGATTCCTAGCTTGAATTGCTTACCAGTAGATATTATTGTAAAATTTTATAATTACAGGGTTCCAAAACCAGCAGTGAAAACTGGACCCTTTCTTTGCTGAGGGAATTTTGGAAGTAATGTAGTTTTCCTAGTGCTTGATCATAGGAAATGGACAGGATCATCTATGAAGGGAAAATTAGAATGTTGTGGAGTCTCAGGGCCTTGCTTTCTATACCCTCTGTGCTATGTACAGTAAAGTTTCCTATTGACAGACCATGTTTCAGGACTTATTAGGTCTGTATAGTATTGAATCTTCATGAAAAGAAGTGCAAAAAGAAACAAACAAACAAACAAAAAAGGATCACAAAATAAAACTCTGCACATTTACCATGCTTCTTCCTGGCACTGACCAGCTTGCCTTGTCAATGATAGCATGGGCCGTGGCTTCTGAGATCAACACCTGCATTGTTTTCTCTCTCCACAGTACAAACTGGCAGTGCAATGGGAACCCAGCTGCTCCATGGACCCTATGCCAACACTGGCTGAAAACAGTAAGGCTCAATACTGTAAAAATGTATATGACTGAGCTTCTAAAATTCACAGAAGTGCTTCTTGGCTGAATATGTGTACAAATACATAGGTGTACAAATACATAATGGCCCAATTGAGAGGAAAATGTTCTGCTGTTCATAGCATCATAAAGCACTCAATCTTGTCTTATTGACGAGTATTTTAGCTGATGCTCTGGCATTTTATACTTCCATATAATAATGTTCCTGTTTATCACCATTACCACGGCTCCTTTTCTGGTACAACTGAACAGGAAGGGAAGAGCAACTGTACAACTGTTATTCCTCTTCATTACCTGTTAGGAGTTTGTAGTTTACACCACCTGATTACACTGTGCATCCCGATGCTAATAATATGTATGCTTTCTATTAAAAGACAATGGCATTTAGTGAGATGATATATAGCAACTGAAGTGATAGCAAAAAAGGCAGCTGTGGGTTGCTGTGAAGCCATAAGGGTAGTTCAGTGTGGAGTGCAATGTGGGGCAACACAGGATTGGGTTTAGAATAACTCCTTGCTGTTCCCATGCGAGTGGGTAGCTCTGTTGGGCTCATGACATGTCTAAGCTTTTGGTATAAAATAAATAAATGCAAACAAGCAAACGCTGAAAAAGCTCTGTGCATTTCAAGAAATCTAGTTTGGAAAAACAGATGTAACAAGTGCTCCAGGCAGCTTCCACTTATCAAAGCAGGAGCCAGCCAGAGCATTAGGTGCGGGCACGTGTGAAAGGGGACCCGTCCGTCGCCAGCTCCTTCAGACCAGCCCGGCTCTTCCAATCGGCACACACACACACACCCGAAGGGTACCCGAGCCCACTTCGCAGCAGTCGCCAGTTCTGCTTCATTGGTTCCGCCGCCTGGCGCGCAACAAGCCTCCCTGTGTCGCGGCAGACGTGGCTGCTTAGCGGCCGCCTGCTCTCCACCTGGCGCATTCAGGGGGATAATTTGCGCGAGGGGGGGGGCTTTTGTGACCCTCCTTCCCCCCCCCCCCCACTTTCTCCCAGGTCTGTCGGCGCTCGCGGTCAAGGCAGAGGCAGAAGAGAAGCAAGCCGAGGCTCCCCGAGCTGAGCTGTCACTCCGCGGCCGGGCCTCCGCGAAGTCACGCCCTGCCGCCACAAAGGATGCTGAGGCGGGGAGGGGGCGGCTTCTCTCCGCGGCGCCTCCATCCGCACCATCCCTTATGGACCTGCCGACTGCAGGAGAGAAGCTGGAGCATTACTCCCGAGACAGGCCCAGGCCCAACCGCAGGAACCGGCAGCCTCCCAGCAAGCCTCGTGTAAGTCCCCCCCCTTCCTGTTTTGTTTCTTTGCGGATGTACAAGGTGTGTGTCTGGGGGGGGGGGGCGCGCCGCGGGATGTCTGTCAATACACGATAGTCCAACATGCCTTATTGGGTGTCGCCGGCAACCCAGCAGAAAGAGCAGCTGTCCGAGTATGTGCTCTGCCGGGCACGGAGTCGGTTGTTTATGGAGATGCAGCATTTTAAGGCTGGAAATATCTCAGTGCTGCTTAGGTTTATATTTTGGGCATTGATGAAAAGATCCTAAAGGTACCCTGCCTGGCAAAAACTGCAGTCTGTATCACCCTGTGAGCATGTTTTCTTATGATAAATTAATTAATGGGAATTTACGGAGATTTAAACTTACATACTGCTGCATGGCCTGCCTACTTTTCCTGGAAAAGCTGCGAATTTCTGCTCAAGGTAGATTCCAGGGTTTAAGTGGATCTGTACATGTTTGGTACTGATTTGATTTTTTTTCCAAACGAAGGAGATAAAGTGAAGATGTTTAGCTCCAAGAGATGATCTGTCATTTGTACAATTATCCCTTAAAAGAATTATAATTTATTTCACCCCTTGAGGATGGAAAGATGAACAAGCAGGCTTATGATGCAACCAACCTTTTATGTTTGGAAACTAGTGAGAAAGAAGTATTTACCTCAAGCAGTGGGTGTGTCCATTGCTTAACCAATAGGCACCCACATTATTATGCATAGTGTTATTATCTCTTGGAAGATGCAAGGCTGAGCTTGGTATCATGTGAAAGCTGGTATATGCTTCTTCCTTACCTGTTTATTCAAGGAAAGTGATTTTGAAGGGAAAATGAGGACATTGTCCAACACTTTTGTGGTGACCTCCACCACAGACATTTCAGTAGCATTATGACCATATGTGATTGGGTATAACTGCACAGATTTCTACATCTTCAAGGTTGAGCTGGACCAGACAATGATGTTTTCTGACGTTATTAGCTGGTCATTAGATTTATACCAGTGAGAACCCATAATGAATTATAGGAGAAATCAAAGGGGATGCCATTTTTCCATTGCAGAAAAAGGGGGAGGGCAGGACTAAGGTAAGAAAAACATCTTCTATAACTTTCCATATCCTGTTTTGGACACCCTGCACTTTTCTACCTCCATGACACCTGGGATGCCAATTCTGGCCGGGGGGGGGGGGAGTTTGATCTGGCAGAAATTACTCTGTAAAGGTATAGCCAATGGCACTGTTGACTGTTTTCCATTAATGCAGAATTTTCATTAATGGAAAGTTTGTGGAATAGTCTTTTGTAAGAGTGTTTATTAATTGGATTGCACTGTATTTTGCATGGCATACTGTTGCAGTATGATGTGAATTAGTGGATCTTTAATGACATGTTTTCTTTTTGTAACGGTGAACTGTGTGGGAACATCAGCAAGGAGGCATTGAACCATGTTCTCTTAGTGAGGGCAGAATAATGATTGGCAGTTACAGCTCATCCTTCCACTGCAAAGTTTTACCCTTTGGATGTGTAGATGACTGGTTGCTAATCAAGTACAATTTATTGTGTTTGAGATTCATGCCCATTCTTGTTTGCAAGCTTTACAGGTGGTTAAAGGCTTGGTAAATTTCCCCAACCAACCCAACAGTCACTACATCTGTTGGTTCCATGTGGAGAATGAAAAATATCCTCGTGTTTTATGTGATGTTACAAACAAACTCTAAGATTCTTAATTTGACTAACTCATCAGCCATTAACCTGTATTTTTTTAAAAAATTATGTAGATGTACAACAGGTTGTGGAATTTTAGGGAACACTAAGTTAGCTTTAAACTTTGAAGAAACAGTAAAAACTCTTCTATGCACTTTTTTGTTGCCAAAGTTACAGGAAATGTCCCTTCTTACTTCTTCCTTAATTTCCACCATATAAACAGGGTGTGTTCCCTGTTATTCAGATCACTGCAGTGATGTAATGTATCCAGTGTAAGGAACATGGCCACTATTATCTGATATAATAATGAAGATTATCTGTATCCTTTGAAAAAGCCATGATAGTTTCACTCTCTTAGAATGAGCTTTACTTAGTAAATTTCTAACTTACCCTTCAGTGTTGCCATTGAATTGCCAACCAATATGTATTCTTATATAAAAATACCATTTAATGTATTGAGGAAATGGATTGTAATCCATCTAATCATAATTCTGTCAGTCAACAATACCCAATTGGAGTTGCGTTTACATTATATCCAATGTTTGTTCTCAGACAAAATTGCATCCTTAATTCCCAATGATTAAACAGATTACATTTAAAGCATGAGAAATGCTAATTTTCTGTTGATTAATGATTAATGCCATATGTAACATTAGAGAGTGGATTTCAGGAAAGAGCATATAACCTGTGTATGCAGATCTGGTGGGACTAGTAGTGTATTTCAATATCTCTTTTATTACCTGCTCTGTAAGAGAAACAATGACTCCTCCTGAATTGTTTAAATGATACCTTGATCCAGATATAAAGAACCGGATTAGCTGCTTTAGGTAAAGATTCCCCTTGACATTTAGTCCAGTCGTGTCCGACTCTAGGGAGCAGTGCTCATCCCCATCTCCAAGCCGTAGAACCAGCGTTTTGTCCGTAGATGGTTTCTGTAGTCACATGGCCAGTGAGACTAGACACAGAACACCATTACCTTCCCACCGAGATGGTCCCTATTTATCTACTTGCATTTACATGCTTTCAAACTGCTAGGTTGGCAGGAGCTGGGACAAGTGACGGGAGCTCCCTCCGTCGCGTGGATTCGATCTTACGACTGCTGGTCTTCTGACCTTGCAGCACAGAGGCTTCTGCGGTTTAACCTGCAGTGCCACCACATCCCTTTTTTAAAAAGCTGCTTTAAAACATGGACAAAAGTAGACAAAAATATAGAATAATAAAATTAATCTAGTCTACACATTCCTTTCATGAATGCATTTCCTCTTACCCTGCCAACAAATCTGTTTGAAGTAACTAGATGTGTCCATATAACCCGTTGGGCTGTGCCCAGCAGTGTGTAACTGATTTTGTTTTCACCAAGTGCTTTTTTAAAACTTTGGGAGGAAGATACAGGCAAATTTTATTTAAGTTTCATAACTTGAGGTGGGCCCTTTTGCTATTTTTAAACCTCTCTTAAAATATTATCTTTAGCCATCCTCTTCTTACTTCTTCCTCAATGATTTGCCCTTTTAAATCAGCTCAGTATAAAGTTCCTTATGAAGCTATTCTGGTTTCTTTGTTGTTGTCATGTAACCTCAAACCCATGATGACCCCATGAATAAGCGATGTCCCAAATGTCCTGTCCTCAACAGCATTGCTTAGCTCTTGTAAACTCAAGGGTGTGACTTCCTTGAGGGAGTCAATCCATTTCATATTTGGTCTCCCCTTTTCTTGTTGCCCACAAATTTATTGTATTTTCCAGAGAGCCCTGCTTCTCATGATATTCTCAAAGTATGACACTCTCAGATTGGGAACACAAAATTTGGATGATTTTGATTGACAATCTTTTCTAATTCCATTCTTACTGCCCTTACAAGTCAATCTTCAGTTTTTATCTGCAGCCTTAATTTAGACTGTTTGAACTGATCTTTAACAATTTGAATTTCTTCATGAACATTAAAGTTGTGTAGTACTTCTGTAGTCATTATTTTTGCCTTCTGACATCCCCCCAACTCACAGGAATTGTTTGTGATTATGCCTTCAGGAGTTCATATTTTAGAAACTTTTCTCAATATAATGACTCTCAGTAGGGTGCATGTCATTTCCACCCACTTGGGATTCCCACTACTGTACTTGACCTGTTTTCCCTTATAGGCTAGGATCATATCTAAGTAGCTGATCCTCTTGCTGTTGCCTTCTAGACGATGAAGTTATCAGCAAGATGAGTAAGGAATTTGTTGGATCTTAATTCTTGGCACAGCTGAATTTTCCCATTACTACTGTGTTGAATTATTTGGTAAACTGGATTAAGGACGGCATCATCCAAGTGGCTTGGCTGTTTGTGGCAGATCTTGATGCCATAATTTAAAGATTCTCATGCCACCAGACGTCCTAAGAAAAACTTTTGGAATTTGCATTAGTCACACTAAAGATCCAATGAAATCAATAATACATAAATTATTTTTTACTAATATATCCCATTGATTTAAGTACTATGTGAGATTAGGATGTAGCTAAGGACTTATTTATGTTTATTTATTTACTTGAGTTGCAGATGTGACTTGGGAGGGTATTTGTTGTTGGCTAGACTGAGATGCACTGAATCGCCATGGTATCCACCTGTTTTTACAGATTTTTACCTTGTCCAAATGGCTCTGTATTTTTATTCAAAAACCAAACAAGTAGCTGGCAGAACTGGATGTCTGATTTTGGGGTTCACTCTTACAAAAACACATCCAACTTAATACCCCATTCTCTGAGTCCACAGTTGCCAGCAAGTGAGAGCAGGAAAACAACCTACATATCTTTTTTCTGTATTTCATGCTGTCATGTCCTGCTTCTCCTGCATGTCACTCCAAATGTGGCTTTGGTCCTAGGTGCAAGTGTTCCTACGTGAGAATGATGAAGACAGAAGCATTGCCAGACTGGACGAAGGGCTAGATGAGTTCTTTACCAAGAAGGTGATTCATGAACTTTTACCGTAAGTAGTTTTCTACCTATCAGCTTCTTAACTTCCAGATATAAACCGAGTAGTGTCCACCTTTCTTACAACATAGCTTGAGGAAAAAGTCCCCAGTAATAATGCCAAAGGCATGATGAGTTTCATCATTAACATTTGCTATTTTCAGTGTAGACAAATTTTTCAGGTTAAGAAAATGTTCCTTGGAGTATTTTGCTTCATAGTCAATTCTTAAATTGGCCCCAAAAGATCCAAACATTAATGACAATGCAAAACTGGGAATACTGTTACAGCTTTCAAAAAAGAGTAATTTTCACTGGGTCTGCTATATTGGCAGTGTTCCATGTTTTTAAGCTGAGGAGCATTCGCAACTGGTGTCTTCATCAGTAGGGTTTAGGACATGATCACTATTTCCTGGCAATCATGTGACATAAGATAATAGTGCTCCAGCCTGATGCCTATCTGTGCTCTTTTGATCTAGCAGCAGGGCTATTAGTTTTGGGGGTTAAGTTGGAGCTATTATCCAGCACATAGAAGGGTTGCTTTAAGGGAGATTGCTCCTGGCAAAAGTAACCTTTTCTGGTTAATCAGACAATGTTCACTATTTGATTACATCCTTTGTCAGTAGAGATTGATCATGCTTCAATGTATTTTCATTAACAAGATTATGAGCATTTGTGCCAATAATATCCTGCCTATTCAGATTCACTGGAACCCTAACCTTCTGGAACCTTGAAAAGCTCCTAAAATCTTGTTTTCTCCTTACTGGCCTGCAGCCCTGTTTCATTGGAAACCTCCCTGGCAGCAGCAACATCAACATCTTCTGGCTCTCGAACCTTCAAAAAGAAAATAGGACATTTCTTTGCTTTCAAGAAGCCAAAGTCAAGCTGGGGTATCAGGCCAGAGAAGGAGCCTGAGAGTAACCCAGTGGCAGCAAGGAGCAGGAAATCAATGCTCAGTGACATTTTAAGGACTCAAAGCAAAGCCAATCAATCAATTAAAGTGCTAAGCAAGTCTGATGAAGATGGGTTGGCTGTGGAAAGCAGGGGCTACCTGGAGCAAAGCCAGACACCAGACAGTGGTCGTAGGGTTAAGCCAAAGTACTCCAGGGAGGGAAAATCTCAGTCTTTGATACTACTGTCAGGCGAAGATGAAGAAGGGCTTGGTGTGCAACATGAAAAGGTAAGCTTCTGACTATTCTGTGGCTCAGTATTAATTTGTTATTTATATCCTGTCCTTTTTTCAATCATGGAACTCAGTAAGATGTATTCCAGATCTTGATTTTCTTAGCTTCATCAAGAAGCAAAGCAAAGTGTGCTGCTTATATACCACCTGTCACGTTCCCGGGGGTTACAACAGCCGAAGTCCAATAAACTAGTCCAGGGTCAAGGATACCAAGAATGCAAACCCAATGTCCATAAATCAACTCACAGAATGAAGTCTAGTGTCCAGAGTCCAATACACAGCATAGTTCAGGGTCAGAGTCCAAAGTCCAATACCAGTGTAGTCCAGGGGCAGAGTCCAGAGTTAGGAACACGGTCCAAGAAGCGTGGATGCAAGCCAAGGTTTTGACTCTTTGCTTCCACAGAATTTCTGGCTTCACTGGGAGCTGTTTTATAGTAAAACAGCTCCTTGAGCTGCTGGAAAGCTTTCTATCCTGTTAATACTCAGGACTAGATGCATGTAGGTTTCTGTGGACAGCCTTTGAGCGATCCTCTGATCTTCTTGTCCTAAGTCTTTCCTGAAGCCTGGCCCGAAGCTTGTCTGCTGTGGAAGGAGAATCTGGAGGCGGTTCAGGTGTTTCTAATCTCTCAGCATTCTCTTCAGCCTCAGTTAACCCTTCTGGTTCCAGGTCTTCGGATGCACTCATGACACCGCCCCATAGTGCTTCAAGCACTCTCTGGGTGGTTTACAAGTTAGTTATGCAGACTACACTTTCTCCCCCCCCCCCCCCAGCAAGCTGGGTACTAATTTTACCAACCTCGGAAGGATAGAAGGCTGAATTAAACTTGAGCCGCTACCTGGGATTGAATCCCAGGTCGTGAGCAGTTTTTGGCTGCAGTAGAGCAGTTTAAGCACTGTGCCACAAGGCTCTTCACGACACTTCATGCATTATTAGCCTTTGGATCATGCCCTGCAGTTACAGCCTAAAAGCTAGAGAAGTAAAGGGGAAATGGTGAAACTTAATAGAGTTAACTGACCATGTCCCCTTCTGTTACAAAGATAAAGAAAGCAGATTTATAGTTGCATAACTGGCATAAACTGTCCATCTGTTTAGTTCTACTTCTAGATGTACTGCAAAATGTCTGAAGGATGCTTTATGATGAACACAAGATGAGGTTTACAGACTAAAGTAAGCTAAACAAGCTGATGTTGTTTGCTGCTTAATAGTGAAAGATCTCCATGGTTTAGCAAAAGGGATACCTCGATACCTGGTGGAACGCCTACTCCCACCAAGATCTACCCATGTCACTCGTGCGAGCCAGGAGGTGAGGCTGAGGAGCCTAATGCCGAGGGAGGCCCGGAAGGAAAAGACAAGAAATCGGGCCTTCTCGGCGGTGGCTCCTCGCCTCTGGAACAACCTGAGATTTGTGTGGCTCCCTCACTGGGTATCTTTACAAATCAACTAAAAACATGGATGCTTCGGCAGGCCTTCCCTTCAGTCAATCCCTGATGCCCTTCTCTCTCCCTTTGTTTGCTCCCAGTTTTTGAAATATCTATCTTTATGTAAAATTGTTTTATATATATTTATTGTCCTATTTTTATGCTGTTAGCCGCCCAGAGTGGTCTTAACCGACCAGATAGGCGGAATATAAGTAAAATAAAATAAATAAATAAATAAAAGCAGGGATCAAATTTTCTAATTTTGGGTTAGAAAAGGGAGTGTCGTCTTATACATTGGGTCATTTTATAAACAGAAAAATGCAGTAATTAAAAACTGTTGCGTTGTCATTGCAAGAGCAGAGAGCAGTTGGCAATTTGTGACAGAAGGCATCTGGTCTAGGTTAGTTTGTCTCTCTGGGCTGCATCCAAGATAGCTGGTCTCCAGAAAAAGAAAGAAAAACCCCCCACACAGAGTGAAAGACAGAGCTGGCACTACCCCTGGGCAGAGGGAGGCACGTGCCTCCAGTGGTTGATGCTGTGAAGCAGCACAAAGGTTTTGGAGAAGAAATTAGCATTGGCTTTTTCTTGCTGCCTTCAGAAGCAGTTTTAAATCATTACCAGTTTTGAAAGAGTCTACACAGTTCTGCCAGCTTTTAAAAATAGAATGGGAGAGTAACTATCTTGTTCTTCATCTCAGCCAGCAAACTGTCCTGGCCCTTCCCTTTGAAAGAGTACGCAAAACAACAGTGCTAGGATATGTGATATAAGAACAGGTTACTTACCTGTAAATATAGTTCTTTGAGTGGTCCTCTGTGAAGCCACACATATGGGATTTTGTAGCACATGTGTGGAACTTCAGAACATTCTATAGATAAAAATAATAGACCGTTAGTCTTCTCCCCTCCCAATGAGCATGCACTGGCACGCAATACCCAGCCCTCTCAATTCTGCATGACTGGTGCCATCTCATGTTTAAGAAGGAAGGATGGCGTGACAGGCAGTGGGAAGGAGGGTGGGTCATGTGACTTCACGGAGGACCACCTGAAGAACCACGTTTACAGGTAAGTAACCCGTTCTTCTTCGTGGCCTCCGTAAATCACATATATGGGTGAGCAGTAAGCTGCCTTACTGCCAGGCAGGATACCACATCATAGAAGCTGTGAGCATAGCTCTTCTGAAAGCTGCAGACACTTAATTGTGAATATCCAGTCTGTAGTTACACACAAAGTTTGAAGGCTGAGACCATGTTGCAGCTCTGCACACTTCTTGGAGAGGAATGCCTTGCAAAAAGGCAGTTGACGTAGAGACAGCTCTTGTTGAACTGCAGTAATGGAATCTTTGCCAGTTGGTAAGCTAGGATTACTGTAAAAACAACCCAGTGAGAAAAGCACTGAGAAGAGACAGGATAATCCTTTGAAGAGGTATCATAACAAACAAGCTCCGAGAAGAATGGAATGAAGCAGTTTGGGAAATATAAAAGGCCAATGCCCTTTAAATGTCCAGCAAGCGGAGATCCTTCTGCAGGGTGGAAGAAGGGTTGGGAAAGAACGTAGGAAAGACTATCAGTTGAAATAAATGAAAGTGAGACCACTGTTGGGAGTAAAGAGACATCAGGATGTCTTGTCTTTGAAAAACTGTAGGTATGGAGGGTCGTGCTAGAGGGCACTGTGATGTCCACCCTCGTGCCCCTTTGCTTGACCGTTACGTCTCAGAGCACACAAAGGCAAACAATCCAAACAATCCCTCTTTTCACTGCTGCCACCAAGTGATCTCTAAATCCCTTCTCTATTTCGGTAGTATCCTCTAGGCTACCAGAGTGAGGCGGTCTAAGTCTTCCCTTGTTCTGAGCTATCAGGCTTACACACTTTGGGAGCCTGAAGTGCCCCAGTGGCATCTGAAGGAGAGGAGCAAACCTGCCTTGGACACCAGGGGGTTATCATGATGGCATCTGCATTCTCCTGCCTGATTTTCGTGACTGAATCAAGGGGAGAGGGGGAAATATGTAAAGAAGACAACGACCCTAATGAATCCCTGGAAGTGGAGATCAATCCCCATTCGCAAACAAAAGACCTCACATTTTTTGTTCTTGTCGAGGTAGATAGGTCTACTTGAGGGAGTCCCCACATGTTCCGTAGAGAAAAGAACACCTGGTGATTCAACTCCCACTGGTGGGTTTGAAAACCCTTCCTGCTGATTTGATCTGCAGCTTCCTTGCCCTGACCTGCCAGGTGGATGGCGATCAGAAAGACGTGATGCTCCATGCACCATTCCCAGAAGTCCACAGCCAGTAGGAGAGATAATGAATGGGTACCTCCCTGTTTGCTTATGTAATACATGGCAGTTGTATTGTCCATGACTACCTATACAACTCTGCACGAAAGAAGCAGTAAGAATGCCTTGAAAACTGCTAGCAATTCCAGTTTATGTGGAGCAGAGATTCCCAGGAGTCTCAGGTATTGTAGATTTGATATATAAGGCACAAACCACCCCATCCCAGGAGATTTGCGTCTGAGACCATTTGAATCAAAGAAGATAGGGGCACAAATGGCCTGTCCACTGACATGTTTAGAGGATTAATCCACCAACACAGTTATGTACTGAGCTTGAGAGTCACCTGAAGGACCTGGGAAGGATGATCATGTAGAGTATCAGGCTGTGGCCTTGGCAGCGGAAACATATCTCCCCCCATATACAACCCCCCCCTGCATGCACCCACCCACCCACGCATGCATGTCATCGCTTTCCTCCCAAGAAGGCGTCTTTTAATTTCGTGGCTGCTGTCTCCATCTGCAGTGACCATCGAGCCCAAGAAAGTAAAATCTGTCACTGCCTCCATATCTGCCCCTTCTATTTGCCAGGAGGTGATGGGACCAGTGGCCTTGATCTTAGTCTTTTTGATGTTGAGGTTCAGACCGTTTTTTTGCACTCTCCTCTTTCACTCTCATTAAGAGGTTCTTTAATTCCTCCTCACTTTCTGCCATCAGAGTGGTATCATCTGCATATCTGAGGTAGTTGATATTTCTTCCAGCAATCTTAATTCCGGTTTGGGATTCATCCAGTCCAGACTTTCGCATGATGTATTCTGCATATAAGTTAAATAAGCAGGGGGACAATATACAGCCTTGTCGTATTCCTTTCCCAATTTTGAACCAATCAGTTATTCCATACCCAGTTCTGTTGCTTCCAGTCTCACGTATAGGTTTCTCAGGAGGTCAGGCACTCCCATTTCTTTAAGGACTTGCCATAGTTTGCTGTGGTCCACACAGTTGAAGGCTTTTGCGTAGTCAATGAAGCAGATGTTTTTCTGGAACTCTTTGGCTTTTCTCCATAATCCAGTGCATGTTAGCAATTTGGTCTCTAGTTCCTCTACCCCTTTGAAATCCGGCTTATACTTCTGGGAGTTCTTGGTCCACATACTGCTGAAGTTTGCCTTGAAGGATTTTGAGCATAACCTTGCTAGCATGTGAAATGAGTGCAATTGTACAGTACAGTGGGGTCTCTACTTAAGAACGTCTCTACTTAAGAACAATCCAACTTAAGAACAGCTCCATTTGCTAAATTTTGATTCTACTTGAGAACAGAAATCCAAGATAAGAACAGGAAAAAAAACCTTTCCTGTTCTTTTTTTAACCTTAGGTCATCTTAGGTTAAAAAAAAAATTCTCCCCCTAGTGGTAGAGTACGTATTAACCAGCTTTGCATTAGTTCCTATGGGAACTAATGCTTCAATGTACGAACGCACCTCTACATGACAAAAAAAAAAAAAACAGCCAGAACGGATTAATTGGTTTTCAGTCCATTCCTATGGGAAATTTTGCTTCAACTTAAGAATGTTTCAACTTAAGAACACCATTTCAAAACGGATTAAGTTCTTAAGTAGAGATTCCACTGTAGTTTCTATGGACGGAAAAGAGCAGATACGGATTAAATGGTTTTCAATGCATTCCTATGGGAAATGCAGATTCAACATAAGAACTTTTCAACTTGAGAACCACCTTCCAATACGGATTAAGTTCTTAAGTAGAGACCCCACTGTAGTTGGAGCATTCTTTGGCACTGCCCTTCTTTGGGATTGGGATGTAGACTGATCTTTTCCAATCCTCTGGCCACTGCTGAGTGCGAGCACCCAGGGTCTTCTAAAAGAACACCTGATGCTTGAACGGAGAGGTTCCAGGTGTAAGTGTACTCCTAAAACAGCTGAGCAGAGTCCAGGTAACCCAGCCAAGCAGTATCTCTTAGTTTTTCCCCCAAGTCTGTTCTACAGAACAATTAATGGAGAACAAACAAAACTCAGGTTAGTAATGGACCCAAGTAGCATCTCTGTGGCCTAACACTTAATATTTGCAGATTGGCTGTTCAAGAGATCAAATTTAGGATTTTAAGAATTATTGTTTTATTAGAAAAATAAAGAATTTAGAGATATTCAGTTTGTTGCAAAAGCATAGCATTCTAGTACATTTCCATAAATCAAAGCAGTTAGAATCTTAGCAAATTCCAGGTACAAAAATAAACAAAAAACTCTAAAATAGTTTAGAAGGTAGGCTAGGCATAGCCCCCCTTTCTCTAATCTTACTCTGAACCACATCCTAGCATAACAGTAAAAACTAGCATTTGGAACTCAAAAATCCATACTAAAAATCAGTCTCAAAAATCATTCTAAAATCCAAGCTCTCTTTCTGTCTCCATTCTCCATTTTCTTTCATGCTGGGACCACCCTTCTTCTCCACTGTTCTGTGATGTTAACCAATCAGCGTAAAGGGCTGTCTCCACCTCCATTTCCCACGGGGATGTGCAGGTGTTGTTGTCCTTTGTCAAGATGTTGTGTCTTGGCTCTTTATCGTCTCTGGCCAAGGCAGCTTCATAGAAAATTCCAGCTCGCTCGAGAAGAAACGGCTTCTCAAAGCATCCAGTCATGCTAACAAGACCAATATGGATTCCTTCTACAAAATTCCATGACTACAAATCCCATTCATAAACCACATTTTAGCCTTAATAACCTAAACCATGACACTGAGTTTGATTGATGATGATTTTAAAAAGTGCATTGGTCCTTTGATGTTGGGCTGTGGCACCAGGGTAGGTGACATGACCTTTAGCCTGGTTTGTTCCTTTTTGCACACCACACACAGAATGATTAAAGTGGTAGGCACTCCCCCCCCCCCAAATTCTGCCTTGGCTGTCTCTCTCTAGCAAGCATGTCATTGCTAGCACCAGTCTTCCAGCCACTGATGATGATTAAATGAGCTAGCAAAAATTTAATGCAACTTGCAAGGCATGTTGGACACCTTACTACTCCCTATACCACCCCATGGCTGGTGTGCAATGTGTTCCAGCAAAAATAGTGCACATCTTTATTAAATTTGGTGCATCCTGCTAGTTCAGTACATAGCCTGGCAGCCATTGATACTGATGATATATCCTCCGAGAGATTCAATAAGATTTTGAATTCAAATAATGTGTCATTTCCTTCCTTTCAAATCAAGGGGGTAATGTTGGCATATATAAATATTTTTCTTTGGGGGGGGGTAAAAAAGTTCCCTGACCCCTGGCTTAGATGAAGTCTTAGATGAGAGGCTTTTAAATTTTTTAACTGCAATGTCAGGCGCAGACAAGAGATCGCACTGAAGCAACAGAAGACTCGGGAGCTGTAAAAGTTGTTTTCTCTTGTTTAATATGGGGTGATTGGGAGGCAGATTGGGCTGGATCTTTCATTTTAGAAGACGGCTGCAGAGATTTCTCTAACAGATACACGTTTAGCAGAAATCAACAGTTTTTAACAGCCGATGGCCAAAATTTGTTGCAGTATGGACAGGAATGGGACTGATGGGATTCACCCAAACAGTAAAGGTATTTCAAGTGTCCTTCAAAGGGACCTTCCTGCCACAAACAATGCACTTTTTACATGGTCCCCCGGGGGCCATAAAATATGTTCTTGGGGATGGGAAGGGTGATATACAAAACTTTTTTTTAAACAAGCAAAACAAAGAAAGAGAATAACAAAGAAAGAATAATAAGAAAAAGAAGCCAAAATGCTAAAATACAAATGGAGACCAATAGTAGCTCTAGCATTCCTAGAACCTTTCACAGCGGTGGCTAAAATAAACTGAGAGGGCTGGGTATTTGCATGCCAATACATGCGCACTGGGAGGGGAGGGGACTAACAGTCTATTCTTTTAAGCTCTAGATTCGTTCTCAAGTTCCGCGCATGTGCACTACAAAATCCCATATGTGTGATTCACAGAGGCCATGAAGACCTAGAATCTCACTGCTGAATGAAGTGAAAGCCTATAAGGCTGAGCTAGGGGGATGCTCAGATTTTGTCATGCTTTTTATCCTGCAGAAGAGGCCCTTTGAGAAGAGTGATGTTGAACTGCCCAGTTCCTTCGAACAGCGTGTCCATGTCATGCTGCATCGGATCGGTGTAACCAAGGTGTTAACTTCAGAAGGCAAAAAGAAACAGGTGAGCAACAGTTATTGGGTTACTCTACAAAAGCAGTTAAACTGAAAGCATTGCCATTCCTAGACATTGTTTCACAGGAATCCCCATGGATATCACAGTGTAATGCAATTCGAAACCTGAATCTATTGTTAAGTTAGTCTTTTGTGTGATCTAATTAGTTTGACTTTAAAGTAAACCATCTTAACTGCAGCCCTTCTCTGTCTTAGTAAGAAATGCAAATTTATCTATAAAAATAATAGGGGACTTCTTACATTTGGATAAAGGAGGAAATGTATTCTTGAAGGCTTTCATGGCGGGGATCTGATGGTTGTTGTGGGTTTTTCGGGCTGTTTGGCCGTGTTCTGAAGGTTCTTCTTCCTGACGCTTCGCCAGTCTCTGTGGCCGGCATCTTCAGAGGACTGGAGTTGGAACTCTGTCCATGCTCTGTTGCTATTTGTTGGATAGTTGAGTATTTATAGCTGTGGGAACAGCTTTTGTCCTTTTCAGTAGACAGGGTGATCAGCATGTTTTTGTTGTGGTTGTATTGTTGTGATAATTGGGAGAGATTATCTGTCACTGTGGTTGATGGGTATCTTTAGCTGGTTTCTTTTGTGAAATGATCCCTGGTCCTTGTGGCTGGGTAGAGTTTGCTGACCTTCTGTAGGCTGTATTTTCCAGTGATGGAAGCCGGGCCTTGTTCAGTTTCAGACGTTCCTCTTTATTGTTGAAGCTATGCTGATGTTTATGGATTTCAATGGCTTTCCTGAGCAGTCTAACATAATGATTGCTGGTGTTGTCCAGTACTTCAGTATTTTGAAATAGAATTTCATGTCCAGCTTGCTTTAGGGCATGTTCAGCTACTGCTGATTTTTCTGGTTGTTTTAGTCTGCAGTGTCTCTCATGTTCTTTGATTCTGGTGTGAATGCTGGATTTTGTAGTTCCAATATATACCTGGTCCACAACTGCAAGGTATCCGGTGTACTCCTGCAGTGGTGAGGGGGTCCTTTTTGTCCTTTGCTGACTGTAACTTTTGTTGTATTTTTGTGGTGGGTCTGAATACTGTTTGTAGGTTGTGTATTCTCAAAAGTTTTCCCATGCGGTCCGTGACCCCTTTGATGTACAGTGGACCCTTGACTTACAGACGGCTTGACTTACAGACTTTTTGAGTTACAGACTTCTCTGGCCGCAAAATTTAGGTTTGACTTACAGACCAGAAAAAAACCAAAATGGAACAAAAACGGCCTGTTACGGGATTAATCGGTTTTCAATGCACTGTAGGTCACTGGAGACTTGACTTACAGACTTTTTGACTTGAGAACCGCCTTCCAATATGGATTAAGTTCTCAAGTCAAGACCCCACTGTATGGCAGAAATACTTTATTTGTGGGTGGCTGTTTTTCCTCTTCAGTATGGAGTTGTTTTCTTGGTTTGATGGCTCTTTTGATTTCATTCTTAGAATAGCCATTCACCTGTAGGGCCTGTAAGCTCTCAACTAAACTCAATTCAAGAGAATGCTGAGGCTGGAATAGCGAGGTTCAGAGTCCAGTTGACCCCTATTTAAGTTGAGATGAGTCCTTGTCTCAACCAGGCTGTCCCACTGGCACCCTTTTGCCAAGTCTATTTCCACTTAATAATCACTGAGAAAACCAAGTTAAAATCATGAGTCTTAGAGTCATCCAGAGCTCTCAAAACTCAGGCAATTACTGGACTCAAAGTAGCTTAATTTGTGGCCTTCAAGAAAAACCAATTAAGTAATGTAGCAGTTTATCTGCTCAAGAGACCAAGCACATGTCTTTAAGTATTATTGTTCTATTAAAAAAATAAAGAATTAGAGATATTCAGTTTGTTGCAAAGCATAGCATTCAAAATCATTTCCATAATCTACTATAGTTAGAAATCTAGCAAATCCCAGCTACAAAAATTAAAATAAGAAAATTCTACTATCTAGAAAGGGAGGTAAGGCTAAGCCCCCCTTTCTATTCTCTTACTATAAACTAATCTTAGCATTGGGAACTCCAAAGTCCATTCAAAACTCAAAAATCCATGGTAACATCCAATAATCCAAAAAAGAGTCTCTCTCCCTGTAACATCCTGTCATTTTCTTCACACACTGGTAACACCTCCTTCTTCACTCTCCACTGACATAAGCCAATCAGGACGAAGGACTGCTCATCTCTCTCCTCCTCATGAGATCACAGGTGTTGTTGACATTCTTCCTCGATGTTATGGCTCGGCTCTTCGTCTTCGGCCTTGGCCAAGCTATCTACATGATAACATTCCTAACTAGCTGCAAGAGAAAACAGCTTCTTGATACGTCTAGTAAAATGACACAGACTAAGATGAATTCCTTCTACACCATTCCATGACTACAAATCCCATTTAGAAATTACATTTTAGCTTCAATATCCTAAACCATGACAGGGCCCAATTCAGATGGTTGAGTTTGGTGCTGAGAAATTGAGCTTCACAGTTCCGATTTGCACGATCTACCAGTGTTTCGATTATGCCTCTGGTACACCGTGCATTGCATTGGTCAGGAACAACCACCTTCAGAACATGGCCAAAGAGTCTGAAAAACCCACAACAACCAAAGGAGGAAATGTTTTACAGATAAAGTGGGAGTCTGTGCATCTCATAATACTAACAAGTCAGAGCCTCTGCTGTAGAAAAGGCAAGTTTCAAGTATCTGCCGTCACTTGATTTGATCTCACTTGTTGGTTGTGGATATCAATCAATATTCTCCAACCTGTTGCCTTCCAAATATGTTGAGACTGCAACATAAATCATGCTATTATTAACCTAGACATGGTATTAAAATACATTTGGAGTGTGTCAGGTTGAAGAAAACTGACATAGCCAGTCTTCTCATTTGGCAAAAATCAGGTTTTGTGATCTGTGTAGCCATTTAAATTTCAAGTCCACCTCTAGCCTCAGAAGACATTGTTGTAATTATAATGAGATCATGAATTGTCCAAATAAATGATAATTTATACAGTTCCTAGAGAACACACAACAGTAGTAGTGAAACTCTGTCACATAGTTACAGCGATCTGTTCCAGCAAGATCCTGATGGCTGCTTCATTCCACCTCCTGACAGGTCATGGGGTTGCCTTTACTAGGTCTTATTTATTTAGACCACTTTACAGAGTACTTTCTTAAAAACTAGTCTCTATTTAGAGCTTCTTTGTCTTATTTTGCAGAGCAAAGACGGGGAGATCAAGAAAGCAGGTTCTGATGGTGAGTATCAATATTCTTTCTCCTTCTGTTTCTAACAGAAACTATCTTCTGGGTTTGAACAGTCTCTATAAGGGTTCTTTATTCCAATTATTTTTATTTGGGCAGTGTAAATTATTTCAAATGTCTGTGTGCCTGAATCTAATTGTGTGAGCATCATCCATGATGTTGAGGTGGACAAACAAATCTAGCTGTGGGATCCAAACAGATATGTTGTGCAACCAACGACTTGTAAACACTAAATCCACTTGCCAAGCCATATCACACCAAAGACATCTGAATCTTCCCTTAGTTAGACAATTCACACCTGTAATTTGAGAAACACAGAGACATTGGGATACGTGGATTGAGCATCATTTTTTGTAATTTTGGAACATGAAAGATTCCCCTTGGAATGTATCTAGCCTGACAGGAAGAGCTATTATGTTTTGCTTATGCTTATTTGAGCATAGATGACATCTACTGGGACTGAAAGGAAATTACCATTCAATATATTACCAAAGAGACTCAGAGATTATCATTCCCACAGCATGTCTCCACCCATTCATTACGTGTTGGTATCCTGTTTAAAAGAGAACTAGCATTGCAGCTATTTTGTTTGTTGCGTTGCAATGTCTTTAGTGAGTTCCTCTGTTAGCACAAGAAAATCTGAGGAAGTCTAATTACAGCTTATGATGTAATGTTTTAAATGATATAAGAATATAATAAATGACAGATTTAAATTACCTTGCAGAAATGAAAAGCTACTTCTCACAATGGCAAATTATTTTTTTGCTTACTAAGTTCTTTCTGTTCAACAATTTTCAGTTCTCTTTAAGAAAAGCCGTTTCTGTCTTCTCAAATATTAGCCTATATATAGGGCTCACAGCGTCTCTCTGTGGAATGGAAATAGGGTGATTTCTTGGGATATAAGCAACTTCTACAGAGCTCATGTAGCTATGTGAAGTCCACAAAAGAAGACATTTAAGATTTTGAGAGACACAGCTTAACTCTCAGATCTAAAGCCAGACCAGCAGGAGACAGATAGGTAAGAAAATTCCCTTATCCTCGTCGTTTAGTCGTGTCCGACTCTTCGTGACCCCATGAACCAGAGCACGCCAGGCCCTCCTATCTTCCACTGCCTCCCGTAGTTCTGTCAATTTCATGTTGGTTGCTTCACAGACACTGTCCAGCCATCTCATCCTCTGTCGTCCCCTTCTCCTCTTGCCGTCACACTTTCCTAACATCAAGGTATTTTCCAAGGAGTCTTCTCTTCTCATGAGATGGCCAAAGTACTGGAGCCTCAGCTTCAGGATCTGTCCTTCCAGTGAGCACTCAGGGTTGATTTCCTTTAGAATTGATAGGTTTGTTCTCCTTGCAGTCCAGGGGACCATTAAGAGCCTCCTCCAGCACCACAATTCAAAGGCATCAATTCTTCGGCGGTCTGCTTTATGGTCCAGCTCTCACTTTCATGACAGGAAAAACCATAGCTTTGATTATTCGGACTTTTGTTGGCAAGGTGATGTCTCTGCTCTTTAAGATGCTGTCAAGGTTTGCCATCGCTTTCCTCCCAAGAAGCGTCTTTTAATTTCATGGCTGCTGTCTCCATCTGCAGTGATCATGGAGCCCAAGAAAGTAAAATGTGTCACTGCCTTCATATCTTCCCCTTCTATTTCCCAGGAGGTGATGGGATCAGTGGCCATGATCTTAGTTTTTTTGATGTTGAGTTTCAGGCCGTTTTTTGCACTCTGCTCTTTCACCCTCATTACAAGGTTCTTTAATTCCTCCTCACTTTCTGCCATCAGAGTGGTATCATCTGCATATCGGAGGTTGTTGATATTTCTTTTGGCATTCTTAATTCCAGCTTGGGATTCCTCCAGTCCAGCCTTGTGCATGATGTATTCTGCATATAAGTTAAATAAGCAGGGGGACAATATACAGCCTTGTCGTACTCCTTTCCCAATTTTGAACCAATCAGTTGTTCCATATCCAGTTCTAACTGTTGCTTCCTGTTCCACATATAGGTTTCTCAGGAGACAGACAAGGTGGTCAGGCACTCCCATTTCTTTAAGGACTTGCCATACTTTGCTGTGGTCCACACAGTCAAAGGCTTTTGCATAGTCAATGAAGCAGAAGTAGATATTTTTCTGGAACTCTCTGGCTTTTTTCCATAATCCAGCGCATGTTAGCAATTTGGTCTCTAGTTCCTCTGCCGCTTCAGAATCCAGCTTGTACTTCTGGGAGTTCTCGGTCCACATACTGCTGAAGCCTACCTTGTAGGATTTTGAGCATAACCTTGCTACCGTGTGAAATGAGTGCAATTGTACAGTAGTTGGAGCATTTTTTGGCACTGCCTTTCTTTGGGATTGGGATGTAGACTGATCTTTTCCAATCCTCTGGCCACTGTTGAGTTTTCCCAATTTGCTGGCATATTGAATGTAGCACCTTAACAGCATAATCTTTTAAGATTTTAAATAGTTCAACTGGAATGCCATCACCTTCACTGGCCTTGTTGTTTGCCAGGCTTTCTAAGCCCCACTTGACTTCACTCTCCAGGATGTCTGGCTCAAGGTCAGCAGCTATATTGTTCTGGGTTTTCCGGGATATCCAAATCTTTCTGATATAATTCCTCTGTGTATTCTTGCCACCTCTTCCTGATGTCTTCTGCTTGTTAGGTCCCTCCCATTTTTGTCCTTTATCATGTTCATCTTTGCACAAAATGTTCCTCTAACATCTCCAATTTTCCTGAACAGATCTCTGGTTTTTCCTTTTCTGTTATCTTCCTCTATTTCCTTGCATTGTTCATTTAAGAAGGCCCTCTTGTCTCTCCTTGCTATTCTTTGGAAGTCTGCATTCAGTTTTCTGTAGCTTTCCCTATCTCCCTTGCATTTTGTTTCCCTTCTCCTCTCTGCTATTTCTAAGGCCTAGTTGGACAGCCACTTTGCTTTCTTGCATTTCCTTTTCTTTGGGATGATTTTTCTTGCCGCCTCCTGTACAATGTTATGAGCCTCTATCCAAAGTTCTTCAGTCACTCTGTCCACCAAATCTAGTTCCTTAAATCTGTTCTTTACTTCCACTGTGTATTCATAAGGGATTTGGTTTAGATTATACCTGAGTAGCCCAGTGGTTTTTCCTACTCTCTTCAATTTAAGCTTGAATTTTGCTATGAGAAGCTGATGATCAGAGCTGCAGTCAGCTCCAGGTATTGTTTTTGCTCCATCTTTGGCTGCAGAGAATATAATCAATCTGATTTCGATATTGCCCATCTGGTGATTTCCATGTATAGAGTCGCCTCTTGTGTTGTTGGAAAAGAGTGTTTGTGATGACCAGCTTGTTCTCTTGACAAAACTCTATTAGCCTTTGCCCTGCTTCGTTTTGAACTCCAAGGCCAAACTTACCTGTTGTTCCTTTTATCTCTTGACTCCCTTTCTTTCTTTCTTTCTTTCTTTCTTTCTTTCTTTCTTTCTTTCTTTCTTTCTTTCTTTATGTATTTCTTTAATTTATATGCCGCCCACACTACCCAAAGGTCTCTGGGCGGCTTACAAAATTTAAAATACAATAAAAATTCAAAACAATTAAAATACAATTAAAATATATATTAAAATTGCCATCGGACCCATAGCTAATATTATTTCAATTAAAAGCCTTCTGTAACAGGAAGGTTTTGACCTGGCGCCAAAATGTCATCAGTGTCGGCGCCAGACAAATCTCAGTCGGGAGGGCATTCCATAGTCTGGGGGCAGCTGCCGAAAAGGCCCTTTGTCTACAAGCCGTCCCTCTTACCTCCTTAGGGGATGGCTCTTTCAAAAGGCCCCCCTGGCTAGATCTTAACTGCCGGATAGGCTCATATGGAAGGAGGCAGTCCTTCAGGTATCCAGGGCCCAAGTCGTTTAGGGCTTTATATGTCAAAACAAGCACTTTGAATTGGGCCTGGGCAGCAACTGGTAGCCAATGTAGCTTAAACAGAATCGGCTTGATATGTTCCCTAGCAGCCGCACCACTCACCAGCCTCGCAGCTCGATTCTGGACCAGTTGCAGTCGCCGGACCATCTTCAAAGGCAGCCCCACGTAGAGCGCATTGCAGTAATCTATGCGGGATGTTACCAGTGTGTGTGTAACTGTCATGAGACTCCGCTCGTCCAGGTAGGGCCGTAGCTGGTATAATTTCCACAGCTGAAGGAAGGTGCCTCTGGCCACCGAGTCCACCTGGGCTTCCAGTGTTAGACTGGGGTCCAGGAGCACCCCCAGGTTGCGGACTCTGTCCCTTAGGGGGAGTGTAACCCCATTCAGGACAGGGAAATGGCCCTCCAGCCTGTCCGGTGAAGCACCCACTAACAGCACTTCCGTCTTGTCTGGATTGAGTTTCAATGTATTAACCCTCATCCAGTCCATTATCAGGTCCAGACACGAGTTCAGCACAGAAACTGCCTTACTTGGATTGGTGGAAAACGAGAGGTAGAGCTGAGTGTTGTCAGCATATTGCTGACTCCTCAGCCCAAACCTCCTGATGACCTCTCCCAGCGGTTTCATGTAGATGTTGAACAGCATGGGGGACAGTATTGAGGCCTGAGGAACCCCATGGCATAAACGCCAAGGGGCAGAGCAACTGTCCCCCAGCATCACCCTCTGGACACAGTCAGCCAGGAAGGAGCGGAACCACCGTAAGACAGTGCCCCCAACTCCCAACCTAGCCAGCCTATCCAGAAGGACACCATGGTCGATGGTGAAAGCCGCTGAGAGGTCCAGGAGTATCAACAGAATCACATTCCCTCTATCTCTCTCCCGGCAAAGGTCATCGTACAGGGTGACCAAGGCAGTCTCCGTACCAAAACCCGGCCTAAAACCCGATTGAAATGGGTCCAGAAAATCTGTTTCATCCAGCAGCGCCTGGAGTTGCCCAGCCACAACCCGCTCCAATACTTTGCCCAAATAAGGGAGGTTCGCTACTGGTCGGTAGTTAACCACCAGCCTTGGGTCCAGGTTAGGCTTTTTAAGGAGTGGCCGAATTACTGCCTCCTTCAAGGTGGCAGGGACCACTCCCTCTCTCAAAGAGCCATTCACGGCCTCCTGGACCCAGGTGCGAACCCCCCTGGCCGATATTCCAATTAGCCAGGATGAGCAAGGGTCGAGTGGAGTGGTGGTAGAATTGACAAATCCAAGCACCTTGTCCACGTCCTCGGGTCTCAACAATTGAAACTCATCCATTAATACTTGACCTAAGCACGGCACACTGGACACATCCTCTGATTCTGCAGTAACTGTGGAGTCCAACCCACTGCGAATCTGAGCATTTTAGCATTCCAGTCCCCTAGAATGAGAAGAATATCTTTCTTTGGTGTCAGTTCTAGAAGGTGTTGTAAATCTTCATAAAATTGTTCAATTTCAGTCTCCTCAGCAATGTTGGTTGGTGCATAAACTTGGATTATTGTGATGTTGAAAGGTTTGCCTTGGATTCGTATTGACATCAATCTATCATTTTTGAGATTGTATCCCATTACAGCTTTTCCCACTCTTTTGTTGACTATGAAGGCTACTCCATTCCTTCTACGGGATTCTTGCCTACAATAGTAGATATGATAATCATCAGAGCTGAATTCGCCCATTCTTGTCCATTTTAGTTCACTGATGCCCAGGATGTCGATGTTTATTCTTGCCATCTCCTGTTTGACCACCTCCAGCTTCCCAAGGTTCATAGATCTTACATTCCAGGTTCCTATGCAGTATTTTTCTTTGCAGCAATGGACTTTCCTTTCACTTCCAGGCACGTCCACAGCTGAGCGTCCTTTCGGCTTTGGCACAACCACTTCATTAGCTCTGGAGCTACTTGTACTTGACCTCCGCTCCTACTATCATAATAAACTTTCAAAAGTGTTATGGAAGCCTAATTCTTATTTAGGATGGTAAATGATTGGATGAACCACTCCAGATTATTCATAAGGAGTCACATGATGGAAATTATTTATATTAGTTCATTTAGACCTTTCTTACATTGTGGAACTTAAAAGCACAGGGATAGGCAATTCACAGAAACTTAATGTTGAGAAAAGTTCTCAGCCTTTCCCCTCCTGTATTCCATATGCAGAATACATTTCTTTTGCATAAAATATTAGATCATGTAAGTAATCACTTGTGTTCTGAGAATATGTGGCCCCATCACTTTTCAGTCTTAGCAACAATATCTTATGTAGACTATAGATGCAAAGGGAACAAATAATTATTTGTGCATTATGCTGTGATAGAATTCTTGACAAAGAACCTTCTCTGACTTTGGCCAACACCCTTAACATGACTGTTTGATTTGCAGGAGACATTGTGGACAGTTCAGCAGAGGCTCCTTGTTCCTTGAAATCACGTACACACTCGATGTCCACAGGTAGTAGTATTTGAGACTGGAGAGTTCAGTTCTTTGGTGCTTTTCACTTTCACCTTTGGGTAGAACCAGTCTCTCTTCAGTTATTCTCAGACTTGGTACAGCAACATGTCCACAAAACTTTGGGCCAAACTAGCTGTAGGCCAACAGAGGATTTTCCCCACAATACAAATATTGGCCTCAAAAAGCAACTGAAGTTCAGAGCATAGCAAGGCAAGGAAGGATTAAACCTGTCCCAACTCCACTTGCTGCATTTCCAAAATGGCCTGTGTTTAATGTCTAGCATAACTTTCAGTTTCACATGCCACAAGCCTGAGGTCACAGGACAATCTGCTTACTGGACAATCTGGGATGGGAACAATATAATACACTGGGATGGGGGCTGTATTTTTCCAATGTAGGTTGAGCAAAGGTCATGCTGCTTCATCTCATAATTTATCAAGGAAGCAGTTTCTGCGAATTATATACATGGAAGAGAGCACAGATGGGCTATATATAACTAAAAATGGTAACTGAAGTTATAAACTAAGTTTTCTTTCTGACTCCCGTTGTGTGATATGAATAAAAGGCACCTAGGATGTCCTTTGTGGGTTATGCCAGTGTAGTTAGTCCTGAAGTTGTTTGGCAGAGATCCAGCGTGGTGTAAGGGCTGAAGCATCAAATTGAAACCAGGAAGTAAGTTATGAGGCTCTGTGGATGGACATTAGGCCAGTTTCTATATCTCAGATTAGCCTACCACACAGGTTTGCTGTTAAAACTGTTCAGCAAGTGGAAATGACAGCAGAGAGATAGCAATAGGGATTCTTCCTGTCTGGGCAGTTGGCCTTTCAGTTGAGAGGAGGAGGAAATCCTTGCTGTTAATCTCTAACCACAGATAGAGGGAGGAATATGTGGTCCTTACTGGCATCCTCAAGGGTCAGAGTTTCCCATCTTCCCTATAGAATCTGCAGTTAAATTCTTCTTTGGAGATGTAATTATCTAGTGAGAGATGATAGAGCACTTGTTGTGGACGAAACCATAGCAAGAAGTAATAATAAATGGCACTCTTTCATAGATCCTTCTGTGCGAATCAATCCCACGGATATTGCTGGCAGAACAGATGCAGAACCAAGTGGAAGATCGAGTGAGGGGAGGCTTTCCTGGAAAGCTCTTGGGAGGCAACTGAATGTAGAGCTGAAGGGCAAGTGTTCAGAGCTCAGCTATTCTCCAAGAAGAGCTTTTGCTGCTCAGGAGACAGCCAGCCATACAGAGCAGAAAGAAAGAGAAAGCTGGAGCAGCAGTTTGCCCAGAACTGGGAGAAGCACACCACTTCTGAGGAGGACCAGCATTGCTGGAGAGGGACAGTCATGTGCTGGACAACAGAACTTGCATGGTGATGTAAACACAATTGCTGAAGGTATGTTACATAGATGCTGGTGCTAGGGCATGCACACTGAAACAGTAATCCTCACAATGGGGTTACATCAACCTTTTTAATATCTGTAGTTTTCTCTTATGTCCCAGTTTACTTAAGAAGCCTAGTTATTTTCTGACTGCCCCTAGAATTCCCTCTACATGCCAAGTAACTGCATCCATTTCTTTTTAGACAATCAACTCAAAGCCAAACCTCATCTGAAGCCTGTGGCAAACCGAAGGGCCATGTCTGTTCATGAAGAACAGCTCAGGGACCAGGCCTGTGTGGCAGAGCTGCAGCGTAAGTAAAGATGGAATAAATAATGGTCATATTATATTCTCAAATGGTCATATTAGTGGGGGCAAGAAACCATTAGCTTTCCAGATGTTGCTGAACTTCTGATATCCTTCACCATTGGCACAGCTCGGGGGACTTGATGGGAAATGGAAACCAGCAACATCTAGAGGGCAACACATTCCTGGTCTAAATGAATGCTTCTACGACAAATCTTGCATGTGGGGAAAACACTCCCTTCTTATTTCCAGGGAATTTGCTTCTCCAGTAATCATTTTAGATTTTGTTGAATTATCAGCTTGCCAGAATTTTAGATTAGTGCTTTTTTACCTTTCACTAAAGTACACATTCTCTATGAGATCAACCATCATATTGATCTGTTCAGTAATGAAAGTAGCTCCTAAGAGGTTTAAGAAAAAGTGTTTTGGAGCATGTTCTGAGAATGCTTTTAACTGATAAGTATCAAGTCCTCTGGTCTGCCTCTCTAAACTACTCTACTGAAATCTAAGAACATGAGACAGGGCTCCTGTTGCGGGAGGGGTATTCTGTAAATGCTCAGAGTTCTTTTATAGATCAGTATATTGTATGAAAATAAGACACGGACAAAGTTGGAAAACTAATGCTAATGGGGGGATTGGGAAAAACTGAAAGGCCAAGAATAAAAGTACTTATTTAAAAGAATTTTCCTACTTAAGACATTAGCTTGGCTCTGCTTACCATTCTTCCTGACGGCTATTATAATGACGCTCAGACTGGGCATGTTCAATATACATTTGAACCCAAAAGAAAGAAGTTGCCAAAGATTGCAGCTAACTCTGTGACTGCTCTGTCTCTTTATCTGCTCAGTTTGTATATACAGCATACAATATGGAAAGCTAATTCAGATTCAGTTGTGAGAGCGAAAATTGGAGGAAGAGATGTAGAAAACAGTAATGGTGTCATTTAAAAGGAAGTGCAAACAGAACTGCACCTAAATATTAAGACAACAAAATTAATGACTATGTAAGAATTACATAAATTTACTGCAGATGAAAAAGAAATTGAAATGGTTAAAGATTTTCTGTACCTTGGTTCAACCATTAACCAAAATGGAACTGCACTCAAAAATCAAAAGGAGATTGATTCTAGAAAGGACAGCCATGAAGGATTTTTTTTTAAAGGATCTTGAAGAGCAAGAATGTTTCCCTGGAGATAAAGGTCAAGATCATAGCATTCTCAAATAATATATATGGCACAAAGTTGGACAATGAACCTAACAGGAAAAAAAAATCAATTAATTTGAGATCTGGTGCTGGAGCAGAGCTTTACAGATACAATAGACCACCAGAAAGAGAAATAAGTAGGTTCTAGACCAAATCAAGCTTGAGCTCTCACTAGAAGCTCAAATGACTAAACTAAGTCAAATTTGGGGCATATTATGAAACAGTAAAATTAACTGGACATAGACAATAATGTAAGGAAAAGCTAATGCTCTTGAAAACTGGCGATGGACCCACTCAGTAAAGAAGTCAAGTCCCTTAATATGTTAATACAGGACATTTTGGAGTTCACTAGTTTATAGGGTCACTAGAAACCAGTGATCTCCATGACCGGATGACATGTAACAGAATACAGTATATTATTAGCATGACCATTAGCTTCACTTGCCATTTCTTCATAAGAAGTGTGTGGGAGGATACAAGGCACATTGAAGAATGTTAAAATAGGTAAAATAAAAAGAAAATATAAGATAACTCCACAGTTTAACCCAGTCATTTTTAACCCTTTTTAGATACAGCCCCCAGGAGCTCTTCTTAGGTTCCAAGGTACCCCTGTCAAACAAGAATACAACATTAACAGATAAACATAAAATTATTTATTATTGTACATCAAGAAAACAGACCTGAAAGAGGAATTTTCCACATTGATATGGGACCATTTTCAGACTGAAGAAGAATTATTGGATTGTGATCAAATCTATAGAATTAACTTCAAATTTGTAACAAGGAACAAAGTCCCAACATATGTTCTAGTCAAGTTTATACACAAGAAAACTAGAAACATACTGAGTAAATAAATAATTAACCCACTGGAAGTAAATGGGACGGAAGTACAGATTTTTCAATCTCTTCCATCAGATGTATTGAAGAAAAGAAAAGACTTTGACTTTTTCACTCAAGAACTTAGAAAACAAAAAATAAGGTACTGTTGGAAAATTCCCTTTGCATTCAAAGTGACACTACCAAAAAGGAAATGTATTATATTCAACCTAGAAAAAGTTAAACAATCATTTGAAGACATTCTAAAGAGAGACAACTCAGAGACATTGCAAGATTTAGTAGGATTAGATAATTCACCATCTAGAAAATCATTTAACAGAGACACTTCAAGTGAAATACAAAATTTTGATGCAGGGAAAAAATGTAAAAATAATAGCAAACTAAAATAAGTGGCAGTATTTTAACAAGATGGAGGTTCTAAGTACTGTATCAGCTAACATCAATGGTCAAATTCCATCACAAAATGTTCAAGAACTTTTAATCAACTAAGGAAATTAAAAGCAGATATAATATATGTCCAAGAAAAGTACATAAAGAAAGAACAGGAACATATTTTAAATTCAAAAAAATTCGGAAAAGCATACCTGACATCAGCTAGAAAGAAGAAAAAATGTCTTGTGATATACATTAAAGTATCAATATGATAGAAGAATACAAAGATCCAGAGGGAAGATTGATTATGCTAAAGATCAGATTCTCTGATGGGGAAAGCAACACAATAATATCGCTGTACGCCCCAAACAATGCTGAAGAAAAATTTTGCTTTTAGATTTTCAAGAAGGTGCGATTATGATATTTGGAGATATGAATGGAGTAATGGACCCCAAGAAAGAAAAATCTAAGAAAACAAAAGGAGGTAAACTCCCTCAGAATGTATTCAAATATATGGGACTACTGCAGTAGACAGATGGATGGATGGATGGATGGATGGATGGATGGATGGATGGATGGATGGATGGATGGATGGATGGATGGATGGATGGATGGATGGATGGATGGATGGATGGATGGATGGATGGATGGATGGATGGAGAAAGACTACACCTTATTTTCAGACAGACATCAAACATACTGTTGGACTGACATGTGTTGGTTATCGTGAACTAGTATTAAGAACTTAGAAAAAGCTGAAATATTACCAAAAATAATGGGAGACCATAAGCCCTTGAAGAAGACTTAGAATAAGGAAGGAATTGTGAGAAGATGGAGGCTAAATGATAACTTGTTGATACAAGAGGATTTTCTTTTAAAATGCAAAAAAAAAAAAAAATCTGAAAGAATTCTTTAAAATAAATTGGACAGAAGAACTCCCCATTGCAACTATATAGGAAACAAGTAAAGCATTTATTAGAGGAAATCTTATCTCAACTGCATCAAAAAGAAAAGAGAAAAAGGAAAACAAAGAAGGAAAGTAACAGATAAAATTCAATCCTTAAAAAAATGTGGTAACAAACAAACGAGAGAAATTAAGAAATTTAAAGCTCAACTAGACCTATTACACACTGAAGAGCTGCAGAAGAAATTTTACTTAAGAAGAAATATATCGAACATGCAAACAAACCAATCAGATTTTTGGCACACTGTTTAAGACAGGATGTGGAGGAAAAAAATGATAACAGGAGTGAAAACAGCAAATCTTTCTGTATACATGGAAAAAGAAATACAAGAACAATTTGTCTCTTATTTCACACAATTATATAAGAAGGAAAAGTCAGCAGAAGAAGGGATTGAAGAATATGTAAAGAATAGAAAGGTTACTTACCTGTAACCATGGTTCTTCGAGTGGACCTCTGTGAATTCACACATATGGGTTTAGTCTGCGCCTGCGCTGACATTCTCGGAGCATTCTAGAGCTAAAAGTAACAATTTTATGATGTGATCCCCCATGAGGCACAAGCTCCTCCCACCCAAGATTCCCCTCAGTTCCTGCAATTTGTCCGCCGGGCATGAGAGTTATACAACAATAAGATACCCGTGACGGACAGAGGGGAGGATGGGCGGGTAGTGTGAATTCACAGAGGTCCACTCGAAGAACCATGGTTACAGGTAAGTAACCTTTCTTTCTTCTTCGTGGCCTCTGTGAATACACACATATGGGTGACTGGCAAGCTTACTTATTGGCAGGTGGGACGTCACGGTAGGAAGGATGCCAACACATTTCTGCCAAATCCAGTGTTACTGCGTGTACCTACATGTAGCCAGTATTGCTTTGCAAAGGTAGATGCCATGGATCATATTGGTGCACGGTAGATGTACTCTGGATGCAGCCGAGGTAGACAGCACTCCGTGGAGCGAGGCTAAAGCTAATTAGACGGTGACTCGTCTGACCGCTGGCAAGCCATAGATACAGCCTGGACCATCGATCTAGAGATGGATAGGAAGAAACTGGACTTTTGAAATGAAAAGAATGAAAGCATCAAAAGAGCCTGTCATCTGTTTAGAAGCTCTGGTAGTGTCCAGAGAAAATGCTGGTGAGCATCTTACATAAATATTGTGGAGCATGTGCTCTAAAGGAGATGATGGTGATCTGAAGAATGATGGTAAGATGAAGCATAGATAAACATGAAAATTAGTCGAATATGTCAGGAATGAGACATTAAAGTAGGAAGTCACTTTATCAGGAAAATTGAATAACAGGTGGATCGAATCACAATCCAGCTATTTCGCGTGTTCCCTTGGCAGATATGACAGCCACTAGGAAGGCTGTTCAAAGTAAGTAATTTGGCATTTGAAGAGAAAATGGGCTCGAATGGCGGGCACATGAGTGAATTTAGAAATCTATAGACCATTGAGGAACAATGCGTTTACATGGAGGACGGGTGGTACTGAGTCCTGTGAAAAGATGTTTGACCCTAGAGTGAGACAAAAGTCCTACCTACCAGAATAATCTGGTTAATGGGCAACAATAGCAGATATATAACATTTTAAAGCATAAACAGAAAGCCAAGTAGGCAACAGTTTCTAAGAAAGTTGGTAAGGTAGCTCTTTGTTTCAATATATTTAATAAAGATTTATTTATTTACACATCGACATCGAGTTCATGGTTTTTGAGCTCAATCAAGCACTGATGCCAAAGTGGGAGTATTTCCCAGGTTGCCAAGCTCATGGAAGTTAGGAGGTGAGGAACCAGAGGGAACTGACATGTGTCTCTCTATATCGATCTGAGACAGGCGAACTAGAACCAAGTACCTCAAGGAGGTATTTGGATCGCATTTGATTAGGAATGATGGTGATGGAAGATTCTCCGTAGAATGAAATGTATCGGAGGGAAGAGTTATGGCAAATTCCCTGTCCACTGCCATATGAATATGTCCCCGACAGTGTTTCCGTCCGCACCTGCACAGGAGCAATAAAACCTGTAGTTGGCGTACGGACCCCAGTGAATACACTGAAGGTCGATACTTTCCAATGGTGATAGAACCAAACTTGCAGTTACTTGGATTAGGGATCCTCTAGTTGGTCAAAAAGAAAAGATACCACTATTGGAGTGGTTCGAGGCTGAGTCTGGATTGCTTTAGCACTGAAGCCGTGGAGGTCATGAATTTGGGGAGATGACTGCTAGTAATTTTTTTTTTTTTTTAAGAAAAACATACACTATAGTACCAGTACAGGTAGATGTCCATATCTCGCAGGGGAAGGTTATTATCAAACTGATGTCCTGTACCATCTGAAAGACCTTGCAAATGTTGAAAAACTGAATGGCATGAAACCTTAGGAATTACTGATTAGATAATAGTGTTGAGGCTGGAATCTGAAACTTACGGTAGAATACACATGAAAAGATTTCTGAGACCAAGGATGGGACGGATGCCTCCGTCCTTTCTATGTATATAATAGCACAGAAGTAGAAGCCATGCATAAGCCAGATGTAGGAACTTGGATTATGGCATGTTTGCCCAGGAGGCAGAGGTCTCTTCCTGGAGGATATAGACAAAAAGAGTGAGTCTAACGTTACTCAAAGGGGAACAAAGACAATTATATAACGTAACCTTGAGAGATGTGGTGACATTCTTGTATGAACCAAAATGTCTGGGAGGCTGAAACTCCAGATATGATTGAAAGGACTATGGGTAGAACTGAAAGAGGGATGAAAGGGCTGTCAGCCCATATATAATTTAGCTGTTTTCCTATTCTGTGTAAATAATAATAATATTTCTAGTGTCACCAGTCTAAGACTGAAGAGACTGGTACCATGTAATGGAAGACATTCAATTCTGTCCTATGTGTCCTTGATGAGCCAGTGGATCGTGACTAGGTGAGCCTTCTATAGATACTAAGGATGCGACAGTAGTTGAAGCCCTTTGCATATCAAGCAGCAATCCTGTGTTCCTTTGCTAGAGTCGTGGTCTCAGAGCAAGAATTTCTAAGCTCTGTCTTAATGGATTTTAAGAGAGGTAGAATTTGAGACCAAAATTGCTCCAGGTAGGCGCCTATTGTGATTGATAGTTGGCCACATGGAGCAGAAGTGAATGAAGGGAATAAGTCTCCCTGCCAAAGACATCAATGTTTCTGTATTCTTATTAGTAGGGTTCAGGGAAATCATTTCTCATTTTGGATAAATTTGTTCTACGATGATAGAAATGGAACTGGAGTCATCCCAAAATTTCTATGTCATTTCCTCGTACCTTGTACCTGTGATACATTCTTCCTAGATCTTTAATAGGAAGTGGCTTGGTGCAAGCATCCTTTATTAGCTTCAGCATAGTTAGTGTAAGTGCTCAGCTAAGTGATGGCTGGGTCTGGAAAAGGCGGTTCCTCCAATCCCAATAGACGGGATGCGGTGAACCGAGAAGTGAGCTGTGCAAATGAAAAGAAGCACACTGAAGGTGACAGAGAATGATAATGGATCGCATCATATTGGAGGGAGATTCGTTCAAGGAGTGAGATCCGAGCTTATGTCCAGAATTGGCAGATTCGAAGCCAGGACCAGTCGCGCTCGATCATAATGTGCCTTGACACGAGATGGATTGGAATTTGGAAAGCATCTTTTCCTGCCAAAGTGTTGTATGGTAGAGAAAAAGAACAAAGTTTTTTCCATGTTGAGGTTGATCCTAATGGATTCAACGTACATCAAAGATAGTGGCAAAGCTGGTAGCTACGATAGAAAGAAGTCAAACGGACTGACTGGTCAACAGCAGAGAAGTAAAGAGCCCGCTCAGTTTGCAGTCCTACCAGCAATTCTGCCAGTCAAGGTACTGCCTCCCCACATGTCTAGGGGTGGCGGCTGGTAACTTTGGGGTTGAGGCTTTTAACGTTCCTGGAATGCCATAGGCTGATGGGAACATCTTTAGGCACTTGCAGATGTTACAGCACAATGAATGTGTCACCTTCTAGAGCCTGAGCAGGTTATCAAAATAACAACCTTTTTCTGGCTAAAAAGCCATACACCAACAAATGGCAGGTCCTAACCTGTCAGTTGCTTAGACACTGGTTTTTAGGCGTATCGAGCAGCAGTGCGCTCGTGATGCACCTGCAACAGTGCCTCCCAGTGATGTGGAAGGCCTGAACTGTAAGCGTGCACATGAGCTACCTGCAGGGTGGGCAGAACCAAACTCCATAAGTGGTGATAAGCCCTCATGGCAGAGGAGTACGTGGCTACACGGCGACTAAAAACAAATAACAACGCCGACCAAAGAACTCATCTGTTGACAGTAAAGGAGTGTGACCATCTGCGACAACCGAGAGGGGTGTAGGAAGATTGGTTGGAAACTCTTCCACCCCCCAGTGACTCATGTGAGTCTCAAACCTGAATGGGTTAACAGCAGGTTTGATCAAGGCTCCAAACATTATGATGCCGGAGCCGAGTTCGAGGGAGCACTACATCTGTAAAGCGCATGTGGAGGCATAAAGTACTCCATAGCCCATGGCTCAGAACGATGCCAGGTAGAGCGGGATGGTGATGGTGGCCGAGAGCTCATAGCTCCTATCCCAAACAAAAGGGACTGGTCCTACGCAACCTTGTCAGTGTGACAGGACCTACCTGAGGAAAATTATCCAGACTTACCAGACAGCGGCAGGGTTCTCGGGTGGACCCTTGTGAGTCCTTTCCTTATGAGCCTATGCAGGCACTGGCACCTGAGACAGGGCTGCAGGCTACTTTGTGAGCGAGCCCATTGATAAAGAGGGCTGTTTTGTGCCAAATTAACAGCCACCTGCAGGTGCTACCCCAGGCAGGAATATCACCGACTAGCAGGGGTAGTGGTGGGAGTTGCTGCAGCCCCCCCTTTCAGAGGCAAACTAGGGCTGTCAAATGCTGCCAGAAAGCTTTCGCCTCGGCACTTGGTTTTGGAAATAGCAGCCACGTGAACAAGGCCTCTGATAAATCAGGCCCAACACACCAAACACCCAAGGGCGTTACCCCAGACAGGCGAAGCACTGACATGCAGGGCTAGCCGCAGGAGCTGAAGGGGCCCATTGCATCCCCAAAGGGAAAACCCAAGCCTTACCATATGTCGCAGGCACATCTACAGCCTCGGTGTGCAGCTCCCTCCAGAAGTCGCAGCTACCTGAGCAGGCGCACGAAGGAGGGTTGGTGTGCGGCACTCACACACAGAGGCGCTTCCCATGTCAGGAGGAATCACTGACAGTCAGGGAAGGAGACCGGGGCAACAGGAGGCCCTTCTTCTCCTAGGGACAGGGCAACAGAGCCCTAACTCCTGCAGGGTCCCTTGAACAAGCCCCTTGAAACAATCATCCATCGATGATTCACCAGTCTCTCTCATGGTTGCTCAGAGAGAGGGTGTGGTGAGACATGCCTCCTTTTCACTCTCTTCTCCTCATGAGATAGAGAGACTTAAGCTCCAACTCTGGAACATCAAATGCCCGCCCTCACGTAGGGCTAAAAAGGGCCACGGCCGGACTGGACGGTAGCGCAGTCACTAAATGGCCAGTTGGAGCAGAGGCTATCAGGCGATCCGAAGTCTGTGCAGGTAGAGCTGGCACGTCGTCTCCTCAGAGGCAAATTCGCTGGCCTCCGGCAAGGATTCCTCTGTTGATGTAGACTTAGATTTTAAGGACTCCTTGGCATTGTCGGGTCCCCTACTGCGGCCTGCACCTATCTGGGTAAGATGTAGCTTACTCAGGCAGAAAATCATTAATGTGCCTGAGAGTCAAAATGAGTAGGCCGAAAAAGGCGGGAAAGGAGAAAGAAGCAAACAGTTGAACTGTGTGTGTGTGCGGGGGGGGGGGTAAGCCAAATAGCTGGCAAGCAAAAAAGAAAACAACTCACGGGGGATCATAGATTAGATAATTGAGAAGGGAAAGAATCCAATTTAGAGGGAATTGATCAATAAGCTAAGGGAAAAAACCCTGTGGAAATAGCTCTATGCTCTGTAGAACTTTACAGCACGGCGGAAAAAAGGAACTGAGGGGAATCTTGGGTGGGAGGAGCTTGTGCCTCATGGGGGATCACATCATAAAATTGTTACTTTTAGCTCTAGAATGCTCCGAGAATGTCAGCGCAGGCGCAGACTAAACCCATATGTGTGTATTCACAGAGGCCACGAAGAAGAAACAAATATTGCATTTTTTTCACCCGAGAACAAACCTTAAATCATAAGGTAACAGTCCAAGAAATATCCCAAGCAATAAGAAATCTGAAAATAGATAAAGCAACAGGATGCCTAGAGGATGAACTTATTACACCACTGCAGAATGAATGAATGAAATAAATGAAACAAAAGAACTTCCACCTTCAGGGCAAGAAGCATGACATGACATTAATCTTCAAATAAAGTAATGATGCACTAGAACCACAGACATACAAATCAATCTCCCTACTAAATGTGTGTTATAAAATGTTTGCCTTGATAATAGTAAACAGACTTAAGAAGTGTATTACAGAAACAATACACCCTGATCTGACTGGATGTGTCCCTAAAACATTTATGTGACACAATGTAAGATTTGTAATAGATCCAATGGCATGTGTAGAAAAACAACAACATAAAACAGAATTTATGTTTTTAGATGTAGAAAAGGCATTTGATAATATTTCATGGAGTTTTGCAGCATTTGAATTGTGGTACAGTTAGAAAACTGAAGTCAAGGAATTTATAAGAAACAAAATGTAAATATATTAATAAATTGGATTTTAACTGATGGTTTTATTATTGAGAAGGGAACCAGACAATCCAGTCCACTGTCACCACTATTGTTTATTTTAGCCATGGAAGTCTTTGCAACCAAGATTAGACAAGACAGCCAAATTAAAGGATTAAATACAGACAGAGAGGAGTTTAAGCTAAGAAATTATGCAGATTATGTTGTTTTAACTATCTCCAATTCATTATATTCAATAGAACGGGTAATGGGACAAATAGCAAAGTTTTGACTCCACTCAGGCTTTAACATTAATAGGAAAATAAACCAAAAATTTCTAACAAAATGAGATAATATTACAAAAATTTTGGGATGTAAAGTCATGGATAAACCAACAAAGTATCTAGGTATTTATTTAACAGGAAACAATAAAGCACAGTATAAGGATTTACATACATACATACATACATACATACATACATACATACATACATACATACATACATACATACATACATACATAGACACACACATATACATACACACACACACACACAGTGGTGCCTCGCATTACGACGTTAATTCGTTCCAGTGAAATCGCTGTAGAACGAAAACATCGTAATGCGAAAATAAAAAGCCCATTGAAATGCATTGAAACCTCTTCAATGCGTTCCAATGGGCTGGAAACTCACCGTCCAGCAAAGATCCTCCATAGGGCGGCCATTTTCGGTGCCTGTGCAGCGAGGAATCCGTCCCAGAAAACAGCGGGGAGCCATTTTATTTACCCGGCGACCATTTTGAAACCGCCAATCAGCTGTAGGAAAATCGTCGTTTTGCAAAGCGAAAAACCCAGATCATCGTTTTGCAATCTCAAAAACATCATAATGCGGTTTCGTCGTAATGCGGAGCATGGCTGTGTGCGTGTGCGCGCACGTGTGTGTATTTATTTGTTTTTTCCAGTCTTTTAAAAATTTCTCCTGAATTGCGCATATCTATCTATCTATCTATCTATCTATCTATCTATCTATCTATCTATCTATCTATCTATCTATCTATCTATCTATCTATCTATCTATCTATCTATCTATCTAAGGAGGACTGGCAGTGCTATTAAGCCACGCAGTCAACAAGTCTAAACTTGCTGCTATAATATCAAGCAGCAAGTTTAGAGTGGATTGTTGACTGGATGAAAACCTCAAATGACAAGTTAATGAAGTTGGAATCAACAGATCAATGTGAAAGTCTACACCTTCACATTTTGTTATAGATAAAAAAAAATAAGTGAATCCTGTTATAGATAAAAAAAAATAAGTGAATCCTGCTATAAAAGCTACTTAATCAGGGACAGCCTGTTAAAAAAGGGGATTCCTTAAAATCATCAAGTGATCATCAAATATCACCGAGAATGGCTCAAGCAGATGCATATTTCAATAAGCAAGAGATCTTATCATGAGAGACCTTACATGACCTTGTATCAAGAGACCTTACATGACATTTTAACCTCTCAGGACATGAGAGATTAACTGAGAGGAATCAAATCTTGGCAAGCAAGAGAAGAGGGAAAAAATTAACTTGGCTATCTTATCCTCAATTAATTTCAAGATATAAAGGGGCTACACAAGATAACAGAGGAAGATTAAGAAAATTAACAGGGTTTGAGAGAATAATTATGTAAAAAGCCAAGGTACTATTAGGGCAAATATACAAACCATTACTTTAATTTGAAACAGAAATGGAGCCAGTTAAAGTACAGTGGTGCCTCGCATAGCGAGGTTAATCCATTCCGGATTAACCTTCGCTATAGCGAAACATCGCTAAACGGAAATAAAAAAGTCAATGCGTTCCTATGGCTTTAAAACTCACCGTTAAACGATCTTCCTCCATAGCACCGCCATTTTCGCGGCCTCGGTAAGCGAGGGCAGGGCGCGAAAATGCAGCGCGGACCTTCCAGCGGCCATTTTGGAACCGCCGATCAGCTGTTCTCCCCCACTTCGTTATGCGATATTCGCTAAGCGAATCGCTTAGCGAATATCGCAAAGCGAAAAAACACCCTAGGGGCCATCGCTGAGCGAATGCTCCAGCGATGGCCCAGAGCCCCTCCTTAAGCGATTTAATCGCTCAACGGGGCGCTCGTTAAGCGAGGCACCACTTTATGTTAAAGTGGATATAGAGTCTAGGGAAAGTGATAACCTTCCAACAACGGGAAGGACTATGGACAAAAAATATAAAATTCATTGCAAGTCAAACTTTAAGAGAAAATGGGTATAAAATGTATTATTGATGGTATATAACCCCAACTGACATTAAAAATGCAGACAAAAGTGTCTCTGTTGGAAGTGCCAAAAAGCTAAAGGGTCATATTGCCACATGTGGTGGACTTGCAAAGTGACAATGAAATTCTGAAAGGAAATTCATTCTGAAATACAAAAGATTCTGAAGTCTGAATTTGAAATAAAACCAGAGACCATGCTCTTGGCAAGAACTTTTAAATTACATGTTGACAGCAGCTAGGGTAGTAATGGCAACAAATTGGAAAATGGAGACATGGTCAACAAAAGAAGATTTGAGAGTTAAAATGTTTGAAATGCCACAATGGTAAAACTCACAAATTCTGTAAACAGAAGGTCAGTTAGAGAATTTGAAAAAGAGTGGGAAAACTATTTTGACTGTTATAAATAATTAGAAGGGGTACAGAACCAAAACTGCAAAAAGTACTATGTAAAATGAGTTCACATGCTAAAATGTTAACAAAAACTAAATTATGGCACTGTAATACTATATGTATAGTATAGATGTCAAAACAAGAAGGCTATATAAACTATATAAATGGACTGTCAGTTGTTCTTTGTATATGTAAAATGTATGAACATTTTTGCTTTATCTGTATTTTTCCTTTCGTACTTCTACATATTTCAATTTTTTTTAAAAAGAAAACATGAACATTCCAACATATTTGACAAAACCTTAAAAAGACTATAAAATTAAACATCTGTTAGGCCTACTGCGATTCTGGAGCTTGGCACTTTTCTGCGATGACAGCTGAAGGTCACCTCTTTTTTGCAAATAAATTCTGTTCCTTGATTTTGTCAAGGAAACTACCTTGCTGAATCCATACTCAACCAAATAAGTGGAGGGAAAGATAATAAAACATTTTTGGGGTTTCTCCCACAGTGTTGGAAATTTGACAGATCACTCTTGATCCAAAAATCTTTTTGAAACTGACTGAATTTACATTATGCACTTAAATCACTCAGATCAATCAAACTGTCTTGAATTTCTGCCTCAACTTGAGTGGGTTGTACTTCAAATGGATTCAAAATCCAATCCACGATACTCAGGTTTAACAGGTCAATAAATCTTTCTTGCACATCCTTGCATATCTGCTTGAGATGCTTCACATAAATGGTAAGGTCCTCATCCTTCAGTGCATCTGCAATTGTCTTCAGGTTTTGAAATTTAAAAAATTCCCAACATCCCATATTGTGCCAACAGACTTCTTAAGGAAAGAAACAATGGCTTCCTTACTATCTACAAGGCTTTTGCCCTATAAGGTCTTTTTTAACAAATTAATTTTCTGAAAAATATCTGCCACATAAAATATGTCTGCCTTAGCATCAACAAGTTATTCTCCATGCTCTTTATCAAGGAATCTATGGTGTCCCAGAATATAACAAAACACTGAAGGCAGTTTCCCTTGTAAAGTCACCTAGCCTTGGTGTGCAGTACCAGTGTCTGGAAGTCTTCATTATTTTCTTCACATAGCTCCTGGAAAAGACAATCCTGAAGTGCATGGGATTTGATGAAATTCACAGCCTTAGGACAACTGAAAGTGAAATATTGAGGCATCCTCCCCAGTTCTTAGATTCTAGGTGTTCCCTGTGAATAATGCAACTAATACTAAAGACAGAAGGTATAACTTTCTAGATGGGTGATGAATCCTCTGTATCAACCAATTAGAGGGCACTCTAGTTTTTAGCCCCACTGGCCGTTGCTCCGTCTCTCACACACACAACGTCACCACCCCCCATGTGTGGGGTTCCATTGTGACCAGAACCAAAGGGGCTGAAAACGATCGTTGCGTGGAGGAGGAAAACTGTGCAAAGGGAGGTGGAGTTGCACACAGGCATGCAGCTTAGAGGGAATCTTGGTATCAACCAACCACAGAAGCAGCACCATCAGTTGCACAAGTAATTATATTCTAAATTGGAATATTGTTCTCAGTTCAGAAATTTTAGACAATCTATTAGTATCCATTTTAATCCTCCTGGCAAACAGCATCTCTTCCATCAGTTTGCTACTATTCCAGAATCTTACATAAGCCATGAGGAGAGCGTCATTATCTTGTAAAGTAGTTTCATTTAATTGTAAAGAGAATTTCTTGGATTAGACTGAACTGACCAACCCCTCTTCAATGTTAAGTGCCATCACATCGATTCTTCTGGCAACAGTGGAGTTAATCAAAGGAGTTGCCTGATTTGTTTCTTTGGCACTCAAATTCATACCAGATATTATTATGGACCCTGAAGCAACTCACCAAATGTAAGCAAATGTAAGCATTTTCAGTTTTAGCAATCAGTTTATTAATTTTGTGTAATGCAACAACAACCTTGTCTAATTTCTGTGATGTTTAAGAATTTGTGTCAGTGTTCGCCTTCTCTTGGAATTCTCTCAAAGGTTTTTGGAGGCTTATCTTTCTTCTCTGGATGCAAGGTATCCAAATATTTTTTTTCAGTTTGCTTGGTTTCATGCTTTCATTTGAAAATGCAGTCATGCAATTCAAACACATAGGCAAGGATGGGTTTTCCGTAGATACAATGAAACTATATGGTAAGTATTCCAAATAATACCGCTGCTATTTTTTTCACCAAGGAACTCATGGGTAGAATTATTTCTGAAATTAATTAAAATTTTAAAATAGGAAAATAATAGTAGCAAAAAGAAAATAATGAACAAGTACTGTATACTTGTGTATAAGTCACAAAATTTAGGTCTTAAAATTGATCCTAAAAACCTGTGTTGACTTATACAGAAGTCTATATGGCATTTTGTGAGCTGCACAGGCCATTTTTGCAGCAACACTGGCCTGTGTATGTTGAAAAGAAGGAACATTCCATCCTATTGCAGCACATTCAAGTGTGTTTGTAGCAACACCGACCTGAGCAACACCGACCTGGCAGGGATGTGGAGGCAGGGGACACACAGCCTCACTAGATCCAACAAGTTGAAAAAACAAAGCACAAAGACACAAGTAAAAAAAAACAACCTTGCTTTTCTGCACTGTTTTTTCTTCTCCAGAACAATCAATTACTTAAGCTGCGCGCACACATACACACATTACAATATAGAGAGAAGCAGTTGGCAGCTGCTTCCAATAAAAACAGGCACGGTGTCTGCATCACCAATTGCTGAGGAGGCAGCTGACAGAACTACCTTAGCAGGTTAGGTTACAATCATGGCTGGCTTCCAATGAAAAACAAGCAGAGTGCGTATTGTCAGCAATTGCTGGGGAGGCAGCAGACAGAGTGGCCTCTGTTCTATTCTAAAAATCCATGAAAAAAGCAGGGAACCTGTGCAAAGGTCCAGGACCATGCTGCTTGGGTATTTCATTGATTCAATTATCAGGCCCCCTCCAAACCCCTGGGGCTCCCGTTCTCAGAGATTTCAGGCTGTGGCCCCTTTCAAATGCGCCAGTGTCCCCACTGAGAACAGCTGATATAACCCACATGAGAACAGCTGATATAACCCACAGGCTCCCAGCTTGGCGGTTGGGGTTGCAAGGAGGGTCACAAGGTGTATTCTGGGGGACACCACATGGTGCATTGGTTAAACGGCTGCACTGTAGCCAAAACTGTGCTCAGGACACAGGGTTTAAATCCAAGATCAAGGTTCATTCAGCTTTCCATTCTTCTGATGTCAGTAAAATGCTGGGGGGGGGGCAATGTGTACCCTGTATAATTAAATTGTAAACCACCCAGAGTTCTTTAAGCACCATGGGGCCGTATATAAGCAGCACACTTTTTAAATTTTTAGATGCAATTATATTTATATTAAGTATTTATATTAAGCCGCCTAGAGTGGTCGAAATGACTAGATAGGCGGGGTATAAATACAATAAATAAAATAAATAAGTAAGTAAGTAAGTAAGTAAGTAAGTAAGTAAGTAAGTAAGTAAGTAAGTAAGTAAGTATGATATATACATTGCTATTTTATTTCAATCCTCTTGGACCAAAGATAGACAATTTTAATCTGAACTTAAATTGCAGGCAATCTAGAGTTCTTAAATATTTCTATATTTTGCTTTTATGCATGCACATCCCTCCCAACCCTTCTATAAGAGCTACTCTTGTTTTTCTCTGCTCCTCCACATCCACCTTTGGAGGACTGATGTTAGCCCGACTCAAAGAGGCCTGAAATAAGGCAAGCACATGGTGCACACAAGGAAAGCTAACACCTAAGATAGCAGAAGGACTGAAAAGTTATTGTCACAATGGCAGTGGCATCTCTCTCCCTGAGTCTCCTACTCTTCTGGGTGTAGTGATGGCAGCACAGTGAAGGGAGAAGGAACCTGGGCAGGGAGATGCCTCTGTGTCTCACCTAAGTCATGGAGGAGGAAGGCATGAGTAATAAAAAGGTGAGGGAGGAGAAATGGTGTGGGGTGGGAGGCCATGCGGGAGGTGAGCCCATGTGGAAGGTGTTCATTTGCGATTGCAGGATGGGCTTGAGGGGGCTTTGGGGGGAGAGACAGGAAGGGGGGGTCATTTCCATACCTCAGAAGGTAAATTAAACTCAAAGTGTATTGACATTTTCCCTTCTAAAATTTAATCTGGTAGATGCAGATTTACAGCCCCTCCCAATAATTATGCATTAATATTACTATATTAGGGTAGAATTATACTCTGAAAAATCAATTTTCATGTGTTTTCTTTATCCCATTAAATACCCTTTTATGCAAATGTGGGGCTGCGGGTTTGTTGTTGTTGGGCTGCAGGTTTGTTGTTGTTAAGTCTGACTCTCCGTGACCCCATGGACCAGAGCCAGGCCCTCCTGTCTTCCACTGCCTCCCAGAGTTGGGTCAAATTCATGTTGGTCGCTTCGATGACACTGTCCAACCATCTTGTCCTCTGTTGTCCCCTTCTCTTCTTGCCTTCACACTTTCCCAACATCAGGGTCTTTTCCAGGGAGTCTTCTCTTCTCATGAGATGGCCAAAGTATTGGAGCCTCAGCTTCAGGATCTGTCCTTCCAGTGAGCACTCAGGGTTGATTTTCTTCAAAATGGATAGGTTTGTTCTCTTTGCAGTCCAGGGGACTCTCAAGAGTCCCCTCCAGCACCACAATTCAAAAGCATCAATTCTTTGGCGGTCAGCCTTCTTTATGGTCCAGCTCTCATTTCCATACATCACTACTGGAAAAACCATAGCTTTGACTATGCGGACCTTTGTGGACTGCAGGCTATTTTAAAAGGGGGTTGTGACTTTAAAAAAAGGTTGGAAAACATTGGTATAACCCAAGAGGAAGACAGATTAAAATTGTGTTGATAAGATTCCTTTCTGATATAGGGTGAACAGAAATACAGGTAAGGTGTTCTATTTTGTAAAAGATCATTCTACTCAGAATATTCATGCAAAGAAACTATCACATTCATGTTTAAGTCTGGAATAAAATCACGTTAATAAGATATTATTGGGCAAGTTGCATCTTGTATCCTCATACTGGTCTGACAAAGACTCTTTGGATTTTCCTAAACAAAGACATAGACAGATAACACTACCCAGAAAACCTGAAAATATGGTAAGAATGATTCAGATCTTTAGTAATCTTCTAACACAGAACTGCTTGTTTTGCCATACAGTTACATTTACAGCCAAATTATAAAATGGCATTTCTGATCCCTATGTCTCTGAAATGCAGTTCCTAGAACAGAAATGACATTGCTCAAGTGTTAAGAAGTCTTTAGCTAGAATTTGAAGTGGGCATCTATAAAATATATACAATTAAATGATTATTTTCATGCTGAAGGACTGTACAGTGGTGCCTCGTATAACGAGTGCACCGTTGAACGATGAATCCGCATTGCAATGCGGATTTCCCCATCGCTAATGCGAGGGCACGCTCGCATTACGATGGGGGAACAGCTGTTCTGCGGCTCCAAAATGGCCGCCGGAACACAAAAAATGGGTGCCGGTACACACAAGATGGCCGCCGGAACAAAAAAAAAGGCCGCTGGCACACCCAAGATGGCCGCCGGAACAAAAAAATGGCCACTGGAACACCCAAGATGGCGGTCGGGAAAAAAAAGGCCACTGGTACACCCAAGATGGCTGCCAGAACACAAAAATGGGCACCGGTACACCCAAGATGGCCGCCGGTACACTCAAAATGGCCACCGGTACACCCAAGATGGCCACCAGAACAAGGGAAAACATCGGAGAATGGTGAGTTTTGGGCCCATTTGGAACGCAATTGGGGGTTTTGATCCGTTTTACGATGTTTTCCCATAGCGAAGGTTAATCCGGAACGGATTAACCTCGCTATGCAGGGCACCACTGTAATGGTATTTTCAAGGCCTGTGTCAGGATAGCTATGTTTAGCCTGTAAGTGCTGTTATGCACCCCAATGGCCTTAGAGCTACTTTCCTAATGGACTATCAAGAGCACAACATCTCCTGAAGTTCTTTATCCTGTGGTTCTTGATGATTACACACAGTGTAACTACAGTGTAACTAAATGCTAAACTCATTTTCTATCTCAGCTGCGACAGGCCTCATTCCAGTTTTCATTCACCTATCTTTATTCTTCACAGATGCAAAGATCCCTCATTGTCTGCAGCCATCTCCTATCCTGAAATGGAAGAGTAAGCCCAAGTTCCCACTGGAGCCTGAAGCATCTGCATCATCTGACAGATTAGGTGAATGTGTCAAAAATGAAATGATGCAATTGGCCTCTCTGTACATAAGGTTTAATTACTGTTCTGTAATAACTTACTAGGTTTGTTCCCAAATTAATACTTTTCTTACTGTTGCTAACTGAGATACAAGTTGGTACAACTGTGTCACAATTAACAGGTATATTTGGGAGAAATTGATAGCCTGGATTTATTTATTTATTCTATTTGTACCCCGCCTACGGCTTAGGATCCATTTCTATCAGGGTTTATGTCACAGCATGGTACTGAAACAACATTAATCACCCTGCAAGATTATCTCCTACAGGAGGCAGATGGGGTGTGTAACCCTGTTGGTCTTTCTAGATCTTTCTGTGGCCTTTGATATCAATGACTATGCTCTCCACTAATTCCTTGATGGCTGATCCTATTAAGGGTTTGCTCATCTCCCCAATTCTGTAACATCTACATGAAGCCACTGAGAATTTTGGATGATTAACACACACAGCTCTATCTCTCTTTTTTGGTTCATCTGGTGGGAATCCTGTACATTTCCTTAAGCGCTGCCAAGCATCAATATTGGACTGGATCAATCGCTTCTCCACCTTTTGGCTAAGATCAAGTGTAGTGACTGGATGAGGGACAATAAACTGAAACTAAATCCAGATAAGATGGAGATCCTACCATGAAGATTGTCAAAGCACTTAAAGGAGAATTTACCTGGTTAATGGGGCTACACTCCATTAACTTGAAAGATCAGGTCTGCAGCTTGGGGATACTCCTGGACTCAGTACTCTCTACAGAGGGCTCAAATATCGGCCATGGCCATTAGTGCCTTTTGTCAACTCCGGCTGATTGCCTAGTTGTGCCCCTACCCATCTACTGCTTATGGCTGAGTCAGTGGTCTATTTCCTCATCAGTTTAAACCCCCTTTATGCAATATTGGTGCTATGTTAAGTACTTTACAAAGTTCCCAAAGTTAAATCATTACTATATTGTATTAGACTGGTCAGACAAGCCACTAGTGTTACCTTGTTTTCCCCAAAATAAGACAGGGTCATATATTAATTTTTGCTCAAAAAATGCATTAGGGCTTATTTTCAGGGGATGTTTTATTTTTATTCATGTACCACACTCTACATTTATTCAAATACAGTCATGTCATCTTCTGGTTGCAGCACAATGGTAGAGGGCAGGGTTTCACTTAACTGGGGCTTAGTTTGGGGTAGGGCTTATATAATGAACATCCTGAAAAATCATACTAAGGTTAATTTTCAGGGAAATCGTATTCTGACATGATGTTTGTGTCTTCTCTCTCAGGCACTCCATCCCAAGGGAGGAACATGGAAGTTCCCGAGTCAAAGCTAAGACCAGAAATGGGAGAAAAATCATAACATACTTTGGAACAAACTCTAGAGAAAACACAACATACAGCTCTAGACCAAAGAACTGCTGTGTTGCTCTCCAAGTTATCACCAAGACACAACCACTGAATCAGTAGTTGGTGCTTCGGCATGATGGCAGCTCAAACAAGGTGTAGAATGAAAGCTTCTTATTTAAAACAGCAAGGCCTAGCTGTCAAGTAAAACAAAATTCAGCAGATGGCCAAACACACGCCAGGCCCCCAGCATAGCTCCTTGTTTGGTGAAAATGGTATGTCCTGTACAGAATGGTAACATTTAAAGTCCTGAACATATTCTGGGTTGTCCCCCTTTCACTCTTGTAGACTCATATGTGAGAGTCCAGTGTACTAATAGTTCAGGTGAGAAAAGCTAGATGCTGGCTATACAAGGAAACCAACCACTGCTAGCTATAGTTGTGCAGTGGGGAGTTGAGGCGGATATGAAAATATTAATGCCAGAAACTGAAATATGCCAGCATAAGGTGGGGCATTTTACATACAATAAACTTGCTGGCCTTGCTTTGTACTTTTGAGGAATGCAGGGCTGTGAATCACAAGACCTTTTGGAAGTCACAGATTCATAGGATTGCAGTAAGTGTTGAAAAAAGCAAAACACAATAATGCAGCTAAGAAACAAAGTCAAGGTCTGTCTCACATTGACAATCTTACTCCTGTAGGAAAGGAGTATGTGTTGGCAGCTTTTAGCAAGCTAAAACAAATATTGAAGATTCAGCCCCTCCATTCCACAATTAAATGAGAATAATTTAAATTAGTAGAACTCTTCCTGTCTCATTTATTGTGGTATTAGGACTGTTCTCTTTCCTTCCTTATTATCTATAACATCCAGCAGTGCCTTGCTGTTAACAAGGTGAATGGGAGAAAACAAAACAATACTAATGTAATTTGGAAAGGTGTAAAGTGTAGGCGTCATGCTAAGCTTGGGAATTTTCAATGCCACTTTGAAGGAACAGTTTACCCTAATCTACGGTATTTGTTTCAAGGAGGCAGTAAGTGATCAATCAATTTCGCAATACAGGTCACTTAAAATATTAAAATTTTCTACATGCAAAGCACTTGTGTGTACAAATGTGAACCCACATTTCAAAGGCAGAAAATCTGCAACTGACAAATGCCACTAAATGTAGTTTTGCTGTGTGTGCCCACTACAAATATGCAGTCATCATACAAGATGACTGCTTCCTACACCCAAGTGCTTTGGACGTAACGAATAATAAAAGTGGTCTCAATAAGCTGGAGTTACTTCAGGGAACCAGGAGCATTGCAGAATGCTGTGGTGTTCATGGCCACTCCCCCCCCCCCCCCCGGTGATAGGAAATGCAGCTGCAGCCTGAATGGTAGGTACAGGGTTATCTCACCACAACCTTGTGTACTACCAATAAGGTAAACTCCACATAATCTGTTTCTACACAAACTGGCGTAAGAACACAACTGCCAAATTCAAAATATTGTAGACATTCAGAACCGGAGGGAATCTAGATCCATGTATTGTTCTTGGGTATCTGCCATCCATTACCAAGTAATTAATGCATGTATATTTATGGAATATTCTAGCATCAACTAGATGCTCTTTACAATAATATTATTTTCTAAAACAAAGAGTCACAGAATTTTTTCTTCTTTCATCTTTTGAACCACGTTTCAGTTACTGTGTTCAACTATGGGAAAAGGGGCACAAAGATTTTCTATGTAGTTGTTTTCTAATTTGTTTTAAGTATCCAAAACATTTAATCAAGCATGTAAGCTATACAGAATATTTTGTAATTAAATGCAAAAGGGATATGAGCAAAAGAATTAAAGCTATCCAACTGATGGCATGAGATTGTATTATTGAGTTCCCTAGTATTGTGACACGTTTATGCCCTCTAAGGCATCAAAATGATTGTTTTCTGCCATTAAAAAGGTAAAAAATGGTTGTTGTGGGTTTTTTGGGCTCTTTGGCCGTGTTCTGAAGGTTTTTCTTCCTGACGTTTCGCCAATCTCTGTGGCCGGCATCTTCAGAGGACTGTAGTAGGAACTCTGTTGCTGTTTGTTGGATATTTGAGCATTTATAGCTGTGGGAACAGCTTTTGTCCTGTTCAGGAAATAGGGTGATGATGGTGATCGGCAAGCTTTTGTTGTGGATGTATTGTTGTGATAAGAGGGAGATTGCACAAAATCTCTGGATTTTGTGCAATCCCTGGATCATTGCACAAAAAAGACCAGCTAAAGACACCCATCAATCATAGTGACAGATAATCTCTCCCTCTTATCACAACAATACATCCACAACAAAAACACGCCAATCACCATCATCACCCTATCTCCTGAACAAGACAAAAGCTGTTCCCACAGCTATAAATACTCAACTATCCAACAAACAGCAACAGAGCATGGACAGAGTTCCTACTCCAGTCCTCTGAAGATGCCGGCCACAGAGCCTGGCAAAACGTCAGGAAGAACAACCTTCAGAACATGGCCAAGGAGCCTGAAAAACCCACAACAACCATCAGATCCCCGCCATGAAAGCCTGCAGTTTTCCATGTTTAAAGTTTGCATAAGTGTTTTTCCAATGGCACTCCTTCTGGTGACTGAGCCCGGTTCCTCACAGTGCCCTCTGGGACTGTGCAGCTTGCTGAAGACAGATCCAGAATACTCAGACAGACCGATAACAGGACACTTAACCCCACTGGCAACACATGCTTCAGAAAATCTTGGTTGGCCACTGACCTGAGAGACATGGAGTGAATTCGAACTCCTAAACTTCGGCTCTGTACCCAAGCGTTCCTACCTATTGAACTATGGCAGCTTATACACTTAATCTGTGATTTTGCACATCACTGCTGAGTTTGTGTAAGACAAATGGCTCCACACATCAGAATTCCAGCACTACTACTTATTCTGTTTGAAAACTGCAGCTAAATGAATAGAAAATATTATACAGGTGTTTCTGCCTGCTTTAAAAAACTGGTTTTTATGACACAGAATTAAGTACAGGTGTGCAAATCTATGTTGTTGGATTTTACTTCCCGAATTTCACAGGCCGGATGGCTAGAATCCACAGATCTCTACACCTCTAGATTTAAGTACATGGACAGTTTACTTTTTGCTATTGGTTGAGAAACTGCTTGTGCTAGAGGGCTATGTACCATGTTTGCCATCTCCTTAAAAAGCAGCTGCCACATGCCTTTGTGCTCAAACACAGCAACCTCTGGGTCAGACACCCAGCTCTTTAATAAGATTTAAGATTTAAAAGAAAAACAAACTTGTGTGCCATTAAACAAGCAGTTTTTTGTAGTCAAAGGTTCATTTTAATGGATAATGAAGATAACATTGACACATAATAAACCTAAATCACACCTGAGATCATGAAGGCACTTCAGTAAAGATGCTTAGTCCTGCATATTGTTGAGAACCCAGCAAGCCCATTCCAGTAATGCTCTTGATATCCTACAAATCAAACACAGGATATCATATAAAATGGGAACAAGGAGTTGGGGATAAACATTTCATTTCTGTCCACTATGTCTCATATGCAGAAAAATAGGCCTTCAGACCTCTCTGCAGTTCCTACCCATACCAACTTACTACTCACCAGTCCAGAAGCAGTTTGCCACAGTTTGGTTGGATTTTAGACAAAATGGCCTTTTTGGACATTGTTAGTTTGTATATACCTTCCCTGCATCAAGTGATCACAGTTTAGATTGGCTCCAAGACATGGCACTAACCTTGTAGAACATATTTGGGCACAGAGTTCAGGTGTTGATGACTTGTATGTGTGATTAAAACACACTCCTCTCACACACTCCTAGAAGAAAGAGAGATACACTATCATTTTGTCAGAATTGCCAGCTTGTAAGGCTTTACAGCATGGGTAGGGAATATGGTCCTTTACTTCTTGTTACTAGACATGGGCGATTCGTATCTCTGGGGATATGGATATGAATATGAACAGCGGCACCACAGGTCACTCTGAGGAAGGTAATTGGCCTCCATGGCATTTCTGGTGCCAATATTTGTATTCGTATTTCCAGGGATATGAATATGAATAGCCCATGTCTACTGGTTACACTATAACTACTATAACCAGTAGTGAAGAATGACAGGATTTGTTGTCCAAAACATGGAGGTAAGATACGGAGAATGCAATCTAATGGATCAACTCTCTTTTAATGGAATTGCTTGTTGAAGCAAAAAATCAAATACAGTGGTGCCTCACTAGACGACGATAATCCATTCCATTCAAATTGCTGTTAAGCGAAATCGTTGTCAAGCGAATTTTAAAAACCCATTGAAATGCACTGAAAACCCTTAAATGCGTTCCAATGGGTGAAATATCTGCTCGTTTTGCGAAGATCCTCCATAGGGCAGCCATTTTCCGGTGCCTGTAAAGCGAGGAATCCATGTTAAAAACAGCGGGGAGCCATTTTGCACAGTGGGCGGCCATTTTTAGAGCCGACGAGCAGCTGTTTTAGAATCGTCGTCTAGCAAAAAAATCTGTTCCCAAAGCAGGGAACCTATCATCGTCAAGCAAATTTTTCCCATAGGAGCATCATTCTGCGATCGCAAAAACTTCATCGTTAAGCGGATTCATTTTACGATGGTCATAAAGGTAATTGTTAAGCAAGGCACCACTGTATGTTACACTGGATGAACACAAGGTCACTCATAAATCTGCCTGTTAACAAAAAAAATGCAAAAATGGGTAGATGTATCAAAAAATAGTCTGCTTTCCCAAGCAAATGACAGAATTCTATTCTCACAATCAGAATTCTACCCACACCAAAATTACTTATTTTTACCATACTATCCCTTAATGAGATCAAAGATTTACCTGCTGTTGAATTCCAAATTGTTGTTCCACATTTCTAGTTGCACCTTCTGCTCCTCCCTGCTTCCTTCCTTTCCTTAGAAGTCTGTCTGAACGTCTCAAATGGGTGGGGACTGGATGCTGCTGGACATGGATCTCCTCAGTCCGGCTCTTCTTGGGTGTACTTGTAAATGTTAAAGGAGGCTTCCATGCAGGCAGCTTATCTAACTTGTTGGATTGTGGAGAAACTGTGGCAGAAGCCAGTTCTAAAGCTTTCTGCCTAGTGCAGGTTGAAATGAAGAAAGTCTCAGGTTTATCACCATCATCTGCCATCATCTGTTTCCTTTTCACTGCTACACCTCTCCTGTCTGTCTCCATAATTTCATCCCAAGCTCTTCTCTCCATCATCTGTAAACTGTCTGTATGATTTTCTTCTGTATTTTCACACAAAAGCTCAAGGGAGACATCATTTTTACTAGGGGGATGAGCAGAAGAGAGAGCCAGTGTAGTGGGGAAAGGTGAATTTCTCAGTGGTTGATTGTAGGGAACGCTTTCATCAGTATCTGCCATGCTGTTGTGTGTTATGTGTATCTGCTGAGCTCTGAATTCCTGGCTGACAGATTCTTTGAGAGTTGTCACATTGCGAGAAGGAAGCCAGGCTGGAGACACTGTCACTACTGGCTCTATCTGCTCAGAATTACAGTGAGATGTATGAGGACAAGGCTCAAGGAACTCTGGGGTACAGCTGCTGGAGCTTGAACCTTTTTTCTCAGCAGTACTAGCTAAGAGCATCTGCTGTGTTGGAGGAAGACCAGGTAGTGTGTCAGAACTGTCTGCCAAAGCACAAAAAGATAAGTAAACAAATATACAGAAATAACAGTTTCTAAAGTACACAAGAGTGCAAAGCACAGAGCACTATCAAAAGGAGGCCATCTGGACCTTAGTGCACAAATAAGGTCCTTTAGCAGCAAAGTCAAATCTACATAAGAACCCTGGTACTTCAAGGGAGAAACAAGTATGGCATCATGTTCTGGAAGGTTGTTTCATGACTCATAAAACATGCTGACAAGGAAGATGGCACTCTGGTTCCAAATAAACGTTACTTGACAGAAGGCCAGCTATAAATCAGTCTCTTTTTTTTTTACCAATATCTTACTTGAATCAAACAGCAAGGAATGTTGACAGAATAGATATGGGATTTCCTGTTGCTAATTATATTTTGATGGGAGAGAAACACAGACATGATGGAATGTCAGCATTTTTCTCAGCAAGGCTAATTGCCACTCAGAGGAGGGATTTGTTGATGTCATAAAAGATGAAATACTTCTTCCTCCAACATTGCTGCTCCATCTAAAACACATCACATTTGCATTAAAAGTTTGAGATTTGCCTCTTCAAGCCTTGGAAATCTGATCATGATTTTAATCCTTTTCTGGCTCTGAGATATAGATACATGAAAATGGACAATATCAAAGGCTTTAGCAATACTGCTCCCTTACTGTATTTCTCTTCCCCATGTTCCTCACTGAACAAATATTCAAGCAAAAGAAGTATTTGAAATGTTTAAGAAGAAGGGGCCTTGGTAAATAACTGTTCACACTGAAGGAGAGAAGGATACAGAGTCCTTACGTATTGTGTGTATACAAAGGATACATAATGTTCAAATAACTTTCTTCCATGTAATTACATATTACGTTTTATACATTAATAGACTCTTAGTCAAAATGTTTATTGCAGCTGCTTTTTAAGTCAACAGAGAATGTAATGATTATTATTGTTTTTACTATCCAGATGCACCTTCTATTATATACTTTTGCACCGTGGTGTATACAATTAAATAAAAAAGGATGCATGATGTGATGAAATTATAATTTTCTTCATTGGGACTGGCTCGACTGCCCCTACATGCAGGAAATGGTGGACAGATTGAAGCATGAAGACTTGTTTCTAGTAGAAGCACACACTCAAAAAGAAGGAAATGGGTCCTTTGAAGCTCTAGAAAGTTTAACTGAGTATCTGTAGGAAGACTGGTGGTCCATGAGCAAGGACGGAAGTCTTCCTATTACCGTGGGCTGAGGGGTCTCAGTCAGTATTGGTATTTTACTCCCCAGCAGCAGTAGCAGGGTCTTTTCTAGAGAGTGCAGGCTGTTAATTTTGGGAAGGAAATTGAATTTTGACTGTGAAGGCCTGAAAGAATGAAAACCTCTGAGTGTAGAGCAGCCAATTGAGTGACAAATGGAACAAGCTCCTTCTGAAGCAGCGTTAACATCCTTCTCTCAGTCCTTCTTTTGGAAAAGATACAGTAAGCACAGCCAGGTTTTCAAGGTAGGTGAGATGTTTAAGGAATGGTTTTATCAATGTCACACCCCAGTGAGTTTCCATGGATGAACAAACCTTCTGAGTCCTAGTTCCCTATCTACTACACTTCTTTTAATACTGTATACTTGAGGGGTTTTTTTACCTGCTGAACCAGATTGCTGAAACTGATAACACTACTTACCACTGGAGGAGTTCAATGTCAATCCTGGCAATACGTCCCAAGGGTTTTCTAAGGAGTCATCTAGATTGTTAGATTCTGGTGCTAAGAAAAAAAAAAGAGTATAATTTCACTCCACGTAAGGAGGACTCGGACAAAGCAGGATATTCTTGAAGTCTGAATACAATCAATTATGGGAGCAGTAAAGGACATTCAACCATTGCAAGAGATTTGGGAAGTCCTCTCTTCCAAGGAGACAACTGCTGTAACCAAAGTAAGCAGGAGCCACCTTTCTCAATAAAGTACATCAAGGTATGATGTAGAACACATCTAAAAATCAAGAATGATTTTCACTACATTTGCTCAAAATCTGCTCTTACATGGTTATCTTCAAAATGAATTTTAGGAAATAAGTTTCAAGAAACTGAAAACCAAGAACAATGCTGGGCTCTGAAATTACTAAGAGATCACAAATTGCTTGCAACCATAAGCACAGCACTACCTTCACAGTTCTACAGCTATCTTGAAATCCATGTGAAGTACAGTGGTGGTTTGCAAGATGATTGCCTCGCCGGATGAAAAACTCGCTAGACGAATGGGTCCGGCAAGGGTTTTGGTGCCTTGCAAGACGATTGTTTCTATGGCCCTGCTTCACAAGACGAAGCCCCGGGAGGCTTCTGAAAGTGGTGCTTGCCGCGGGGGATGGTGTTTGTGTGCTCTTCTCTACTCCTGCCCCCCTCCTCGCCTCACAGCTGATCAGCGCAGGGTGTCAGAGGCTTCTCTGGGCTTTCCCAGCAGGCAAAATGGCAGTGGAAATGCACCGGGGAAGCCTCTGAAAGCGGTGCTTTGCCGTGGGGGTGGGTAGCAGGGGGAGGCCTGCCACCCCCGCGCCCCCCCATGGCAAAGCACCACTTTCAGAAGCCTCCCAGGGCTTGTTCAGCAGTGGAAAAGCACCCGGGAGGCTTCTGAAAGTGGCGGCCTGCCCCCTGCCACCCATTCATCCACCCCACCCACTCACCCACCCCCACGGCAAAGCGCCGCTTTCAGAGGCTTCCCCAGTGCATTTCCACTGCCTGTTTACCTGCTGGGAAAGCCAGCAGAAGCCTCTGACACCTTGCGCCGATCAGGTGTGAGGCGGGGGGCGGGAGCGGAGAAGAGCACAAAATGGCTACCGGCTGCCTGCCGGCTCTCAGCTGTTTGGCGCTCTTTTTCCGGCTGTTCTGGGGCTACCAAGGCACTGTGAGGAACCAGGCTCAGTCTACAGTACCTGGTAAATGACTTCATTTAAAATTTTTTTGTACTTTTTCTCCCATAGGAACACATCAATTAAATTTCAACGCATTCCTATGCGAAACCATGCCTCGCAAGACCAAATTTTAGCTAGACGGCATTAACCGTAGAACGGATTAATTTCATCTTGCGAGGCACCACTGTACATTCAGCCACTCATGGTTATTTACTGTCACCATCCCTTGTCCAACAAGACTTCTCAACAAATCTCAGGCTATTCTAGCAAGCCAACTAATTGTGGTTCTCAGTTTGGTCATCGAAGTGTTCATTACAGTGGTGCCTCACAAGACAAATGCCTTGCAGGACAAAAACCTCGCAAGATGAAAGGGTCTTGAGAGATTTTTGGTGATATTTTTCGTCTTGCGAGGCGCGTTTCCCATAGGAATGCATTGAAATTTAATTAATGCATTCCTATGGGGAAAAATTCAGAAACAAACAAAAAAGTCAGCAAAAAGTCATGTACCAGGTAGCCCCGGAACAGCCTGAAAAAGAGTGCCAAACAGCGGAGACTCAGCAACCAGCACGGAGCCGGCAGCCATTTTGTGGTCATCTCTGCTCCTGCCCCCCCTCCCCACCTCTTAGCTGATCGGCGCTGGGTCTAAGAGGCTTTTTCCCTGCTAGGCAAGCCTTGGGAAGACTCTTAGACCCAGCGCTGATCAGCTGAGAGGCGGGAAAGCTGATCGGCATTGGGTCTAAGAGTCTTCCCAAGGCTTGCCTAGCAGGGAAAAAGCCTCTTAGACCCAGCGCCAATCAGCTGAGAGGCGGGGGAGGCAGGAGCGGAGAATACCACAAAATGGCAGCCGGCTCCCTGCTTGCTGCTGAGTCTCTGCTGTTTGTCACTTTTTTCCAGGCTGTTCCGGGGCACCGTGAGTCTACTGTACCTGGTAAGTGACTTTTTACTGACTTTTTTTGTTTCTTACTTTCCCCCCCATAGGAATGCATTAATTAAATTTCAATGCATTCGTATGGGAAAATCCGCTTCACAAGACGAAATTTTTGCTAGACAGCATTAACCGTGGAACGGATTAATTCTGTCTTGCGAGGCACCACTGTACTAAAGGTTCTTAAGTGACTAACACTCAGAATTCATCTGACCTACAGTAAATACATACGAAAAAGGAAAATCAACAGGATATGAGCTGTTTTCAACTGTTAACTTAAAAATTACCATCCAGATTCCTCAATAAACATACCAAGAAGCACAGACAGGTTAATTTCATATTTGCTATGTAAATTTTGTATACAAGCAGGGACAGTTATTACAGTGTTTCAAAATTGTACTGATTAATTCAATATAATCAGTGGTAATACTAGTGTAGCAGCAGCATTTATTTCTTTTAAATACTGCTCTTCCTGATGAGTGTGTGTACTACACAAAATTACTATTGGTTTAAATGCCATCTGGGCTATTGTACACGAGCTTACATGGCTGACTTCCTATTATTCTTACAAAAGATGCTGACCAGATAGAACAAGCAGCCACTAACCAAAATAAGGTGGGACCCCACAGACATTTATTATCTACCCATAGCAAACCTCAGTTTGAATGGAGTGATGTGAAGTGGGACTGAATGACATTTGGAAGGCTACAGATTCTCCAGACCAGACCACAAGGTCTCTGATTTTAGCCAAGAGATCAGTTGAAAACAGAAAGCCACAATGAGAACCAAGGAAACGGCTCAGCAGTATTCTCAGTTCTTTCAGAGGTTTGTTAGCAGAACAATCAGACATAATTCAGTCTGCTAGACCACAAAATACAACTATTGGTATTTACCACTGAAAAAGGATATAGTACTGCAATCCTCATCCTCAGTGCTGTCATCAGTACCAGGAACTTGCGAAATCTCTGAAAGAGAAAATCAGACCAGTGTGTAATTTTTTTTAGGATTTGCTCTCTGAAAAGAGACATGCTCCTGAACAAACTTACCTCCCCAACTTTATGGGTTAATGCACAGCTCTCCAGCAGCCAGCATGAGAGCAAAAGAAGCACAACAATGCATGGAAGCAAGCTCTTTTCATAACAACAAATTACTTCTAAGCCCACTGGGAAAGATGGAGTAAATACACAGTTAAAGGAAATCCTGCAATGTAACTATCTAACTCACAGGTTCTTAACCTTTTTAGTGGTCAGCACGCCATCTCAAAATACATTTTTTCACCCCCTTGAAAACTGTGTTCCAATTTATTTGTTAGACAATTACACTTATTGCAAAAAATATACTGAAAAACAGTTGCACATATATGTATTGAGATAAAGTTAAAAAAATGTTTCAATTTTAATGGGTAATTTGTTGTTTATTCTTAAAAGAATTTTCAAAGGAGGGTTCCTTTTTTGAAAGAACTACACGTCATCACTTGCATTTTAGCGATTTCTGATTTTTGTTTTTCTGTCAAAAGTGACGAAAATCCCATTTCACACATATAGGTAGAAGCAAATGGCAGAAGTGTCTGCAATGCTGCCTTTGCCAGTTGTGAAAATGGTTCTAACTGAGCACACCAGAATTGTTCTAAGTCCAATTTTTCAAATTCAAGTTGAATATGTGCACTAGCCCATATTTCAATAAGATAGTCTTTTATTAATTTACCTTTGTCTAAAGCAGTGGTTCTTAACCTTTGTTACTCGGATGTTTTTGAACTGCAACTCCCAGAAACCCCAGCCAGCACAGATGGTGGTGAAGGCTTCTGGGAGTTGCAGTCCAAAACTCCTGAGTAACCCAAGGTTAAGAACCAGTGGTCTAAAGCATTAAAGTCAACAAAAGAAAATTTGCAAAATTACCATTTTTCAACTCAACAAATCCAAAATTTTAGTTTTTCAATAAAAGCAGATACTTTTTCAGTAGCTGTGATTATGTTCTTGCCATATCTTTGCATTGATACATTTAATTCATTCAGGTGAGCGACTATATTGCCTAAGTAGGCTAGTTGAAGTAATGCAACTCTACTTTCAAAGTCTTTAACTAAATTACAGTTTTGGTTAGTAAGAAATTGAATAATTTCCCCACAAATTTCAAAAACTCTGCTTAGCATACATCTCTTGGAGAGCCATCTTAAGTCAGTGCGATAAAGAAGTACAGTATGGTCAGCACTGATTTCTTCTAAAAAAAGCACAAAAGATACGATTGTGCACCTGTCCTTGGATATACCGTATTTTTCTGTGTATAAAAGCAAAGCAAAAAGCAAAGCGTGCTGCTTATATACCGCCCCATAGCACTTCAAGCACTCTCTGGGCAGTTTACAATTTAATTATGCAGGCTACACATTGCCCCCCCCCCAGCGAGCTGGGTACTCATTTTATCGACCTCAGAAGGATAGAAGGCTGAGTCAACCTTCAGCCGGCTACCTGGGATTTGAACCCCAGGTCGTGAGCACAGTTTTAGTTGCAATACAGCGATTTAACCACTGCGCCACGAGGCTACTTTTTCCTAAAATCATTACACTAAAAATTGAGGGGCATCTTTTACATGGAAGTAAACTGAGAACATGGAGATAACAAAATTACACATATCTTGCCTCTGTAAACAGGGTTCCCTCAATCTCGAGGCTTAGCTTCCTACAGTCAGGAGACTTAGCTTCCTCCAATCACAAGCCTTATGGAACTGACATCAGCTGATGCTGTACAAACCAATTGGAACACACCTAGTTGGAGTTGGAGCCTGTAGGCGGTGCTCAGATTCAACAGGGAGTCGTAATGTCCCAGTGTTCTGAGCCCAGAGGCTAAATACTGAAAGCTGTTTTCTTAATTTGGGGGTTAGAAAAGTGGGGGTGGGGTTTCCTTATAAACGGAGATGTCTTATAAACGGAAAAATACGGTAATTTACTACATTTACTGCAGTAACTAAGTACTGTTTTAACTTCTCTGGCAAAGTTTCCAATGCAAGCATATGGCAGTGCAACATGCAACGTGTAATTGTAACTTGCAGTACCTCTTTCTTCATATATGCAAAAAATCTGGAATTTTTGCCTAACATTGCAGAGCCACCATGAGGGCAAACTGGGCCTATTATATCCATTGGTATTTGATGTTTCCAAAAAAGACTGTATTTTCCATGTATAAGATGCCCACTTTTCTAACCCAAAATCTAAGTGGGGCTTAGCAAAAGAAGGGGAAAGGGATCAAAACACTACAGGATCGCTTTGATTCATGCTTTCTCCCTTCGTACTAAGCCCCACAGGCCTTAGCAAGAGGAGGGGGAAAGGGATCAAAGCAATCCCATGACTGCATGATTGTTTTGATTCCTTTCCCCCTTATACAACCATAGGATTGCTTTGATCCTTCCCCCCTCCTTTTGCTAAGCCCCATGGGACTTAGTAAGCAAAGGGGAAAGCAGGGATCAAAGCCATCCTTCAGCACTTTGATCCTTGCTTTCCTTTTGCTGAGGCTTAGCAAGTGAAAGGGAAAACAGGGATCAAAGCCCTGCATGATCACTTAGATCCCTGCTTTCCCCTCCACTTGTTTTTGTTCTCTCCTCACCTTACTTCTGTGTATAAGACGACCCTCAATTTTTGGTCTAAAAGATTTTAGAGAAAAGTATAGTCTTATACATGAAAAATACGGTATTTAAAGAGACAGAAAATATCAGTTCCATTTGTTGTCAACTCTAGTTCCTCACAAAATAAAAAATTCTTCCAAAATTTCCTTTTTCTTTACGCATCACAGAAATACTAATAGCTGACTGCAATTATTAACATCAGTTGACTTGTTCAATCTAATGCTCACTTTCAGAGGACTGGCTTTAATATCTTGTACCACTTGCAGTAAAATATCCTGAATGGTATCTTGAATGCATAGTTTGATAGTGGAATCTGCTAAATTTTCTTATATGCTTCAGAACCTAATACAATCCAACAAGGATGTCTGATGCAAACATCAAACACACATGTTACGGTAGCGGTGACATCATCTGCCCATCATTGCTGTGGCTGCGTGTCATCTGCCAATGGCGTGACGGGAGGTGGGACATAAGAGGGTGGAGCTAGAGTATTTAAGGGGGAGTGAATGAGGTGTGAGTCAGATAGGTTTTGAGACAGGGACTTGATAGGGTCTGGTTAGGGACTTAGGGAGTTAGGGCTTGCACATGTTGTGTAGTCCTGTGCTATATATTAGAGTGAAGGTCTGAGAGAGTGTGTGTGTGTGGGGGGGGTACTTTATTATTACTGATTGCCTTTTATTTTAATTATTGTAGTGATTTACCATTCCTTTTGTTATTATCAATAAACATAAGTTTTTATTTTAAAAATCATACTTTTGTCTGAAGAGTCTTATGAGGGAATGGTTGGTGGCAGCGTGAATAAAGTGTGAGTGTGACATGGCAGCTCCTTTGTGTCGTGTGAGGAGGCTGTCATGACACATCTCAGTAAACACTGTGCCCTGCTCTTTTTGTATTAGCTTAGGAATAAAAAGATATTCCCTGCCTGCAAATATCACATTCTTGCAACCACAAGTCTCAGGCTACCAAACAGGTTCATTTTTTCTTTATAGGATTTGCCATTCTTTACAGATTGCTATGAAAACCATTGTACTCAGCAGTATAGATACCATGACAGGAGGAAGAAATCTGTGGAGCAAGGAAGAGAAACCTGTGATCTTCCAGACAGTTGTCAAACTACAAATTCTAAAAAACTTTGGATTTATGAAAACTGGAGTCAAACAAAATCTGTGGGAATGCAGATGCGCTATGTGAGCTAGAACTATCTTGCCGTGGTTTCTAAGTTCTGACACTCACTTGGTGAGTAGGACTTGTCAAGTGCTTTCTTATTTTCTGCACTGATTGCCAGGAACTTGGCTGGTACTGTAAAGATGTCCTGGTGTATCTGAAAATCAAAATCATTATTTTGTTTCTGCTTTACAACACATGACACATTAAACTCACATAATCCTACTCAATGTTCAATAACACCACAATTCTTTGCAACTTTCCCAGCTTCCCAATATTAGCTAGAAGTTAATGAACTCTGAAAAGCAAATGTGAGTCAACTGTAACAGTGACAACACCATCAGATCCCCTCCTTTGAGAAAAAAAGTGATACAGTGCTGCTTCATGTTCAGCATGTCTGGCAAATTCTGATATATATGTTCCTTAGTCCAGGAGTCCCCGACCCCTGGGTCGCACGCAGGCTGGTACTGTGGCCTTGGAAGGACTGGGCCACTAAGACAAATGTTCAAGGGCCAAAGGAATGCGCGCACACACCTGATCCCCCACACGCACACAGGCCCCCACCCACGTGGATGCCCGCCCACCTCCCACATACACGCATGCATGCACCCTCACCCGCCTGCACAGATGTCTGCACTCCCCTCGCACACACGCACGGACACCCATCAGCCACCCCCAGTCCTTGTGAGAATGGTCTTCAACTAAACCAGTTGCTGGTGTCAAAAAGGTTGGGACCCACTGCCTTAGTCCACAATCACCCATTCACTTACCAGAGGATCCCTGACACTTTCCACTACTTTAACATCCCTATGATTTTATATGACACATCACAAGAAGGACGCAAAATAAAGTCACACCTTATCTTGCTTGCATCCTGTTTGCCATTTGGTTTCAGGATATACAGCCAGCTGCTCAGAATCTAACTCATTACTATGGCTTAATACACTGAGGCAGTCTTTAACATTTTGTTTCAAAGTACTGAGCCGGTCTTCCTTTATCTCCTTCAACGCTTCTGAAATAGATGCTGATTCTTTTAAAGAAAGGAAAAATAAAGGCATACAGTGTTAGCTTACAAAGCAAGCACAATGCAGCATTAGTTTACAAAGAAACATTCTATAACATTTCACATTGCAATTGATTCTAAAGAGATACTATCAATAACAGACTAACTTAACAAAAAGTTGCTCACCTCAAACTGTTCTTCAAGTGGTCATCTGTTGAGCTGCAGCTTTGCACCTGTGCAGAGCTAGTTCGTTGAACATTCTACAGTCCCTGCTCTTTTATGGTGGAAGCCCCACCCACAATCCTCCTCACATGTGACTAGTGCTCCCCAGAATATTCTCTTCAGTTCCTGTCCACCATAAAAGGGGGACAATGTAGGAAAGTCAGGTGATATGTATGACTCCACAGATGACTTTTCAAAAAAACCACAGGTATAGGTAAGCAACCACCAATGATGGAAGTGTCACTGTGGTACAGAAGAAAGGATAGTGTTGCCAAATCTGGTGTCTCAGCAAACTCTCAACCGGAGGCAGTAGCATCTGATAAAAGTGGAAGGCTGTGCCGGGCTGCCACCTTACAAAAAGACTGTGGTAGAGGAAGCAACAGATCTAGTTGACAGAGCTAGTGGACAAAAAGTCAAGTAAACCTATGGAACTGCTCAGTCTAAGAAATGTAGAAAGTGAATGCTCTTCTAATATCGAGGGAAAACAAGCTGCACCCTGACAGAATGGTAAGGTAAAGGTAAAGTTTCCCCTGGCTTGAGCACTGGATTAGGCTCCAACTGAGCAGGTTCCACAATGGGACTTTTAGACAGGGAAAAGGTTGCCTTATGAGACTTTTCCCACAAATGAAGTCTTGAACGAGACTGTCTATTCTTTATGTTAGTTTCCTGTTAGGCTTTTGTTTGTTGTTTGAAGTGTATACACAAACAAGTTACATGCTCCTCAGCCAGACACCGACGGTCACTCAGAATGACTGTCTGTGAAGGATAATTTGCTTCTGTACATAACACATTTTATAAGCAGGTCCTTACTGATAATCATAAAAAAATTAAGTCATCAATAATGGGTGAGGGGATGGGTTCCTAAAAGGGTAAAATGATAACAAGTCTCTCAATTGCTCTCGCTCTCTCTTTTAGGGAGGAGAAAACAAGATAAGTAAAAAATAAAAATAAAATGAGAGATTTTTGGTCCAGAAGCATTTCAAGAAGCTGAGGGGAACTGAGGCATTTGGGGGAACTGAGGTATTTGGACAGGCTGGGCAGGCATACACGTGGGGAGGGACTCACTAATGGCTTTTTTGCTTTAGTTCCAAAGAGGCTATCAAGCAGACACAGAATAATCCAGTTGTGTGATTTCATGGTGACCACAAAGAACAAAAGCACACAGAACTAGGCAACATGAAGTCCTCCAATACAAAAACTAATTTTATAATTGAAAAGAGAAAAAGGAGTTTAAAACATTTTAAATTTACACATTAGAGAGTCAGACAGAAATGGACCTCACTGTTTAATATAGAGAGAGCAATGCACTTTATAACTATAAATCCACCCTAATCAAATGCTACTACATCATACCTGAGCTTAGCCAAGGCTGCAAGGCAAGTCTTTTTCTGAAATTGAGGAAAAAGAATCCAGTGTTAAACACCACAACAATCATAAAACCTTAAAAATGCCTCCTTATTAAATCTTAATCCTTAGATTTATCTTATGCACTCCAATATATTTTATTCATTGATTGATTTTATTCAGTCCCAGTCTGACTACCTTAACAGACTGCCCATATTGAGCAGGCACCATAGAGGCTCAGGGCAATAGAGAGGTTACTTATCTGCCTGGCAGAGACTCTTCTAGAGCTTTAACACGTGTTGTTAGGACCTCCTTCCAGTCGCACGTGCCCCTCCCATGGCACAGATTGTCTCAGTTCCACATAATAATCCATTGCTGCACAGCATTCAACAGACATAGGTGACGGACAGAGGGGAGGATGAGCGGGAAGTGTAAGTTCACAGATGACCATTCAGAGAATCAGAATATTCTCTGCAGCCAAAGATGGAGAAGCTCTATACAGTCAGTAAAAACAAGACCTGGAGCTGATTGTGGCTCTGATCATCAGCTTCTCATAGCAAAATCCAAGCTTAAACTGAAGAGAGTAGGAAAAACCACTGGGCTACTCAGGTATAATCTTAAAAAAATCCCTTATGAATGCACAGTGGAAGTGAAGAACAGATTTAAGGAACTCGATTTGGTGGACAGAGTGCCTGAAGAACTTTGGATAGAGGCTCGTAACATTGTACAGGAGGCAGCAACAAAAACCATCCCAAAGAAAAGGCAATGCAAGAAAGCAAAGTGGCTGTCCAATGAGGCCTTAGAAATAGCAGAGGGGAGGAGGGAAACAAAATGCAAGGGAGATAGGGAAAGTTACAGAAAATTGAATGCAGACTTCAAAAGAATAGCAAGGAGAGACAAGAGGGCGTACTTAAATCAACAGTGCAAAGAAATAGAGGAAAATAACATAAAAGGAAAAACCAGTTCAGGAAAATTGGAGATATTAGAGGAACATTTTGTGCAAAGATGGACATGATAAAGGACAAAAATGGGAGGGACCTAACAGAAGCAGAAGACATCAAGAAGAGGTGGCAAGAATACACAGAGGAATTATATCAGAAAGATTTGGATATCCCGGACAACCCAGACAATGTAGCTGCTGACTGTGATGAATTTGGTTATGAAAGCTAGAAAGTGATTTACTGATTGGATATGTGGTTATGAAGTTAGCCTAAAAGAATCCATTTTGGTCCTTGTGTGCTTGAAAGTGGAAAATTCCAAAAGGCAGTTTTGCTTCACAGAAATTGGTCAGGCTGACCTGTTATCTCGTTACCTCGGTGGCCTGGTACAGAGAGAGCAAAGTCATAACATTCCAAGAGCTTAGAATGATAACAACTTTTCTCATGAGAAGATGGGGTGGGACAAGTTACTTTTTTCCTTACCCCTGATTGGTTGTTAGCTGTGAAGAACAAGGCGGGAGTAAGTGGCAGAAGGAGAGAGAAAGTGAACATGGATGACGGTTGAAAGACACAGAAGGGACTTATTTCTGTTTGATGGATTTTAGCAGAGGATTTTCCCTCTTGGACTGATGGATCTTGGATTTTCCAGGAGATTGGTATGTTCTCGACTGGACTATGGACAATGGGATTTACAGTATTATTTTAAGATGCAGATTTTTACTGAAATAAAGGGGGAGCTTGCCTTTCCCAATTTTATTAGTTAGAAAGTTTGTTATGTTTGTTTCTTCTAGAGGAGTCCAGTTTCTTATCTAACTGGATGAGATGGAAATGTATATAGATGCCTTGCATTGCATAAACTTTATTCTTTCAGAACTTTATTTTTCTAATAAAACAAAATATGCTTAATATCTGGATTTTGGCTTCTTGAACAGAACAAATGCTACAATTGGTTATTTGGATTACCTAAATGGTTATTCTTTACAAGGCCACGGTAACGCTACCTTGGGTCCAGAATATTCCTGGGTACTAGGAGAATTAGATTCTCTAGAACTCACGTGTATATCTTGGTTCTCAAAGAAATCGGGTCAGACTTGGTGCATGAGTGGAAGGGCTGCCCTAAGGTAAAATTGTTGGACCCGTTTTTGCCTGTTAAAGGAATCATTCACTCAGAATCCTCTCTGTCCCGTAGCAGAACAGTTTCTTAGGAAACTGGCTTTGCTCACACTGACCTTGAGCCAGACATCCTGGAGAGTGAAGTCAAGTGAGCCTTAGAAAGCCTGGCTAACAACAAGGCCAGTGGAGGTGGTGGCACTCCAGTTGAACTATTTAAAATCTTAAAAGATGATGCTGTTAAGGTGCTACATTCAATATGCCAGCAAATTGGGAAAACTCAACAGTGGCCAGAGGATTGGAAAAGGTCAGTCTACATCCCAATCCCAAAGAAAGGCAGTGCCAAAGAATACCCCAACTACCGTACAATTGCACTCATTTCACATGCTAGCAAGGTTATGCTTAAAATCCTACAAGGTAGGCTTCAGCAGTATGTGGACCAAGACCTCCCAGAAGTACAAACTGGATTTCGAAGGGGCAGAGGAACTAGAGACCAAATTGCTAACATGCGCTGGTTTATGGAGAAAGCCAGAGAGTTCCAGAAAAATATCTACTTCTGCTTCATTGACTATGCAAAAGCCTTTGACTGTGTGGACCACAGCAAACTATGGCAAGTCCTTAAAGAAATGGGAGTGCCTCACCACCTTATCTATCTCCTGAGAAACCTATATGTGGGACAAGAAGCAACAGTTAGAACTGGATATGGAACAACTGATTGGTTCAAAATTGGGAAAGGAGTACGACAAGGCTGTATATTGTCCCCCAGCTTATTTAACTTATATGCAGAATACATCATGCAGAAGGCTGGACTGGAGGAATCCCAAGCCAGAATTAAGACTGGCGGAAGAAATATCAACAACCTCCAATATGCAGATGATACCACTCTGATGGCAGAAAGTGAGGAGAAATTAAAGAACCTTGTAATGAGGGTGAAAGAGGAGAGTGCAAAAAATGGTCTGAAACTCAACATCGAAGAAACTAAGATCATGGCCACTGGTCCCATCACCTTCTGGGAAATAGAAAGGGAAGATATGGAGGCAGTGTCAAAGCTATCATTTTTCCTGTAGTGATGTATGGAAGTGAGAGCTGGACCATAAAGAAAGCTGACCGCCGAAGAATTGATGCCTTTGAATTGTGGTGCTGGAGGAGGCTCTTGAGAGTCCCCTGAACAGCAAGGAGAACAAACCTATCAATTCTAAAGGAAATCAAACCTGAGTGCTCACTGGAAGGACAGATCCTGAAGGTGAGGCTCCAGTACTTTGGCCATCTCATGAGAAGAGAAGACTCCTTGGAAAAGACCTTGATGTTAGGAAAGTGTGACGGCAAGAGAAGGGGACGACAGAGGATGAGATGGTTGGACAGTTTCATCGAAGCAACCAACATGAATTTGACACAACTATGGGAGGCAGTGGAAGATATGATGGCCTGGTGTGCTCTGGTCCATGGGGTCACGAAGAGTCGGACACGACTAAACGACGAACCTCTCTTTCTTCTTCATGGTCTCTATGAATGCACACAAATGGGTGACTAGCAAGCTGACTTGCCAGGAGGTGGGACGTCACGATAAAGCAGAGGCAAGGGCAGCGCAACCAAATGAGGCATCAGCCTTGGCCCGGACATCTAGCCGATAATGGATGGCAAAAATGAAGGGCGTGGAATGGCGTGGATGTGGCTATGGCTCTTGTAGAGCACTGGTCCTTAACCTTGGGTTACTCAGGAGTTTTGGACTGCAACTCCCAGAAGCCTTCACCACCAGCTGTCCTGACTGGGGTTTCTGGGAGTTGCAGTTCAAAAGCATTCAAGTAACAAAGGTTAAGAACCACTGTTGTAGAGTGGGCCTGAACTGGACATAGTAAGAATTCATGGGCAAGGTAATATGCCAGATGAATTGTGGATACAATCTATTTGGAAATGGTTTGAGAGGTGACTGGAGAACCTCTTAAGACTTCCAGAATGAAGCAGAATGAGAGACATAAAATGCCAAGGCACACCTAACATCCAAGGAGTGTAGAAAGTTATCTAAGTTATTAGCAGGTGACTGGAAGAATGTAGATCAGGGGTTTTAAACTCAATTTACCTGGGGGCCGCTAGAGACAGAGTCTGGGTGAGGCTGGGCCGCATCAGATTTTCCGCCAAGCGGAGCAAGAGCCCGAGGAAGCCGCCCAGGAGTTTACTTAGCTCAGTGGTTCTTAACGTGGGCGATAATGCCCCCCAGGGGGCGATTTCATTTTTCAGGGGGGCGATAGCACGAAAAGGGGCGGTGTGGGGGTGCTGGAGCAGAAGGGGGGCGCTGGAGCAAGCCAAACCTGTGAAGATGGCTGCAGCCTTTTTACAATGTGCATGAATATATATTTTCCTCCAATCTTAATTTAGTTTCAGAGTTTTCGTCTTGAAATTTTTAGTTCCTGCATTGCAGTTTGCTTTTATGCCCTTTTTATATTTCTTTTTGCATCTTAAAATTCGCTTGGAACTAAATCATTAAATGTTACTTTTGGGGGGCATTTCATTTTCTTGGAATTGAATTTTGTTTTCAGGGGTCATTGCATTTAAGTGTCTTAAATAAATAAATAAATAAATAAGATATCATCACCGCGGGGAAGGGGGCGATGATAACTTCCTCAATGGCTCAAGGGGGCGTTTCTTTCAAAAAGGTTAAGAACCACTGACTTAGCTGACAGACAGGTGGGCAGGCTGGCAGGCTGCAGTTCTGGATGGAGGGTGCAAGAGGTGCTGTCTTGGGAGAGAGCCGGCGAGCGAGGCAAGGCTTTTTTTTACTCTTGACAGCAGAGGATCTGTGGGCGCTTTGGGGGGCAGGCAAGGCGAGGGCCACAAACTATCATCTGGGGGGCCGCAAATGGCCCCCGGGCCGCATGTTTGAGACCCCTGATGTAGATAGAACTTAGGTTGTCCTAAATGAAAGTCAAGATACCACCTTTAGGAGAAATGTCAGGTCAGGGTAGAGCATAACCGTATCCGGATGGAATTGTAGGAAAGGTGGATCAACACATAGGGCAGAGAGGTCACTGGCCCTACGGGCTGAAGTGACAGCAAAAAGAAAGGTAGTTTTCAAGGTCAAGCGTCTTTCTGGCGTTATTGCCAATGGTTCAAATGGTGGGTGCATCAGTCGATTAAGGACAAGCTGGAAGAACAAGCTGGAGCAACCACAGAGGAGTAGATGGTTTGCATGGAGCGTGAATATGCTGTAGGCCACGCAGAAATCATTTGAGTGTGGGATGCCTGAACAAATGATGTAGTCAGCATTTTGAGGTTGATGAACGACTATCACCGCAATATAGACCTTCAATGTGGAGTGTGAAAGACCACACTGGAAGAGGTGAAGAAGGAATCCCAGGTTTAAAGCTGAACTTTTAAAGGGCCAACGTAAAACCAGTAATTCAGGGTGACAGGAAGTTAACTTCATTCCCCAGTCTTTGGAGCACTGTTTCTGTGGTGTTTCTTATGGAGAGGAGCAGAGTCCTGCCTCCTCTATCAGGTCCAGGAACCCTCACAGTCAGGCTAGGCATGGGATGCTGAAACAAGGATGCTCAATGCGCGCTGGCAAGTGTCCCTGGAGGTGTTCAGCAAAGCCTCCTTCTCCAGCCACTCCTCCATAGTCCCATTGGCAACCGGCAGCCTGTAGATGTGCTAAACCTCTCGGGGGAAGAGACTACACGCTACGCAGACCTGGCTGGTGTAGGGTGGGGAGGAGCAGGAAGCCTATGCTCCTGGGACCAGTAGGTAGGCTGACTGTGGGGTTTCTCTGGCAACGCGGCCTGCCCTTGCTGCTGCTTCTGCCAGCAGCAAGCTTAATACTGGTTCTTGAGCCTCTTGGTGCCTGGCTTGATCCCAGTGTACCTAGGTGGCTTCTTCCAGTGGGCATGTGCAGCTCAGTAGCCAATCTTGGGATCACATCTGCAGTCCATCTCCCACCTAGCCTTCAACTTCTCCAGTAGCGGCAGTATCTCCTAGGCCTTGCATGCTTCAAACAGTCCTCCTGTCCTGTTTTCCCTTCCTCCTTAAGTCCAAGTCCCACCATAGCCACACCTGCAGCTTCCAGTATTACCATTCCTGTGGTAATACTAAAGTCCCAATATATCATCTTGCCTAGAAGTAAGCCCTTTCACCTAACTGAGATTCATCAGTATCCTAAGGCAGTGGTTTTCAAAATGGGGTCCGCAGATGTTCTTGGACTGCAAATCTCAGAAATCCTGGCTAGAACAGCAAGTGGAGAAGGCCTCTGGGAAATGCAGCCTAAGAACATCTGGGAACCCCAGTTTGAGAACCACTGTCCTAAGGTACTGGCAAGAAGTTTGGACAATAGCTATGAAATACCTTAATAAACTAAAGCAATCAGAGTTTATTGAAATATTATTTGTAAAATAAGCATCTTTAAGGTGCTGTGTCTTCTAAATGACAAGTCAGATCAACTTAAAACAAAACAAAGTTGTATCAAGAATTATTTCTTTTAGGAAACTTCAAATTCCTTATGAGCCATGAAAAAATGTAGCAAAATGAAATGACAGAGGGGAGGAAGTTTTATTTTTAACTGAAATTATAACTTTAGAAATACAGTGGTGCCTCGCTTAACGAGTTTAATTGGTTCCAAAAAAAACATCGCTATGGGAAAACATCCGTTCCAATAGGAAAGGATTATCTGATTATCTGCACCATCGGGCGCAGTGCTTTGGGAGAAGCCTCGGGGGGGGGGAGACGGGATTGGCTCCTGCCTTCTCCCCCACCACCCGGCTTCTCCCAAAGGGCTGTCCCGATGGTGCTTACAGCAGCGGAAGAGGTGCCCGGTGGAGGAGAAATGACAGATCGGCTCCTGCCTTCTCCCCCACTGGGCACCTCTTCCGCTGCTGTAAGCACAATTGGGGCAGCCCTTTGGGAGAAGCCAGGCTGTGGGGAAGGAAGGCTGAAGCCGATCCGGTCTTTTCCCCCCACCGAGAGGCTTCTCCGAAAGCGCTGCGCCTGAGAGCTCCCGCTCAGCTGGGCGAAAATGCCCAATGCGAAGGGGAATCCCTGCGGTGGCCTCGGAAGGACCCTTCGGAAGGGTCCTTCCGAGGCTACTGCCGGCATTTTCCCCCAGCTGAGCGGTGGGAGCGGTCCTTCGGAGGCTCCCGCTGCTCAGCTGGGGGGAAATGGGGAATATGGGGAAAAAATCACAAAGCGATTTTTCCCCATAGGCAACATTGCAATGCGATCACAAAAGCGATCGCAAAAAACCCTTCGCTATGCGGATTCATCGTTAAACGGGGCACTCGTTATACGAGGCACCACTGTTCCTTGTAGAGCCTTCTCCAAATTCAGCATAGAGCAAGCCCATAGTTGCCACTCTGCTAAATATGGTCTTGATTTAAGAAGCCACTCAAAAGTTATAACTTTTTGTTTGGACTGCCTTTCTATGAATAATGGCTTACAGAATGTCACTTTGACTAATCACAGAATATCAGAGTTGCAGTCCTGGGCACGTCTAGGAAAGATGTTGAGCAACATTGGATTCTAGGACAGCACTCCGCCTGTCACTTCTTTCTAAGATGACAAGTAATCACTGGTGAGAATTCTTGGGTAGAATCAACCAACTAATAATCCATCTAAAGATTGCATTGTCTAGTCCATATTTTTCCAGCTTGGCTACAAGTGAAGGAAAAGTTCCTTACTTGTAGCTGTAGTTCTTCCAGTGGTCATATGTGAATGCACACATATTGGTAAATTCTGCACATAAGCAAATATCTGGGAACCTTCTAGAACCTGAAGTATGTTAAACAATGCCCCTCTTCCCTACACATGCTCCAGGCACTGCCTCTTACTTTTCAGTTGTCACAGTCTGCCACTGATCCCACAAAGGTGAAGATGTTTCATGACAGACCGTGGGGAAGCCGGGCGAGTTGTGTGAATTCACAGATGACAACTCAAAGAAATACAATTAAACTAACCTTTTCTTCTTTGTGACCTCTGTGAGCTGGGATGCATATGAGGGGGGAGATGATGTACCCTTTTAGAACCTTAGAAGACAAAAGAGTTTAAGGGATTGTCCGAAGTTGGTTTCAGACAAGTAAAAAGCGAGATCCCAATACACATCTAGAGTGTGGAGAATCCTTTCCACGTTAGAAAAGGGCTAAGGGGTAAAAGTTGGGTAACACAATACGTTGGTTCAGCTGGAAACAAGAAAAATCTTTGGGGAGGAAAGCCAGGTAGGTCCAAAAAGAGAGTCACTTTGTCTCTGTGGAACTGAAGGAAAGGTAAGTCAGATCAGAGTTCAGTCAGCTCACCTGCTTGTCATGCTAATATGATGACAACCAGGAAGAGAGTTTTAAAAGAAACACGTTTGATTTGCCCCAAAGGAGGCTTGGTGAGGCAGGATACAACAAGGGGAAGAGAACATTGTGAAGGTGATATTTTTATATCTGGGTTGGTATTTTGAAGACCCATCTGCAACCTCTTTAAGGTTGGGTATTTGAAAAAAATGGGAGGCAGCCGAGTTGTGAAGTTGATGAGCAGTTGTAGCAGACAAATAAACCTAAACAGAGGACTGTGCAAGGCCAAATCATATTAAGGGTAGGAGAAAATGAAGAAGAGTAGAGAGCTGTGGGTGGATGTGAGAATCTTCTTCAGATTGTGTGAAGTCTTTAAACTTCTTTCAGTTGTAAAGGCAGCTGCATCTTGTGGATGGTTTGCGAGACTCAATCATGATCTCTTTTAATTTGGGAGAACCTGCCAAGCTGTCAATTTGAAGTGAGGCAGGTCTGGGTGTACAAAAATGCCCTGAGTAAGAAGATCAGGTGTAGATGGGAGCTGTATGATGTCCAACGCCATCCCCCTGATGGTGGCAAACCATTGTTTGGCTACCAAGGAGCGATGAGAATAGCATCTTAAGTTGTCCTGTCTGAGTGTCACTACAGCCTGATGCAACAGAGAAATAAGAGAAAAGGTAGAACGTCTTCCTCTTCCATTTGATTAGAAATGCTATCCTAAGGATTCACTTCCGTATCCTGCTCTGCAGAAAAGCTCACAGTTCTTTTTTCTGTGGTTACAAATAGGTCAATAGGTCTGCTGCAGTTGCAAATAGGTTTTCTACAGATGGTACAGATGCACTGAAAAACTGAATGGAGGAGCAATTCCTGCTCAGGACATTAGCCTCTTGATTGTCCTCCCCTGCAACATGGATGGAAAATATTTATCCCATGGAAGCCTAGTTCTATTGCCATCCAATTTTTTCTTGATGCTGTCTGTTAATAGATAGTAAAGTGCCAAGTTTCAGGTCTCATCTTGTGTGTGTGGGAGGACTGATGTGGTTGACACCATCAGATCCAGCAGTCTCTGAATTGTGTGTGTGGTAACTGGAACACTGGGAGCAAAACTGGTACAAGATTCCAGATATTTTTCATTCTCTATTTGGGCAGGAATGCTTTTGCTTTGGTGGAATCAAGCAGAGCTCCGATGTACTGAATAGTTTGTGTTGGGGTAAGATGAGAATTTTCAGTATTAACGAATAGGCTAAGATCCAAAGTAGCTGTAAACTGAACATTGAGAATAGAAGCCATGGTCGGCTTGAAGGGACTGCAAAGATGGCAGTTTTCTGCAACAGCGATGTGGGATGGTGGAGTGCTCCTAAAGCATCCAGTTGGAAGTACGGCCATGGTGGAATATGGAGAGAAACCAATTGTTTCTTGTAATACGGTACAAGGTGTTCAAATATGGCACTATAGTGGGATGTAGAGTGGGAAATTGGATTTGGTTCTTGACCAAAGGGGAGTCATTTGCTGCTTGGTTTTCTGGCCTGATTGTTGGGGGCTAAACCTATATCAAGGTTTACGAGAGAAATGTCTTGCATGTTGTGAGGAAACTACAGGTGGTGGGTGGGACCTGTCAGAGGTATAGCAGGAGGAAGGTGTGAAATAAGTACGCCTTCAGTAAGGATGATGCCACTAATGAGGTTCGGGAGGAAGCCCATATGCCCACAGAGGTTGCTCAGAGTGGCCTTGGCAGCCAGATGGGCGATATAAAAATCGAATAAATAAAAATAATAAAATACCATCAGTTTTTGTACTGAAGGGACCACCCCTAATCAAAGGGGAGATCCTCAATGCAAGCTCTGGAGTTCTCTGAGATGCCTCTTGATTTTATGCATATCATGCATATGCTGCAACCACAGCAGCAATGTTTTTTGCTGTACCATCTTTTGCATGGAGTACATCTCCTGTTTTGCAAGGGTAGGTGTAGATAGAGCGCCAGCACTTTCTCTTCCTCTGGCAGGAATTCTACAAGTGGTTGCATTTTGGCCATACGGCTGCAAATCTATGATATGCAGCCGTAATTGCTTGGTAATTAGTCACCTTCACTCTCAGCAGAGTGGTGAAATAAATTCACTTTCTAATAATGTTCAGTTCCCTGTCTTTCCTGTTACTAGGTGTTGCACTGGGATGTCCTCCTGTCTTTGTTCACAACACCTCAACAATAATAGAGTTCATTTCTGGGTGTTTATGTAGAAACTGTTGAGGCATTTATAAAGGCTTTTTACCCAGCTCGATATGGGTGGCAGGGTGGATGATTTTTGCCAGAGCTGATTAGCAAGATCTAGCTATGAACGCAGAATACCAATATGAACTGGGGAGGGGGGATCCTTGTTAATTTCATCATAAACCAGATCTGACCTAGTAGAGGGTGGTTGTATTTCAAGCTAGAAGGTTTTTGCAATTTGGAAGATGAGCTCTGAATAAGATTCAAAATCTTCAGAGGGAGAGGGTGTCGCTGACATCGGACTCGGAGGCTGTCACTTGAAGCAAAGAGAGTTCTGATCCCTTGCCATCAGGGAGTTCAGTGTTACCATCCAATATATTAATAAGAGTTTCTTTCTCTTTCAGATCCCAACAATGTTTTGAAGAGGATGACAAGGTAAGTAATTCAGATGGTTGAAGTCTGGTGGACTCAGGCTCATGGCAGCTTGTAGACATTCGGATTGATATAGAGCTGAGGAAGATGTTTCCTCAAAGTTGGTGGGTGGTGACTAACTGTAACCAAGGTCAACAGATAATTGAATCTGAGAATGTATGGAAAGCTCCTGAGAAATGTCAGGGCTGGGTGTAGAAGGGCTCAATGCCAAGTATGGCTGTTGGAAATTAGAAGTTGCTGCAAGCCTTAGATGTTACAGGAAGTCTCAACACTGACTGAAAGGGCGATGTAGAGTTCTTCACAATGGGACAGGAAGGCTTGACATGCAGTTGAAGTGGGGGAGCACTCTGAGGCATCATTGGATTCATCTGAGGCATGAGGAGTTGGTGCACATTTTCTCTTAATCGGTCAAGGTCATTCTGGCAACTGAGTTAAGTTTGGTGGCAAGCTAGAGTGATCCTGACCAAGATCAAGTGTAGTGCTGGCCTTCCAGGAAACTTTTGGTTTTGGAGAAGGTGACTGTGATGGCTCTTGAGGTGGAAGAGTGTAGAATGCGGAGAATGTCATGTCCAGGCAGCATGTGGTAGGAGCAAGAAAGCATAGGCCAATCTGGAGTAGGGATAAAATATGTTATTGGGGCTGGGTACAGAGGGGCTGAAAGCCTGTGTTCCTCCTGACACCAGTAGCAATGCGGATGGTGATGACTAGATTTAGTCTGAACTTTGCTTCATCTTGAAGTTAATGCCGAGGCTTATGAAGAAATGGATAAGCACTCTGGAGATGGAACCAGAGGAGGAGGCTGAGGTTTGAGTTCTTTAAAATGTCCCCACTTGGGTGAATGGGTGGAGGCAGATATGATAATTCCTCAATAGGCTATACAGTCTCAAATGTAATTCTGACTCCAAAGCCAAGTCGATGCAGACAAGTTTGTTGTCTCAAGGAGGGATCTCTGGTGCTGAGTGGGGGATCAGTGTCAGAGTTGGAGATCTCAGTTTTTTTTATTTTGTTTTCTTCAGCTGCTGTTTGGTATCAGTACCTTGTTATTTTTCTAGTCAAAGCGTATAGAATCTGATGCTTTTGCCACCTCAGAAAAAGACAGCTTAGGGTCAGACTTGGTGAACGGTTTTTCTGAGTCCCCAGGCACCAATTCTGGTGCATCTGCAGCGCAAGCTAGAGGCTCCATAACGAGCAGTTTCAGAGGAACAGGATCCTTAACAACACACGACTCTTTGGCAGTAACATCTACAGCCTGGAAGGATCTTTGCCAGTCCACAGTCACTGTTGGCAATTTTAGATGGTGTCTTTGTTCAGCTTTTTACATAATTGGCAAAGAGGAGATTGCTGTGTCTCACCTAGACAAAAATGGCCCTTATTACTGTATTCCACACAGTGCCTGAAAGGTCTCATAGAGGCCACAAAATGATGGGAATGATCTTAGATTGCAAAGCAGCAGGAAAAACAGAGCTGAGGAAAAACTACGGGGAAAGAGGGAAAACTAATGCTAAACTACTCCTTTATAATATAAATATATTTCAGTAAATAGAAAAAGGAAAGAAAAAAGGAAGACTTTCCTGCACTTTCCTATGGTTCTGAGGACACCAGTTGTTCACACAGTGGTGGTGGTGGTGGGGAAATTATCTGGCAGGCAATAGGCAGAGTGCAGAGCATGGATAGGGAAGAGGGGTATGGTTTAACACTCTGCAGGTTCCAGAAGGTTCAAAGTTGTTTGTCCATGTGTTGAACTAACCCATATGGGACTTCACAGAGACCACGAAGAAGAAATAGATATTTTTAATATATTCTTGTGTTTATATTTAATTGAAAATTACACATAATTTAATTAATGATACAAAAGGGATGCTTTAGCTTTATGACTGAGTGCTTAAATAAGTGGCATTTGGGAGCCTCTTATCATATACCAGCCTAGGCAAAATTTGAACATCTTGCTCTTCCAGCTTTGACAAGCTGCACTTGGCTCTAAACAAATTTGTGTTTGGGATGAGAATATCTCACTACCTGTACTACCCTTTGAAAACATTTCGTCATCTGAGCTGCCCGCACAATTTTGACCACTACACTAATGAAGTTTGCTATCTGGCATAATGCAGAACTCAAAACTGGTAGTCATTTTTTCATGGAATTTATGGGAAAATGAAAGCATTCTACACTCTAAAGTAAAAATTCTAAAATGCTTACAAATATCTGCAAAATTATACCTAGGATGAGTACTGGTAAGCCACTGCAATTGCTAACTTTAAACTAAATCAAATGAGAACCACATAACAGCAAATTTGGGACCATATATAGCCGCCTAGAGTGGTCCTGAGGGACTAGATAGGTGGGATATAAATAAAACAAATAAATTAAAAAATATATACTTACTGCCATAGTTCCTTTATCTTCTGCAGCACTGATGGTTCTTGATTGCTATTTAAAAAATGACATCTTAGTATCTCAGATTTCGCCACAGTCAAAAGATCAAATAAGATGCCAGAGGAAAGATAGCATAGAAGTGAATAAAACAAAACAAAATTAAAATAAAATAAAAATCAGTGAAGCTTTTAAACAGAAAGTGATATGATAAACAATGAAGCGAATAAATATTACCAGGAAATCAAAAAACACATAAAATATAGAGACAAAATATTCTGGTCATGCAATGAAAAATGAAAAGTAAGAATTGATACAGCTTATTATTAAAAGTAAAATAAACAGAATAAAGGAGAAGAACTTATTGGCCAAAAAATCTTGGAGTCTTGTTTGGATGTGGCACAACATCACTATTCAGAGCTGACATGTCAAAATAATCACAATAGCCATGATGACATCCAGTCCTCAGCAAGAGAGGAAGAAGTACAGGGACTTCATTAGTTCATAACATGCAAAATTAAGAACTGACTGGAGCTTTGGAACTGATGGACAGTTAGCAAATAAATTCATGAAATTACTGTCCAGAACTGAATAGCTTTAGATATTATGTCCACTAAAAGTGGGGACTGCATGCATTCATGGGCCCAGAATGTTGTGTATATAGTCCTGATGCCCATGAACGAGTAAGAGATTTTGGGGAAGGACCCAGCATCTGCAGATGTGCAGATGCTAGACCATATAACTCCTGGACCCTCATGGAATAATAAGATTGCCCTGTTTAAAGGAGACTTCCTTCACTTTCTCACCACTCTCCCTTGTGAGTAGAACCCTTGTGAAGTGTGTGGAATGATTTAAGATAAAATAATGCAGTTATAGCCACTGTCGGAGATTAAGTAAGGCTGCAGCTGCTGAGTTAAAATTGGCAGATCAGAAGCCAAGCAGACTGAGAAAAAGTAATCATTGTAAAACACTAGTGAACAGCAGAATGTGTTAAAAGTAGTCTAATAAATAAATTACAAGAGAAAAAGTATAGGACATAGCAGTTAATGATAAACTGACTTCAGAAATTAATTCAAGGAAAGGAGCGATAAAGATTAATAGATTCAATGAAACATGTGAAGAATTTACAAAACTGTATTGTGTACGGGGAAGGGAAACAATGGGCAATGAATATATGTAATTTTGGAAGGATTTTGGGAGTAGATAAAGGGGAAGGAAAAGCATGATTATAAGCAAAACTATACAAATTATAATGGTCCCTATGGGGAGGGGTGTACTAGTATTTTGTGCTCATATACAGTTGTGTTCAAAATTATTCAACCCCCACTGAAATTGAATGTTTTGGCCATTTTGACATTGATTTTGATCATTCAGTCATCTTGCTTACATTTACATGAAAGAGGCACTTGTAGGTCAGAGAAATATAACCTTAAGTTTATAATGAAATAACCACAAATGTCTTTTCTGTGCTCACATCATTATTAGTTTTTATTCAACCCCCAAGTGACATTCAATCTTAGTACTTAGTACAACATCCTTTTACAGTTATAACAGCTTTTAAACGTGAAGCATAGCTTGACACAAGTGTCTTGCAGCGATCTACGGGTATCTTCGCCCATTCTTCATGGGCAAAAGCCTCCAGTTCAGTCAAATTCTTAGGCTTGCGCACTGCAACTGCTTTCTTTAAGTCCCACCAGAGTTTCTCAATCGGATTTAAGTCTGGTGACTGCGATGGCCACTCCAAAATGTTCCAGCCTTTCCTCTGCAACCATGCTCTAGTGGACTTGGAGGTATGCTTGGGATCATTGTCCTGTTGAAAGGTCCAACGTCTCCCAAGCCTCAGGTGTGTGACGGACTGCATCACATTTTCATCCAATATCTCCTGGTACTGAAGAGAATTCATGGTACCTTGTACACGCTGAAGCTTCCCTGTACCTGCAGAAGCAAAACAGCCCCAAAGCATTATTGACCCTCCGCCATGCTTCACAGTAGGCAAGGTGTTCTTTTCGTCATATGCCTTGTTCTTCCTCCTCCAAACATAGCGTTGATCCATGGGCCCAAACAGTTCTAATTTTGTTTCATCAGTCCACAGAACACTATCCCACAACTTTTGTGGTTTGCCCACATGACTTTTGGCATACTGCAGTCGACTCTTCTTATTCTTGGGAGACAGCAAGGGGGTGCGCCTGGGGGTTCTGGCATGGAGACCTTCATTACGCAGTGTGCGCCTTATTGTCTGAGCTGAAACTTCTATACCCACATCTGACAAATCTTTTTTCAGTTCCTCAGCAGTCACACGGGGACTTTTCACCACTCTACGCTTTAGGTAGCGCACAGCAGTCGAAGTCAGCATCTTCTTTCTTCCACGACCAGGTAGCATTTCAACAGTGCCCTTTGCCTTGAATCTGTGAATGATGCTTCCTATGGTGTCTCTTGGTATGTTTAACTTCTTTGCAATCTTCTTATAGCCATTGCCCTTCCTGTGAAGACAAATCACCTCTTCTCTTGTCTTCCTGGACCATTCTCTTGACTTCACCATGTTTGTAACCATACCAGTAAATGTCTAGAAGGAGCTGAGTATCACAGTCATTTTAAAGCTGCCTAATTGGTGCTTATTATGCTTGATTGGTGCTCGGTGACATCCACAGGTGTTTTCAATACCTGATCGAAAACACCTGAATGAACCTCTCTTCTTCAGAGTGGTAGTCTTTAAGGGGTTGAATAATTGTGGCAATGAAGAAACCACAAAAGAAACATTTACTACTGTATTACATAAACAATTGATGTTATTTTAGTTGCATTTGGTTCTTTAAAACGTCCTTGTAGGATTTCATTCTGAATACAATTCCAAATGTACACTATAGTCCCTAAACCCCTTTACAGCATTGGGGGTTGAATAATTTTGAACACAACTGTATTAAGTTTTATGTGTTATTGTGTTTCCATGAAAATAAGACATGGTTTTATATTAATTTTTGCTCCAAAAAACACATTAGAGCTTATTTTAGGGGATTTTTTCATGTACAACAATCTATATTTATTCAAATACAGTCATGTCATCTTCTGGATGCTGCACAATGGTGGAAGGCGGGGTTTCACTTAACTAGAGCTTATTTTTGGGGTAGGGCTTATATTACGAGCATCCTGAAAAATCATACTACGGCTTATTTTCAGGTTAGGTCTTATTTTCAGGGAAACAGTAGTAGTATATGTATTTTGGTTTATAATTTAAAAAATTACAAATTAAAAAGGGAAGAGATCTTATACCAAACAATCAGAAAGACAGCTTATATCCCAGAGGACAGGCCAGGGGACTTGTGGTCATGGGTAACTGGAACCTTTGAAATGTCTCGACAATGTAAGAAGGAATATACTATACTATAGTAATAGTGGCCCAGCTTTATCTGTTTAAATGCTGTCTGCATTGCTGCACAAAGAAAGCTAAAAGTGTAATGAATAAAGAAAGGATGTAACACATTTTGTTTAAGCTGGAGGAAGAAAAGAGGCTTATAATGATGCTGTTGAAGTGTTTATGAAAAGTGAAACTGGAATGTTCTCCTATAGGACAGAGGTCCCCAACCCCCAGTCTGCGGCCCAGTGCCGGTCCATGGCCTGAGCCGGACCAAGCCTCCGAGACAGACCTCCCGGCCCACCCACCCCTGCACACACCCTACACAGCCCGTTTGCACCTGTGTACGTGCTCCAGCATGCCGCTGTTTCCACATGTGCACGAGCACGCGTGTGCAGACAAGTGCTGTGCCACCAGTTGTGCATGCGCATGGGCACATGCATGCTCGTGTGAGAGCATGCGCACTTGTTCGCTCATGCACACGAGCACGGGGGGGTGCCCCACCTTCTCCAGCCGGTCCGCAGACCGAAAAAGGTTGGGGACCACTGCATAGGACACACCCCTCCACAAGTGCGACATGCCCACTGTGCATGCGTGTCAGGGGGGGCGGAGATCCATGTCCGCGTCCCAGTTAAAGGAAGCCCACAGACCAGCACCAGGCCATGGACCAGGGGTTGGGGACTCCTGCTATAGGGACAAAAGGGAGAAAACTTGAGGTACATAACCATTTCTGTTTTTTAATGCTAATAGTTACTGATCGCTACTTTACAAGTTTGCATAATGTATGTGGCAAGAAAGAGATAAGGAAGTAAGTCACAGACTGGAGAGTTCTAGTTGCTTGTAGATGTTTCAAGGCTACATTATGGAACAAAATTACTAGGACAAATGCCTTTACCATTGTTTCACCTTTCTAGGTATAAAAACAGGAAACTGCACTGCTAGAAATGTTTTGGATTTTTTTCTGAGGAATTTCTTATTGCTGCCTTGCAAGACAGGAAACAACTTTCACTACAATATTTTGGATTTATTTTCTCTTGCTTTAGCACAAGAAAGGAATCTAGCAATCTGTGACCCCCCCCCCCCAATACATCCCAACATCAAAATCATACTTGGAGAAATTAAACTTCTCACCAATCATGCTGCTTTGTTGCCTGCCTGTTCAAGGGCATCACTCGGAAGCAATCTAGTATGATGTAGAATTCACAATCTTCCTGAAAATAGAAAGGACACGCAGTTAGGCACACTCTGCCTAGACAAGGACTGAGTCCCAAATAAGACAATCCATGTTCTCTGTGTGATGGATGCAATAGTACTGAAAAATATTGTGGGGAAAACTGGCAGGGCCCAGATTGAAACCCAACAGTCCTATTCCAGAATTCTTCTAATTTTAACTTTTTTATGCCCCTCCACTATGTAGTTAAGGGGACCAGACCTTAAAGACAAAGGTCAGGTTTCTTTTTGGATGAAACCTTTTGCATAACAATGTTAGTGCGATTGGCTTGATAGTTACAGAGTTTCTGCAAGTATGCAGGCAAAACCTCCTTGTACAAATATAACTTGGTTGATTGGAATAGTGATTTTTGCAGAAGCACTATTTTGGGACTGAAAAAGGACCCTTTCTACTCCTCTTTAAATAGAACACTAGCATGCAGCGAGAGCTTCTTAAATAAAAAGCAGGAACTAGTCTCCTGTGGCTGAAGTCAACTTGCTGTCTGAGGCCAAGCAGTAAATTGTGCACTGTCTCCCCTTATTTCAAGGCTAGTCAAGTTGTTTTGGAACCATAGGGAAAATTACACAATTACACCATCCCCTCCTGACAGGAAAAATATAACAGCAAATAATTTGTTGTGCTTTCACGACGCCCACAAACCAGCCACCTCCATTTGTTTCACTGTGTTGTTGCCAGTTCTTTAGCTACTCAGGTGAGGAGAGAGTCAAGAGGTGGGGGTGGGAAGAGTTGCCATATTTTTTAAAAATACCCTTTATTAGTTTTTCACTCTATCTACATTTAATTTGTGCTTGTCAAACATTGTGTTACATGATTTGCTTACAATTATTTGTTTGCCATATCTTAAATCAGCACCACAAACATGGCTGAATACTGAAAGATTCAAACCCAGACAAGAGTTAAGCCCTCAAAAACCCTGTCTGATTTGGTTCATTCCTTGTTTTCCTTCCTTGAATTTGAAGAAACCCATTAACTTGGGTGAATTCCTATTAAAAAACATAAAATCAAACTAAAGGCCTCCTGAATCTTCCTGACACAGCCTCACCTCGGCAGCCCCTGTCCCCTGTTGAGGCCTCACATAAATCCTCTCAGCAAAACACCACACCAGACCACCAGGACAACAACAGGCCTATTTCTGAGATTCAAAAGCCATTTCAAGTTAGGTTTGGCTATCAGAGTCATGAACCTCAGCCTGGATAAGTAATTTGTCCACAAAAGGACAATAAAGGGGACGGATCAGTGATTATATTTTATTTTCATCCTGCTTCTCCTCCAACAAAATCCCTATTAAGTCTTTGTTCCTTCTGGACTATGTAAGATCCCATTAACGGCCATGCGCAGCACCATCTACAAGATGGCATGGCCTCTCAACACCAGCTACAATGGATGGATGCTTCACATCAGCCAGAGGCGACTGCAACCTGAGGAGACATCTTCTTGCACGCTCGCCAGGTAAAAATAAAACAATTTGACTAGTTTAGTGCAATTAGCTATCTCTACTTGGTGAATAAACCAAATGATAACCTCCAACTTGTGCTTGACTAGAGGCTGCTATGCTTCCGTCTTCTCTCTCTCCACACCCATAAGCCAAACAAGAAACGGGAGCGGGCGCACATCGGGGGAGGGGGAGGGGCCGTCGCAGAACAACTGCCAACCTTTCCGTCTTCCCAGCAGGGATGTAAAAAATCCAACCCCACGACAAACCTGCTCAAGACAACATCCTCAAGAGGACTCCTGTCACCTCTCACAGACATGTACCATCCATTCCTGGACTTTTTAAAATAGTTTTTCTGCAGTATCCATAGAGGAGTTGTGCTAAGCCTGAAGAAGAGGAATTTTATCGACAAAAGCTGGAAATTTCTTTAATTTTTAGTGGTCCTTATAAAAAGTATCACCTACTCTTACATTTGTGTAATCTTGGGAACTACATGGCATTTTCTTTGTTCAGAACTGACTGAGAAACAGTGGCTTGCTCAAGTGTATGTTATATTCACAATGGAAGAGAGATCTGAATATAAATTTCTGACATTAAAAGCACCCTCTACTCTAAAAGCTTTGCATTTTAGGTATAGCTTAGTCAACTTTTTAAAAAGAGACTGAAGGTTTCCTGGCCCTGCAGCCCCCTGACAAGGGTAGCTACTCCACTTTGATGTCATCCTGTTGACCAAAAAAGGCCATTTTTATTCAAGCAATCTTTTGGTTTCTAAGCTAATGTGCTTGTTGTAATATATGTTTGTCTTTAAATCTCTTAAAGATTTCTTGTGTGAACCACGGTGAATAAAAATAAATGATTTTTTAAAAAATCAAATTGATTTAAATTGCAATTTAAATTTTAAATCCAATTTTTGATTTAAATTGTCCAAAAACTTTTAAACTGTGAGTTAAATTATGATTTATATTCAATTTGATTTCAAGCAAATCCACTCTGCTGTGTTAAAAAACCTGCTTTGTGATTCAATTACAATTCTGTATATAATAATTTTAACCACCATATTTATCTCTTATTTATATGGAAAGTCATGTTTACAAATTTAATATATTACTGCTAATTTTAAAATTAATTAATTAATTAAATTAACACCCTTGTGACCCTAGGAGAAAAACATCCACAGAATGTTGCACTCTTATTTTGCTGCACTTATTTCCACAGCCATATATTTCCAAAGGTGGTGTTTAAACAGTGTTTGAGAGCAAACAGCAGCCAAGAAGGAAATTATTTCAATAGGAAATCAGTGCTAGGGCTCAATGAAAACTGAGGTCCTGTGATTTTAATTCAAAATGTTAGGCATGCTTTTTCTAAAATGACAGCATTCTTCAAATACCTGAAAGGTAATCATACAGAGGAGGATCTGTTCTTGATCAGCCCAGAGTGCTGGACACGTAATAATAGGCTCAAGTTACAGGAAGCCATATTTAGGCTGAATAATAGGAAAAACTTAACTATTAGAGCAGTATGACAATGGAACCTATTACCATTGTGGTGAGTGCTCCAATGCTGGAAGCATTCAAGAGAAAATTGGATAGCCATCTGTCAGATCTGCTTTGATTTATATTCCTTGCATATGGATTTGGATTTCTTGAATTTGTATCCCTTGATTTGAGCATGGGGTTGGACCTGATGGTCTTATAGGCCCTTTCCAACTCAATTATTCTATGATCCCTACCGCTCTTTTAGCCCTGTATGACACCTGAAAAGGACATAAAATTGCCAACACTCATGCATTCTGTGTGCCAGATGTCTCCCAATAATACCATTTTTCCTTTACAAGTACAGTGGTGCCTTGCTCAGCGATGTTAATCGGTGCAGCAAAAATCGCCGCTAACCGAAAACATCGCTAAGCGATTTTTAAAAGCCCATAGGAATGCATTGAAACCCCTTCAATGTGTTCCTATGGGCAAAAAACGTACCTTTAAGGGAAAATCCTCCATATGGTGGCCATTTTCGCTGCCTGGTATGCGAAGAATCCGTCCCAAAACACAGCGGGCGGCCATGTTTTTTTTCCAGCGGCCATTTTGGAACCGCCGATCAGCTGTAGGAGAAAGATCGCTATGCAATAATCGGTAAGCAAAACAGCTTACCAATCATCACAAAGCGATTTTTTCCTATTTAAAACATCGCAATGCAATCGCTTTTTCGATTGCAAATTCTTCGCTGCTAAGCGGTTTAGTCGTTAAACGGGGTGCTCGTTAAGCGAGGCACCACTGAATTCCATGTCATTTCCTCCTTCCATACTGTGTGTGTATCCTTTTTGAAATGACCTGCATGTATTAAAAACAATCAACTTCATAGGACCAAAATATATCTCCCAGTCATCTCCCCACACCTACAAACTGTGGCAAGTTATCAGTTTTGGACAACAACTGGCATGGCCATCTAGTAAAAGTATTTTTTCCAAGATGTGATGGTATCTTACCCAAGACTTCTTCAAGTTAAATAAACTCAAATGGATATAGCCATAAGCAAAAAAAAAAAAAAAAAAAAAAAAAAAAAAACTGATAGTGAGCAAATGGCTTTACGGCCAATTCATTTAATGTCACGCAATGGCCAGAATTCTATTGCTGTTCGCATAAGATTTGCTCACATTAGGCTTGCATAGCTTGCTGCAGCTAACTGCAGCTAACTGCAGCTAACTGACAAGATGCTAGGACATATCTTAATAGCACAATGAGAGAATGACTATGCATACAACCAATATGTGTCCCACCACCTCATTAACCAATACAACTTATACAGACTTTATGCAAACACCAGCAGAATTCTGGCTATTATTTCACTCTAACTTATTACAGGTATCTCACATATATTACTCTCACTATTAAAACAGAATGCTCATTAATAAAGCTAACCTGATAGCTTTGAAGGAAAAGCGCTAAAGATATAAGAAAGGGATAATCTTCTGAGATCTGAGGCTGCATATCCTCTTCTCTGGACCTTGAAAAGTTGCACCCACTCCCACAAACCTTATCTCCCCAATTTCTCCTAATAAAAATGGAGGGGTATTAGGAAAGTCTCCTTGCAAATTCTAGTCCCAAAAGAATTGTTGTAATTTGGGGCTAAAAGGCCAGGGGCAGGGCTCAAAGCATGACCAAATTTAACCTCATGGCCCCAAAGAGCAAAGAAAACTAATCTAACTCTTCTTTAAAAAAATTAAAGAGTTCTGGGGTGTGTGGGAGTATTGGTGTCTCTTCAAGGGTGCTGGGAGGGTGCCCATCCCTATCTTATAGCATTATTGAGAATTATTACAGCCAACGGAAATGGACTCCTGGCCTCAATTCATTGTTTCACTGTTACTTGGAATCTCTACTATCAGTCTATCTTAACCCTGTCTTGAAGTTTGTTGTTCTGCATCTTCAAATCAGAACTGACTTATACCTACCAAACATAAATTCATGTTTCATAGCTGGGACTTTTAGTAATTTTAATTTAAAATAATTTCTATCTTCAGATCTCATTTCCTATTACAATATTCAAATATCCACAATATCCACATATAAAGATATTGGACATATCACATAATTTCCACAACTATGTAAATACAGTGGTGCCTCGCTTAACGAGTGCACCGTTTAACGAAAAATCCATATAGCGATCCCTTTTTGGGGATCGCTATACGGATCAGCCCCAATCGCCGCACTTGCTTTGCGACGATTGGGGCTCCGGCGGCCATTTTGGAGCCGCCGAACAGCTGATCGGCGGCTCCAAAATGGCCGCCGCATGACCCGAAATGGCCCCTATCAGCGTTTTCGCGCCCTCCCCTTGCTTACGGAGGTCGCGAAAACGCTGCGGGGGGGCATTTCGGGTCATCCGTGGTCATTAAAATGGCCGCGGATGGCCCGAAATGCCCCCCCGCAGCGTTTTCGCGACCTCCGTAAGCAAGGGGAGGGCGCGAAAACGCTGATAGGGGCCATTTCGGGTCATCCGGCGGCCATTTTGGAGCCGCCGATCAGCTGATCGGCGGCTCCAAAATGGCCGCCGGACGCAAAAACATCGCTGGAGGGGTAAGTTTGCACACTTATTGGAACGCATTAAACTAAGTTTAATGCGTTCCAATAGGTTTTACTTACCCGCACAGCGATGTTTTCGTATAGCGAAGGTTAATCCGGAACGGATTAACCTCGCTATACGGGGCACCACTGTACCACTTTTCCAATATAACAATAAAGAACACCTATCCATTTGCAAGAATTTCATAGATCATTTATAATTTGAAGTCCAAGATTACCTCAAATCCCCTGAAATATCACTATGGCCAAATCTTTGTCTACAGTAAACAAGCAATTTCTCACAAGAAATTCTTAAAAAATTTTATTTGTTATTTCAGGTGTTTAGGACTCTTGCAGTAATATACAGCCTTGCCAAGTGTTGCAAAAAATAGTAACAAATGAAAATAATGAATGACAGAAGAACTTTATTGCATAGAATCATAGAGTTGGACTGGCCATCAAGTCCAACTCCCTGTTCAATGCAGGAATCGAAATGAAAGCATATCTAATGCCTAATTTTCTCATGAATGCCTCCAACATTGGAGCACTGGTTCCAATGATGTACAGTCCTAACAGTCAGGAAGTTTACATTGCTATAATTATTTTCTCAAATCATTTTAATCTTCACCTTCATTTTAACAGTCATGAAAATATGATTCTGAAGTATACATGTGTAAAAAAGTATAATATTTCTGATCTATGTAAGATGTTTAAACAGCAGAACACTTCTTAAGGATAAGTGATACACATCACTTAATTTTACCTCCAACCAATGCACCTTATTTCCAGAACAGCACTGACAAAAAAACTGAGATTATACTCCCTCTTTATAGTTAAAAATAATTAGAGATAGTGTGCTTCTCAGGAGTTAGACATCTGCTTGAATTCTCTCACCCAGAAAGTTCAACTGATATATTACTGTCTGTCCTTCCCTCAGTACTGTATTAATATATTTCAGTCAACCATCCTGTTCAAAAGCCATACTGGGATGGCTTTGCTTCCTATTACAGTGGTGCCTCGCATAGCGATCGCTCTGTTTAGCGCCGAAATCGCTTTGCGATGAAGATTCTGCGATGGCTTTTGCAATGTTCCCTATGGGGTATTTTCGCTTTGCGATGACCGACCATTTTCGCACAGCTGATTGGTGGTTTCAAAATGGCTGCCCGGAAAAAACATGGCCGCTCGCTGTTTTCTGGGACGGATTCCTCGCTTAAGAGGCACCAGAAATGGCCACGCTATGGAGGATCTTTGCTGAACGGTGAGTTTTAAGCCCATAGGAACGCATTAATCTATGGGGTTTTTTATTTCGCATTGCGACGTTTTCGTTCAACAGCGATTTTGCTGGAACGAATTAACGTCGCAATGCGAGGCACCACTGTACATCTGGGGCAAAGTCCCATAGCAGACATCAGAATTTCTTAAAACCAAAACCACCAAGATCACTCGGAAAAAAGACAATGAACATCGGCATTTTTTCTCATAAATTACGTATTAAATATAGTGTATGCCTTACCATTTTTGATGCCTCTTTAAAGCATACTCTGTAGTTCTGGAGGATGATGAACTGACCAACGAGACCAGAAAATCCAGACTGTGGTACACCACTAAGAAAGAGATAGAGAGAAAAGTCAATGGATAAAGAAATCTTCAAATGATTGCTGGGCATAGTGTTCACCAAGTTCCTGTAATCCACAAATGCTTAGGATCAACTAATTTTGCTGTTTTAGACCAATGTTAAATTCCTATGGACTTTTTTGACTAATTTTTAGCTTGCTTTGACATTTCTGTAATACTGTCATGCCTTTTTAAATTGGCATGTTTTGACAGATAAGGCAACCAATCTGTTAGTCACCAAGCTTGCTCCATCTTCTAGCTGAAATTCTGTTGCTTAGCATAAATCACAACTATACAATGTCCATTTGAATCAATGGAACTTATGGAGGAGTTGACCAACCAAATCTCCACTGATTCATTGTGACTTATACACTAAGCAACAGGATTTCAGCCAGAGGAGACACATGGTCTTAAGTGCAGAAGAAATGAGAAAGCACTGTCTCAACTTTTCTTCTCTGACAGTTCCCTTACAAAAGAAATTTAGCCAAACTAGATGAGTTGCCAGTTATAGAACTTTTTCCACGTCAATCAGAAATCTAAATCAAACCTTAAAACTTACCATGTTGGCATCTGAGCAGCATGGGCTGTAATAACAGTTTGGATATAATGGTGTCCATCCCCAATGCAGAGAATAGCTGCTGGGCACTCTTCATCATGACTGAGAGCACTTGCATCATTTAAAACCTAGTGGTAAATTGGGGGAATAAAGTACGAAGTAAGAGCAAGCATTTACAACAAAAAAAGGACAAAGAAGAACCAAATGAGTCCAGAATCTCTAATTCCATGATGAAGAAAATAAGGAAGATTTGCAGATTTAAAATGCAGTTTTAACTAGCCACTGACAGCTGAACTTATGTCGCATCCAAACACCACACAGGTTAAGCTGCTGGAAATTACTTAGGACTACAATCACGCAAACTATGGCAAGTCCTTAAAAATATGTTAGTGCATGGCCACCTTATCTACCTCCTGAGAAATCTATATGTGGGACAGGAAGCAACAGTTAGAACTGGCTATGGAACAACTGACTGGTTCAGAATTGGGAAAGGAATACAAAAAGAATGTATATTGTCTCCCTGCTTATTTAACTTATATGCAGAATACAACATGCAAAAGGCCAGACTAGAGGAATCCCAAACCGGAATTAAGATTGCCAGAAGAAATATCAACAACATCCGATATGCAGATGATACCACTCTGATGGCAGAAAGTGAAGAGGAATTAAGGAACCTCTTACTTAGGGTGAAAGAGGAGAGCGCAAAAAATGGTCTGAAGCTCAACTTCAAGAAAACTAAGATCATAGCTACTGGTCCCATCACCTCCTGGAAAATAGAAGGGGAAGATATGGAGGCAGTGACAGATTTTACTTTCTTGGGCTTCATGATCACTGCAGATGGTGAAAGTAAGCCACAAAATTAAAAGACTCCTCGACAGCATCTTAAAAAGCAGAGACATTACCTTGCCGACAAAGGTCCGCATCATCAAAGCTATGGTTTTTCCAATAGCGATGTATGGAAGTGAGAGCTGGACCACAAAGAAGACTGACCGCTGAAGAATTGATGCTTTTGAATTGTGGTGCTGGAGGAGGCTCTTGAGAGTCCCCTGGACTGCCAGGAGATCAAACCTATCAATTCTAAAGGAAATCAACTCTTAGTGCTCGCTGGAAGGACAGATCCTGAAGCTGAGGCTCCAATACTTTGGCCACATGATAAAAAGAGAAGACTCCCTGGAAAAGACCCTGATGTTAGGAATGTGTGAAGGAAAGAGGAGAAGGGGACGACAGAGGATGAGATGGCTGGACAGTGTCACCGAAGCTACCAACATGAATTTGACCAAACTCCGGGAGGCAGTGAAAGACAGGAGGGCCTGGTGTGCTCTGGTCCATGGGGTCACGAAGAGTCGGACACGACTTAACGACTAAACAACAACAACAGTCACATTGTCTTAACTTTGTGCTGTCATAGTGGCTGTGCTATAATTAATCTAGCCAATCAGTCAGTGGAAACAATAAGGAACACCGACAGCAAGCCACATACTAAGCAGAAATCCTGATTATCACCACTGTTCAAGAGGTGGCACAGAGTGCCTCATCCTCTTCCCCAATAATAAGCATAATCAATTATGGCCACATTACAGGATTACTCTTCAACTAGTATGATGATATGATGGTTAGAGTGTTGGACAAGAACTGGTAAGAACCCATTTCAAATCCTTGCTTAGCCGTAAAGCATAATGATAAATCTTGAGCCCATCATTCTTTCTCAATTTAACCTACCATGCAGAAGTGTTTCAAGCAAAAACAAAGAAAACATATGCTCATTTAAAATAAAGGTGGAAACCAGATAAGTTTTTACATCATTTCACCTAGTGTAGAGAAACAGAACTTACCAGTAGTAATCTGGTCATCTTAACAACACATACCTTAAGATCCATGAAATGGATCTGTAAGTAGTGCTTTTCCAAACCAAAAAGAACCTGGGAAGAGCCATAGGCAATAAGGGATATAAGTTGGTTCTCTCACTTTCTGAAATATTTGGATCACCCTCCCAGAATACAGGAGGAAAGCAGTGAGTATGTAACCTATCAGGACAGTTATGGGTGCATCCTTTCATTTCACTGGGAAGGGATTTGTCCTCTGTGTCAACGTTGTACAGTATTTCCAGTTCAAAGAACAGCAAAAGTAGTGGGGGTGGGGTATGAATGGAAAAAAGTACAGTGGTGCCCCGTATATACGAAAACATCGCTGTGCGGGTAAGAAAGCCTATTGGAACGCATTAAACTTAGTTTAATGCGTTCCAATAAGCGTCCAAACTTACCCCTCCAGCGATGTTTTTGCGTCCGGCGGCCATTTTGGAGCCGCCGATCAGCTGATCGGCAGCTCCAAAATGGCCGCCGGATGACCCGAAATGGCCCCTATCAGTGTTTTCGCGCCCTCCCCTTGCTTACGGAGGTCGCGAAAACGCTGCGGGGGGGGGCATTTCGGGCCATCCGCGGCCATTTTGGAGCCACCGATCAGCTGTTCGGCGGCTCCAAAATGGCCGCCGGACGCCCCAATCGTCGCAAAGCGAGTGCGGCGATTGGGGCAGATGCGTATAGCGATCCCCAAAAAGGGATCGCTATACGGATTCTTCGTTAAACGGTGCGCTCGTTAAGCGAGGCACCACTGCAGTTTGGATGCAAAATGTGAAAAGACTCAGAAAGAAATGTGATGATAACAGACTTCAGCAGGCTCAACCGCACAATCTAGACGCCCACAAAAAGAGTTCCTTATCCACTGCTATTGAGAAAGTCATGTCAACCTACCTTCAGAACATGTCCAACCTGCCCATCTTTTTGGGGTTCTGGCTCCTTGTACTCCAGCAGAAGAGTCACAATCCAAGGGTCCAAGTAGCTGGGTTTGCCTCTGTTTGTTTGGCTATCTTCGCTGTCTAAACTGTGAAAAAGCAATTTGTGAGGTCAGAACACTGAAAAAGCAGGGATGAATTGTAGAAGGAACACTGTTGGGGATACCACAGAGATTGTACATTTACCTTGTTACCACAACTCTGGCTGCTTCTTTCTATAAGTAACTATCATGGAAATTTAAAGGCATAAACATAAGATTTCTAGAAGATTAATTAGCTTCCAGATTGACCACAGTTTCCAAAGAAGTAGCCACAGTAGCCTATTTCAGCATGTTGACAAAAGGAAAGAAAAATGTGAATGGCAAAGTATTGCAGCAATTAATAGTGTTATTGCAGTGTGAGCTTTCATGGCTCAAAAGCACCTTCCTCAAATACAAAACCAGAACAGGACCTCAGGATTTCCACTTCCTCAGATTAAGTGAAAATTAGGATCTCAGACCCTGAAAACAGAATCCCTTTTAATTCAGCAATGTTTTACTTATCAGTATTATTCAAATCTGAAATTACTGAGTTGTTGTGCTTCACTGTCAACGCTGGGACCAGCCAATGGAATTTGATTTTCCTACAATCTGAATGAAGAACTTGCTTGGGCATGTTCTATCATCTTAACAAATAGCAATATAAGAACCTCCCCAAAATTCTTAGAATTAAACTTAAAGAAATGTGTGATATATTTGGTAAAGATATTGATTTTAATGCCAAAATTGCTTTATTGTCAATTTTTGATAACACAGATTTGGACCATCAGTCAAAAGAATTAATCACTAATTTTATGACAGGTGCTAGATTTTGGAAAGACAAGAATGATATTAAAATTGAAGACTGGTATTGTGAAGTATGGGACATAGCATTAAATGATAAATTGACTATGGAACTTAAAATAAAAAGAGGGGAAATAAGTTGTAACAATTTCTATGATATTTGGGGTAAATTTGTGGAATTTGTGTTAGTGAAAGGAAGGGGGAAAGCCTCTAAAGAATACTCAATACAATTTTGGAGAGGTAATATGTAAAAAAAATTATTATAGTAAATAGAGTCCCGTGGGTATGGCGTGCACGTTGGAATTTAGTTTATAATAAGCACTATTACTTGTAATTTTTTTTGTATTTCTGATGTTATATATGTTTTTTTCCTGTATTTTTTGTATAAAATAAAATTAAAAAATTTTTTAAAAAAGAATTGAACTTAAAGAAGTATTAGTTTTTGTTTTTGCTTTTGTAGAGTGGATGTAGCTGTATTGGTTTTTAGTGTCTGTTTTAAACTGAACTGTTTTAATTGATCTTGGAAGCCGCCCAGAGACTCTTGCAGAGTGCGGGCGGCATACAAATCGAATAAATAAATAAATAAAATTAGTAGAGAAAGGGTTAAATACAATAAGGAGCTGGATGAAAAAGATAAAAATACTATAAAGGAAATTTGGGGGCAGGAAGAGGGGATATCTTGGTTAAATGGAAATTTGGACAAAGAAGTTAACCAGAATAGTAGGAGAAATTAGACAATTGACAAAATTTTAGGAGATTATAGGGCAAAGACAAATTCAGGAGGAAGGAACCAAAATAAAGGGTACAGTTAGTGTAATTTATAAGATGTTAACACAAGCAGGATATGAAAGACTGATGAAAAATCAGTTGAAAGAGGAGTTAGAGGAAGAAGTCAAAAGTGAGGATTGGAATAAAATATGGTCATAACAATAAATCTATAAGGGTAAAAGTCTATAAGGGTAAAAAAAATTGTCACAAGGTTACATGGAGATGATACCTTACTCCAGCAAGACTGAATATAATTAATAAAAATGCACCATCTCAATGATGGAGATATAAAAAAGAAAAAGGGAGCTATATGCATATGTGGTGGACTTGTGAAATAAGGAAGAAAGAATGGGCACTGATTTTTAAAGAAATTAGAGAAATTACTGATATACCATAATATTCAAATATCACCAATTATTGCCGTATTAAATATAATTAAGAACAATCACATTAAAAAAAGAAGAGAAAGAGTTTATTATAGCGGTCACAGCAGCAAGACTAATATTTACAAAGAATTGAAAAAGTTATAAGCAAATTAATCTTGAAGATTGGTACAAAGAAATGTGGAGTTTAGCGATTAATGATAAACTAATGTGAAATGAAAGTAATAAGGAGAATGACAAAATATAACGATTTTTTAAAAGTATGGAATTTATATTTGAAGTACTGTATGTCTTTGTGAATGGGAACAGTCATAAACCAGCATAACAAGAATCAATGTACTGTAGTTTTGGAGTGGAATGGGGTGAAAAGGGATATTTCTGGTCACCTAGTCCCAAGGGTGAGGGTGGCACAGGAGGGGAATTGTAGGTGGGCTGTATTGAGGATTCAAACATTTTACGTTAGTGTTGTCATTATTAGCTTCATTTAATAAATTTTTTTTAAAAAAAACAGCAGTATAAACGTGACTCCTAGGAATCCAGGGCCTATTACTAAACTGCTTGATCTTTCCAAGCTGGCCCAGAGCTCACAGAATGGGAATCTCTGGCTTTCGTGCCTATAATTTCTAATGGCGCCAAGAAGCCCTGCCGCGTGCCTTCCCCGCGGGAGGGGGCGGGACGGAGGGGGGGGCTTTCCTTTTCTAGAGGAAACCAAGCATGCAGGTGTAGAAGAGGGTTACACAAGTTTTTCTTTCAATATTCGGGGACGGGGGTCAATTATGTTCTGTATATGGAACACCCTACAAGTCCACCCATAAGGAGTGCGATACTCTCTAGGCACCAACGTTCAGGGAAACAAGCCCCGCGGAAACAAACTGGGCTTACCTCCGAGACCAAGGGCAGTACCATAAAATCCCACCATGTGGTCTCCCCCCCCCCCCAAAAAAAAAATATCTGCTCGCCAGGCAACGCAACCTTATCAAAGCTCACCTCTCGGACCCCGGCTCCCTCCGCTCCTGCAAACGGTATCGCGACGGCCCCGGATTCATACCCGACGGTGCGGCCGAAGCCCCGGAGTCCAAACAAACCGAGCTGCCCCTCTCTTTCGGGCGGCGGGGAGGAGGAGGAGGACGAGGCGGCCTCTTGCCCACGTCCCTGGCCGGGCTCCTCTTTCTTGCCACCGGCGAGCAGGATCACCCCGTCGCCGATCTCAGAGGGCGGGCGGAAAGGGGGGGGCGGAGCGCGCGGTTCTTCCCGCCCGGAGCCCCGCCCGCCGCAGCCGGCAACTGAAGTTAACCACAGAGAGCGACGGGAAGCACCATCGCGGAGTCTCTCGACGACTCAAGATGTCGGACGGATGTCCGCTGCAAACGGGAGCCTCTCTTTCCCCCAAGCCGTTCACGCTTGTGCGCCTCTTCCCGCAGTTGCGCGCCCGCTCCCTGCCCCGTAGCCTTTTGTGTACAAACACGTGCCCTTTGCGCTGCCGCCGCCTCAATGCCTGCCGCGGAACTAGTTGGTGATGTGGGACTTCAGACCTGGCGGGACATTTGCACTACAACTCCCGTAATATTTTTATGCTAGCCGTGCTTGCTAGGACTTCTGGGATCTGAAGTCCACGAAAATTCACCATCCCCGCCCGCCTTAAAGGCTTTGCAAGCGGGACTAGAGGCTGCCGTCCTAAATGTCATGGTGGCTGTATTTATGGTCCCATCTGGAGGGTCCAGGGAAGAGGCGGCCACCATAGGGAACTCTTGGGTGGCGATGTCCGCACGATGTTGTTGGCCCTGGATATTTTTGTTTGCAGATCTGAGTAGATCCACCCTGGGGATTGGCGGTACAATTTGTTGCTAGGTGTCCTGGGATGCAGTGGGTCATCCAGAATGCTCCCTGAGGTCTCACTGCCAACACAGATTTCCCTTTTCCTTCTCTCCTCCATATCCTCTTCCCAGCTAACTACATTTTCTCTTCCCTTCCCTCTTTGTTTTACCTGTGTCATATTCCTGTTGTAATTCTTTCCTATTTTAATTATTTTTAACTTTTGTACCATAAAGGAAGCCACTGCCTTGAGTTTATGAGAGCTGTGCAGGGCTGTTAATGAACAGACGTTTCGGAGGTTCTTCGTTTATAGGGTTGCCATAAGTCAGAGGCACCTTGACAGCAAATCACAACAAAGTTTAAAATTAATTTGATATTGCACATTTTATTTGCCTCTATTTTTGCTTTAAAATTGGTTTGTGATTTTATAATGGCAATCATATTTTGTTGTTTTACTGTAATTTTGTCTATTTTAATTCCTATCAGCTGACCCACCAAGTATATTTCAGTTAAAAAGTAGCTTGATTTTAGGCATTCTTCAGTCTCAAGAGACTATGGTAACATGCTTTGAATAGAGGACTTGGAACAGCGTCTAGTGTGGCTGAGGAGGCCAATTCGAGAGTGACAATCCCTTCCACACTGAAGACAAATCCAATCTGTCCCCTGTCCAGCTCCCTGGTTTTGTTGGTTTCAGGACTGCCTCTTTGCCTCGGCTTGCTGGACAAGGGTCTCTTCAAATTGGGAGAGGCCATGATGCACCGCCTGCCTCCAAGCTGAACACTTAGATGTCAAGGTTTCCCATCTGTTGAGGTCCATTCCGTAGGCTTTCAGATCCCACTTGCAGATGTCCTTGTATCGCAGCTGTGGTCTCCCTCTGGGGCGATTTCCCTGCACTAATTCTCCATACAGGAGATATTTCGGAATCTGACCATCAGCCATTCTCACGACATGCCCGAGCCAACATAGATGTCACAGTAATGTATACATGCTAAAAATTCCAGCTCATTTTAGGACTATATTTGGAACTTTGTCCTGCCAGGTGATACCAAAAATGCGTCAGAGACAACGCATATGGAACATGTTCAGCTTCCTCTCCTGCCATGCACGTAGGGTCCAGGACTCATTGCAATACAGGAGTGTGCTCAGGACACAGGCTCTATAGACCTGGATCTTGGTACTGTATATGACCATCAGCTTCTTATAAAGCCATAGTCTCTTAGTGAGTCTAGAGAACACGGTAGCAAACATATACCACTTTGAGAGATAATTACATATAGAAAATAGAATCGAAATGGAAAAATGAATAAATAAATAAGGAAAGTATTCCAGGATATTCTCCCTTGATAATTCCTTATTACTTCATCCTATTTATGGACCATAAAGCAAGCTGACCGCCGAAGCATTGATGCTTTTGAATTGTGGTGCTGGAGGAGGCTCTTGAGAGTCCCCTGGACTGCAAGGAGAACAAACCTATCAATTCTAAAGGAAATCAACCCTGAGTGCTCACTGGAAGGACAGATCCTGAAGCTGAGGCTCCAATACTTTGACCATCTCATGAGAAGAGAAGACGCCTTGGAAAAGACCCTGATGTTGGGAAAGTGTGAAGGCAAGAGGAGGAGGGGACGACAGAGGATGAGATAGTTGGACAGTGTCATCGAAGCGACCAACATGAACTTGACCCAACTCCAGGAGGTAGTGGAAGACAGGAGGGCCTGGTGTGCTCTGGTCCATGGGGTCACGAAGAGTCGGAAACGACTAAACAACAACGATTTATGGTTATAATATTTTGCAGTTTCCATTTGGTTCCATTGCCACCATCTTGGGTTCTTAAGACTGCTGCCATCCTTTTATATTACGTTTTGTGGCTTAGGTGGGAGGATAGTTATCTTTTTATGTTTAACTTCACTACTGGAAACCACCCGGAGTAGTGGGTTGCCACTATTTGGCACAGTATAGAAATATAGTTAGTAAACAAACATACTAACTAGCTATTTCCACCTCTCTCTCTCTCTCTCTCTCTCTCTCTCTCTGTTTTTTTTTTTTTTTTTTTTTTTAATCCTGAGTGTCCTGGAGAAACTCTGTTCCAGCACTGAGTTGAAACTCATTTTACAGGCCTTGGAAGGCCAGGTTGTGAGCACAGTTTTGGCTGCAGTACAGCAGTTTAACCACTGTGCCACAAGGTTCCAAGAGCCATCCGGAAACCACTTGGGTCCATCAGCCTCCTAGGGTGGACTATCTTAATCAGTCGCCCACCACTGCCGTGGCTCCAAGTTCTAAATCCCACCAGATGATGATCTGTTCATGATAACAGAACTGCAGGGTACACATTGCCCCCCACCCCACCCCACCCCAGCAAGCAACAGAACTGCAGAGATTTCCTCCACACCCAGATCACCAACATCTACCCCAGTACAGAAAAACACATCTAAAGTGTGCCCTGCAGCATGGGGGGGGGGGGGGCAGAAACATTGTTTCCTTGTGCCCAGTTCCTTATTTGTACAAAAAAAATCAATAAATAGCCAGGAGCCCTTCTGGTTGTTAGACAAAGTCAAAGGCAAGAGGAAAAGAGGAAAAAAGAAATATGAGATGGATCGGCTGCATAAAAGAAGCCACAGCACTGAGTTTACAAGAGTTGAGCAGTGTATTGAGTATAGAATATTTTTGAGGTCATTCATTCATATGATTGCCATAAGTCAGAGATGACTTGAGGGCATTGAACAATGACATACCCTCCAGATATTTTGAACTATAATTCCAATTAGCCTCAACCAAACATAACTAATGTTGAGGAATTATGGGAGTCATGGCTCAAAACACGGAGAGACCTGGATTGCCCGTGACTGGTCTACACGCGGACAGAAGCTCTGCAGGTTTTCAGACAAGGCTTTTTAGCCATCCCTAGCTGAAGATGCCAGGGATTGAACCTGAGATTTTCTGTTTGGGCATAACATGCCACTGAGTTTCTCTCTTCCTATATTACCCTGAATTCCAGGGCCTGAAACAATCTGCCTCATTATATGACCCCACCCCAGCATGAAGACTGATGATAACTGGGTTACACAGATAATATTTCTGCAGCATACAAGGCAATATGGCAAGAATTTCTTAGTGATATTAGACATCTGCTAAATTGCTAATTTCAGGCAGGCAGATCTGACAGGGAGCTGATGCAGACTTGCTCAGCAACTGCCTGGTGGGGCAAGATAACCAGGAGACCTCCTGCATTTCACATACTTCACAGATAATAAGGTGCTTGGCAAGCCGCCGAGGTGAAACAGCCTTCACTGTGCTAGTGGTATGGGGGGGGGGGGAATTTCAGCCTGCGAAGTGGGGAGAAAAGCTCCTGGTGAGAAGTCAGTCCAGGGCAAACTGGTCTCTCTGTTCCCGTACCCTTGGAGTCAGCCGTTCAATATAGCACAAAGCAGCAGCAAAGGCTGTGTCAGGCCTTAAGAAGGCCAACAATTTCATGCATGATAATTTATATCTGCTTTGAAGCCATAAGGATGCTCACCCTGTAGCTATTATTTGTGCTAGTCTCTATCATAAGATTATGAAATTCTGTTGTTCATTTGTCCACAGGAATTTATAGCTGGTCTATGGTAAGCCACAGATCACACATTAAGATCAATCAGTATGTTGTTGTTAGGTGCAGGCAAGATTCTTTCAATTTATGGAGATCTTAGTAGGGCTTTCAAGGCACATGAGATGTTCACTGAGTGGTTTACTATTGCCAATTATTAGTGAGTTTACATGGCCAAGCAATGATTTGAACCTGGGTATCTTAAGTCCCAATCCAACACCGTATCTAATACATTACACTTGTCTCTCATCAGTACGCGGCCAAGGTTAAAACAATGTACAGTACTCATTATCACTGTGCAGGTACAGCTTCTCTCAGGAAACCAACATGATTCATCTCTGAATCCTATGACAGATTGATTCTCTTGGTAGAACCAGGAGTGATAGTTTTTCTACTAGATATACCCCAGTGCAGTTTAATTTTACCTGTAATGTATGATAAAACTTTAAATAGCATCTCTGCTGTCACAAAGGAACATATGTAACATTTTAAAATCAAAAGAATACAGATTTAGAGAAGGAGAGGAATCTCCACTACTTAAAATTAATTATGGGATAAGCCTGGAAGGCTAGTTACTGAAATATTTGAAGGTGAAACTCAACTTCTTCGCCCTCATCGTAGAGATTCATGGTAAACAGGCTTTTGTACCACAACAAGTCTTCTATTCCTTGCAAGCTAAATAAAATTAAAAACAGCAAAACATGCATTTTCATATAGTTAAACAAACACTTGCCAAATTTGTATTAAAAAGGCACATTTTCCAAGCTTGAAAAGTACCAGGAGCAAGAAAAGTATCCACACAACTGTTGTTGCCAGTTCCTGCAAATTTTATCCCTAGCCTTGTCAGACTGTAGATTCCTTTAAAGTGTAAAATCAAACAGAACCAAATAAGCATGTAATAAAACTGTGAGAAAAAATCTCTTTCATGTTAGAAAGCCCATTTTCAACCCCTGTAGTGGGTAGAAAAGCTTGGCAAATGTCAGTGTGACAGCAAAAAGATCTAAAGCCTTTGATCCAAAAATAAATAAAGGAATATCATCAAGCAAGTTTTTTTTTTATCTTAAGTCAAAATTCATGACGTTAAAGTAGGGCTGGGAGAGGGTCTGTTGACTCAAGTTTTTGAAGCTTTGCTATGGCATCTTTTTCCATTCCTATTTTTATAGGACTTGTGAGGAGTGGAGGCAAAAACTGGTCCTCAATTTTCCTTTGGGAATGAGGAAGAAGAAAATAGAAAGAGGTGGTTTCAACAAGTCTGAAACCTTAAGTGAAAACTGTATTATGGGTTTTCACTTGAAAAAGGTACAGTACTTTGTAGACTGCAGATCACTCAATTGCCTAGCCAGCCTGCCCAATAGTAAACTGGATGGGAGGTTCTGGGAACTGTAATTCACACTTTCTATTATTGTGGACTAGAGTCAGCTTCACTACATGTTAGCTTTAAATACAAGTTAGTCCAAAATAGTCCATCACCTCTTCTTCCTGCTCTTTCAGATCAGCTGTGGAACCCCTAGTACACCTGCCATTGCATCCAGAGACTTGATTGGTGGCAGCCCCTGCCCCAAGAGTTTGAATGAGAAAGCAGAAGAAAATGGAGAGTATTTTGAATGTATTAGATGTGAGAAGAAGCTGATATTCCGAGATCTGTGTGGCTGCTGCTTAGAAAAAATGCAGGATGGTTTAGTAAGAGGCTGAAGATGGAGATTTTGGATGAAAAACAATGTGTTTCCATCTCTGGAAAAGTATTCCAAAGTCACAATGGCATCAGTTGCAATGACTCGCTGAAAATCACTTTCCTATTATATCAGACCTCCCAGAGGCCAACCATGGCCAACCTAAGACATTTTGTTGCCTGAATCAAAGGACAAGATGGCATCACTTCTCACTCTACACATATATAAGCTGACTATGCAAGCTTACTGTTTCTATAATTGTCGAGACTGCAAGTGCTGCATCAGTAATAGTATTGAAATTGTGAAATAATTGGCCTGTTTTATGTGAAATGCTGCAATATTTCAATGTGACCAACAGGTGGCATTTGCTGATGTATCAAATTGCTGGACTGGTAACTTACTCCTGTAATTTACACAGGCAGCATCTCATTTACCTCACTAAACGACTAAACAACAATACCTTGATTATATTTCTGTAAGAGCCTCGTGGCGCAGTGGTTAAACCGCTGTACTGCAGCTAAAACTGTACTCACGACCTGGGGTTTAAATCCCAGGTAGCTGGCTCAAGGTTGACTCAGCCTTCTATCCTTCCGAGGTCGGTAAAATGAGTAGCCTGCATAATTAAATTGTAAACCGCCCAGAGAGTGCTTGAAGCATTATGGGGCGGTATATAAGCAGCACGCTTTGCTTTGCTTTGCTTAATACTTTAGTTAAGTTCTTGTACTAATTTACTTCAGTTCTTATTCTTTCATTTTGAAACACCATATTACATTTGTTAAAGGACTTATACATTTCATTAAGTTTTCATAATTATATTTTCAAAACATCATATTAAGTTTATCTAGTTACAATTTTGGGATATTCAATAGATGGAAAACAATAACACACATATCTATGTTTGTTTGCATATGCTTGTTCAATAAAAAGCAGAAAAAGTAGACTTAAATTTATTTATCTTGCATAGGACAAAGAACTTAAAGGATATTCAGAGGAAGAGAGTAAGTTGTACAAAGAGTAAAATATTTGTCTATGAACCTGCCACCTTACTGATGAATGTTTAATGGAAGTAACTGTTTAAGTCCTCTAAGAGAAACACATATATACACCTCAAGCTGTGAAGGAGGTGCTACTGTTATAAAAGCTGAAGAAACTTCACAAAGAAGAACTGGAACAGTATGAAACATTGCACACTCAAAACTTTAAAGCAAGAAACTTAACATTTAAACAATGCAGTATTCTGTGTGACTGAAATAGAATGTTTTCTGTCATTCACTTATGAAGTGTTTTACTCTGGAAAAGACAAAAATTAGAAGAAATTGAATAGTTCTAACAGCAAGGAAGAAGATAACACAAATAGGTATGGGCCATAATGCAAAATTCAACAAAAATATTTATCAACACAATCACCAAGTCTATGCTCCAACTATAGATGCTGATGAAGAAACCAAAACCTTTTACACAAGTATCCCGGAGGAAACTGATCACAGACTAAAACAGGCTGATAGGTTAATAATAGAATGGGTAAATAAAGCAAAGCAAAGTGTACTGTTTATATCCCACCCCACAGTGCTTAAAGCTCTCTTTTGACAGTTTACACTTCAGTCATGCAAGCTACACATTTCCAACCCCTCATCAGCAAACTGGGCACTCAGTTTACCAACCTCAGAAGGATGGAACGTTGAGTCAACCTGGAGCCAGCTACCTGAGTTTAGGATTGAACTCAGGTCACAAGCAGAGTCTTCAGTGCAGTACTGCAATTTAACCACTGTGCCATTAACCCAATATTTTGGGGAATTTGGCTTAAGTGTCAGAAATGAAACAGGAGTGACTCACGGAATTCTATGAAGTCAATCATTTATTTATTGTAACTATATGCTTCAGGCAACTGAACACATGAATATATGAATGTCAATAGATGGCCAAAGAGAAATGAAATAAACTACTTATTCAGAAGTAGAAGATGAAAGCTATATACTGAAGAATCATATAAATTATATGCAAGAATTACATATTACTTTGAAGAAAAATCCTGTGATGAAGAACTTGCAATTTTAGAAAGTAAAGTGTAGGCTGATCTCAAAGCAGAGGACTGGAAGAAATAAATCACTGGGGAAAGATGGGGTACCAGCACAACTACGTATTTGAAGCTACAGAGATGGAATCTATCAACACACAAAGAAGAATATGTGAACAAATATGGAAAACAAGGCAATGGCCCACATTCCCATAAACTGAATATGTTCAACATACATTTCAATCCCCAAAAAACACAAACAGTACAACAAAAATAAGACTAAACATTCATTTCCCACAAAAGCAAAGGGATACTTAAGATTTTGCAACAAAAATGTTTATCATAAATGGAACAATAAATGCCTGCTGTTCAAGCTGGCTTGAAAAATGAAAGAGGTACTAGAGGTCATGCTGAAAATATATGTTCACTGTTGCAGTGTACCAGACACTTTCAGAAAGTGACAGGCAAGCACATATTTTATTTCTGTATCTGTTCAATACAGATTATATAGAATGCTGGATTAAATTCAGAAGGGCAAGTGAAAAATGCCAGAACAACCACTAATAATTTAAAATATGCAGATGATACTATATTACTGGCAGAAAGCGGTGCTCACTTGAAATAACTACTAAAGAAGACCAAACGCATGACTACAGAAGAATACAACAACTATGATGTTGACAATGGAACAACAGAAATAGCTACTGCTCTGAACATAAACCAAGTGAAATAAATTTCAATTGTATTTCCAACTCTGGCTCTAAGGAAATTGTATGCATAGGACCAGATAAGTAACTGGGGAAAAATATGTCCACTTGATTCAGGTGGTTTTTTTCCTGGTGCCAAAAGGTGTTAGGTATTAGCCATGCAAATTATGTATGGGCCTCAAAGATTATAACATCCGTTTCCTCCACTACCTTACGCGTACTACTGGCAAGCCTCCTAGGCTCTTGTGCGAACGACAAGACCATCCAAAGGTTAGATGGGCACCAGCGTCAAGTGACCCGTCCGTCATGCCCTTGTTCTGCTCGTGTCTCCGAATAGGTTAGCTGCAGTCATTGTGCAATCGGAAGGAATCACACGTTTTTTGGAAGCCCAGCTTTCTTGATTGTCGCTTGTTTCGACCTAAACAACAAAGCAGGTGTCAGTTCCTTCCTGCAGCCAGTAAGCAAGTTTACAACCCCTGGCCCTGTTAATACGTAAATACGCGGCTCCGGAGCGAGCTCAGCCTCCCCCCCCCCCCCCGCCGCCGCCGCCCAGGTGGCTCTCCTTTTGATCTCCTGCCGTCGGCGACACCTCGGAGCGTTCCGAGCCCCGGTTACCTAGGCGACGTTGTCAGCAACCTTCCATCCTTGGGGCGCGGACGCTCTGAGCCCGCCCCCGCCAACCGGCTTACGCCAATGGCACGCGAAGCCCGAAACCTGCTGGGGCGGTGACGTCATGGCCGGTGAGTTCGTTCGTTCGTCCGCCCTCCCGCCCGGCCTCCTCCCTCGGCTCGGTGTGGAGCAGCAGCAGCAGCAGCAGCAGGAGCCGCCGCGGCGGGCGGGCGGGCGCGAGGAGGCGGCCCTCCCGGCCTCAGCATGGCCAAACACCACCGCACCCCGGCGCGCAGCCCGGAACCCGTCATCGAGGTCAAGAGCAAGGTGAGCCCGAGCCCGGGGGAAGGAGGGACCCCGCCGGGAGAAGGGGCGAGGGGGGGGGATCGCTGTAGTCCGCGGTGGCCGGGCGCAGGCGGGCAGGCAGGCGGGCAGGCAGGCAGGCAGGCGCTCCCGGGCGCGCGTCGCGTCGCGCAAGAGCTGCCTCCTTTCCCGACTCGGGCGACGCGCCGCCCAAGGGATCCCACCCGGCCCGCCTGGCCCCGGCGAGGGATGCCCGGCTGGGGGCCAGCCTTGCAGCAGGTGCGCGGCGCGTCCCCGGCGCTCTCCGACCCGCCGCCGGGTCCATCCCGGGTGCGCTTTCTTGGCGCAGCTCGCCCGGCCTAGCCGATGGCGGCCCCGGGCGATCCTTTCCCCACCCCGGCAGTGCGGAAGATGCCGGCGGAGGATTAGCGCTGGGATCCGTGATCCGGGGGGGGGGGGGACTCCTCCTGCCTGCCGGGGACGGGCGCTGACTCTGCCCGCGCCTCTCTCGCTCTCCCGGGTTGTATCCGCCGGCGGGCACCGTCGCCTGCTGCTCGCCTCCCGGCGGAACGAGAATTGGGGAAATAACGGCGTTCCTAGAGGGGGTTATGCAATGGTGAACCATCAGAAGCCGCCTCCCGAGCCCGGGGAAGGGCTTAGCACCGAGGCGGCTTCAGTGCTGCAAGGATTCCGATCTGCCCTTTTGGGGATTATTAGCATGTGTCTGGGGATATAATATTCTAGAGAGGAGGAACGTTTATTGCACACTACCTAAAAGAGTAAGGAAATAGGGCATGTGGGATTTTTTTTGGAGACCCAAGCCCTCTAGAATTCTGTTTATAATGGGCCTCTTCTTAGAGACTGATCTGACAGTCTTTTTAGAGGTACACCTAAGAGAACTGGGACAGAACACCCCCTTTCCGCACAATGCAACATTTTGGATCATCTGTCATTTGGTGTTCTTTTTAGCTGTGCGAGACTACAACTCCCATCGTCACCAGACAGCATGGCCGTATGGTGATATGGAAAAGCAATCTGACCTGGTGGAAGGCAGCTTCCAGTTGTCCTGTCTTTTTATTACTTTATTTACTTCTTACTGTCTATTTATTTATATTATGACACAAAATTATGTCTCCTATTTTAAGAACGTAGTTTCTTCCAAGATGGATCATAAAGCTATATGGAAAACACAGTAGTCAACTTGCAATATGCCAATAACAACAAAATAAAGCATTACATGGTACTGCCCTCCTTTTAGGAATGCTATTATTTCTTTTCATTTCAGGGTTTGCACATTAGTGTGGAAGAGGGCGTACCTCAGATAAAGGATTTGTAACAAGCTGTTGTTTACAATACAACCTAGATGGAAAGATTCCAGCAATGAATGCTATTCTTCTGGACTGAGCTCTAGGCAAAGTTCCTTAAGGACAATGTTCTCCAACCTGGTATCCTCTGAATCCTCTGCAGTTCCCACAATCTCCAGTCAGCATAGCCAAACACTCCCACAATAAGTGCATTACAGTGAGTGTCAAGACTACTTTGGGAATTGCAGGAAAGTGAAGGATGAAAAACAATACTGTCAGAAGCCTATAGTTTTTGTAAACTTTTGTTTCAACCATTTCCTTTGGGTGGTATCAAAATCAGGCACCTCAAAGTATTTCTTGCTATTCCCAGATATGCCTCTTCATATTTTACTGACCTGCTTGCCTGCTGTATATTTGTAGCAAACTCCTCACTGCATTTGCCAATCTTTTGTGCCACTGCATTAATAAGGCTGAGGTTCAGCATCCCATCATCTTGCAATTAGTTGGACTATTGATCCCTCCGCTTGGTATTGCCAACCCTGCAGAACACAGTTCTCTAAGGTTTCATGGCTTCCCAGTCCTATGTAGTAATACTTGGGATTGGCATTTGTCATACAAAACACCTGCATGGCTAGTTATTTTATGATTAGACTGGCTGTTGCTGTGGGAGGCAGAAAACTACCCTCTTGAGGAAAACTAATCCTATAAACAAGCAACCTTACTCGTGTAACAGATAGGCTGTATTTAATTTTTGTTTTTAAATTTTTAGTACATTTGTATCCTGTTACAAATTACATTTGAGTAATAATGTTAAGTTTTTAATTTCTTTACAGTTTGATGCTGAATTCCGCCGCTTTGCGGTGAAGCGCTCGACCGTGGGTGGCTTCCAAGAATTCTACCAGCTGATTCAGAGAGTCCACCAAATCCCATGTGTGGATGTCCTGCTTGGATATACAGACATTCATGGTGACCTGCTGCCCATCAATAATGATGACAATTACCATAAGGCACTCTCATCGGCCAATCCTCTGCTCCGGATCATCATCCAGAAGCGAGGTAAGGAAACACTCAAGGAGGTAGCAAATTTTCTTTTCTTGACTCAGCAAAGTTATTTTGTGTCATTCTTTTGTTTCTTCATGTCCTTCAATCAGGGAGCTTAGAGCAAACAGATCTAGACTACAGCGGATCACTGGGTGACTTACAATAGTTCAGCAAAGCTTTCTGTATCTCAGCAGTTTAACAGCAGCAAGTAAAAATGAAATTAAAAATTAGTTTTCTGTCCAAAATTAAGGATGGAAGCAAAATCCATCTGATTCACAATTTAGCATGAACCAGCCTAATTCACTTTTCCTGAACCAGAATATACTTTGAACCAAAATATACCTACCTGTCAAGTGTTCATACTTCTCTAAATTTTGCAAAAGCCTGCCAAGCAAAAGATAGCACTCCAAAATAGATGCATTAGAAAAAAATAGATGCATTTTATATATGCATATGATTTTTTTTTTGTATTCCCTAATTGTGAACTGATGCAGAAATGGAATGGAACAACTTGTCCTTCAAAAAGTGTAAAAAGCACAACAGAGAAATTTGTTAATTTGTTTGTACCTGTGGGTAGCCTTGAGTCTGTCCCTTACCTCCTTGTCTTCATATTTTTCTGTAAACTGGTTCTTTGGCCAAAAACCTCTATTTTGGGCTGTGTTTAAAATTTCAGATCTAGAGCAATTCAGATATAGCCTGAAATCCTGTTGCTTAGTGTAGCAAGTAAAGCAACTAAAGTAGGCCCACTAAATCAATGGAACTTAAAGAGAAATTGGTTCACCAAATCTCCATTGAGTCAATAGGCCTACTTTAATTGCAATTTACTATGCTTAGAAATAGTAGATCAGCCATAGATTTATACATGTAATTTAACACATGCAGTCTCCTGCTGGCATGCTGCAGAAGACTGGGGTGGGGTATGGGGTTCTTTTTCAGATCAGGAGTTGGATTTCTAATTTGTTCAGGGGCTGAAAGGGCACATTCCAGCACTGGGCAAAATTAAGGGCTCTCTGACTTCCAGTGTGGATAAAGTGATGGACTAGGACTATGGAGACTAGGTTTCAAATCCCTGCTCAGCCATTTAAATTCACTAGGGGTGTAGAACTGGTAAAGCCACTGCTTAAATATCTCATGTACCTTGAAAATCCTGTTAGGGTTCTGTAAATCAGTTCCAACTTGACGGCACACACCAACTAAAAACCAGTTACAGTCTATGGGACCCATAACAAACTGGGCTGGCCAGATGTAATTCGTACTCATTTTTACTTTTCCTCTCCAATTATATAAAGTGCACCTCAGTTCTTTGCATATCTACTCAGAAAGCCCCAGTGTGACAAGCTCTGTGCCTCAGAATTCAGCTTTGTGAAGGCATTAATGCAATCCCTGGGATTTGAATAACTTCTGGATAGTTGAGTAGCTTAAGCATCTGGCTGCAGAGCCAGAAGTTGGGAGTTTGGTTCCCCACTGTACTTCCTTTGATGGGGCTGGATTTGATGATCCATATGGTCCCTTCTAGATCTGCAGTTCTAAGGTGATGATGATGTTGATGATGATAATAATAATAATAATCTATCACTGACTCGAGATAAGAGCAAAGGAAGGTATAGATCAGGTGAGGGAAGCCTTAGAGATTGTGTTTGGCCAAAGGGCCAGAGATTCACCTGAACAACATACTTAGCTCCGCTCCCTTAACTAGTATGTATTGTACATCTGAATCCTCCCTGCTCCTGCCATGGTCTGACACCTTGCTCTAATTAATGATCCTCTGCTGCTCTAATTAAAAAAAACAAATTAGATATCAGAAGACTGAAGTGTGTACCCATTTGTTCAAAGTGGTGTATATCACTCTGCTTCCCTTCTGCCCCTTCCATTTTATCTTTACAATGAGACTGGATAGCCCGAGAGTGTGAGAATTTGAATCTGGATTGTCCTGAGCCTCATATGTTATCTTAACCATTAAATCTCAGTGCTTACCTGCTGAGAGCTATTATCTGTTGGACCATAAATGAGGACGATATGTTGTTGTTGTTTAGTCGTGTCCGACTCTTCGTGACCCTATGGACCAGAGCACGCCAGGCCCTCCTATCTTCCACTGCCTCCCGGAGGTCTGTCAATTTCATGTTGGTTGCTTCGCAGACACTGTCCAGCCATCTCATCCTCGGTCGTCCCCTTCTCCTCTTGCCGTCACACTTTCCTAACATCAAGGTCACACTTTCCTAACATCAAGGGACGATATACTCCATGCTAAATTCCATACTATTCAGATTTATTTGATATAAATTAGAAGCAAAATCAGAATTAGAAGCAAAGACCTTTGTTTCTGTGTCTATGTCTACTCCATAAGCTGTCAACAAGGGAATGACTAGAGCAATGAAGCTGTCCCTATAATGACTAGAAATTTTGCTCAGCCTTGCTTATAATCACAATCAAGACTTCAGCAAAAGAAAGTGTTAAATTTTTTCCTTGGTCCCAGCATTAGCAGTATCACCAAAATTGGACATAAGGCAAGGGAGAGTGTGGTTCATTCCTGTCTCTAATGTGTTCAAGCATTTATTTCCATAGTTTGGCAATGGCATTTCTTTTCTGAATTTCACACAGAATAATGCATTAGTATTTGGGTCTGTCTGTTCTGGCATTCTGCTTCTATGTAGCTAAGTGGTTTTCTGTCTTTAGTCCTCCAGATGTTTTGGACTTCAGCTCCCGAAGCCATTATCAGCATGTTTAATAAGAGATTGTAAGAGTTGAGGCTCAAAACAGCTGGAGGACCCAAGGTTGGAAACCACTGGTGTGGATGACTTAGTGTGTGAGTCTGGAAATCAAGCATACTAACAAAATCCACCTGTTACCATCCTCTCCTCCCTTCACAAGATTGAGTCAAACACCTGCAATCTTCCACCTAATTTTCTATGCCCACATTAATAGCCCACATTAATTCTTCACTTCAGAGATTCTCTCTCATCATGTGGGGATGGTGGTGCTATGGAATGGAGCTTTGCGCTTTTGCACTACAGGTGCTATACTACCTTGAGAATTCCAAGTGTTGTAATCCAAAAACATGAAGTTCTGTATCTCTAGTAATGATTTGTCTATGTCAGGATGGCAGGCCTCTTGTCCTCTGAATTCTTTCGGGCTACAAGTCCTGTCATCTCTTACTATTGGTCTGGTTGGAATTCTGGGAGATGAATTCCGAAACGCCAGGATACCCAGAAGTTTTCTACTGCTGATCTGTACAGGAGCAATATTCTGGAATAGGTCTTCACTTCTATTCAACAGTATTAGCCTTCTGCCTTCTGCAAACAAAAGGGCCTGTGCAAAATTAGCATGCTTAGTATTGTCCTTAGGAGGAGGGATTTTGTTCTAAAATTGGAAGAAATGTTTATTCCCATGAGCATTGCCTCTACTGCTCAACCCACATGAAATTCCACACCGGTTTGTCTTTTGGGCTGTCTATGGCAATAAATAATTGTACAAGCGGTTCTTTTAATAGCTTCACCAAATCTTGCTTTTCTCCCTGCTTGTCTGGAGACTGGAGCAGCCATCAACACAAAGTGAACTCAGCACAGGAAGTACACCCTTAGAGTCACAGTGGTGGTTACCTTCTGCGCATTTTCTGTCATTACCATCTATACCCATTATTCCTCTGCCCTTCAGGAATAATCACTATGCTTTTTCTGCCACTCTGAGCAACTGCCTTCAACATTTTCCATCTGTAGTTAAGATGTGCAAATATAGAAAGGGAAAATTTATGGATGTTTGATAGAAACAAAGTAATATTTTATTTTAATATAAGATATAAATGAGAACTAATGTGGTGTAGCAGTTAGAGTGCTGGACCAGAGTTTGAATTCCCATTGGGTTATGAAACTGACTGCATGGCCTTGGGGTAGTCACACCAGACCTATCTTATCAACTACTATTGTGAGAATAAAGAGGGAATGAGCCTTGTGTCTATTGGACAAAAGGGAATATATACATGAAATTAATATACTAAGATTTAAATGTATGTATGAAAGAGTTAACATTCTGTCTTCATCCTCCTTTGCACAAACGTTTAGCTGAAGAGCAGAATAGCAAAACAGAATTCAACAAAGAGTTTTGTGGGAGTTGAAATGTTAGCAAGTTGTATTTAGCTTAAGCTTTTGTGAACTGAAGCTGTTACTTCCTTAGGTTATACTCAAACCTAGCTATTGGTTTTTCTTCACTAGACTACAGAATAACATGGTGGACTCTCTGGAAAAAAATAGGATGCAGGTCCTCTAGAAGATAATATATGATTGTATGCTACTAGGTTATATAAGCTAACTCTATCTTCTACTTCTGTTTCTAGTCAACATAAAAACCTGCTATTGTCTTAGACACTTTTCCCTCAAAACTTCTTCCCCCTTGCTCTGCTCCCTAATTCTTTTTATTATGCTATACAGTATTTTTATTGTATATAACAAAAAATGGCAAAATGAAAGGAAACAAGATTTAAAATATACTAAGATACTAAAGAATAAAAAAATTCCTCACACGTGAATTACTGTACATAATATCAGCTCAATAAATATAACTAAATTAGTGCATCCGTCACCAGGACCAATAGAGATACAGTATATTTCCTTCACAGTCCAATGTTTATGGTTCCCTACACTGTACCCCCCTCCAGAAGGCCATTATCTCTTGTTTGGGTAATTGGCCTTCCCCTTTCAATAATACAAAGTCCAAAAAACCTTACCATATATCTACAAAATTATTCTCCATTATCTTCTCCTTTTTTGTCCTATGACATATCAACTTATCACTAATTACTAATTCCCAAACTTAGGTAAAGGTAAAAGTTCCCCTTGACATTTAGTCCAGTCGTGTCTGACTAGGGTGCAGTGCTCATCCCCATTTCCAAGCCATAGAGCCAGCGTTTGTCCAAAGACAGTTTCCGTGGTCAGCGCGACTGGACACGGAATGCTGTTACCTTCCCACCAAGGTGCTACCTATTTATTTGCATTTTTACATGCTTTTGAACTGCTAGGTTGGCAGGAGCTGGGACAAAGCGACGGGAGCTCACTCCGTCACGTGGATTTGATCTTATGACTGCTGGTTTTCTGACCTTGCAGCACAGAGGCTCCTGAGGTTTAACCCACAGCACCACCACATCCCACTTATATAGTTATACAGTTATATAGTTCTTCTGATTTTTGTCTTGTTCATATTCAACTATAGTCCTGCTTTTGCACTTTCTTCTTCACCTTCATTAGGAGTCAAACAATTCCTCCTGAATGCCAGTAAGATAGCGTTATCCATGTATCTTAAATTATTAATATTTCTTGTACCACTCTTCCTTTATCAGAATGTAATCCTCCTTTGCATGTGATATATTATGCATACACAATGAAAAGATGGGGAGATAAAATGCATCTCTGTCTGATACTTTTGTCTATGCAAAACTATTCTGCTTGTTCACATTCTCTCAAGAACAAAAGCTTCTTGTCCACAAGAAGATTTAAGCATCAAGATATTCAAGTGCTGAGGCACACCTTTTTTTAAAAAAAGTCCATTGCTTTTCATGACTTGCACAATCTATAAAGTACAGACTGATCTTCTGAAACTATTTGTTTCTGAAACTCCAGTTGCCAGTGTATATTTGCAATATAATTTCTAGGAACTCTTCCTTTTCAGAATAAAGCTTGAACATCAGGCATCCCTTGCTCTATATATGGTAAAAATGTTATTTCGCAAAACCTGGAGCATCATTTCCTTGTAGTGAAATTAACAAAATTTTCCTATACTTACCGCATTTCTTGGGGATTAAAATGTAGATTGACTGTCAGTCTATGCACCATTGTTTCGTTTTCAGTATTTTTTGGCACAGCCTTATTAGCATTTTCACAAATTCACTTTCTTTAGTTTGAAATAGTTGTTGGTATACAACCCACTCCTGGTGATTCATTTCTTCCAAGCGCTTTCACTTTGCTCTAAAAAAATTGCAGGTTCTTCATCACAGGAGTTTTCTTCAGTGGAATCTATCATCTTTGCATCCCTCCTCTGGTTTTAATACTTAGTTCTTCCAGTTCATTGTCGACTGAGTTTGGTAATGCAAATATATTCTTTACATGGACTTTAATTAGAAATGTTATTTAAATTATACTTTCACTCCATGATTTTTTTAGGGTTCTTTTACTTCGCTTTTTTATATTAACAGTTCGTGGCCAGTACCACAGTCTGCTCCCGGTCTTCTTTTGGTTGAGGGAATACCACTTTTCCATCTACTAGATCCAGCTATGTGTTCTATTTGGTGTCTATACTACAATCTATATAGACACCTATGTGTACGCCTCTTCTGTTGCCTGAAGCATGGATTTGCAATAAGGAGATGATTGGTGTCGCATTATTGGCTTCACAGAATTCTGAGAGACATTTTCCTGCTCATTTCTAACTCCTAGGCCAAATTCTCCAATAACATTTGGCTCTGACTTAGTTTCTACTTTTGTATTCCAGTCATCTATGATCATCAATGCATTTGTTTTGGCGTATGATCAGATTCCTCCTGGACCCTTGCATAAAAACATTTTTTTCTTTTTCTGTATCTATAGTTGGAGCACATGCTTCAATGAGGATTATCTTGATAGGTTTTCCACATCATCTGACTAATATTATTTAATCAGACTTACATCATGACACCACAGCTTGTGGTACATATTGCATTGGTATTAGAAAAATACAATTTCTTCTGATGTTATCGTTTCCAGAGTAAAACAGGTTGTTTTTCACTGAAAAGTCTGCTTTAGTTGGCTCTCATCAAGTACTGCAATGTTTAAACATTTCATTTTTTACGCTATGATTTCCTGCTTACCCTGATTCATACTTCTGTGTTCTAATGGTATGTGTTGAGCAGTATCAGACTTTCCTTTCACCTCTGTTCATGGTGGTCACCTGACATCCTTTCAACTTTAATCTAGTTGCTCTATCAGTGATAGCACTATTTGTATTTATCATTTGCTCTTCCCAGTACTTGATTGTGTGCCCTCTGACCTGGGAGCCTTATCTTCCAGCACTGGTTCTTGTTTCATCTTGGAGAGTCTCATCGCAGGGTTTCCAAGGTACAAAATATTCAGAAGTGGCTGACCAATGCCTTTTGTGCAGTACTAGTACACAGTAAGTTAGCTTGAGAATCATTGCCATCATCTGTGGAAAGATGCTCCTCTAGTGTCACGTAGTACTGCTATTGCCCAGTAGCTGTCCTCTGAGAGTTTCTCTGCCCTAATCACCACTGGACTTATCTGTTCTCCTCTTCTGCTGACATGACATTCTGTCCTGAAAAGGGTGGACACATCTTAGTCTGGTTTCTCAGCTATGATCATTCCATCTTGGGTGACCCTGCTGGGAGCCTAAACTCGTAATGGAGTCTAGCCTCCTGACGACATTGCTTCCAGGTTCCCTGAAGCCCTCTGATTATATTAAGGCATGCATCCCAGAGAGGGAGGTTCGAAGTAGCCAACAACTATTTACTCCAGAATAGCTTAAGAGCTTGTCCTCTGAAGCATAGGACTAGAGGGTGCTCTTTCTACAGTCCACGTTCAGAAGCTGACTGAAGCATCAACACTGGGAAGGAGGTGGACTGTGAGGCAGCTGCTTTGCAGCTTACATTCCATCTTCCTTCTCTCTGATTTGCACCATCTTTTGGGAGAAGGAATGCATAAAGTCAGACCTTGTGAAGGGATTGGTAGTGTCAGCATTCCTGTGTGGAATGGAGGAGAGGTCCTTCTGCCGTCTGCCAGGACAAGGGCCAAGAAAAGACCAGCCGTGGCCTCTCTTGATTCCCTCTGCAAAATTCCAGCCTGTTGGACCTCCTCTTCTCTGGAGAACCAGGCCTTCCCTGCCACTGGACTGTGAGGCAGCTGCTTTGCAGGGTAGCTTCCATTATCCCTCCTCTGATTTGTGCCACCTCTTTGGGGAGGAGTGCATTAAACCAGAGCTGGTGTGGGGGCAGGGTTGCTTCTCAATAGGAGTAATGAGAGCGAGTGTCAGACACCACCTTAAGACAGAGGAAGAAGCAGGGGCTTGTTTAATCTGTCCTCTCTTGCCTGACTTTGCTGTAGTCCGGTCTCCATCTGTTGGGGGGGGGTCTTTAAAGTGGAGGATGCTGAAGGGGTGCAGGGGACAGCCATTATGGCTATAAAGGGCAGGTGGAGATATAGAGTTGGGAGACATTAGTGACACCACAGGAGAAAGGTGTATAAGAAAGACCTTGTAACAAACTGTGAGGTAGGTCAGGATAAAAGAGACAACCAATGGAAGAAAGCATGTATAGACTGAGGGAAGAACTTTTTCCCACCTCAATGGGAAGGTAATAGTGTTCCGTGTCTAGTCGCGCTGGCCACATGATCATGGAAACTATCTTCGGACAAATGCATGCTCTGTGGCTTGGAAATGGGGATGAGCACCACGCCCTAGAGTCGGACATAACTGGACTAAATGTCAAGGGGAACCTTTACCTTTACCTATATAACTTTAATGTTGATAATGAAGAAATGGAAATTTTTCAAGTTTTGTATACCTGCATTCAATCATCAATATAAATGCAGCCAAGAAATCAGAAGACAACAGAGACTCATGTAAGCATGTCTCATTGGAGACAAAAAGGAAGATCACATATATTCCCAGTTATTATGTACAGATATGAAAGCTGGATAGTGAAGAAAACTGACAGGAAAGAAATTATTTTGTTTCAAATGTGGTGTTCGAGGAGAGCTTTACAGATGGCATGAATTGCTAGAAAGTAAATCAAGGCTGCTCTACTTTAGGCGCCTCATGAGATGCCAGGGGCCACCGGAAACAGCCGCAGTGCTGGTGAGGATTGAAAAAGATCAGGGATGGGATGGGATGGAATGACTCAAGAAGGGAACCACAGATTTCAGTCTGCAGTTGCTGACAAGGGCGGTAGCACCGAGAGGTCCTGTAAGGTGAACCCATAGGAAACAAAGGCTGAGGGAGGGAGGGAGGGAGGGGAGTGGGGCCACCTGGGTGGAAAGGCCCAAAGAGGGCGCCCCACTCAAGAAAGGGGAAAACCTGGATCTGGATGTGCTTTTACCCGTTGCATAGAAGAAAAATAAGTCTTCTATCCTGCTGCAGAGTCTTCCTAGTTAAAAATAAACTGCTGCACCAAAAATACAGTGCAGTATTTTTAACTTAGGAGCTCTGTCCAATGAGGGCTGTATCACTTTAAGCACCATGACCTGGGAAAAGATTTTATCCCCTCCACTTTGGGAATCTTGTTGGCTCTATCAAGCAGAAATCTACCCCTGGGCAATCAGATGGGGAAAAACAATAAACAGGACAGTATCAGTCACATGCTGTTTTTTTGTCTTCCAGGTTGACTCTGCCACTCCCTATGATGGGAGTGGGGGTTCCAAGACTCTAGTAACATTTCTTCTGTGGGTGCTGTGCTTTGAGTTCAGGTCCTGGATAACTGATCCCTTATTACAGTGTTTGTGCCTGTATTAAAACACTAACCTGTTCTGATTGATTCAGTAAATATTGCTGTTTTATGTCCACTCAGAAGCTCTGTCCTCTTCAGGGGATGAGTAATCTGTGCTGCTAGGTTTAGTGTAAGAAGACTTCTGTTGCCAGCAAAATTGTATAAATATTCCTGGTCTGAAGGTAGAGAAGGGGTGAATTGATCATCTTGAATTCAGCAAATTTATCATCCAAATTACCTTGCTTTCCCCTTTCTAGTTGATATGTAATCTTCCCTCCCTTGCACCTTTTTGTGCATGCATTTTTAAAATGTACAATTTTAAATGTATGTACCTGTGGACTGAAACATTTTGTACGCATTTCAGAACTTTAAGCAGTTTTTCATATGTGCACATATTGTCCAACACTTTTTTCATTTCATGGAATGTACTATAAACTCAGAAATGTACAGTTTTTCTGATTGCAAAGTGTGTTTGTTCTAGGAGGTTATGAATTGAGTAAAATTGTTCATCAGGGGGAGGGACCCTTTGGCAGGTTGGATGTCTCAACCATTCTGGATATGGCTTAATTTCTTGCCCTGCCCTGAGCTGCTTCTCTGTGATATTCTGATGCAGAATCAGAACTTAAAACAATATTAGATGTTTAATTTAATCAAGTAAAATTAATGTCACTAATTAACCAGTTGTTGGAAACATTCCTTTTTTTAAACAACAACCTCAAATTCAACTGCTAAGCATGCCCACTAGCTATGCTATCCGTGAGACTGCGGGAGCTGCAGTCTAGAAAGCAAATTTTCCCAGGCCTGTTACTAATAAGTCTTTTCTCTATAACTCTCCAGCCTCTCCTTCTCAGTGGCAATGGGCAACTCTCCAGCCATACCTGAAGAAGAACGGTCTTCTCTTTCTTTTGAAAAGGGAACTGCAATTGTAGGTCTCAGTTCCCTATTTTATGGGAGAGTAAAAAAGGTAGACTCAATTGTCTCTTTTAACAGTTCAAATCTGAGTGCTTAAGGGCTAAATTTCCCCCTTTCCTACGCATGAGGCATTCAGAAGTGGTTTACTGATAGCTTTTAGTACCATGCAGTGATTGACTGCTGAATGGTAGGCGCAGGCACTAAAGATTATAGTCACCAATAGCCACAGCTACAAGGTGATTCCAAAATTGCATGCAGCTTGTTGATCCATATCCTCCTTTTCCAACATAATGCCTTGGACATGTGTTGAGAGTTATGGGGCTTGTAGTCCCCAGTTTGGGAAAGGCCGACCCACATGCACAAGCCAGATGTAGCACTTTTTATCACCACTTGGAACAGGGTTTTGCACCTTCACTCAGGACAAATCCACCTCAAAATAATTCTCAGAACAGGGATTGTTCACAATAGTGTATTGCTGCTGGGGAAATTCATTCCCCCACTTTCAGCCCCCCCATATTCAGTGAAGATTGCAGCTATACACAGAGGGAACAGAGAAACTAAGAGAGATTGCAGATGAGATCAACCTCCCTGCAAATTATTTTTTCGCTAAGAGAAAGATCTGGTGCTTTAATTCTGAAAGCCCTCATTCCACTATAACCATGTTTCCTCTTCCTACATATTAATCAACATATCATTTTAGATAGGTTTACAGTGAACTAAATCAACATACAGTGTGATTAGAAAGAGGACAACGGAGCACTATCCAGGCCCTGAAGAACAAGCAAATCAAGCATCTCTGTTAGTGCATTTGAGCTGCTGTTACTCCTGTGGTGGATCCTTCTAAAATTCCATGTACTGTCCTGTCTGCATTTTCCTCTTCTCCCTCCACTGATACCATTGGCAGTCTTTCTTTTGAGCATGGGCAGTTGCAGTGGTGAAGCAGGCTTTGTAGATTCTGATGCTGCTCTGTGCGCTTTGCTCTGACAGCTACAGATTTAAATCAATAGGGGTGCAACTCAAAGTGTGATTAAAACTGAATTATTCATATCCCTTTTAATCCCAGCCTGCTACACAGTCTGTAATCCCAGAAGAGGAGGCTGGCTTCTGCAGTACTAGTAGGTATTACATATCCAGGACTGCCTGGGTTGGAGAAGGATGGGAAAAGGGAGACAGGATTACTGATCAGAGAAGAGGCCTGCATTGTATTTGACTGAGTTTATAAGGAATTGGTTACAGTTACCTTAAATAAACTGCTTTTCATATTTCTCTCCTTGTCCTTTTTAATGAAGGCAAAATAGAAAGAACACAAATAAGAATGATATTACCTCTATTGTTTTGAGTTTCCAGTTAAATAACAAAGGAACGTGTGGCACCTTTAAGACTGATTTACTGTAACAAGGAGCCTTTGGCACCTTAAAAACTGAGCAGTGTTGTTCACTGACTTTTTATTAGACTTCCCCAGATGCATAGAATGTCTGAGAAAGTGGGCTACAGTCCACAAAAGCTTGTGCCAAATAAAACTTATTAGTCTTTAAGGTGCTACATGAGCCCTTTTTTTGCTGCCACTGACTTAACACAGATTTAGAAATATTTACTGGAGAGCTATTCCTGCATGAACTGTCATAAGTATAGAGAATACTTCCTCAGATAAAGCATCTGAGGAAACCAGTTGTCTTGTCAAGACTGGCAAGGGCTTCTTTTGGACTTTGGTGACAATGAAGGCATCACTGGAGGAAAAGCCACTAAACCATATTAAAGAGACAGGAGAGTCAGTGCACAAGGACGCCCTCTGCGTTCTGGGAGCCCCTGGACAATGAGAATCAGTGGCTGCGCAACACCTCTTCAGAGCAGGTCTACATTAAGGCTCTGTGACATCCAAGAAATGTTCATTAGCAGATTTTCATATGTCCAACTTGTTGGATGTTGATGCTTTCCTAGTTGGCAAAATGATAACAGAGCACCTCATTAATGATAACCATGCTGTACATCAAAGGGCAACAGAATCAGACGTCAACACCTAACACTTGCTAGGACTGTCCATTTAGTTAGATGAGACTGGTTTCTAGCAGCTGAATCCTTCTCCAGGTAATCTCTGATGATGTAACAAATCTATTGGTCTTAACTGTGCCGCCTAAAGGTTTCTTATTTGCTGCAACAGACTGTTAAACTGAGTTTTATCACATTCTCTTATCGGTTCTAGGAATGGTTGAATTCTGACAGATTGTAACTGAAGGTCTGATCTGTGCTGTCTTCCCTGTTCTCTTGCAGCAGAAGCTGACACCAGTGTCTTTGCCTCCAATTCCCTTCAACGGAAGAAAAAGGGACTCCTGCGCCCGGTGCACCAGCGGGCCAAGCCCCACTTGCTGATTGGCATGCCACAGGACTTCCGCCAGATCTCCTCCATCATTGATGTTGACATTCTACCAGAGACCCACCGACGTGTGCGGCTCCATAAGCATGGGTCAAACAAACCACTGGGCTTCTATATCCGGGATGGAGTCAGCATGCGTGTGGCCCCTCATGGTGTTGAGAAGGTGCCTGGCATCTTCATCTCCCGTTTGGTCAAGGGGGGTCTCGCAGAGAGCACTGGGCTACTGGCTGTGAATGATGAGATCCTGGAAGTCAATGGCATTGATGTGGCAGGAAAGTCACTGGACCAGGTCACAGACATGATGGTGGCGAACAGCCACAATCTCATCATTACTGTCAAGCCAGCCAACCAACGTAACAACGTGATCCGAAGCAGCAAAGCTTCAGGCAGCTCGGGCGTCTCCACGGACAGCACTCCTAGCCAGCAGACGCCTAGCCCAGCTTCCCAGTACCTGAGCAACTGCAGCGCCGCCGAAGGAGAAAGCGATGAAGAGGGTGACCTTGTGATTGAGAGTGATTTGCCTGCCAGCTGCCCCAATGGTGGTCTGCTGGAGAGCTTGCAGCACAGCTTGTCTCTTTATAGCTCTCAGGGCTCCCTGCCCTCCCTGAACAGTCACAGTGGCAATGGCAGTCCAATCCGGGGCAGCCGAGCGGGGAGCCTCCGTGAGGATGGTACAGTCATCACACTATAGCCCCCTGGCATCACCTTCCCCATTCAGCCCCGATATTTGAATCACAACATTTCCAAGGTCAGTATGGCAGCAGCCTTGTTCCTGTGCAGTGGAGCTGAAATCTGGAGTCTGATATGCTACTGAGGCTTGCCATTCCTGACCCTCACTTGCACATCGTTTGCAAGCCTAACGGTGCTCTTTGTAGTTCCCTGGAGTAAAGATGGCAGGCAAGACTGGAGCAACAAGGGTCTAGTAACTTTCCCTGAAGCTTCTGCCAAGAAGAGATCTTCCTGTCCCTACTGAACTAAACAATGGGTGTTCTCTTACTTCTGTCTCTGGGATTTTCCCTCTCCAACTTGTGCTCATGCAGAAAGGAAATGTGCCCCTTTCACCAGGCCACGGTCCTGCATTCACCAACTGTGTTGACTCTCATGAAGTGTTTGTTTTTAGTTACATGCATCACAGATTAATATATTGCAACAGACTATTAAAACATTTTTTAAAGAAAGAAGTAGTGGGGGTTTTGTTTTAAAGAAATGTGTCCTGTTGTAATTTTTAAAGGTGTGTTGCATCTGGGAGAGAAGATGAGAGACAAAGGGTGAAATGGGAACAGTTTAGCTGAGTGAATATTAATCTTATTTTAGAACTGCAGGACTGGATATGGAGACAACCTGAGAATGGGACAATCAAACTCAATTTGCTTTGGTAAGGGAACATGGTGGATTAACTCCTTCTAAATGGCAAAAAGGGAAATCAGTGGAAAGAGTGGCTGTTCTTCCATTGACTTCTTCCATTTCCCTTTCCCATCCTGCATGCCAAAGTTATGAGTTCCATATTATTCCCCTATCCCTTTATCCTTCTGCAACAGTTAGACAGCCAATGTTTTTCTGCACATGCTTTTAAAAAAATACTGCTAGTTAATTCAACTACAAGCACCGATTCACGGTCATAAATTCATAGAGTTGACATAGGTGAACCAAACCTTTCTGAGGAAGTTTAGAGTTCAGCATCTGACAGGTTAAAAAACATGGTCAACTGTAGAGTCAAGGAAATGCCAACTGCTTTTGAAGGATTCAGTTAATTACAGAATAACCCTGTAAGTCATTCTCAGAAATAAGACCCACTGAATTCAGTGAAGTGTATAAGTGGCCCTTTAAGATAAAATTATTTTTAAAAATACAGTTTACAAATCACATTGTGGTTGGAGTTCTAATCAGTGTGAGCAGAATACAGGAAAAAGGAGTAGGGTTCATTCCCATACCATGTCCACGCCAAGTCAGGTATTTTATGACTGCAGCCTTGTTGTTGTTTAGTCGTTAAGTCATATCTGACTCTTCGTGACCCCATGGACCAGAGCACGCCAGGCCTTCCTGTCTTCCACTGCCTCCTGGAGTTTGATCAAATTCATGTTGGTTGCTTTGATGACACTGTCCAACCATCTCGTCCTCTGTCGTCCCCCTCTCCTCTTGCCTTCACTCTTTACCAACATCAGCGTCTTTTCCAGGGAGTCTTCTCTTCTCATGAGATGGCCAAAGTACTGGAGCCTCAGCTTCAGGATCTGTCCTTCCAATGAGCGCTCAGGGTTGATTTCCTTCAAAATGGATAAGTTGTTCTCCTTGCAGTCCAGGGGACTCTCAAGAGTCTCCTCCAGTACCACAATTTAAAAGCATCAATTCTTTGGCGGTCAGCCTTCTTTATGGTCCAGCTTTCACTTCCATACATCACTACTGGAAAAACCATAGCTTTGAGTATGCGGACCTTTGTTGGCAAGGTGATGTCTCTGCTTTTTAAGATGCTGTCTAGGTTTATCATCGCTTCCCTCCCAAAAAGCAGGCGTCTTTTAATTTTGTTGCTTGCTTTCACCATCTGCAGTGATCATGGAGCCCAAGAAAGTAAATCTGTCACTGCCTCCAAATCTTCCCCTTCAATTTCCCAGGAGGTGATGGGACCAGTGGCCATGATCTTAATTTTTTTGATGTTGAGTTTCAGACCATTTTTCTGCACTCTCCTCTTTCACCCTCGATGTTCTTTAATTCCTCCTCACTTTCTGCCATCAGAGTGGTATCATCTGCATATCGGATTTTGTTCCGGCAATCTTAATTCCGGTTTGGGATTCATTCAGTGCTGCATGATGTATTCTGCATATAAGTTAAATAAGCAGGGAGACCATGCACAGCCTTGTCGTACTCCTTTCCCAATTTTGAACCAATCAGTTGTTCCATAACTGCAGCCTTAGAACAGAACAAAAACCAAAACCATAACTCACCCCTTTGTTAATTTCAGAAGCATATCTGACTGAGGGAACAATCAAATAAGTATTTGTCCCACTGTTTGTGCCATGCTCGTCACTGTTCCTTTTGATATTTATTCCATCAACTACACAATTTTAGTACTAACTGTGAGTAGAGCCAATATTGTTGCATGAATATGTGGAATATTTTGTTTGGCTGACAGGGATTGAGCCTTTTTTGTAGCATTTCCATGCCATGCATGTATGCTTTTGGTGTATGAGATTGTCAGGATCAGTCCTTTGGGACAATTTTTGAGCAAGTCCAGATGCAAAGAGTGGGGTGACGTATTGGAATGAACCTTACTCATTTTTCCTATTTTCTGCTCATGCTAATAAGGACTACAATAGCAAGGGATTTGTAAACTATTTTTAAAAACATTTTTCTCTTATGGCACTAAACTGATAAGAGCACTAAACATTACAAAAAAAAGGACTTGAAAGTAGGCAAAAGAGGTGACTGACAGTGGCAGAGAAGGGGATGATGGGGGAAGGGGTTCTCTGTGGTGGTTGGACACCTTAAACACACTGTCCCAGAATAACTGAACATATCTGTCTGAATGGCAACAGTGATTGAAATGTCAGGGTGTGATTTGTATCCGGTTGGGACAAATGTTTGTGTGAGTGCACCCTAACTATCATAGCTGGGAACCCACAGATTTCGACTGTTATGCTAACCAGTGACAAAATGAGAAGCCAACGATGCCCTGAAGTGAGGAACCTTCAGCCCTTCCAGTTTTTTTTTACTTTTGCTTGTCATGTTTCCTGGGCTTTCCAAATGCCTCAGAATCAAACTGAAGTGGCAGAAATCTGCTGCTGAAATCTGAAGCAATGTTTGTGTTTGTCACACCCAGAAAAGGAGGATGGACCACCTCTTATGGTGGAGCATGGTGAGTATGAAACTTTTCAACTGAAGTTTCTTCAACAAATTGTAATGAATGTATTGCCATTTTTAAAGCGCCATTTCAATGTCTGGCTTTCATTCCAGAGTATGGACCACTCTACATTTAAAATGTTTTAAAAATGAAATTGGAGCAGATTGAAGCAAAGTGATATCTGTTAAAAATAAATGGAGCAAACTTGTTCCGTTTTGCTCAAAAGAGTCATGACTAGATGTAGTGGGAAGGAATTGCAAGGAAGCTGAAAACTTTAGAAGTTGTTTAGCAATGGAACTGGCCACCCTGAGATGTGGGGTGAAGTTGGCTCTCTTTCACTGCAGGCATTTATGCAGAGGCTGAGGGCGCACCTGCCAGGTATGGTATAGTTACAATCTGCATTAGGCAAGATAACATCGGACAAAGAGCCAAGAAGTCAAAGAAGAAGAGCACCACATAAGACAACGAAAGGTTTCTACTGTCTAAGTTTTTTAAATGAAGATTTTTGTCTCTCGGTTTCTGGTTGGAGCATTTCTTTTGAGTTTGTTCCACACCTGTGGCTTTAAACACCCCTTGCAGAACTACAAGCCTCCTTACAAAGGATTACAAAACCTTTACTTTTACTTTATGAGTACTTGGACAAAGCACGCCAGAGAGGAGCGACTGGACGAGAAGCATTTGAGATAAACACGGGAGACAGATTGTCGTCAGTGAGAGGAGCAATCCTCAAATTCTCACCAACCTAAAACACAGTGTAATTAGTGAGAATGGGAAATAAACCTCATAGATCAAGCCCAAGTCTTCACCCAGCCAAAGCAGGGAAGCAACTGAAAATAGACAAGCTTCTAACAACCTCAGTGAGTAATTTAATTGCTGGACTATAGCCTAAGCAGCCAATTTGCAATATTGGGGGATGAAACACTTCCAATCATTGAGGGGCTAAATGCTGACTCTTCCCTGCACTCCCCTGTTAAGGCTGCTTCTGATGCCGCTATCGAACATCTGCCTACCCACTTAGCAGAACATTGCCTGCTCACAGCTCAAACTGTCACTGCAATATTTAATAATCTACAAAGGGTGTGTCAAAAAATGAATACAGTTGAATCCGCTCTGGGGAAACTCACGGAATCACTGACCCAAGCACCAAGAAACCATCAAGTAAAGAGGAATATGCAAGGCAAGCAGATGGGGGAAAACAACAGTATTGATCCACAAAAAAACCCCAACTCCAACCTGCTCAACACTTAAGGGAGGCTGCAAGGAACACGAATATCTTTGAGCCTACTCAGATCCTGCTGCAAATCGCACCAATCTCCATCAATAGGAGGAGATGGGATTCACATGAGGCAGTTTTAACTTCCCTAAGTCAACTGTTAATGACAGAAGTACAGTGGTGCCTCAACGTACGAACTTAATCCATCCCAGAAGATGTTCGTAAGTCAAAAAGTTCATAAGTCAAATCAGCATTTCTCATTGGAATGCATTGAAAACTGATTAATCCACTCTGGCTGTTTTTGTTTGTATGCAGAGGTGCCATTTGTAAGTCGAAGCATTAGTTCCCATAAGAACTAATGCAAACCCAGTTAATCCATCCTCTACCACTAGGGGGAGAATTTTTTTTCAACCTGGTGACTTAGGTTAAAAAAAAGGGCAGGAAAGGAGGGAGGGAACAAACACCTTTTAAACAAAACACCTTTAAAACCAAGCAGCTTTAAACCAAACCAAACACCTTTTAAACCATTTTTTACATTTAAAAATTACAGTACCAGGCAGTCCAAAGTTCATTTCCTCTTTCCCCCATGTTTTTTGTTCATAAGTCAAAGCTCCATTCGCAAGTCGAAGCAAAATTTTGCAAACTAAGCTGTTTGTAAGTTGAAATGTTCGTATGTAGAGGCATTCGTAAGTCAAGGCACCACTATGCACAAAATAGACCTAACAACCATTAAATGACTTCCTTACTCCAGGGGTCAAAAGAGGGTACAATTCTCCTTTGCAGCGATCCCACTCATGCTATTCAAAATGAAATGTTTTCTAGCCAATTTTCAGATCAGACCCATTAGAGTTTTCTCAGATACATCTCATATATCCCTGTTTCAGAGAAACTTAACACAAAGAGAGCCTAGCACTAACAGCTGGGAAACCAGGTCAGAAACCAAGCCAGAGGTCCTGAAAAGTAACCTCATGTCCCCAGCAGCTCTGTCAACTCTGCAACCAAGGGATCAAGCACTTAAACCTAAGAAAAGGACCTTTCAGGAGACTGCCCTCACTCAATCTGAAGCTCCACCCTTTGATAAGGAGGCCTTAGCTACTCTTTTTCAGTACCAACTGGGAGGAAACCAAAATCAGCTTGGCCTCTCTACAAATATCAGCTGAATCCTTGAGAGATCATACTGTTATGTCACTCATTCTTACCCCACCCAACCATGAAACCCATTTTCAAGCTTCTAGGATGATGAGCCAACAGAAGCGGGCAAATATCTCCACACAGTTGATGGACTGCCATCCAATGGACCTATGCTTCTAGATCCAGAAGATCTCAAGGACAACTCAACCACCAGACATACACTGAAATCACCCATTAAACCTAATGTGGCAATAACCCCTATTGTTCCTGCATCCCCAAGATTTAGCCCTATTACAGTGGTCCCCAACCTTGGGCCTCCAGATGTTCTTGGACTTCAACTCCCAGAAATCCTGGCCAGCACAAGTGATGGTGAAGGCTTCTGGGGGTTGTAGTCTAAGAACATCTGGAGGCCCAAGGTTGGGGACCACTGCCCTATTACCAATCAAACTCCAAGAGATTTGCAGTTACAGCTTGATACTGAAAACAAAGTTTTATCAAAGAGGTTCTGGACAGCTTCAACGCTCCCCATGGGAAAAGCAGGTACTGACACTTAAAAAGACAGAGGTGGCAAGGCAGGAGCTTGAGACTCTCCTTGAAACCCGCTGGCCCAACATTGCAATTGAGGCTGAAGTACACCCAGAACCCCTGCTGATGTTCCAACCCTTTTATGATAGAACTGCCTTGACCCACAGAACAGCTTCATCTCCCAGTGCTCACTTTCAGTTTTATCATGGAACATCGCTGGATGGCAAAGTAAGTTGGTGGAACCAGGAGTCTGGGAAATTTCCTTCAATGTTTCATATCCTTTGCAGAAAACCTGGCTAATTGATTCCACTCCGCTGGTGTTACATGGGTATACCTCATTTTTGCTTCCTGCTCTTAAACCATCTAGGAAAGGGAGAGCAAGAGGTTTAGCTATTTTAGTCTCTGACAAATTGGACACGGAGGTGAAAGTAATTTACCGGTCAGAAAGTAATTTTATGGGTTGGAGTCACTAATATGCATCAATGCCTACTGTCCACCCGATAAAACAGAAAATCTCACCTCTTTCTGGAATGAATTGGTAGAAGCCATCAACTGCTGCGAGTTCCTACACCTGAGAGCAGCTCTCGGGATGACTCAGAGGGATATTTCACCTTCCTTAATAGTTGGGCAGGGAGTATCATCGATTATATATTTTGCTCCCCTAGGTTGGTGTCCCAGGAGACAAAATATATTAAATTGACCCAATAGTGACCACCTACCCATCTGTCTCTCCGTTCCCCTGACAACTCCACAGTAGCCCCCACCACTGGCTGATTGGGCAGAGAAAACTATGTTTGTAGGGAAACGCTTAAAATGGTTCCCCCCCCCCCTTGTCGAACAAACAATTCAGGAACAGCTAAACAACCCACATCTGCTGAGTGCACATAGGGATATTGTAATTGGACACAGGGATCCAATAGAAGACATCAACTATATCAATTCTAACTTAAGACCTCTATCAACCAAGAAGCCACAGGAGTCTCTCCCGGCCCCTCATAGAGGGAATGGTATGACCAAGAATGTAGATTAGCCAAAAAGCATCTAGCTCATTTAACAAGGAAGACAAGGAAGATGCATTCAAATTCGAATCTGGAGGTGCTAGCTCATTACAGCTCAAAGTACAAGGAACTTTTAAAAAACACAATCTGCATTTGTCACGTTCCCGGGGGTTACAACAGCTAAAGTCCGATAAACCAGTCCAAGGTCAGGAATACCAAGAATGCAAAGCTAAAGTCCATAAACCAACTCACAGAATGCAGTCCAAGTCCAGAGTCCAGAGTCCAATACACAGCGTAGTCCAGGGTCAGAGTTCAGAGTCAGGAACACGGTTCAAGAAGCGTGGATGCAAGCCAGGGGTTTTGACTCATTGCTTCCACAGAAATTTTGGCTGGCTAGGAGCTGTTTTATAGTAAAACAGCTCCTTGAGCTGCTGGAAACCTTTACATCCTGTTAATACTCAGGGCTAGTTGAACGGATATTTCTGTGGACAGCCTTTGAGCGATCCTCTGACCTTTTGGTCCTAAGTCTTTCCCAAGCCTGACCCAAAGCTTGTCTGCTGGGGAAGGAGAATCTGGAGACGGTTCAGGTGTTTCTGATCTCTCAGCATTCTCTTCAGCCTCAGTTAACTCTTCTGGTTCCAGGTCTTGGGCTGCACTCATGACAGCATTACAGAACCTTCATTGAGATGACTGGCCTAGATGCTCTCCAGCTGCATGATTTTATGAAAAACAAATAGGTCTTTAAAGTAGAACTAGAGGCCAAGCATCACAAATACTGTGGCTTGTTGCATGTCTTCTCATATCCAAATTAAAGAATTCATAATGAGGCTTTAAAGGTATATGAAATAGTAGCAGTGTATCATTGCCACTCCTCCAGTGAATACTCATAGGTAAGCAGGGATTTGAACCCAGGTCTCCTGAGTCCTAGTCCTATACCATACTGGCTCTCAGTATTGTGCCTTAATGGATAGTATTTCTGGATGTGTTCAAGCTAGAAGACACAAGGTGTCTGCATGCACATCTCCCTTCCTTTTCCAAATTATCAAAAGAGCAGCAATACAGCTGGGTTCATCCAATGTGCAGTTCATGTACAGTGGTGCCTCGCTTAACGGCGATAATCCGTTCCAGGAAAATCGCTGTTAAGCGAAAACGTCGTAAAGCGAAAATAAAAAGCTCATTGAAACGCATAGAAAACTGTTCAATGCGTTCCAGTCGGCTAAAAATTCACCGTCCAGCAAAGATCCTCCATACGGCGGCCATTTTCAGTGCCTGTATAGCGAGGAATCCGTCCCTAAACACCGTGGGGAGCCATTTTAATTACCCGGTGGCCATTTTGAAACTGCTGATCAGCTGTTAAAAAACATCATTTTGCGAAGAATTGGTTCCCGAAGCAGGGAACCCATCATTGCAAAGCGAAAAAACCCTATTTAGACCATTGTTTTGCAATTGCAAAAGCGATCGCAAAAACGTTGTTGTGAAGCGGATTTGTCGTAATGCGGGGTAACTGTAAAGCGGGGCACGACTGTACCTCCCTGACCCAATGTATTGTTTTCTTAACATTGTGTTTCTGTTTGAGAGACAAATCTGTATGGGCTGAGAAATCATCAGTCCCCATTATAGTTATATCAAATGCTCCTGCTGCACAAAGAACATGCCTTAAAATAGTAAACAAAGGGTTCATCCACACAACAAATTTTCTCCTATTTAAAAGGTGATTCCATTGCCCATTGATTCAGTATCAGTTTACAGATCTACATGATATTACTGGAGACTCAAATCAATACCTTCCATTTCCCTTATATTTCCAGATTGTTTTCCCTCACTGGGAACTGATTTTCCCCCCTTCCAGCTCACTGCTTTCTGGGATTTGTCAGCCCTGTATGCTCCTTTGACCAAAACAAATGCAATTCCTACTTTAGATTTAGATTAGGCATCCTTCAGTTTCAAGGGACTATGGTAACATGCTCTGAATAGAGGACTTGGAACAGTGTCTAGTGTGGCTGAGAAGGCCATAAAGGCGATCTTTTGGAATCTGACCATCAGCCATTCTCACGACATGCCCAAGGCAACATAGATGTTGCTGTTTCAGTAATGTATACATGCTAAAAATTCCAGCTTGTTCTAGGACTACTCTATTTGGAACTTTGTCCTGCCAGGTGATACCAAAAATGCGTCAGAGACAATGCATATGGAACGTGTTCAGCTTCTTCTCCTGCCGTGCACAAAGGGTCCAGGACTCACTGCAGTGCAGGAGTGTACTTAGGACAAAGGCTCTATAGACCTGGATCTTGGTATATGCCATCAGCTTTTTGTTAAGCCATACTCTCTTTGTGAGTCTAGAGAACACGGTAGCTGCTTTGCCAATGCGTTTATCCAGCTCGACATCTAGAGAGAGAGTGTCAGAGATCATTGAGCCAAGGTACACGAAGTCATGAACAACCTCCAATTCTTGTGCAGAGATGGTAATAGAGGGTGGTGAGTTCAGGCCCTGGCCTATGACTTGTGTTTTCTTCAGGCTGATTGTTACTCCAAAGTCTTGGCAAGCCTTGCTAAAACGATTCATGAGTTGTTGGAGGTTTTCAGCAGAATGGGCAACAATAGCTACATCATTGGTGAAGAGAAAGTCCCTCATGCATTTCAGCTGGACTTTGGTCTTCGCTCTCAATCTAGAGAGATTAAAGAGCTTTCCATCTGATCTAGTCCGGAGATAGACACCTTCAGTTGCAGTTCCAAAGGCATGCTTCAGCAAAAAGATCCAAAACAGGATCGGCCTGAGGACACAGCCCTGTTTCACTCCACTTTGGATGTCAAAGGGATCTGATGTTGAGCCATCAAAACTACAGTGCCCTTCATTTCCTCATGAAAGGACCTGATGGTGTTAAGGAGTCGAGGTAGACATCCAGTCTTGGGAAGTATTTTAAAACCACCGTTCCTGCTACCAAATCAAAGGCCTTTGTAAGATCTATGAGGGACATAAAGAGTGGCTGTTGTTGTTCCCTACATTTCTCCTGCAACTGTCTGAGGGAAAATACCATGTCGATGGTGGATCTATTAGCTCGAAATCCACACTGTGGTTCTGGATAGACTCTGTGTGCAAGCACCTGGAGCCTCTTCAGCACAACACGGGCAAGCAGCTTCCCTACAATGCTGAGAAGAGAGATGCCACGGTAGTTATTGCAGTCCTTTGTTCTTATACAATGTGACAATGTTTGCATCCTTTATGTCCTGTGGTACTTCACCTGCCTTCCAGCAAAGATAAAAGATTTCATACAGCTCAGTGGCAATTATCTCTTTACAGCACTTCAGCAGGGATGTTATCCTTCCCAAGTGCCTTGCCGGAGGTGAGGGAATCCAAGGCCGCTTTTATTTCTGCTAAAGTTTATTTATTTATTTATTTACAATATTTTTTAGCCGCACCATTGCCAGTGGTTCGCTGTCCAACTCTTCCAAGATAGGCAGGCACTCAATGTTATTTAATGCAATTCCTACAGGAATAGGAGTATCCCCCCAAGAGTACTGTTCACCTGCAACCCACCCCTGAGTAACCATCCACCACCATTGGCCTCTTCTGTTCTGGACATCTTTTTCACATCCCCTTCTGTTACTAGCTGTAAGTGTCTCTGCAGGTGTAGTTTAAAAAAAAACTGAAGAAGGGTGAAAGGAAACCATATAGCAAATAAGCCACGGTCAGACTAGGGCAGAGGCTTAATTTATGAAAGTGGCCATGTGGGCTTGAGAATTCTGGGAATCATAGTCTAAAAGGTCATTTTTCCAAGCCCTACTTTACTCTATCTGCTTCTTGGATGCTGGCAATACAGAAAGTGCACATGTATATTCTCTTGCCTGCTGGACTTAACAGAGACTAACAGAGCAGTCGCAATGACCAGATAGGCGGGGTATAAATGGAATAAATAAATAAATAAAAAACAAATAGCTAACCTCTTTCTGTGATGCCACATTTGATCAATTACTGTCTCAGCATGCCCTTAATTGCCACCACTACAAATACAGAAGTACCAGAGACTGGTGTTCTCTCACTCCAAAGCTTTATTTGGATGGTGGCAAAGAAGTAAAATAACATATTGGTCAGTGTAGTAATATTCTTAAATCCTTCCAGACAGGCACACACCAGCTGCAATCATTTTAAGACTTTACTACCTAAGCCCTGAAGACTTCATTTGCTGAGAATCTTCTTAATAGTGTTAAGGTGCTAGGCCTGTCACTAGAGGACAGTATGAACTAGCAGAACAGGCCTCTGGCATGGGGCTCAAGCCTCTCCCTGCCCTTGACTGGGAAATCCAAACTGCAACTAAAACAGAGTTTAGAAACTTTTTAAAAAGACTACAAGTCCTAGATTCCCATAGGCAAGATGACTATAAGACATGTTGGCTTCAGGGCATGTTGACTGAGGGATTCTGGGGATTGTAGTCTAACAAAGTAACTAGCTCACAGAGCTGATAACTGATCTAAATTCTTTGTAGGCATCTTAAGCACTGTGCGTAGTATATTCAGTTTTGGGTGGTCATTATGAAGACAGGAGTGGGCAACTATAGCTCTTGAGATGTTTGGGGGGCTCCTTGCCAGTGGCTATGAAAGCTAGGAGTTATGGGAGCTGTAGGCTGAAATCATCTGGAGATTCAGTTGCTCATCTCAACAAGATGCTGCTCCTGAAGGAAATAAAGCTTGGGACAAATATTTGTGTATTTTTGTGTGTGCCAGGACTATTTTGTTCAAACAAATCGTTGGGCTGAGACTGTCTTATTTGTACATCCGTCTCATGTAATTCCCCCTTGAGAATCTAGTGAAGCACACCAAATCTACACAATGTATGTGTAGATACTTTAAAGCCTGAAATTTACTGGTCTCTCTACTAACTGAAGATACCCAATGTGGTATAGTAGACAGTGGCAGACTAGGACTCAGGAGGCATGGATTTGAATCCAAACTCACTGGGAGTGTGGAATCAGTAAAGGTAAAAGGTTCCCCTTGACAATTTGTCCAGTTGTGTCTGACTCTAGACAGCGGTGCTCATCTCCACGTCCAACCCATAGAGCTAGTGTTTGTCCGCAGACAATCCTCCATGGTCACGTGGCCAGCGTGACTAGACACGGAACGTTGTTTACCTTCACACCATGGTGGTACCTATTTATCTACTCACATTTTTGTATTTTGCATGCTTTCAAACCGTTAGGTTGGCAGGAGCTGGGACAAGAGACGGGGGCTCACTCCGTTACGTGGATTCGATCTTACAAATGCAGGTGTTCTGACCTTGCAGCACAGAGGCTTCAGCGGTTTAACCTGCAGTGCCACCATGTCCCATATCCAGCATTAAAAGATCCTTCCTCAATAGCCATTTGGTGGACATAAGCCTGTTTAAATAAAAAGGGTGCTAGCTTAAAGAGAGCAGAGCTTTACCTACGTCGGGACAGACTGTCCCACAATCTTTGTTGGTCCTTTCTCCTGGTGGCCTTTGGGAGCATTCACAAACCTGTGTTCACGTTATACTATGGTAAACATAACTGTTAAATCAAGAGTGGGAAATGCTAGTGGATGCATGGGCTAAAGTACTGTCCTCTGCAATAACAGCATGGGATACAGCAGGCCCAAAAGAGCCCAAAACACCACATATACCTCAAAAAAGCCTGTAATGGCAATTGCCAAGAAAGCCATTCCCAGTCTTGACTTTGGGCTTTTGGTGAGCCTTACTGCTGCCATCATCACCCTAAAACAAAAATGGTCGCTGCATACCCAGCCTTGAAAGCCCTATTAGGATTTCTATAACTTAGTTTTGACTCAATGGCACATAACAGCTGTTCTAGCTGAGCAAACAGGTCAAGTATTACAAACCTACCAGGCTGATAACATGGCTGCCTACCTCTGCTTCCCTACAATCCACTTCTAGAGCCGTTCACGATAAACTAATCACACAGGGGGTGCCCCCAGATCGCTTTACACCTAAACCTGTGGAGAAAGTTCTCCCCTTAATGGAGCTTCCAATGGGAAATAAATAAGTTCTGGCCCATACCCCATTCCCCACTGCTGATTTATTTAACTGGAAACAAGGTCTTCCACCAGATCGAGAGGCCCTTCAGAAGCACCTGGACTTGATCCAACGGATCATTACTACTCACCACTCTTCTGAGCAGCCTAAGATAGTTAATGGATGCTCATTTGGAGATACTACTTATCATTTATGAGCTTAAAAGAAAAACAAAAACAAAACAGCCCAACAGCAGCCCATGCAGAAGTATTTATGATCCACAGGACAAGACTTTTATGTCACTCTTGCAAGCAGCCTTAAGTTGGGCTGAAGAGTGTGAGAGACATTTAAATAACTTTTGACATACCGCTGAGGACATAATGAGAGAAGGTGTCACATGACCTGAGGTCACATGGTTGCTGGAGCAACAGTGCTGTAAGTTCTTGACAGTTGGTCTTTGCCCACTTGCTGCTTTCCTGCCTCAACAGCCATTGGGAGCAGAATGAGTTCGAGACACCTTGGCTTTTCAAAACTACTTACATTTACCTTTCATCCAGGCTTAACCATGGAGTTTCTCAGCCATTCAGGTTCATAGTTTGTAGAGATATACTGTTATCAACGGACAGGATTGCTTCCTGTTTTTTCTATAGCTCTGGAAACTACATTGAGGTGTTGCCCGGTTAGTGTAGGTTTAAGGTGGTGAGGTCTGGCAGGGCAGTTGATGTGGGACTTTTGAGAGATTGCTGTTGGTTTTTAATGGAGATAAATGGGTTTGTTAGGGGGCAGCCAGATGTAAGCTGGATTTCAAGAACAGACTTCCCACACAGATGGGAAAGAGTAGCATTTGTGGGGATCCTTTTCTGGGTGGCCCCTTTCTGATGGAGCTGTGAGTGTAGTTGTTGGAAATGAAACAGAAATTTTTTATTTCTGAAACATTTGCCCACTCTGCATGATTAATCTGTATTTCATCCCTAGCATTCATTAGATTGTATTCGGTTAATCTCTTTCCTTAGTAACCATAATTAGAAAAAATATTTTTGTTTATGTGGTTTAGAAATGAACAACATACCTCTTTACATATTGCTTCCAAGTCTGAAGGGTTCCAAAGATTATTGTGTCTGAAATATTTACCCATTTAATGCCAGGATCTATTGACTTGTTCAGCTTAATAGTTCTCTTTCTCGGTTGATTTCTCTTGTATTTATTTCCCTATTCATAGTGTTCATTACTTGCTCAAAATTTAAAGAGATAGTGGTTTATAAATGTTAATATATATGACATAACTATCTTCTAGGTAAAACAACATATCTTATGGTTAGGCACTGACCAGGTAAGGGATCAAAACTCAATTTAGATTTTTTTTTTACTTCTCATACAGGCCAAGACAACAACCAGGTAAGAGATCAAAACTAATTTTGGTTTATTTCTCCCTTTTTAACTGCCTTCCTTCCTTATACAGGCCAAAACACTGACCAGGTCAGAGATCAAAACTAATTTTGGTTTATTTCTCCCTTTTTAACTGCCTTCCTTCCTTATACAGCCCAAGACACCAACCAGGTAAGAGATCAAAATCAATTTTGGTTTATTTTTTCCATTTTCACTGCCTTCCTTCCTTATACAGGCCAAAACACTGGCCAGGTAAGAGATCAAAACTAATTTTGGTTTATTTTTTCAAATTTTACTGCCTTCCCTCCTGTGCTGTGATGTTTTTTGTGTATTGGTGTATTTTTTCCCCAGCCCTATCGCATTTGGGCCGGTTGTGTGTATCTGGAGGGTGTTTTTATGTTTTCCCCCCCAGCTCCATCACATTCCGCTGGGGCTGGCTGTGTGGGGGTTCTTGTTTTTGAGTGTTTTTTCCCCATCCCCATCACGTTCTGCTGGGGCTGACTGTGCGTGGGGAGGTTGTTTTTCCCCCCCCCAGCCCCATCACATTCTGCTGGGGATGGCTGTGTGTGTATTTTTGAGTGTTTTTTCCCAGCCCCTTAGCGTTCCGCTGGGGCTGGCTGTGCTTTTTGTTTGTTTTGGTGTGGTTTTGTTTTGTTTTGTTTTTGGCCCCAGCACATTCCTATGGGGCTTGCAGTGTTTTATTTTTATTTCATTTATTTTTTGTATTTTTTTCCAGCTGGAACGGATTAATGGGAATTTCAATGTATTCCTATGGGAAATTGTGCGTCGACTTACAACCATTTCGAGTTATGCACATCTTCTGGAACAGATTATGGTTGTAAGTCGAGGCACCACAGTAGTGTGGTTGCTGACCTTGAGCCAGATAACCTGGACAGTGAAGTCAAGTGGGCCTTAGAAGGCACAGCTAACAACAAGGCCAGTGGAGGTGATGGCATTCCAGTTGAACTATTTAAAATCTTAAAAGATGATGCTGTTAAGGTGCTACACTCAATATGCCAGCAAGTTTGGAAAACTCAGCAGTGGCCAGAGGATTGGAAAAGATCAGTCTACATCCCAATCCCAAGGAAAGGCAGTGCCAAAGAATGCTCCAACTACCATACAATTGCACTCATTTCACATGCTATCAAGGTTATGCTCAAAATCCTGCAAGGTAGGCTTCAGCAGTATGTGGACCAAGAACTTCCAGAAATATAAGCTGGATTTCAAAGGGGCAGAGGAACTAGAGACCAAATTGCTAACATGTGCTAACATGTATGGAGAAAGCCAGAGAGTTCCAGAAAAACTTCTACTTCTGCTTCATTGACTACGCAAAAACCTTTGGCTGTGTGGCCCACAGCAAACTATGGCAAGTTCTTAAAGAAATGAGAGCACCTGACCACCTTATCTATCTCTTGAGAAATCTATATGTGGGACAGGAAGCAACAGTTAGAACTGGATATAGGACAACTGAATAGTTCAAATTTGGAAAGGAGTACGACAAGGCTGTGTATTGCCTCCCTGCTTATGCATGCAGAATACATCATACGAAAGGCAGAACTGGATGAATCCCAAGCCAGAATTAAGATTGCTAGAGGAAATATCAACAACCTCATATATGCAGATGATACCACTCTGATGGTAGAAAGTGAGGAGAACAAACCTATCCATTCTGAAGGAAATCAACCCTGGGTGCTCACTGGAAAGACAGATCCTGAAGGTGAGGCTCCAATACTTTGGCCATCTCATGAGAAGAGAAGACTCCCTGATGTTGGGAAAGTGTGAAGGCAAGAGGAGAAGGGGACGACAGAGGACAAGATGTTTGGACAGTGTCATTGAAGCTACAAACATGAATTTGAAGCAACTCCGGGAGGCAGTGGAAGACAGGAGGGCCTCGCATGCTCTGGTCCATGGGGTCACCAAGAGTCGGACACGACTTAACTACTAAACAACAAAATAGGTTGTTGGCAGGAGATGTAAGTAAATGTTCGGGAGGAACACAAAGTCCTATCCAGACCTGCTCTCTCCCATATATACTTCACACATTTCGTCTCCATCTCACTCCTTAGCCAAATCATCACCCCCCCACTCAGTCCCTACATCTGAATTCATCCACTATCACATTGACCTGCCCTCCCCACACCTCCCTCCCTCCAGCAACCGACAGAACATGTCTCTTATCCTCCTACCCACAAGCCCCCATCATTGCTCTTCATATGCACATACCCAAACATACTATTACTTTTTCAAAAAAAAAAACCAACCCATCACCTCTAGACCCACCCAACTCCCCTCTCATACATACACACTCCACCTTCTTCCCAGCCGTATGACACCCCTAAAGGAGATCCTCCCCTCTCAATCCCACACCATGCCACGTTATGACTCCTCTGCCCCACATGGACAAAGAGCATCCCACTATGCACTCCCTTCATCCCTTCCATGCCCAACAGCCCTAACCAATCCCTCACGCCATTTATAACATGCCCCCCACAACTCACCCCTCAACAGAGGAATTAATATCAGTTAAGTGTGTTCCTAGTTAATTCCCAACACTTGAGTCCATCTCTGTATTTCTGGAGATGGTGGGCAATGTATAACTCTGCCGGCGTGGATTCATATGCTGGCTTCGAACTATTTTTCCCACATCTCCTGATCTGACTTAGGCAGGTAGAGGTACCAATTGGTGCTTCCCACAAGGCTGTGCTGGGGCTGGATGTTGGTGCAATTATAACATCATTCTGCCCCCAGCCAACCCTTTTTCCTTTGAGTTAACCTGCCCACCCTGGGTCCAGTGTGGCTGAGGTGGTTGCTTCAGGGCTGGATAGGAATTTTGAGTCTGTCTTACCTGATTGGCATATAAAAGGTGGGCAAACGTATTCTTGCCTATCCCACACTGTTTACCCATGGGATTCTGAGGGCTATTCTAGGTTTGAGTCATGTTTAAATAAGTCAAACTGTCAGGTAATGCGGAAGAGAAGGCGAGTTTCAGTGAGCTCCCAAAAAGCACATGGGGTCCTACTGCACCGAGCATCACAGCAACCTAGATCTAGCGTTTCGCTTGCTGGGATGAGGGGTGAATAAGGTATAGTCCCATCCATTGCATGTCTTAGTTCTAGACAATTGGATGGATGGCAGATAGGGAGGTTTTTCTTTCCAGTTTGTGACCATCTGGATACGAGCTGTTCAGGGGACTTGGGATTCACCCGCTTAGGATTGGAGAGGGAGTAAGAGATGCCCCTAGAGCCTGCCCCAGGGATCCACATGACATCCAGGCCCCTCTGCAGGATGAGAGTGATTGGAGGTTAAAAGCAATAAAGTGTGGCCCTTGTTAACGCCAACACCTGGGTCCGTCTATTTCAGAAGTGGGTGGGAAGAGATTAAATAACAGTGGTGGAGGAAAACATTGAATATTAATTTCATGAACTTTAAAATACCATGTGAATAAATCTACAGTGTTTTGGAAATTCATAGTATTACTGTATATTCCAAAGTGTCAATAGTCAACAAGGGACCACAGCGGAATATTTTAACTACAAAAATTCTCAAATGCTTTCCAGACAAGTTTACATTTCTCCTCTACATTTTCTCTTTTGCATTCTTTTTCAACAGCTCCACAGTTCATCCCAAAAGCAGTCTTGACTGCCACTAGCAAAGTTTCATCTACCACCCCTCCAAATGTAGGATATTGTGGCCAAGGGGACGAGGCGGTAGAGGCCCTCGTGGGAGTGCCGTCTCTCCCGAAAGCCAATGCAGGAATACAAACTTCTCCACCTCCGTCTCTGCCCAGGATGGTAAATCAAAGCCTAGACACCAGAGAGTTGGAAGTGAGTCTGCAAGGGTTAAGCGTGTCCACCCAAACGGAGCAGATTTTGGTGGGAAGGGAAGAATGGGGACGGTCGACGGTAGAGACGGGCTTAGGGGATATAAATACAGGATGAGATAACATACCCGGGGGTTGGGAGATGATTTGGGTACAAGACCCATGGACAGGGTTATGGGAGCAAGTAAAGGTTCCACATGAGGAGGCCGATTATAGAAGAAGAAAAGATTTTCACCCCAGCGACCATCATGCTGGGGAAAATCAGAGGCAAGGGAGTGGAGAAGGAGACTGAAAGAAGAATGAGACACAATTGCTCAGGAAGCTGAAGAACGCTGAGCATGGCGAGTGGAAGAAGCCCGCCGGATGAGATACCTACAGGACCGTGGGGAACCTACCCGGGAGAGGGATCCCCGTTGTATGCAAGACATATGGTTTGCCATTGAACTAGGGTCCCCTTTGACACCTATTCAGAGCAGAATGCCTCACTGGTACTAATTAAGCACACTTATAGGAATAAATAACTAAACAGAGCTTGTTTCATGCACTAAGAATACATTAAAAATATATAAAATCAAAATCACCTAGAGTGGTCGAAATGACTAGATAGGCGGGATGTAAATACAATGAATGAATGAATGAATGAATGAATGAATGAATGAATGAATGAATGAATGAATGAATGAATGAATGAATGAATGAATGAATAAATAAATAAATAAATAAATAAATAAATAAATAAATAAATAAATAAATAAATAAATAAATAAATAAATAAATAAAAACACCAAAGGAAACTCCAGGATACTGTACTCACAAAGGCACATACTCAGTTTTGGTTTCTCTGAGGTATCAAATGCATTCAAAAAGTTATTTTATTTTATTTTGAACTATCAAATTGCTTGTTACAACTGTACACATTCCTATAAGCTTCAGGCACTTTTGTCATGGCGCATCACCTATATGTATGGTCCTTCCTGGACTGTTTTGTGCAAAGCCTAAGATCTACTGGAGTGCAATCGCTTCCCAGCAGGTTCTGACCTACTGCACCACTAAATGGGGCTTTCTCCAGCACATACACCCACTCCCTTATGCCACAGAGAGGAATTCTCAAGCTGTGGCTATATATATTTTACAGTTCTCAGACTGGTGGATGTCTCTGCAACAAAGACATCTCCATGCCACCCACTCTCCTTACATATTTTGGGCAATTTAGTCTATTAGTTTGTAAAGTAGCACAGACAAACATATATAGGATAGGGATGAGGAAACCATGACCTTCCAAATGTTGTCACACTATAATACCCATAATCCTTGTCCACTGGCCACACTGACTGGAGCCCTGAACTGGTATGAACTGGAGTGGAAACATCTACCAGAGGGGTGCAGGCTTACATTCTTGACATGGAGGAGTATTTTTAGCTTCCTAACTTCTCAAAGACTGGGTGCTAAGAAAAAAGCACAAAAGGAGAAGTAGGCCACAAGGATGTAGCAGAAAATGTCTGCATCACTGTGACAGTTGAGTGGGAATTGGGGAGGAAGATGGAATCTAAGAGCAGAATCTAAGAGCAAAAAGCAAAATCTAAACTGTACTCTCCCTTATATTCCAGATGGGGAGGCTGGGAAAGGAAGTACCTCTTAGTCCTATCTAAGAGTCCAGTTTGATGAAGACTTTTGGCCGGGAGAATATCTTCAGTGCCTCTTCAATCTGTGACAGCTTCTTCTCTAGGGTGATCTGTCGGGCTCGGACACTCAGTGAGTCAATCCGCACTGGAAGTAACAGAAGCTCTTTCAACAACTGCTCTTGGCCTACCATAGAAGAGGAAAGTGAACAGGATACAGTTCAGACTCCCTATATGGCTAAAAGAAATTTCAGTCAATTCACACAAAAATGATAAACCAGAAATCTGGAGAATCCTGGCTTGCTGTAAACAAACTCCCAAACAGGTCATGTTTCATAAGCCCAAGAACAAACATGGCTTACAATTCTGGTTTATGAAGGGTGCAACCATCCAAAACTACAGATTCAGATAACCTGCTTATGATGCACAGCCAACTGCTCTAGCACTGAGCATGAAAGGTAAACTTTCATATTCCACAATTCTACAGGAGTCACCACCTGCTTGAGAATTTTTGTTTACCATTCCATGTGGACAAGCTATGCAAATTTTGAAACAGGCTGATTAATTATGCTGCTAAATAAAATGAGTTCTTAAAGAAGAAGCTTTTCTAAGGCCCAAGGGAGGATGTGGGGTGGAAATGCCCTTTTCCAAATCATAATTCATAATTTGTAAGTAGTTATATAATACATCAAACTTTTTCCAATTAACTGAGAACACCTGCTCATCATTTAGTGATATGTCAACCAGACATCGGAATCCAAAGAGACATCATAGAAGGTCCTACAATATGTAGCTGGGAATCTGAGGTGAACTTCTGCATCAGATTTAAAGATCAAGGCCCTCAGAAGAACTAGATGAAATTGCATCAGAGCCCAAAAGCAAGAGTCCTCCTTGTAAAAATATCAACAGAAACCCACGCCAGACACCATGTGGCTGCCAACTTGCCTGGGCAGAATTCTTGGAGGTAGAGGGGGTTCCCAGATGAGGCCTAGGAGAACATGGCTAAATCAAATATCACGAGTCAATTGCTTCCTTGAAGGGAAGGCCTTGTAGGGTGGGAAGGCAAAAGACCACATGAACCTATGGCTATCTGGGGCCACACGTAAGAAGGTGTTGCATCTTAAAGACTGACAGTTTATTTCCATGTGAGCTTCTGCGGATTATGATCTCCTTCCACAGACACATCAAGGAATTATAATTATGAGAGCTCACACTGAAACATATCTGTTAGTCTTTGAGATGCAACAACTCTTTTGCTTTTTTTTACACATATAAAAATAGCTTTATATGGCTAACAGCTACCCTTCTGAAGATTTTGTTAGCTAGTTTTTGGGGGATTCTCCAGAAGCCAAGGGTTGAGAAAGAAGGCACTTACAAACTATACTATTCCCAGAGTTTCTCTTTCAATGTTTACACAAGAAGCTGCAAATAAGGTCCAGCTTCAATTCTCACTATCTCTAGTTAAATCCTTTCAAGGCTGGGAAAGACCTCTGTCCATGACCCTGAGAAGGGATTTTCTTAGGCAGCATCAAGGGCAGACTTAGAAGCAGCCTGAGATGTCCCACTTCAACACATCTTACTTTGTTTGAGGTTGCTGAGAGTTTCTAGTCGTTGGCTGTCTGCCATCATGATATGGCCTGGTGGGCTGGCAGGGTCAGGCATGTTGCGCTGCCTCTCTTCTGCTTCTTTCTGCCAGTTGTTCTTCCTCTCAATTAGACTAAAAGCAAAAACAAGAAAACAAATAAAAAAACAGAGCAAGTCAGCAGTGACAAGAGGAATATGGCAGGGAAAGCTAGGAGGAAAGGAGAAACACTTGACTTCATTTTCTGGCCTCCGATTCCCACAAAGCCAACACAGCAGCCAGAAAGCTGCTGAAAGAAGAGATGTATACAGATCAGTAACACTGCCTGTGGGAGAGAACTTGGTCATGAATCCCACTGAGTGATAATAACTTATAACTTATCTCTCAATTCAAGCTACCGCAGCCTAACCTATCCAGACTCCCAAAAACTCTACTCAGAGACGTTGTAACAACAGAGAATCTTGGGCAATATACAAATCAAAGCCCTCTCATCATCTGCATTCTTATTTTCCAACCCTCCCCAATGCAGCTCTGACAACGATCGTATAGCTCCGTCCTTCAGATGCTGTGGGCAACAATTACAACGCAGAATCCTGAAGCACATAAAGCTGGTCCTTCAAAGGGAGTGCAGCCCTATTCAATTATGTATATATGGACTAGAAGCTTTCTCAGGAAGGTAAAGTGGGGCAGAACAGAGGCTCTCAGGTAACCAAATTCAATAGAGGACATGAAAACCCATGGTCAGATGTTAGACTTGTGCATGGGCATGATACATCCATCAATCCTTTTGACAGACAAAAGTATAGTCTTGGATATATGAGAGGATAACTCACACATCTCTGTAAACTCAGATTAGACCTACTGTATATATTTTACTGCCTCAGGCAAAGAATAAGTTGGCACTCCATCTCATTCCAACTGGGCTACCAGATAGTGGTACCTTCTTCCAACAGTGGTGATGGAATAGCATTTCTCCATCAAACCCAAATATAACAGATTAGTTTAGCAGGTATAGAAAAAGCAAGCCAGGAAACTTCTCTCTTCCAACGTTCTCCTGATGCCTCCCAGCATCTGCCACCTGAGACAACTCCTTCACTCTGCTCAAATGTAGGTCCAGTCCTTGCTGGAAAGACACTTTCCTCATTCTAGCTACCTCCTGAATAGATGGGGAAGTTAATACATACTAGTGGGGGACATGACCCTTCTGCTTGTCATTGTATTCTTCCTGCTCCTTACGTTTCTTCTCTAGCACATTGATTAGTGATTGCAGGGAGCGCGAACGTTGTAGCTGGGCTCGTTTGGCATTTTGGGCATTGTGGCTGATGAAGTCCACCTCTTTGCTGTTTTCCTGAATCACAAACAAGAGAAGGGTACAAAGGTAGAAGGCACAGAGATTTTCAAACAGCAATTTCAGAAACATTGTTTTTCAACACAGTAAGAATGGCATAGACTGTTCAGCTAGGATTTGCAAGAGCACTTGGTCATGAACCTCACTGACAATAATTTTTTCAACCTACCTACTTCACTTAATTTTTGTAAGAATAAAACAGAAACAACAACCATATAAACTACTTTGAATCTTGAGGTCCACTCCAAAACAATGCTTCTACAAACTCCTTACAGGAAAATGTGATATAAGCATAATATTATCATTATCATGGTAGCTCTCTGGGTGATCTGAAAAAAAAGTGAGCATTTCTGATTCTTTTTCTGATTCTGGTTTACAGACAAGTCCTATTTATTTCTTGGCTACCAAATTAAGAAAGCTTGAGGAGAAAAATAAGAATACAGTAGATTGGTGTGTGCAAGCTCCAGTTCTGACAATAAATAAACACCTGCACTTCTATATTTGTTTATTTTGTAATTGTATGTTCACTATATAGGCTGTGGACCCCACAGCCCCTAGCAGAAAACAAAGCAGATCTCACAAATGTAAATGCTCCACTGGTTGTTGCATCCCTTGAAATGTGTGTTTAGCAGGTTTGCTGGGAGCCCCAAGCCCCCACTCGCATACCTTGACACTGCCTGGTTGTCCTTTTATTTCAGCAACTGTGTCCGCTGTTCCCTTCAACTGGGAAGGATTTGGAGACATTGACCTCCGTGGATGAACTCCTGTGCCACAGCGAGAATATGCTCTCAGATAGTTTTGAGTACTGGGGTTTGGAAGAACAGGAGACACCTGGGAAAGGGAGAAAGAGATATAAGAGGACAGGGGAGAAAGTAACTGCATGGTCAGGGACAGTTCCACATTGAAGAACAACACACAGTGTGTTCACTGCCAGTACTCTCACTGAATGAAACTCAGTTTATTCATGCCCTCACCTCTTTCTTAATTATTATGCTTATAAATTAAAACCCAGTAAACTTAAATCTTTGCACTACAACTCCAGGGCCAAGGGACTCTGGAAATTACAGTCTTACCTGCCCTCCCCACTTTTCCAAGTTCTGTTAAAAATAAAGAGGACCTTTTAACCACTCACTCTGCTTTCAGGCTGATGCCTTCCCTGAGTCTTCTGTCTGACTGGTGACCTTCTGTGTTTATCACATGTGCTCTATCACAAGCAGTTCCATTATCACCCTGTCCCAATACGGCATCTTCACTGATGTGGATTTGCATGTCTCACCCAGTAAGCAGTGTGAGCAACAAAATTGCTGCACAGGCTTAAAATACCTGCAACTTGGCCTTCACTTTGGACTCCACATTCTCATACTTCTGAGATTTCCAGAGGGCTTTCACAGGCTTGGGCTGGCTTAGCTCCCGAGCCTGCTCCTTCTCTCGGCATTTCCTCTGAATTTCCCTCATGCGCTTCAGATTCTCCTTCTCATGGTCCTTTTGCTCCTTGCCTATGAGGGAAAGAAAGCACATGGTTAACATATAAGCTGAAATGCTGGGACTGACACACTGCAGCTGTGTCTGTCTTGCAAATCAGCACTTACACTTTGGTGGCCACTTCTCACAGAACAGCCCATCCAGCTGCAGCAGGGCACCCACTGAGCCGTTCTGACTCCTCTCCAGAACATCCTTGGCATTAGGTTTAATCCGTGGAGGAGGGACAGTGAGGTGAGTGCTATAGTATGTGGGATAGAGGCTAAACTCTGGTGGAATAGGACCAGGGAACAGGTCAAGCTTCACATCATTTCCTTCTAGTCTCCCTCGGGCTAAAGATATAAAAAGAGAGTTAAAAACAACCATAGCTGTGGGGCAAATTTAGAACTCTGCATACAGAGGATTTCTGACACCCTCAATTAAAATTATCAGATACACTGGAGAAAAGCCTGTATCTGAGATCCTGGATAGGTGCTACCAGTCAAAGGAGACCTGGACTGGGAAACATATTGGCCTGCAAACGTTTTTGCACTGTGACACCCATAAGCCCTAAAGCCAACATAAGGTGGCTTTACAACATCTGAAGAGCCAACACTTCCTCCAGCCCTGAAACAGACAAAACTAGTCTAACCATGTTGGGGGGTTAAATTCAGACAAGGGGCCAAATTCATTTCCAAAGTTCTTGGGGGCAGTATTCCACTGGTGATTATAACCAAAGGCAAAATGAAAGGACCAAAAATTCCAGACTGTACAAAGTTGGAGATCTATGAAACAATTATGTCATAAGGAAGTAGGTGTTGCTTTACAGGGAAGTCCAGAGGGCCAGATTAGGATTGCAGTGCTTTATTTATCTTGAGGGCAAGGGGTTCCCCAATATTGATGTAGAAGGCAGCTTGCAAAAGGCCTCTTTTTCCAAAGGGACAAAAGTGTGGTCACATGACTCTAGCTCTTTTCCTGTTCCACCATAACCTGTGATATAAAGAATTCTCCTAAAGCAGTGATGAGCAGCTCCTGACACTATTTAATTTTTTGTTATTTATATCCAGCCTTTCTTTTAAAAAACCAGTGCCTGGGACAGATAAAATTATTTTTTAAATTGCTAAGTTTTAACATAATTATAATTTAGCACAGCCATTGAAGCACATCACTTAGACATATTTAAAATTATTGTTACGTGCTGTCGAGTCAGAACTCACTTATAGCAACCCTAGAAGGGCTTTCAAGGTGAGATATTTAAGGAGTTCCACGCCCCCAATGAGTTTCCATAGCTGAATGAAGATTCAAACCCAGTCCTCCTGAGTTCTAGTCTGTCACTTTATCCACTACACCACACTGGGTAGCCTATATTAAAAATACACTAATTAAAAAAGGAATAAACAGCATCCACAGTTGAAAACTACTTCTGTGGCAAGAGACCCCAGTAACCAAAGCTTGGTGTAGTGGATAAAGTAAAAAAAGGTTTTTGCCCATTAATGGATGGACAATAAAGATAAAGCTAGCCTGGCCTAGTTTTATCTGGCTTGGCCTAGCCTGGCAGGGAGTTTTGGAGCTTGCGAATGACCACAGCCAAATCTCCTACTACAGTGGTGCGGAAAAGCCAGTATAGGAAGTTTGGAGAAGTTACTTTTCAGCCTACAACCTGCAGAATTCCCTTGCTTTAAAGGGAGGAGCAAGACGTAAAGAGAACATCAGCAAAGGGGCAGCCCTGTTTCTTTTTTTTTCTGGTCTTCCTGTCTTCCTATCCATCCAAATGTACTTTCTCCCACAAAATAACCAGTAATAGCACTGAAATCATTAAACACACTCACCTGATAGGCAGCCTCTGTAATAATGTGGGCAAACGGTAGGGTCTGGGGGAATGGGCCCCGTGATCTTGGATGGCCCCTCTGACATCTCAGCCTGAGCTCTAGGCCAGCAACCAGAAACTGGAATGTTTTTCTTTCCTTACACTTGGCACACCAAAAAGTATTCCCCTTTCTATTGATGAAACATCACAAATGTATTCGGAGGAGCACAGATTTGTAGACAACCTGTCAGAGGGGAAGAAAACATTAATTTAAAGCATTGGTAACTCATGGATGTTAACATGAGGCCACAAACTTGCACACGGGATTGCTGTATAAAACACAAGTGCAGGCTTCCAGCATCTATTTTGCTTTCTACTAGAACCACAAGATCCAACAAGTGGAGTTTGTGCTACGAGAACTCGTAAAGACTTATTGTCCCTCAGAATTTGTTTTGCTTATCAAAAAGCACAGTCCTTTCACACAGAAATCCACATCTGATTTGGCTGCCCCAAGCTTTCTTCATTCAACAGTACCTTGTATTTCAGACTTTGGGGTAGGGGAAAGGAGTCATTGTGATTGTTGTTACATAATTAGAAGTCAGGTTCCCATAGCCTCCAATCCTTGCTCCACAACTACTGCCATCCACTTCCTTTCAATGCTATGGAATTTCCCTTGAAAAACTCTCAGGGAACATTCTAAACATAATACTATGAGGGTTCAAATTTTACCTCCTCTGGTTTCAACAAAGACACTGGGGACACTGGCTTTAGAAAATCATAACTATGTTTTATTGGAACATGTAACAGCAAGTCCGTATGCTCAAACTCAACTTCTGCATTGTCTCTTGTCGTCAATGGGTCCAACGAGGGCATCCAAATGTCTTTATTAAAGAGGTTACAATTTGAGTCATTCCAAGGTCCCTTCGCAAACGGGTTACTGCTTTCCATCTCAGCAGCTCCTGCCTCAGGATTTAATAACGGGGTAGTCTCTTCATCTCACCCCCTCCAACTCATAAGGGTCTTCCTCTCCTCAAAGAGGGGCCCACGGTCCATCAGGCATCCCTTCCGCTGGTCGTCCTCCAGACGCCATAACCGACATTCCTTTTCCTGCCTTTCTACCGCCGCCTTCTCTTCCCTGAGCCGTCTACGCCACTCTCTGGCTTCCGACTCACCTCAGTAGGAAGGACGCGGTGGCAGCCCCCTTCTCCGTCTGTAAACAGCTTTTTCCCTAGGGACCCGCACCTTCTGCCATTTTCCCATCCATGGGTCTTCTACCCATATCATTTCCCAACCCCCCAGTATTACGTCCACCTCCCCTTTTATATCTACCATTCCCGCCTCTACGAGGGACCTCCCTCTTTCTCCTCTACCCGCCAAGTCACTCCCAGTCTGAGTAGCCACTGTCATCTTTGACAGTTCCTGCTCTAATTCCCGGGTATCAACTCCCCGCTGTATAGTCTCGATGGGTGGTGTAGGCGGGTCTGTCTGCGCCTCTTGTTCCTTTTTGAGGGAGGACGACACCCCGTTGAGAGCTTCTACCCTCTTGCCTCGCATCTCACAAATACATCCCACTTACCTAGCAAAGACAATATGAGGCAGATCACCACTGTCTTGCAGAGAAGAAGGAGATGGTTGGCTGGTGTCCAGAGCTAAATAAAAACTGTTTACTCTAAACTGTAAACCAAGGGCAACAATGAGATAGCAACAGAAGGCCAAACACCTTCCTCACACTTTTCTTAGGTGGAAGGAAAAAGGCAGTTAACAAGGCACTCTTGGCCTCATGCCAGCCACAGTACTGTGTTTATTCTGTTAACCTGAAAGGTTGTTTGTTAAGAGCAAAGTACAAAATAATGATTTAAAAGACTACTTTTCCCTACATAGGCAAAGAATAATCAGATTCTAAAAGCTACTGCCCAATCTTCCTACTGTGCCACTAATAAAACGTGTTTGAATGAATACTTTTAAATCACCTAGCCCAGTGGTTCCCAGTCTTGGGTACCCAGATGTTCTTGGACTACAACTCTCAAAAATACTGTCCAACACAATTAGTGGCGAAAGCTTCTCGGAATTTCAGTACAAGAACATCTGGGATGCAAGGTTGGGAACCACTCATCTAGCCCTAAAATTGAACCTTTTCTAATTCCAGAACAAGCTTTACTAATCAAATCTTAAATCTAACCTAGCATATTTTGTGTGTGTTTTGAAACACATAAAATAACTGGAGCAGCATTTGTGGACTTAACAGCAGCATATGATAATGTCCACCATAAATTGCTGCTCAAAAATCTCTACCTTCTTACTAAAGATTGTGGACTAACAGAACTGATTGCTGTTCTACTTCAAAACCAAAGGTTCTTTGTTGAATTTTTAAGTAGGCACTGTCACTGAGGAAATAAAGGAACTGTCTCCCATAAGGTTTTGTCCTGGTACCATTACTGTACTTTTTAACATTTATACAAATGATCAGCCAATGTTCCTGTATTCAAAAAGTTTCAGCTATGTGGATCTTGCCTTGACAATCCAGAAGGAAACTTTTGAGGCATCAAGCACAGCTAACTTTTGCATTAAAATATATTTCCTTATACTACAAAAACAACCAGCTGAAACCAAATCCTTTTTTAAAAACAGGTCTATGCCTTCCACTTAAAGAACAGAGAAACGGAGAGGAAGCTCCAAGTTAGCTTAGAAGGCAAGATTTTGGAACATCGCTTAATCCAAAATATTTGAATGTCACCCTGAATCAAACACTGACCTACAAAAACCACTGTTTCCAAACAGAAAGTTGTTAGCAGAAATAACATACAGTACCTAGGAAACTGTTTGAGTCAACTGGAACTGAACTCCCACAAAAAATAAGAATAGCTTTGTCCATGTGCTACTCCAGAGAAGAATATGCTAGTGCTGTATGTTATGAATAAGCACATACCAAACAAGTGAGTGTAGGTCTTAATGAATCGTGCAGGATTATTACTGGCTCCCTAAAACCTACCCCCACAAACACTGAAATAGTCTATTATTTGGCTGTCACTGCCCCTCTGGAAGTATACCGAGAAGTGGTAGCAAATAATTAAATAAGGTAATTCAGCACCAAATCCATCCACTTAATGGGCACCAACCTAGACAACAGCTAAAGTCAAGGATAGGTTTTCTGCACACATATAAATATTAAACCAGAAGAGACTAGGCTGAATTTATAGAGATTAAAAAACAATACACCTTGCTGAATAGATGAATGTCAAAGAGTGTCTTCCACCAGGATAAAATTCTGGCTGGATGATCTAGAAGCCATTAATACACTTCAAAGCAAAGTAGGAAGATTAAAGATCATCAAGTAAAATGGGGCTATTTGGATACAGGACAAATTTTCTGTGAATGTGGAAAAATCTGATCAATGCAGCATTTTTGTACATGCAATTTATGCCCCATCACATGTATTAAAGAAGCTCTAGAAAATGGCTGAGATAGCACTACTGTATTACACTATTATCTACCAAACAGATTTTTACTTTTGCCTCTTTCTCCTTTGATTCTTTTCCTTCTCTTTCTTCCATGATCAATTCTTCCCTTTCTAGTACTTCTCTCTCCCTTTTCTCTTCCTCTTTCTCTGAGGTTTCTATTTGAGGGGACAGCTCACTCTGTTCTTTTTCTCTCTCTCCTATTTCTCCTTCACAGTCCATAATTTTAAATTGTGTAACACTGTGATGCAAATAAAAGAAAGCAATTTGGAAAAGGAACATTTAAAAGGTCTTACTGTACAGGTCAATTACTAGAGACATGGTGATGTTATTTATTTATTTAAAATAATTTTACTCCACCTTTCTCCTTAAAAGTGACTGTGACAACCCCAGACCTACTGGAGTATGCCACACTTTAATTAAGCTGCCACCAACCATTCCCTATAAGAAGTCACACAGACCAGGAATGGATTTTACTAAACAAAAGAACAAGGTTTATTTAAATAACAAACAGGGTAAATAAAATGATCAGGTAAATAAGATACTGTAACGTGGCGTAGTCTCAATCATATACATACAACAGTTTGGTTCACACAGAACACCTTAAAGTAAAGCACAGACCCTGAACCTATCAGTTCTGGCTACCTAGATAGAGACCTGAACCTATCAGGTATGTACTAACTGACACACAGTTGTACTCAGTCTGACACACAGACTCCCACTCCAGCTTCTCCACACCAGCTCTAAATATATATACAGTACAGCCCCTCCTCCCTGATGTCCCGCCTTCCACTCCCCATAGGATGGAACTTTCCCTCCAAACCCATGACAGACAGGTACCATCAGTGCTGTATGTAACACCTCCCCTCTTTATAAGTTGTTTTGCAGGGGAAAAGCTAAAGTGCTTTTCTCCAAAAAACAACCAGGATCAAATCACACAAAAACAGTTATACAATAACACAATCCCATACTTACACTCTAGGTTAAACATATCACTTATGCATTTTAACATTCATATTTACAATACATTAAGTTACCTTTATTAACACAAACCAAGCCTGTTCAAAAAAAAAAACAGGTACATTTAACTTTTGGTCACCAAAATATACATAGTCCCTGGTTTCTTCGCTGTCTTCACTCTTCGGGTCTTCTTGACAAGGCGTCAGCAACACAGTTCATTGACCCTCTGACCACCTTCACTTCAAAGTCATAATCTTGCAGGTTTAAAGCCCACCTCATAAGTTTACTATTATGGGTTTTCATTGTCTTTAACCACTGCAGTGGTGAGTGGTCAGTGCACAGAATAAAATGTCTTCCCCAGATGTAAGGCTTGGCCTTCTGGATCGCGTATACTATGGCCAGGCACTCCTTTTCCACAGTTGCCAAATGTCTCTCACCTTTCTGGAGTTTCCTACTCAGGTAGGACACTGGATGCTGGTCACCATTTTCATCCTCCTGGCAAAGAACTGCTCCTACCCCGCTGTTAGACGCATCGGTGTAGATGATGAACTCCCGGTCGAAGTCTGGAGCACGCAGCACTGGATAATTGATGAGCGCCTCCTTCAACCTCCGGAACGCCTCCTCACAGTCGCTGGTCCACGGGATGCGGTCATCAGTCTTCTTCCGCGTCAGATCGGTCAGCGGAGTCGCCATCTCGCTAAACCTTGGAATGAACTTTCTGTAGTAGCCCACCAACCCAAGAAATGATTTGTCTTTTTTCTTGGTGTTGGGCCTGGGCCAAAGCACTTCCTCCCCTGGGTTAAAGTGCCTCTCCCTGGCTTTCTGCTCATACCAGGTTTTCTTTCTAACCTTCTGAGCTTGCAGGTTCTCTGCTGCTAGCTCTAGGTTTCTCTTTAGGTCATTCATTAAAGAGTCTATATATGTCACAACGTCTTGTGGGTCATCCTGGGTGATCTGCTCCCAATTTTGCTTGATTAAATCAAGTGGCCCTTTCACCCTTCTCCCAAACAAAAGTTCAAACGGACTGAACCCGGTACTGGCTTGTGGCACTGATCGATAAGCAAACAAAAGGGATTGCAGCTTCTGGTCCCAATTGTTTGGATTCTCTGCCAAATAAGCCCTAATCATGCGCATCAGAGTCCCATTGAACTTCTCCGTTAACCCATTACTTTCGGGGTGATAGGCATTGGTTTCCTTGTGTTTAATTCCACAGATTTGCCATAACCGTTTCATGAGCTTCGATGTAAACGATGTGCCCAAATCTGTGATTATTTCTGAGGCAAATCCCATCCTGGACATATACCCCACCAAGGCATCTGCCACTGTGTTAGTTTCAATGTTAGTCAAGGGTATGGCTTCGGGGTACCTTGTGGCATGGTCCACAATGGTGAGAATGAACCGGTTCCCCCTCTTTGTGGCCTTGGGCAAAGGTCCCACAATATCCACTCCTATACATTTGAACGGGGTGTCAATCACAGGCAAAGGGCACAACTTCGCTTTGGTCCTGTCACGGTTATTCCCCTGCCTCTGACACACATCACATTGTTTACAGAACTCCTTGATCTGCTTCCCTATTTCAGGCCAGTAAAAATTCTGTGTGATTCTCTGCTGTGTTTTGTTCACCCCTAAGTGCGCAGCAAACATGTCAGAGTGCCCCCTTTGTATGATCATGGGGCGATACTTTTCAGGTACCACTAGCTGACTTCTGATCCCATCTCCCCCTTTTGAGATATCCATCAGGGTCTCTCTATATAAAATTCCCTTTTTCTCACGAAATCTCGCTGGGGTTTCAGGTGTTAACTGGGTGTCTGTCACCTTTTCAAAACACTTTCGGAGAGTGGCGTCTGCCTTTTGCTCTTGGCTAAATTTGCTGTCTGTGGTTAAGGTTTCTACCACAGCTTCGGAACTACCCTCATCTGCTCCAGCCTCGGGCTCTTCAATACCCCCCTGAACTGTCCCTGTGGTAGCTTGTGAGCGTGTAATCACTAGCACCCGTTTCACATGTTCAGCCAGGTCATTTCCCACGAGCACGGCTGCTGGCAGAGTCGATGAAATCGCTAGCCGCCAAACTCCCCTCCAGCCTTGAAAGCTCACAGGTACCTCAGCTACTGGCAGTGAGATCACCTGCCCCTCAATCCCTGCCACCTTCAAGCTCTCATTTGGGATTATATACTGCCTAGGAATAATATCTGGATGGCACAGGGTCACCTGGGAACAAGTATCCCTTAGCCCCCTATACTGATGGTCAAGTATTCCTACGTCCACCCCTGCGGTCTCAAACAATTGCGAATCTGTCCTAATTAGTAAGCAGCGCTTGACCTCCACAAGAGGACCATTTTCCCCAGCCTGATCAGCAGATGTAACTGTTCCAGATTGAGTAGCCATGGCAACAGGCTCCCTCAGTGGCAAGGAGCTTTGCTCTTTCTGGACACAGAACACAGCTTTTGGCTTGGTTCCACTCAGATCATGAGGCAAATTTCCCTTTAGCTGCTTCCATTTCTCACACCCTGAGATTAGATGGCCCTTTCCTTGACAGAAATAACATTTTCTGCTGTACTCGGAGTCTTTCTCATCTGGTTTTGGTTTTCCCTCCAAAATCTGAGGTCTAGGTGGTTTCATGTCTGAGGGCTTCCCTTCACCATTATTGTTATTCCTATTTCTACTCATTATTTCCATCTTCTTCAGCTCAAACACCATTTTGTCTACTTCCAACAGTCTCTGTTTCACTTCCCTTTCAAACGCCAGTTCCCTCACCCTCAGTTCACGCAGTTGGGCTCGGAGCATTTTTCTGAGTTCTGGGGTCAGTTCTCCCGTGTTCTCATCCTGCACTGAGCCAAATTCCTCCTCAGAACCTTGGTCTACCTGTGGGTCTCTTACTTCCCCCATTTCTGCCATTTGGCTTCGAGTCAAGGGCATAATCCCCCCAGAACAGGCTGCCTTCAAAAGTCAAGCCTCAAAATAAAATGACGACTTTTTTTCTTTTGCCTCAGAAACAGCCTTCTATAGATTGCTGCTGTTCCTTCAGCACTAACTTGCAACTGTTGCCAGGCAGAATCCACCCCCTCTGCTAGGCCTCTCAGCAGACAGGCTAGATCACTGTTACTTCACACAGTTTTGCCTCAGCTTTTTTCCCGCCAAAACGGGTTGCCTCAGAGCTCCCTAATCTAGTCCCCAATCTGAGTGTGCACGTTCTTCCACTAGCCTACCTCCCCGTGAGGTAAGCCTAGAAGATTACCTACGCGCTCTCAGATTTTCCCTGACTAGACCCCCCTTGCTCTGGGCACACTTGCCAAGGCTTTGCTGGACCACCGGACAACTGGACCAGTCGTATCCCACCGCTGCCACCAATCAATGTGACAACCCCAGACCTACTGGAGTATGCCACACTTTAATTAAGCTGCCACCAACCATTCCCTATAAGAAGTCACACAGACCAGGAATGGATTTTACTAAATAAAAGAACAAGGTTTATTTAAATAACAAACAGGGTAAATAAAATGATCAGGTAAATAAGATACTGTAACGTGGCGTAGTCTCAATCATATACATACAACAGTTTGGTTCACACAGAACACCTTAAAGTAAAGCACAGACCCTGAACCTATCAGTTCTGGCTACCTAGATAGAGACCTGAACCTATCAGGTATGTACTAACTGACACACAGTTGTACTCAGTCTGACACACAGACTCCCACTCCAGCTTCTCCACACCAGCTCTAAATATATATACAGTACAGCCCCTCCTCCCTGATGTCCCGCCTTCCACTCCCCATAGGATGGAACTTTCCCTCCAAACCCATGACAGACAGGTACCATCAGTGCTCTATGTAACAGTGACTACTTGGCATCAGTAGAAGACAATGTTGAAAAGCTAAAAACAGTAAGTATACTGTACATCTATTACAAAATAATCAAATACTGCTTTAAGAAATGGTAAACAAAAACAACACCAAAACACATTCAGAGCAGCAAGGCACAACAATCCATTAAAAACCTCACTCTGACAACAAGTCACTTTTTAGGTGATCAGGAGGTGATTCTTGTAGTGTCATTGAATCGGAAGTGTTGGAATTGGAAAACTGTACAGGCAACGGTGAGGAGGTTTGTCAGTATCAAGAAGCCGATGTGTCGGGAGGAGCCTCTGGCAAGTGGCGCTTGGAACTTGCAGTACCATGCTTTGATGGTACCAATTGAGTATGTTGGCGTGATGTGAGACATGTGTAGGCTTTGGTATTGTCTATGGATACAGGTGAGGGCCCAGTATAAGTCGTGGTAACCTGTAAAGAGGATGATTGAACTTGTGAGAGTGTAGCCAATTCAGCAGATGGTAAGGAAACTTTAGTTGATGGTCTTGGTTTCTTCAGAACTGAAAGCGGCTGAACTAAGGTATCTTGAGTATGGTGTCATTTATGAGCCTTGCATGGTTTCGGTACCAAGGAGGCGGAAGATGAACAATATCATCCTCAGATGACTGGTGGTAGCCATGCCTCAGATGATATCGAGGAGGTGATGGAGAGTCTGAAGCACCAGGAGGATAGTAATACGCATATCAAAGACACTTGGGTTAGACATAATGCCCAGCATCGGTCTGCCGGTATCAGTATGAGCAATGTTGGTACTGCTTGGCTGGAGGATCATAATAAACAGGAGGCTCATAGACAGTGACTCATTTAAGCTGATGGTGTCGAGCCTGAGAGTCATGTGATAGCGACAGGCCTGAATGTGTCGGAAGCTGTGAATGTCCAGTATCGGATCGGCCAGTGTCCGGTGTATGGTGGAGTTTCGCCTTCCACTTACGCAGGGGTAACAGATCAGCAGGGATAGATGCTGAATCCGATTCACACACGGATACAGAGCAACCCATAGACTTGGGGCTCAAACAAGCGGAATACGGGAGCTGAGGTATCTGTCCACGATGGAGACTGAGCCAAAAGAGGAGAGGGTGGTTGACCATCTGGAGGTGGGATGGAATCACGGTCAGAATCAAGATCTATGATAGGTTGATCCTTGGTAGTGAGTTGTTGAGCAGGAGCTTGGGGATCATTAGAAGACTTTTTCAGTTTCTTAGGTTTGGAATGGACTGGTTTCGAAGTCCTGAGGACTTTGCTTTAGAAAATTTCAATTTAGGTTTGGAAGTTGTCAGTAATGGAGAAGTAGTGGTAATGTCAGTAGGGAGCAGAGGTGGCTGTGAACCTTGTGATTCGTTCATGGTAGATGGTGGACGTAGGGATCGCTCCCACAGAAAAGACAGTCACTGACGATGGAGTTTGAGGGCTTGTTTTGTTAAGTTTTTACAAAAATGACAAGAAGCTGGTTGATGAGATTCTCTCAGGCAAAATAAGCAAGAGTCATGGCCATCAGAAAGAGGCATCTTATTCGGGCACAAAGTGCACCTCTTAAATGGCCCTGCGGGTGCCATAAAAGGCAGGAGAGGGTGTGGGGTGGGGTGACGGTAGAAGAAGGGGGAAACAGATCAAAAGTTTCTCACAATTTGAAGTATTTTACTTTTTCTTCTATATAGGATTGATTTTCTATTTTTTACTCTTTTTTGTTTTAAGTATTAAAGAAACAGTTGTGAACAGAGAGCTCGTCATATGATGAGACCTCAGAAGCGGCAAAAAGGAACTGAGGCAATCGCCAGGACGGGTGGACCATGTGTGCTAGGGGGGTGGTCCTGGCAAACTCATGTTTGGAGACCTCTGTGCAAGCGCAGATTAACCCATTAGTGTGCATTCACAGAGAACCACAAAGAAGAATAAACAGTTTATCAGCAAAGAAAACAATGCACACAAGCACAGCTAACTGACAAGAAAAGGAAGACATTTAGCCCAAACTCAAGCTGTGATAAGAAATGGACTCTGATGGGAATAAAATACTCAGGTTCCTACATTTTAGTTTTTGAAATAAAACATATACAGTGGGGTCTTGACTTGAGAACTTAATCCGTATTGGAAGGCGGTTCTCAAGTCAAAAAGTCTGTAAGTCAAGTCTCCATTGACCTACAGTGCATTAAAAACCGATTAATCCCGTAACAGGCCGTTTTTGTGCCATTTTGGATTTTTTCTGGTCTGTGAGTCAATTCTCAGGCTGCAAGTCAAACCTAAATTTTGCGGCCAGAGAAGTTTGTAACTCAAAAAGTCTGTAAGTCAAGCCGTCTGTAAGTCAAGGGTCCACTGTACAGTGGTACCTCGACTTACGAACATCTCCACTTGCAAACATTTTGAGTTACGAACGGCTCCGTTTGCAAAATGTTGCTTTGACTTGCGAACGGAGCCTCGACTTACAAATGAAAAAAACTTTCCTGCTCTTTTTTTGACCTAAGTTCATTTTAGGTCAAAAGAAGAAGAAAATTCTCCCCCTAGTGGTAGAGTACAGATTAACCACCTTTGCATTAGTTCCTATGGGAACTAATGCCTCTACTTACAAACAGCGCCTCAACACATGAACGAAAAACAGCCTGAACAGATTAAATGGTTTTCAATGCATTCCTATGGGAAATCTTGCGTTCCAATACGGATTAAGTTTGTACAGGTACCACTGTATCATTGTTACATGTTAACACTAACACCACACCTGATCTATCTTTTCAACCAGGAATAGGTTTACTTTACTTTTTTCCTCCAGTCACTTTTTTAGCACTATCCCAAAAGCAGAGCCCATTCCCTTCAGCACACTACAGAAGTCACCTTGCAGTACAGCTAGGGCAAGACTTTGGGACAGATGCTCAAGACATCATACAGGATTTCCCAGTACAGCAGCTAGGTGAGCTTACTGGATGTGGGGGCAAGAAAATAATACCCACTGCCATTTAAAAATCTCTCCCAAGACCATTCAGTGTTATCTTTAAAGAGGGGTGGGTAAGCTGTGGCCCATCAAATATTGTTGACTGTCTCGAGCTTGGCCAGTGGGGGCAACTGTGAAATATCCTCCCCTTGGAGGCTCTACACCAATGTTGGCATTATTTCAGCACCAGGTCAAAAATTCTTATTTATTAAATTATTTATGTCTTTAGGGTTGAGGGCCGTGGCTTGTGCAGGTTTTAATCTTTTAAGTAGCACACTTTACTAATTGTTTTAAATTGATTTCATTTTAAATGGTTCTGAACTTCATTCATTCATTCAATTTCTATGCCATCCATCTGGCTACCAAGGCCACTCTGGGCAGTTCACTCCATAATAAAATAACACTTTAAATAAATTCACAAAACATATATTTTTTTATTTAGGCATCCTTCAGTCTTGAGAGACTATGGTAACAATACAAGAAATCAAATGTCAGTCAACTTAAACTAAGAAAAAGACAACATGAAAACAATCAATAAAGACAAGGTGGTGGAGCAGAGATAACTTCAGCACTGAAAGCACCATTGTGCTCTGTCGATGTAATATCTGGAGGAAAGCCTGTCTAAACAGCCATGTTTTCAAATATCTCTTAAAAATTCCCAGTGAATGGGGCCAGGACTATTTTGGTCAGAAGTTTATTCCAAAGGTGGGCAGCAGCTACTGAGAAGGCCTGGTTTCTGTTTTTCTCTTTCCAGGCCTCTCTCAGGTCAATGTTCTCAATTGCCCAGCCTGAGAAGATCAAGTAGATTAAGCAGATCTCACTGGAAGATATTCTACCAGGTATGGAGGTCCCAAACTGTTTAGAGCCTTGTATGACAATCACCTTGAAGCTGGCACGGAAATTAACATCTCATGCATTTATTTTATATGGCCCTGGAACCCCGAGATCCTATGATATACAGTACTACATTATGTGCCCTCAAGTCAGAACCAACTTAGAGCAACCCAATGCTCTTGTAAACTCAAGACGGTGGTTTCCATTAGGGAGTCAAACCATCTTGTATTTGGGCTTCCTCTTTTCTTTCTCAGCATTTTCATTATATGCCCAAAGCAGGACAGCCTCCGTTTCAACATTTTTGCCTGCAGAGATAGGTCAGGCTGCATTCGATCTAGGACCCACCTGTTGGTCTTTCTGGCAATCCAGGGTATCTGCAAAGTTCTCCTCCAGCACCACATTTCAAATGAATCTTTTTTTTCCCCTGTAAGCTTTCTTTACTTTCCACTTTTCACATCCATTACATGGTGACCAGAAATACAAGAGTGGCAGTCATCTTGTTCTCCAGTGACAGATCCTTACACTTGGTTATCTTTTCTAATTCCTTCATTGTTCCCTTTCCAAGTCTCAATCTTTTTCTGATTTCTTGGCTGCACTCTCCATTTGGGTCGAAGGTTGAACCAAGGTATACAAAAATCTCTTAACTATTTCAATTTCTTCATTGTTATTTGACTCCCTGAAGCAGGTGTTGCCAACACTGCCCCCCCCCCCAGATATTCTAGGACCAACTCCCACATATCCTGGCTTAGTGGTGAAGGCTTCCGTGAGTTTTAGCCCAAGAACATCTGGTAGCCGGTGGTTGGGAACCACTGCCCTTCAAGGAAGCCACAGGCCGGAGTCTGTAGGCACTGAGACTGTACGGCTGTTGAGGACAGGAGACCGGTCACCCGTAGGCCAGCAGTGACTTGAGGGCACACAACAACTGGGCTTTCAAGGTACTGTAAGTGAGCAGGAGAGCTTTCCCACTCCCCAGTGAGTTTCAAACATAGGGCCTGCTGAGTCCTGGACCCTCATTTTATCCACTATCCTACACTAGGTAAATCTTGTGATAAACAGAGGGTTGCAAATACTTTAAATAAACAAACAAAACTAAACTGCACTCAGAAAACACAAAACTGCCATTTCAGCCCCGAAAAGTCCATGAAAAGCAACCCGTTTGTTCCTCACTTGCCTCAGGACCGACGCCCCCTCCCGCCCCCCTAATGGCTCCCCCCTCTCGCCCCGTCCGACACTCACGTCTTGGGGCTCTGCCGGGGAAGGGAAGGGAGAAGCCGGGGCTCGGCCGTTGGGCTCCCCGCTGTCTCTAGGCAACGGCTACTTCCTGTCAGGGGAAGCCGGGCGGGAAAGAGGCCGCTGGGAAGGGGAGTTTTCTCGATCTTCCCACAAGAGGGAACCCCTGTGAGGTAAACCGCGTCCGTTGCTGTGTTGGCGCGACCCGTTCTCCCAGATCTCTCTCCTGTGCCCTCACCTGGTCGCGAAACCTGCCGCCACTGCGGGGATAGGTAGAAAGAAGGGAGGACGTGCCGCTTGCCCTCCTTGTGCCTGGAAGAGTAAACTCCGATCCAAAAACATCCTCACACGGAAACCAAGCTCTAAAGTGACACCGTGTTTTGTCTTTCCCCGTTTCCTTCTTTTAATTTGGGGCACAATCAAACGTCAGGAAAAAGCACGCTCCCAATCGTCCTGGAACGGGTTACTTTTTCGGGGATTATCTGGCTCAAAGGGGCCCTCCCCTCGGGGAAGGGCTCCAGCCTGGTCCTTAAAAAGCAGCAGCCCTTCTGCCGGACTAAAACGGCCCACCTCGGGCGCGGCTCGGACCCAATCTGGAGGGCTGTCCCCCCCCCCCCCACACGCGCGCATCGAGTTACGGCTGGGAAAGAGGCTGGACTGGACTGCGCCGCAAGCGATTCAAAAACGGGCGGTGCGGCCGCTCTCTGTGCGATCACGCTCTCTGTTAACTGGGCTTGCATATTTTCCTGTGGAAATCTTTTGAAAAAGTCATCATTTCTGTTCCTGCTTCCAAATCCGTAAGCTACTGGTTAGCACTTGAAGAAGGGCCATCATCATAGGACCATGATGCAGCACCCATAAGTGGTTAGAATAAGATGGTGGAAGAGAGTCACACCAGTACAGTTGTTAAACTAGGAAAGTTAAAGACATGCTCTGTTCCAAGCCATTTGAAGCACCCTTACCGACCCACCAATGGTCAGAATGCTGAACAACTGGTAGTAAAGGAAAGCAGAGTGATAAGTGGACAAACTATGTTCCCTGTGAAAAGTCACCTGTGCTTCTAGATAATCATGGGCTTGGTGGGAAATCACATTGTCTTTTAATCAGCCAGATCAAACTGATAAAATTCATCTGGTTCAAGTCTTTTATATGAATGGCCCATTCATGGTATTACTAGTAATGAACAATGGTTCTTTCGAGATCATAACTCAGTCCCTGCATAATGTATATATTTGGAAATCATTACCTTTTCTCTTCCATTTACAAAAAGCCCAAATTAAGTGCATTAAAAATCACAATGCCTTAAAAGACCTACTGTATGTGTGTTGAGATGGATACATAGAGAAAAGGCCTCCTGCATCTTTGGAAGATAGCTAGCAAAGGTACAGGTGCTATGCTTTTTACTTCCTATGCCTCTGCATGTTCTCCCAAATGCATCTGCAAACAATATCAGAGGCAGAAAACTGAGTCCATGAAATATGTTCTATATACAGTGGTGTCTTGCAAGACGATGTTAATTCGTTCCGTGAAAAACTGTCTTGCGAAAACTCGTCTTGCGAAACGCAGTTCCCCATTGGAATGCATTGAAATCTATTTAATGCGTTCCAATGGAAAAATCGTTGTCTTGCAAAAATCGTCCATAGAAAACATCGTCTTGTGGAACGTGGTTCCCCATTGGAATGCATTGAAATCTATTTAATGCGTTCCAATAGGGAAAAATCGTTGTCTTGCAAAAATCGTCCATAGGAAACCATCGTCTTGTGAAGCGCAACAGCAATTTCAAAACCAATCGTCTTGCGGATTAATTGTCCCGTGAGGCAATCATCTAGCAAGGCACCACTGTACTTCAAATGTATATTGCTTGCTGTCAGCACATTCTGAAACTATTCTCCCAATTTGGTGAGGGAAGAACCCCAATCTTTTTTTTTCAATGTGTTTGCTTTAGGATTTCAGACTTTAATGATTTGTCCAGACAGTTAACACTCATGATCCAGTGGCAAGACGAGATGAGACAAACAGTGCTCACATTGACTGACTTAGCACAAAGTTTCCCAGGTTATTTAGCTCAGTTTGAAAGCAGAAAGAGCATCTGTCAATTTTAAGAGCAAATCTAAATGGGGGAGATACTATCCAGCCTGGATATGCCAATAATTCTTACGAACAGGAAGGGACAACTTCCATACTATAGTCATGCCTTCCTGCAACAAGGACCATAGCAGGAAATTATACCAGGCCAAGGTCTTTCTTCCAGAAAATTTCAGGACCTTGAGCAATATTTCTGTTAGACTGATTCTGTATTTCCGATTTGTTACTGGTGCTGAAAACATTCTACCTACAAGACACATGCCACCCTCACTTCCTAGTAGAAACCATATGTTCCTATCAAATTGCTGCCTGCTGGCATTTTCTTGAACATTTGTTTGCCATACTTTTTGTACTCACAGAGTGAGTACAGAGTGAGAAAAGAGTGATGTGAGAGAGCACATTAGCAAAGAGAAAACAGAAAATGAGAGAACACTTGCATAGCACTGTAAAATTCAAGAAATCTTAGACAATGTGGCTTCAGGCAAGACTCAGCCTGTTAACCCCAGCACTCCACCCCATTCACACTTGCAGCATGGGCATAAGACATGGGATCTGCCACAAAATGTTGCCGTGTGGAGCACTGCTATGTAGAAGTATAGCCAACTAGCTATTTTCCCCCTCAAAATATTCCATTTGATTTCTCCCCAACCCTTTCTTTTTTGCCACCAAAGTTTAACATCCACAGACTCACATAATGATTAATTGTATCAAAGTGGAATAGAAATATTCTTTAAGTGGTTAAAAAAACAACAACAGAATGTCCACAGGGAAAAGCTAATGACGTGTGCTGTCTGTTTTTCTTGTTGTTGCAATAGTGAACCAGGAAAATGTACTGTCAGGGATGCTATCTTTAAATTCCATGATGATGCTCTGATTTGTTAATTATAGTAGTCATTGTTTTACAGTGTTTTTCAGATACTATTTTATAATTACTGCATGTTTTCTCATTATAATTTTACTTTTTAGTAATTACTGTTGCAAATTTGTTGCATTACATATTTTCAAATGTGCTTTGATTGCAAGCAATGAAGTTTATCTTGACCAGACTGGACCCTTTTTTTAGCCTAGCGTACTGCACAGAGCACAATGCTCAGCCAGTGCCCCTTTAGTGTGAAATACAGAAAAGGTGCCCACCTAGCCCTAGATAGCCTGCCTGCCTGCCAAACCTCATCTAAAGGCAAGGTTTTTTTCTGAGCGATACCATTTCTAATCTCCTTCCCAGGCAATGGCCAGCTCTGCAAAGAGCCTTAATGAGAAGAAGTCTGGAGGGAAGGTGGCACCTGCCCACTTCCTCTTCCAGTTGGCTGCAGCTTTGGACAACCCCACCATCAAATCACTAGAGGTAAAGGATGAGTGCTATTTATGGAAGTCTGAGAAGGAAGAATACAACCATGTCAGCTAATTACAGCAGCAATGGCAAGAAGTTATCACAGACACATTTCAGTTCAGGACAAAAAGGTGGGATCCAGAATACCAGCAGCTGTTAGCTTAAGGCTCTTATTGCCTCAGGCAATGCCACTATCAAAGCTAGGAAACCACCCAGTAGTGGGGAGAGGTGTGTCTAACTGGAAAGACTGAATCTCAATTTGGCATTTTAGGAGGGACAGAGCTGACCCCAGATGGTAGAGTTCCTTATACCTCATTTCCACACAGCAAGGGCGTAATTTCACAGGATTCTCAAGATGGGAGTAGTCAAAAGGGAATCTTGCTGCAGAAATAGCTGGAGAGGAGCCAACTGCCTTTTCTCAACGTTTTTGGAAGTTACATCTGTATTGTGTTTTTTGTAGAGATGGCTTCAGGCCAGGAGTAGCAAAATATAGAAGGTTGCAGGTCTGGCCAAAGACATTTTGCTGCCTTTGACAAAGTGGTAAGCTCTGCTGGCCACCCCCACAATGGCTAGTAAAGATGCATAGTACCAATCCAGCCAAGGTATTTTGGCATAATCGTAGGATCTGTACTGGGCTCCCTCCATAAATATTTTTTATTTATTGCTTCTCTCATCCTACATCTTTGAGCAGAAATGCACTATAACTTCAGGAGATGCAGCAAATTATTTCCTAGCCTTTACTACAATGTTTGAATTAAACATTGCAAAAGTCTCCATTTAAACTGACCCACTTCCCAAGCTCATTGTCATTTAGTCAATTAGTCGTGTCTGACTCCTCGTGACCCCATGGACCAGAGCACGCCAGTCCCTCCTATCTTCCACTGCCTCGTGGAGTTTGGTCAAATTCATGTTGGTAGCTTCGATGACACTGTCCATCCATCTCATCCTCGGTCATCCCCTTCTCCTCTTTCCTTCACACTTTCCTTTAGAATTGATAGGTTTGTTCTCCTTGCAGTCCAGGGGACACTCAAGAGCCTCCTCCAGCACCACAATTCAAAGGCATCAATTCTTCGGTGGTCAGTTTTCTTTATGGTCCAGCTCTCACTTCCATACATCACTACAGGAAAAACCATAGCTTTGACTGTTGGGACTTTTGTTGGCAAGGTGATGTCTCTGCTTTTTAAGATGCTATCTAGGTTTATTTTTAGGGATGTGGTGGCGCTGCGGGCTAAACCGCAGAAGCCTGTGCTGCAGGGTCAGAAGACCAAGCAGTCGTAAGATCGAATCCACGTGACGGAGTGTGCTCCCGTTGCTTTGTCCCAGCTCCCGCCAACCTAGTGGTTCGAAAGCATGTAAATGCAAGTAGATAAATAGGGACCACTTCGGTGGGAAGGTAACAGCATTCCGTGTCTAAGTCGCACTGGCCATGTGACCACGGAAGATTGTCTTCGGACAAAACGCTGGCTCTATGGCTTGGAAACGGGGATGAGCACCGCCCCCTAGAGTCGAACACGACTGGACAAAAATTGTCAAGGGGAACCTTTACCTTTACCTAGGTTTATTTTATTTTATTTATTTATTTATTTATTGTATTTATACCCCGCCTATCTAGTCACTTCGACCACTCTAGGCGGCTTACAACATAAACATATCATCGCTTTCCTCCCAAGAAGCAGGCATCTTTTAATATTGTGGCTGCTGTATCCATCTGCAGTGATCATGGAGCCCAAGAAAGTAAAATCCGTCACTGCCTCCATATCTTCCCCTTCTATTTCCAGGAGGTGATGGGACCAGTGGCCATGATCTTAGTTTTTTTTATGTTGAGTTTCAGACCGTTTTTTGCACTCTCCTCTTTCACTCTCATTACGAGGTTCTTTAATTCCTCCTCACTTTCTGCCATCAGAGTGGTATCATCTGCATATCCCCAGCTTGGGATTCCTCCAATCCAGGCTTTCGCATGATGTATTTTGCATATAAGGTAAATAAGCAGGGGGACAATATACAGCCTTGTCGTACTCCCTTCCCAATTTTGAATCAATCAGTTGTTCCATATCCAGTTCTAACTGTTGCTTCCTGTCCCACATATAGGTTTCTCAGGAGATAGATAAGGTGGTCAGGCACTCCCATTTCTTTAAGGACTTGCCATAGTTTGCTGTGGTCCACACAGTCAAAGGCTTTTGCATAGTCAATGAAGGAGAAGTAGATATTTTTCTGGAACCCTCTGGCTTTCTCCATAATCCAGCGCATGTTAGCAATTTAGTCTCTAGTTCCTCTGCCCCTTCATAATCCAGCTTGTACTTCTGGGAGCTCTCAGTCCATATACTGCTGAAGCCTACCTTGTAGGATTTTGAGCATAACCTTGCTAGCGTGTGAAATGAGTGCAATTGTACGGTAGTTGGAGCATTCTTTGGCACTGCCCTTATTTGGGATTGGGATGTAGACTGATCTTTTCCAGTCCTCTGGCCACTGTTGAGTTTTCCCAACTTGCTGGCATATTGAATGTAGCACCTTAACAGCATAATCTTTTAAGATTTTAAATAGTTCAATTGGAAGGCAATCACCTCCACTGGCCTTGTTGTTAGTCAGGCTTTCTAAGGCCCACTTGACTTCACTCTCCAGGATGTCTGGCTCAAGGTCAGCAACCACATTATCTGTGTTGCCCAGGATGTCCAAATCTTTCTGATATAATTCCTCTGTGTATTCTTGCCACCTCTTCTTGATGTCTTCTGCTTCTGTTAGGTCCCTCCCATTTTTGTCCTTTATCATGTCCATCTAACATCTCCAATTTTCCTGAACAGATCTCTGGTTTTTCCCTTTCTATTCTTTTCCTCTATTTCTTTGCATTCTTCATTTAAGAAGGCCCCCTTGTCTCTCCTTGCTATTCTTTGGAAGTCTGCATTCAATTTTCTGTAACTTTCCCTATCTCCCTTGCATTTTGTTTCCTTTCTTTTCTCTGCTATTTCTAAGGCCTTGTTGGATAGCCACTTTGCTTTCTTGCATTTCCTTTTCTTTGGGATGGTTTTTGTTGCTGCCTCTTGTACAATGTTACAAGCCTCTATCCAAAGTTCTTCAGGCACTCTGTCCACCAAATCGAGTTCCTTAAATCTGTTCTTCACTTCCACTGTGTTTTCATAAGGGATTTGCTTTAAATTATACCTGAGTAGCCCAGTGGTTTTTCTTACTCTCTTCAGCTTGAATTTTGCTATGAGAAGCTGATGAGCAGAGCCACAATCAGCTCTAGGTCTTCTTTCTGCTGACTGTATAGAGCTTCTCCATATCTGGCTGCAGAGAATATAATCAATCTGATTTCGATATTGCCCATCTGGTGATTTCCATGTATAGAGTCGCCTCTTGTGTTGTTGGAAAAGAATGTTTGTGATGACCAGCTTGTTCTCTTGACAAAACTCTATTAGCCTTTGCCCTGTTTCGTTTTGAACTCCAAGGCCAAGCTTCCCTGTTGTTCCTTTTATCTCTTGACTCCCTACTTTAGCATTCCAGTCCCCTATAATGAGAAGAGCATCTTTTTTTGGTGTCAGTTCTAGAAGTGTTGTAAGTCTTCATAGAATTGGTCAATTTCAGTCTCCTCAGCATTGGTGGTTGGTGCATAAACTTGAATTGATGTCGAAAGGTCTGCCTTGGATTCATATTGACCTCATTCTATCATTTTAAAGATTATATCCCATTACAGCTTTTCCCACTCTTTTGTTGACTATGAGGGCTATTCCATTTCTTCTAGGGATTCTTGCCCACAATAGTAGATATGATAATCGTCTGAATTGAATTTGCCCATTCCTGTCCATTTTAGTTCACTGACACCCAGAATGTCAATGTTTATTCTTGCCATCTCCTGTTTGACCACATTTAACTTCCCAAGGTTCATAGATTTTACATTCCAAGTTCCTATGCAGTATTTTTCTTTGCAGCATTGGACTTTCACTTCCAGGCACGTCCACAGCTGAGCGTCCCAAACTAGTACCAGTGAATTTTTTTCTTTCCATCCAGAAGCTCTCCTATATGTCAAGAGCAATGCCAGCTCTTGACTGCATCATCTTAAGACAGTCCTACTTCAAAAAGCAGAGAATTGGTAATGTCTGTGGGTCAAATTGTTGGTTCAATCTGAATAAATGTTACTTTCACAACAGGGAGCAGGAAGAAGCAAGGTAATTGACAGTCCATTTGTCGAAGTTTCCAGGAATCTGGACAGGCAGTACAGAGTAGCAGGCAAGAGGTGAAGTTCCACATTGTCTCCCAGAGAGGATCTGCTGACTATACACAAAGAATTTATAGCTCCCAACCAATGAGTGTCCAAAGAGCCTTGAAATACTGGTTCCACTTTTAGTCTAATGTTTTCTATCTGCCTTTCCGTGGGACAAATGGGATGCACGTTGATTGCATTCCCATTGTCTTCTGGTTTCTTTCTATTGATTGTGTTGCTTCTGAAACTTCTGGAAAAATATTAATAAATGGGAAACACCATTCTCTTTCCACATTGCTCATCTCCAGCTATGTGAGGTTTGCCTCCTCTTCGGAAGATGATTCAGCAAGGTTAGAAGTGATAATCTCAGAGATTATTCTCCTACCATATTATTGACTAGCCAGGAACAGAAGTTCTCATACACAAAAATCCTTGCCTCCCCCCCAGAAACAAAAATCAATATTCCCTAGGCCCCTCAAAGTCCGGATCCACTCACAATGTTTTCTCAAGCATGTCTGCTTTCTCCCCCCCATGCCTTCCCCTTTGCTAATGAAGCAACCCTTTAAATAGAGCATACTGTACATAATACTTTGCATCACAGTATTTTTACTGGGGGAAATTCATTCTTGCACCTGTTTCTATTATGACTATAGCTAAGGGCAGAGGGCTCAGATAAGAGGGGAAGTGGAATCAGATAATGACATTATACTTACAAATCAAACATTTCCCTCCCTAAAAATACATTCAACTGGCAAAACTGACAGGCTACTCCAGGCTCAATATAAAATGCAAGCAAATCTAACTTGTAGGACAACTTAATGCATAAATCTTTAGTAATTCTTTTCCACAGCAACTATTTCACTAATGGATCCAGTTCTGACAACTGTCTTGCTGTTTCCTCTTCTATGATTGCCAAGATAGTACTTGTCACTTGATTGTGAAACCAAGTCTTTGGGACAGATAAATAGTAGCACTATTGGGCTCTACCTCCAATGAGTAATTATGTGTGTTTTTTTTTCCAGTGGCATGAAGATGGGAAAGGTATTCTCCTCCACACTAGCCTGTATGAAGAGGAGATCCAGAGGCACCAAGATCTGTTTCCGGAACTCAGAAACCTGAAGCCTGTTTCTGTGCTACAAGCCTGGCTGACAACCTATGGCTTTAAAGCAAAAATAACTAAGCAAGTCAGGTTTTTTGGTCCACTTTGTTTAAGTGAAGGACAGCAGCGCTAGGAGAAAGGTCTGCCCGAAACATTGTCCAGCAGCCCAGCTGGTGCCGCAAGAGAAAGATGGGCCTGGACCATCTGACTTGCTATAAGACAGCTTCATTCATATTTAGTCAAAATATGACTATGTTGCACTGTGACTATTTTGCTAATGGAACTACTGTAGTTCTATAAAACACCTTGATGATACAATGGAAGCAAAGTGAGAATGCAGATTTGTGTGGAGAAATGGAAATACTTCCAATGACTGCCCCTTAACCTCTTCCACCAGTTATAATAATCTTAGAACTCCAGAGCTGGAAGGGACCCTATGGATCATAGTCCAGCCCCTGTCAAGGGGGCACAGTGGGGAATCAAACTCCCAACCTCTGGCTCCACAGCCAGATACCTAAACTGAACTATCCAGCTGTTGTTCTTTATTGGGGGACAGAATTATGTGTAGCATATGGCCTATGTTGTGCTCTTTTTTTACTTTTACATTAGAGTAGAAGGTGCTGTCCCATCTGTGAGTGTTGAAATTAGTTTAATTGCCGCTCCAAGGATGCTTTTTTTTTACAGAGATAGATGGTCAGGGCTCCATCTTTTATTTCACATTAAGCAGTGAAGTTGTAAGAAATAGTAATAGCATTTGCATGGATGCAAAGCTATAGAACAGTTTCATTATCTTTTGGCTGCTGAAAAATGCCAGAAAGGAGAAACACAGAGAACAGTCTAGCCTTGAGACAGTGATTACAGTGATTAACTACCACAGGTGCCATTAACTTGTTGTCCCTTCCCAGGTGCATTACCTTATTGGGAATGATGGGAGTTGTCCAACACACCAGGAAGACACCAGGTTGTGGAAAGGTCATCTATTGGTCAGATCATGGGGTGGTTTACTCAAATCACATCTCATCTTCCACCTCTCATTTCTGTCCCACAGAAATGAACCCGACATTCTTGCATTCCAGCATGCAAACTTCAAGAAGCTCTCTCTATGGGCAGTGGAGGGATATGGCCCAAAAGCTGATGCTCCTCTCAAACCTGAAGTTCCAAAGCAACCCAAGAAATCCAAGAAAAGGAAAAGTTCAACAGATACCATAGTCACCCCATCTGGCAACACATTGCCTCCAGAGTCTGTGGGTGCAGAGAGTGAGTAGAAAGATGAAGGGGTGTCACAGATTAGGTGCTGTTCAATAGGAAAAATGGGATGATGAACCAGCCGTTCCTAAAATAGTAGTATTTCAGCATATTCTGTCTGGTGCAGACATGATTGATTTGTACAAGGAGAAAGGATCCTAGTTGTTTGGCAACCTTTTATCTAACAAGATTAGGGGAGACATTCTAATTCTCTGTCCAGAGTCGACAACCCTTATTTTGAAATTTGCTTCAAATGACTCATGGCTCTCGCATCTGGCCATAACTTTATGAACTTTTGGGTTTCTTCTACACCATCTCCATCTGTGGTGCCCAGCCTAATGACCTGTGCAGGATGGAAAGCTGGCTGGCATTTGTGATTTTTTAAAGTGGCCTAATAAAGACATCACCCATCCTTGCCTTACTTGTCCCATGATGAGGGCTCAGAGATGGAAAAAAAACAGCAGTCATTTACAAATGAATATAGCTTACATGAAAAGTGTGGCAGCTGCTGAAAACAGCAGCACTTCAAGTAAGTCTTTCCTTGCTGTTCTTCAAAATGAACATTAGTTCCCAGTGATACATGAAGGAAAAGGTATCTTTTTAATTCAAAAGGCCCAAAATGACCCTTGCAAACAATTTGTGCTCCAGCTAAAGTGTGACCATACACACCTTGTTGTTAGCTAAGTAGATGAGACATAAAGCAGCGGGACAATTCTTGCTCAAGTACTTCCCACTCTGGAGCAAGGGAAAGTTGGGGTTGAGGGTTGTGTGATATAGCCATACAAATATATACAGTGGTGCCTTGCTAGACGATGATAATCTGTTCCACTGAAATCGCTGTTTAGCGAAATCATTGTCTAGCGAAAAGCATTTCCCCATTGGAATGCATTGAAACCTGTTTAATGCGTTCCAATGGGGAAGAATCGTCATTGTCTAGCGAAGATCGGCCATAGGAAAGCCGCTTTGCGAACCACCGATCAGCTGTTTAAATCGCTGTCTTGCGAAGCTTAGATCCCGAAAACACCTGTTTTGCGAGCATGGAGGGAGCTGTCAAAATCATCATCGAGCGAAAATCGGTTTGTGAAGCAGGGACCAAACATTGTCCAGTGAAATTCTCCCATAGGAATCACTGTTTTGCAAATCACTATAGCGATTGCAAAAAGTCAATGTCTAGCGAAAAAACTGTCATGCGGGGTAACTGTCTAGCGAGGCACCACGTACCAGTCATTTTTTTTGTTTCATCAAGAGTTCTATAGCCTAGATGTGTACTTCATCTTATTTTTAGGGAAGTCCCAACGTCTTCGCCCTTTATACCAATACATCAATTATGATAATCCAGAGATGAACAAACCATTGGGTAAGGAATGTGACCTGAACCAACAGGAGACTCCTCCTACCCGAAGAAGTAGAACAGCCCCTTTAGAATTGAAAATAACACCAAACACAGGTAATTTGAGAACACCAAGAGAAGTGTATTCACTCTTTTTCTCCAAATCCAGCAACATAATGACAGGACAGAACAACAGGTTGGGGGAAATAAGGATTTTGAAAAGTAACTTTTGGGACTATGATTTCCAGTGGCTATGCTGGCTGGGAAATTCTGAGCATTGTAATCCATAGAAATAATTCCTCTAAGCTTTGATAAATTGGAATCAAGGTTCCTGCTAAGCTGGGCACAACCGCATGACTCCGCTTCCATCTGTGCAGCTCTCTTCCTTGGCACAGTAACCGTGTTAGGTTCTGGTAGCGATGGAAACCAGCACATGGGGGGGGGTGGAGTCGCATGCATACCCATGGGGTCTGCCTTGTGCCCCACCCAGCATGGCTGAAAATTAGAGGGTATGTTGATTACAACAGATGACTTTTTGTTGTTGTTGCTATAATCCCCTCTCCCAGTCTTTTAAATTAGAAGTTACTGAGCGTGAGTATGTAGTGGTATGGCAAATTAAAGAAACTCATTAGCCAGTTAGTCTTGTCTTTCATAGGATAATAGAATAACTGAATTGGAAGGGGCCTATAAGGCCCTGAGCCCACCCACTGCTCAATGCTTATCCACTGATGAGACATAACAGTTCACCCCAAACTTACATTCTATGTTCCATTTGCAGATGACAAAGGCAAAGAACTGAAAGGCTCAGTAAGTGGCACATCAGGAGCAACAGTGAGAACAGAGGTAGACAAGTCTACTCAGGTGGATATCAGTAAGATGCTCAGTGTCTGTGCAGCTCACCTTGTCCCACCGTTGTCGCCACAACACAAGTAGTAATATCTAGTAGTATGCGTATCCATGAAGCAAGCTTCAGAACATCAAAAATGACTTTAGCTCTTTAAATCTTTACAGTGCTCACAGACATATTGTTTTGCTAACCCTTCCTTTTGTCCTGTATTTCCCTTAGCATTGTTTATTATATTTAGGTCTCAAGTCAGTATTTGTAGCTGTCTCATCACTTACACATAAAAGGAAATTGGATGCCAGCCCATGTAGATGCAGAATACTGTGAATTAAATGTACTGCCCAAAATTCTCTTTTGAAATTTTCACAAATTTTCTAACATGTCTGAGCCTGTAGCAGATAACTGGAATGAGTGTGCAAACCAGCTATCTCAAGTTTATGCTGCACGAGTGGAGTAGCGTTCTGGCTACCAGTTCCTGAACAACAAGATAAAAAAAAAAAACACCACACACACACACACACACACACAAGGATACGGATATTCAATTTATTTATTTCAACTACCTATGTTCAATGTGGCATCCCACAAATGGGTTGGAATATAACACCCATCATATCAATGGCAGCACTGACTAGCAGTCATGATCACTGCTGACCAGCACATCTGGGGGCACCAGGATGAGGAAGACTGAACTCAACATTCTCAAAGGGGAATTGTACCAGAACACAAAATTAACAGGGAGTCTGTTTCAGCCTCAAAGAACTCTATTATCACTTAAATGAATGTCTTCAGGTATGCAAAGAAGAGATGGGGGTATTCATATACAAATACAACTATCCTGTGCAGCTGGACTTAATGATGGTCCGGGCCAACTCACACATCCACCAGCACCAGCAGCCCCGTTCATCCTTCAAATCACTCATGAAGCACCCCTCTCTTCCCGCTCAGCTGGCCTCCCAGTGGCAGCCGTGCAGGGAGACTCGTCCTACCTCCCCCTGCCTGGAGTGGCTGGCTGAGCTGGAAGAGAGCAGCAATCTGCGAGTGACTGGAAGGATGAGCAAGGCTGCCACCAGACACATGAGGGGATGGTCCAGTCCCTCATTAAGTCCAACTGTGCGGGGATATTTGTATATTAATACCCCCATCTTTAATGAGAAGTATGAAACTTCCTGGAAGACTGGCGGTAGGTTCATTTTGCATGATTAAAATAGTGCCTCCATATGTAATGACAGTATGACTACCAAATACCATTGAGGGGAGGACACAGGTAGGGAGACATTTTGGCATTCATAACCACCTTGTGAGCTTTCCAGAGGCATCTAACAATCACTGGGCAAGGAATCTTGGACTTCCTGAGCACTGCATCTTATCCCAGCAGTGATCTTCTTAATTTTTTCATATTTGATATTACCACAGTGTGCCAGATCTATATATCATTCTTTACAAATCATGTCAACCCAGCAACAATGGCTTTGCTTCAGGGAAGGTGGAAGAGAGAAAAATTGTCGTAGGATAATAGTATTGTTCCTCTGTTCCTGCCCCACAATTACTCCTGGATATCTATGTGCTCTATCATAGCAGACAAGTGTAAAATGAAATTCTTATGGTAGCAGGAATAATACCAACCTTTGCCACTAAAAATGAGAGTATCCAGAAGTAATAAAAAAGGAAACCTTTATTCTTCCCTTATTTTCCAAAATACAAGATCATGTGGCTCCATCACATGTACTAAAAAGCAGAAGAATTACCAGCTCCAATGGATTGTAACATTCATACAAGGGTAAATTTGATGACTTAACAGGCTGTTTTGACCATGATGAAGTATAAGCAAAAGTTACCAACCAGCATTTTATTTTGTGAACTTGGATAAAGTATTCTCTTGTGATATAAAGCAAAATTCAACTAATAAACTCAGTTTGTATTTTAAGAGCAAATTCCTAGGCTTCTTACATTAATGTGATGAAAGCGTACAAAGAGTGTATCTCTTAAAGGCTCTGAAATCAAGGAAAGAAAAAGCAAGACCTCCTTAATGTACAAAGGCCATACCTTGTGTCCTCTGTACAATTTATCCCCATGGTTTTTAATCTCCCACTTCAAAGAAATTAATCTAGGGCTAAAATGAATGGGTACTTCAATCTTCCATCTTAATTTCCTTTAAAAGAAACTGCAGGGGGAAGGGATTAGACCTACAGCATTGGGTAAGATTTTTATATAAATCCCCTTTACCTAGTACTTTTCAAACACAGAGTAGCTTGGTGGAAATACTTTAGATCAACAACATACACAAAGTATTCTTGAAGGCTTTCATGGCCAGAATCCGATGACTGTTGTAGGTTTTCCGGGCTGTTCAGCTGTGTTCTGAAGGTTTTTCTTCCTAACATTTTGCAAGACTGTGGCTGGCATCTTCAGAGGACAGGAATTAGAACACAGACAGAGCTCTAACTCCTGTCCTCTGAAGATGCCAGCCACAGAGACTGGAGAAACATTAGGAAGAAAAACCTTCAGAACACGGCTGAACAGCCCGAAAAACCTACAACACACACAAATATACATACATACATACATGTGTATGTGTGTGTGTATACTCCACTATCCTCCAATGTAATTCCCCCATGGCATTAAAAGAAAAGTTTAGTCCCAAATTTTCATTTTGTCTTCTAATCTCTGGTTGCGAAGGGTTGGATGTGACTGGGTGACTAAACAACAACAATCTTCATCATCCTTGTCAAAACACGCAGAGTTCCTAATTTCCAAATACTGTGAACAGAGAGTTGGCTTAGTCTAGAACTGATTTTTCCCCACTACTAAAAACAGCAGAGTCTGCTTTCTTTTTCACTTCAGTAATTAAATTTACTACAATTAAGAAAACAGCTGTTCTGATTAAAAGTAAGTTTATAAGCTAAAAAATGAAAAATTAGTCAGGAGCAGAACAAACAAACGATTTGGTTCTTGGTTCTCATTCTTATACAGTAGTTTCTTTTCTACAGCAAGTCACCATTTCCAAAACTACACAAAAGGTTACTAATTAATACTTTTTATTAATGCAGAGGATTAAAACACAGTAGAAAAATGTTTTAAAAATTCAAGTAAACAATATATTTAATACAAAAGTTAGCTGTCCTTTCTCAGAGTCAACCCGGTGAAGGCAGTTCTGAATTCTTATAGTTTCTAAGATCTCTGACAGGATACAAGTCAGACAGAGAAGGGAACGGGATTTCTTTCAATTTTTTACTAAATCTAACCCAGTCTCTTTCTTAGTGCCTCTGACAAACAGCAGTTCCTTACTAAGCATAGAGTTGATGACAATGGAATAGTTCTTCTCTATTCATTATTATATGCCTTGGTGAATCAATTAATTGCCTCATTAAACAGCCAGAATGGTCCCTGATCTGTGAAATGTTCTGCTAACAAAGCTAGCTGTGGCTTTGGCTTCCAACTAACCAGTGCTAGAAACAAAGTGTGGAAAATTTATCTTTTTGGACTATTCCTAGAACACTCCATCTAGGAACAACCATGCTTCCTGGGATTTTGAGGAGTTGTTGGACAGCAAAACAAGATGCGGGAAGAGAAGCACAAAAGACCTTCAGACTCTTGACATGCCATAGGAAAGGAGGAACATCATGTGTAAACAGCAGGTTAAATTCACATAACACCAACTTCTAAAAAGGATGTGAGAACTGTTAGTCTCAAATAACAGCAACTTAAGTTGAAACATTCAACACCAAGGTAGAGCTGTTATTCTTGTGTCTATCCTGCCTACATATAAAGTGGGAAGTGGGTGCAAACAGATGGGAGGGACCTTATTTTAACAGTATCAGGGAGGAGGCAGAAAGGTGCTGAATCCCTCTCCACCACACTGTTTCTTCTTTCAGTCAATTACTCCGAGCTATTATTTCTCCACTTAAAAGTCTATTTCCACTAACAGCATGCTGGACAGAAGCAGCTGGAGCAAAGAACTGCAAGAGGAGTTAAGGCTAGAAGAATCTAGTGTTCATCCCCTTCTCTCTCAGCATTCTTTTAGTGTTACTATAAGCAACACTATACTTCAAGCATCTATTACTATAAGCATCATGCTTTGGGAACAGGAAAAAGTCATAAAAAGAAATTTGGCTGATACTAGTTCAGGCCTGTATTATAAAGTCCACTCTAATCCCATTATAAAGTCCACTCTAATTTTAAATTGTTCCCAAATTTAAAATTTATCTCATGTTTTATCTTTTGCTGGTAAGCTATACCATAAAGGATATTAAGATATAACTTCCATTCTTATTAAAGAGACATAGCCTTCTTTAACACTATATGCCATCAAGTTCAAACTGTAGGAATACACAAGCTGCACACACAAAAACGAGATTTACTTCTTTCCTACAGCACTCTTGTTTGTTTTAACCACTGCTGAACAGAAAGGGCAATTCAAGTTTATATACAACTCAGAAAGCTTAGCTTTAAAATGACCAAGAACACACAAATTTGCAACCTCTAAAATTCTCTAAAACCTGAAAGCATCTCCTTAGAAGTTTCACCACAAGTATGATTTCCCATTCTTCCTCCTTCTCATCATTAATTGAACATATCCATCTTAATTATTTATGTATATTTCAAATTGATTCTGCTCTCTGGGAGTCTCTCTATTATAGGTTATTTCGCTGTAATGCCTCACAGAGGTTTTGATTTGCATCTGGCTCTTCAGTCATTAGCTCTACAATTTCCCAGTCCCCAGACCGGTTGGATTTTTTAATAGCATCTACTACACTTTGCATGTAGAGGCCATCCTCAAAAGAAGCTGCCATTGCAACTGGCTTAGGATCCCATGTTCGCTGGTCTTCCTGCTCCTGGAAGGAATGACGAAGTGCTTGTACTAGGTATACCATCCCTTTGAGGTACAACAGTGGCATGTCTTTGAATCCTTTCTCAGAAAGCTCTGCATTGACATTCAAAGAGTCTGCATGCAAAAGCTCCTCCTGGGAAGCAGTGTTCTTCTGGCCATACAAATCTGTCCCACGTGCTATAAGGCGTCCAGATGATCCCACAATCATAACCTCATGGACAAATGATCCAGGCATGTTGAAGTTCAGAGTCACTGTGCTACAGATGCCTCCGGTCGTTAGCATCTGGAAAAAGCAGAAGTCATCGCTCGTGACATGGCGGATGCCACTGATAGCAGAGTTCTGCTTCACAAATGTTTTCAGCAAGCCATGGACTTTCACTGCCTTCTGACTTGTCAGATGAGTGAGGAGGTCTATGATATAAGTTCCCATTGTGTGCAGTCCACCCCCACCCATCAGTTCATCGCAGATCCAATTGTATTTTTGGCTGAGAAGGCTCCCCCAATACACTCGTACATCACAGACGAGCACACTGCCTACATAATGCTCCTCTATTAATTGTTTCATTTTGATAAAAGCTGGTAGAAATCTGAGGACATTGCCTACAAGGCTCATGAGTTTGGGGTAATACCTGGCAGCCGTGACCATTCTGAAAGCATCCACAGAGGTAGCAGCTTTCTCACAGATGACATTTTTTCCAATACCTGTAAATAAATGACAACATTTTAATTCAACATTTTAATACTGTACCATGAGGAAATCTTGAGATTTCCAGAGAGCTCAAGTAGTAACAAAGATAGTACAGTGGTGCCCCGCATAGCGACGATAATCCGTTCCGAAAAAATTGTCGCTATGTGGATTCGTCGCTATGCGGGGCAAAAAAGCCCATAGGAATGCATTAAAACACGTCTAATGCGTTCCTATGGGCAAAAAACTCACAGTTATGCGGAAATCCTCCATGCAGCTGCCATTTTTGCTGCCCGGTAAGCGAGGAAAGGGCGTGAAAACACAGCGGGCGACCATTCTCTTTACCCAGTGGCCATTTTAGAACCGCCAATCAGCTGTAAAAAAAATCGATATGCGAAAATCGGTAAGCAAAACGCTTACCGATCATCACAAAGCGATGTTTTACTATTAGAAACATCGCAATGCGATCGCAAAAAACACATCACTATGCGGATTCGTCGTTAAACGAATTGCTCGTTATGCGGGGCACCACTGTACAGTATTTATTTATATAGCATCAGTGTGTATTTCATGGAAGTGAACATAAGATGAAACAAGAAAAAGAAGTTTCAGAATGGTTTGTTTCATTTCCTCTCTCATCTCACATCAGAACCAAAGAGGTAAATATTCCACAGGCTTTCTAAAGCAGTTTTCAGCTTCAGTGTGATAAAATTTCAATGGCATTTCAGAAAACACCAGGTACTGGGGACAACAATTATTCAATTGTTACCTCACCTAGAGTTATCAACATGGATATAGAAGAGTGGCTAGCCATGTCTCCCATTTGTGTGCGCAAAATAAGGCTGAAGAACAGCGTGGAGGATCTACATGTGTGTGGGCTCTGCATATGAGCCAGAACCTCTCCTCTTCAAACTTACTCTTGCTCATGTGAAGAAAATTACACGGGAAGGTGCACAGCTAGTTGCTCTTTTCTACCTGTCTTGAGGACAGCAAAGAGGGGTTGTTAACTGGGTTGTTAACTGTGACACTCTCTCACTGAAGATGGTAATATGACCGAGATCAGAAGAGTTGAAAATTATACACTTTATTGTATTATGTTGTTTATATTAATATTGATAACCTTTAATCTTCTGGGTTCCTTGGATTTAAAATCTCTTTCTGAAGTACTGTATATGCCAAAGGTAGTAGCTATAGCTTATTTTAAATCACCTTGGGACGGCTAAAACCTTATTCACTTGTTTCAAGGGAGGATTCAAAGCTTTAAAATGTTCAGGCAATTCATCCATTCATGCGCTGGTTTTAACCTATAAAGCCCTAAATGGCTTGGGTCCAATCTCAAGAACCCCATCTCCCCTTAATAAGTCTGCCTGGGTGTTCAGATCAACAGAGGGGACATTTTTCTCAGCCACATCACCCTAAGAAGTGTGCTTGGTGGGGAAATGGGAGAGGGCCTTCTCTGTCACTACACACAGACTTTGGAACTCCCTCCCACGGGAGGCTGGCACATAGAACAGTCTGTAGGCCACTATTTCCATATATGTTAGCACATTCTTGTTAGAATTTTGACAGAATTGATCTTTGTGGCTTCAAATAGTTGGAAAGTGGTGCCTCGCACAACGATTGCTTCATACAACGATGAATTCAAACAGCGATGGGTTTTTTTGAGGAATTTCCCCCATCGTTTAACGATGTTCTCTATGGGGGAATTTCACTTAACGATGTCCCTTTTTGCTCATTTAAAAGTGTCCTAAAATGTTTGAAACCTGTTTTAAATGCTTGGATTCCATAGTGCACCTTGTGAAACATGTGCAAACTTAATTTGGCTTTGTTCTGAGTCTTCATTAATTTTTGGTGATTTTTTTTATTTTCCCCATTTAAATCAATTGAATGGACAGTTCAATGCATTTAAATAGGGAAAACAAAAAATCACCAAAAATTAAGGACGACTCAGAACAACACGAAATTAAGTTTGCATAGGGTTCAGGAGGTGGGCTAACGATTGCAAGCATTTAAAACCTGTTCCAAACATTGTAAGACACTTAAAAATGAGCGAAAAGGGACATCGGAAAGGACTTCAAAAGCACTGAAGCCGGCTCCAGTGCTTTTGAAGCTCTTCCGTTTTCGCTCATTTTTAAGGGTCTTACAATGTTTGGAACAGGTTTTAAATGCTTGCAATCGTTAGCCCACCTCCTGAACCCTATGCAAACTTAATTTGGTGTTGTTCTGAGTCGTCCTTAATATTTAGTGATTTTCTGAATTTTCTCTCATTGGAATGCATTGGACGGAAAGTTCAATGCATTCCAATGAGAGAAAATTCAGAAAATCACTAAATATTAAGGACGACTCAGAACAACACCAAATTAAGTTTGCATAGGGTTCAGGAGGTGGGCTAATGATTGCAAGCATTTAAAACCTGTTCCAAACATTGTAAGGCACTTTTAAATGAGCGAAAACGGACATCGGAAAGAGCTTCAAAAGCAGGAAAACGGAGATCAAAGAGCTCTTTCCAATGTCCGTTTTCGCTCCTGCAAAAGTGCTTTACAATGTTTGGACCCTATGCAAGCATTTAAAACCTGGTCCAAACATTGTAAGGCACTTTTACAGGAGCGAAAAATGACTTTGCAAAGCCATTGAAATGTATGGAGTCGGCTTCAATACATTCCAATGGAGGAAACATTGTTTCACTCAACGATGTTTCCTATGGGTTTTTTCACTTAAAGACGGCAATCTGTTCCAATTGGAACGGATTAACCGGTTTTCAATGCATTCCTATGGGAAATGGTGTTTCACAGAACGATGTTTCACACAACGTTGATTTTTTTGGAACCAATTAACATCGTTGTGTTAGGCACCACTGTACTGTACTTGGATTATTTTAATGCTTTGTTAATTTGTGTTCTGTATTAACAATACAACCTTATAAATGTTTGCTCAGACAGAGGGCATACAGGGTTTACTGAGTCTTACTCCCAAGTCAATGGCCAAAATCCTGTTGCATAGTAATATGCAAATTGCACTAGAGTAGGTCCACTGAATCAATGGGTGTTAGTGAGTCAAATTCCTCCATAATTTTCACTGATTCAAATGAGCCTACTCTAACTGTAACTTACTATGCTAAAGTTTGGCCAATATGTACAGCATGACAACCTAAGTTTCTCATTTTAATTTTGTAGTATGCTGCCCATCTATTTCTTATACATAGAGTTCTGTGCTTTTCCTCTTTTCAGTCAGTTTGAGAATGAATAAATTTCAGGATAAGTAATATTAATTTCTGATTGCCTTTCTTCTCTTAATTTTTCTATAAGCCTCCTGCTACCCTTTCATCTTTCTATTTGTCATATGTTTGTTAAACTTGTTTTCTCTTCAATACTACAGCTGTATCAGCATAGCAAGAAATCAATATATTTACTACTTCTAGCAAACATTCAGTTAAAATTTTATCTGTCCCAGTGTTTGTAATTTATATGTCACAGTAATAGAAAGGATCCCCAACACCATTTGCAATGACCACATATTGTTTAGTTCTGCACCCTGCCCAGATCTCTTCCATAACACAAAAGGAGCACTATATAATCTTTGCAACCACCCAGTGATCAGGCAAGAAGGAAAACATGCTGTTACATTTTACTCTCTCCTTCAAATGTAATTTAATCCCAAACACAATGCTTCCCTTTCTAAACTCTATAAAAAGCCATTTTTCCTCAGGTCTGCCATCCTGTGTCAAGCTCTCCTTAAGGAGAAATATATACTTCCACGTTGCTTCATCTTCATCATCATCATTATTATAATAATTATTTTAGTCCTGAAATATACTAACCTCACCATACATTAAAAGTATCATTCTGGTTAATAAATACACAAATCAATTCAGCAAATGTGGAAGGCTACATTATATATACACAAAACAGAGCTCTCTCCTTCCATTGCCCCTGCATTGCTATACACATCTATTTACCAAATGCATAAAAAAAACCCAGTAACAAGAGAACAAAATACAATAATTTGCCTGCATACATTCCATTATTTTCCTATATGCCAAATGAAAGAAAATAATGAGTGCGTGGACTAGCCTCAATAATCTGTAACAAAGCACAAATATCAGCCCAATGTATGTAATATCTCTCAATTGTCAAGACAAAGTTTTAATGTTTTTGGGATTCTACAGCTATATGATATAAAGATGGAAAAAGAAGCATTCAATATTATGATTGCCAGTTTTCAGCAATAGTGACCTTATGCCAGCTGGGAAGTGAGGAAGAACTTAAACGGAGGTGAATTATTTCAATTCACTTCCCTTAGGTTCTTCACATCCTAGCCAATGTAAGATAACTAGATAACTGCTGAATAACTAGTATTATAAAACTGCACTGATCAGGGGTTGGATTTGATAGCCTTATAGGCCCTTTCCAAAATTATTCTATGAATGCTTCATTTTTCCATCTTTATATACCATACAGCTGTGGATAAGAGCCCAAACAAGTAGCAACAAAAATACATTACCTAGAGCCTTCACTGCAATTTGCCGGGTTAGTGGTGGGGGTATGTCAATGCAAACCAAATCGACATCCTGATGCAGCAAAACATCATCTGTCCGACTTGTGTAGAAGGAAATGTTCATTTCCTCTGCTAGTTGCTTTGCTTCCTCTTCAGTTTTCCCCCAGAGAGCCTCAATAGAGAACCCTTCTGCTCTCAACAGAGGTACCAACACTCGAGCTGAGCTTCCAGTCCCAAACACCCCCACACCAGGAAGCATTTTCATTTTGTGGTCTTTTCACACTTCAGTTTCTGACAGCAGGGCTCAAGCACAAAAATTAAGCTCTCGGCCTTTTTTTTAATCCACAGGTCCTAAAACAAACAAACAGAAAACATTAGCAAAAGGCACCTTTTCTACACACTGGACACATTACTAACTACAGTATATACATTCTACACTAGTGCAGTCCAATATTACTTTTATTCAACTTCCAGTATAAATTAAGCTTACTTTTAAAAGACATGTCTAAACTATACATTAATCCTACAAATATTTAATATACACAGCATAAATACTGTTGCCTTCAAAGGACATCCAAGTATGCATTTATAACTAGAAAATTGGCAAACTTTTCAGTCTCTGTAGGAAAATCCACTGGTTCTGATAATCAATTTTTTTTTAGAAACTGTTAGATACAGCTAGCATTTCTAAGCTGAACAAGATGTATAATGCCTTGAAGCAGCACTGAAGAGTCAATACCAGAGATGGGAGTATTTGTATACGAATAAACCCGCACAGGTGGCAATAACGAGGGTCCAGCCCCATGGGGCCCAACGGTCCACAGACCAATCCGCCACTGCTGCGAGCCACTCTTCAACCTTGCAGCGAGGCTGGTCCTCCCACCTCCTGCCAAGAGTGGGTAGCAGATCGCAATTTGCAAAGCCATTGGAAGAATCACAGCATCTGCAGCAGATCGGTGAGTAGACTGTCCGGCCCCATGGAGGCCTTCGTTATTGCCACCTGTGGGAGAATATTCGTATACGAATACCCCCATCTCTAGCCAATACCAAAGGATTAAGCTGTTAAATGTTAATCAAGAAAAAATCAGGTCTCCTAATCTTTTATATCCACAGTTCTAAGTGACTGTATTTAAAGACAGAAAAGGGGTACTTAGGTACTTAAATATAAAAAATATTGTGAATGTTACCTTTAAATAGTAATATTGTGTGCATTTGAAATATTGTTTACCATTTGGACAATATATAGTATTTCTGTACTACTTTATAAAACTATTCTTTTTAGGCGCATTTGTACATGTTGCTATGCACTATATTGCCTAGAACATAACAAAATCTTTATTGGCACCAGTTTTAATTGCTCTGTGAGAAGTTAAGCAAAATAGATATCTATTATGGGCAATAAAGAAGTAGGTTAATAAATGCATGAAAGTCCAAACTGCTCCACATTATGGACAAAATTAAGCAAGTGTGGATTCCCCACCAGAAAACTCCTTACTGATCAATTCAGATGAAAGAAAAAGGTATGTTGTCTCCCTGGAGGACAGATTAGGGCTGTGACAGAAGGATTACCATCGCTCATAAAACCCACAGAATACATATCCATTTCTAGGAACAAATGACACAACCAAAAAGATCTAGAAAGAAATCACATCAGACACTAAAGCTCTTGGAAGAAAACTCAAGGACTTTGGGGCTCAAATACAGTAATTTACTCAGACAGTAATCAGAAGAACAGAAAGAAAAATACTCACTGTGAACAACTGACTATGAATATAGTGCCAATGTGAGGGATTTAGACTTTTAAGATCATGGGCCACACTTTCTGGAAGATGGACTGCTGTCAAGTGATGAATTCTATCACACAAGGAATGGGAAGAATGTGTTTGGCCACAGCATGAAGAACTTCATCAGGAAGGCTTTAAACTGAATTGGGAAGGGGAGGGAGATGCAAGCTCAGAGGTAAAAACAAATGAAGGCTTATGAACAGTAATCGGAACAGACCAAGGAGTTCCAATGGGGACTTGACTCTAATCAACTGCACAATTAAAACTAGAGTGCCAGCTGTGCCCATTCCTGGAGAGTTCTGATCTGGTCACAGTGTGATTACATCTAAGCTCTATGTAATGTGCTCTATGGGGTGCTGCCACTGGAAAGTGTATGGAAACTTCAGCAGGTTCATAAAGTAGCAGTGAGATTGTTAACTGTGGTTGGTTACAGGGGTAACATAAGCAGTACAGTAGCTGCCAGTCTGTTTCTAGGCACAATTTGAAGGGTTGTTTCTAACCTATAAATCCTAACATAGTTTGGACCCAAGCTATCTTAAGAATGGTGTACTAAAGAAGGGAAAGGTAGAGAAATGACAAAATTTGAAGAGATTATAGAAAAAAAGATTGAAATCAGAGGAAAAGACAGAAAGAAAAGGAACTGTAAGCCAAATATATAAATTATTAATTCAAGTAGAACAGGGTATCTTAGGGTTAAAAATGCAATGGTAAAATGATTTGGATGAAGAAGTAATAGGAGAAGAATGGGATAAAATATAGGATCAGAGAATTATGAAGAACATGTCAGTAAGGATAAAAGAAAACTGTTATAAAGTAATATGGAGGTGGTATTTAACAGGGTCAAAATGAATATGATGGACAAAACTGTGTCAACATTATGTTGGAGTTGCAAAAAAGAGAAGGGGACGTATTTACATATGTGGTGGCTATGTGAAAAAAGAAAGAAAGAATGTAAATTAATATTTAAAGAAATATCTGAAATAACTGGATCGAATATTCCAATGTCCCCAATAATAGCTTTATTGAATATGATTAAAGATCAACTGGCGAAAGAAAATAAGGATTTAATAGTAATAATGATTACGGCAGCAAGGATAATTATGGCAAGGAACTGGAGAAATGAAAATCAATTTAACCTGGAGGAATGGTATAGAGAATTATGGGACATGGCTATTAATGATAAACTGACATGTGATATGAAAATAAGTAGAGGCCAAATGAAAAATGATTTTAAGAAAATATGGAATGTATTTTTAGAACATGTATTTCGGAGAGGGAGGGGGTTTACACCGAGGGAAGAAACAATGAAATTTTGGAGTGAAAATGGATGGAATGAAGTGTAATGCTAGTCCTGAAGGTGATGGGTGCACATGGGTAACTGTACTGGGTTTTTTTTTTGTATTTTATAGGGTTTTTTTCTGTAGTAGTAGGTGTATTTTGTATTCTTTTAATAAAAAAAAAAAACAAGCTATCTTAAGGATCACGTCTCCATTTATGGAGCACCCTTTCTCTCAGTCCCACCACCTTCACAGGTGCATTTGGTGAGGATACCGGAGAGGGTCCTTCTCTGTGGTTGCTCTTAAGACTTTGAAATTCCCTCCCAAAGGACAGTAGGCTGGCCCCATCTTTTTGCTGTCCTTCTGTAAAAAGACAGATCTTTCTCTTTCGGCAAGCTCAGAGACTAGCTGCCTGAGTGGTGTTTTTAAATGGATTGTTGTGCCTTACTGCACTGAATGTCCTTTGGTGTTGCTTTTGCTTACATTTTTTAGTGTGGCATTGCTTGATCCTTTTTTAGTATTTGTATACTTACTGTTTTTAGCTTTAATGTTGTATTTTAAAGATGTAAGCCACCCTGGGCCCTTTTTAAGGAAAAAAAATAAGGTAAAATATTTTAAATAAAGACAATCATAGAGTTGGAAGGAGCCTATAAGGCCATTGGTCCAACCCCCTGCTCAATGCAGGAGTCCAAATTGACACAGACCTGACAGATGGTGGCTGCAAAGAAGGCAAATGTTATTTTAGGCTGCATTAACTGAAGTATAGCCTCCAAATCTCATGAACTATCAGTTCCTCTCTATTTGGCATTGGTTAGCACTCGCCTAGAGTACTGGACACCACACTTTAAGGAGGATATCAACAAATTGGAACAAATACAGAGGGCAATGAAGATGATCAGGTGACTGGAAATCAAGCCCTGTGAGGAAAGACTGAAAGAACTGGGCGTGTTTAACCTTGAGAAAAGGAGACTGAGGGGAGGTATGACAGCACTTTTCAAATACAGAGGTAGTCATACAGAGGAGGGGCAGGATCTGTTCTTGATCATCCCGGAGTGCAGGACACTTAATTGTGGGCTCAAGCTATAGGGAGGCAGATTTAGGCTGAATATTGGGTAAATCTTAACAGTACAACAATGGAACCATTACCTCGGGAGATGGTGAATGCTCCAAAACTGGCAGCATTCCAGAGAAAACTGGATAAGCATCTGTTAGATGTGCTTTGGTTTGGATTCCTACACCGAGTAGGGGGTTAGACTCTGTCTTATAGGCCCCTTCTAACACCATTATTCTATGACACTATTATCTACTGTGAAGTAGAAGGGCAATCTTGTAAGGACTGCCCCATCCTGCTCTTGAAGGCTCCCTCTCACATGTCTGTTATCACACTAGTTGTGCAACTGATCTACAAGGGGAAGGAGGTGACATGCTTATTCAATTACGATTTTGGTCTACAAAGGGAAGGAGATTGTATGCTTATTCAATTACCATTTTGCTCTATATTTAGCCAAAAGCACATTGGCTAAAGATTTTAAACTCCAGGTAGTATTCTGAAGTATAGACATACAAGTCAAAAAGATTATCATGTATGGCATACAAAGTAAAGAAAAGATTCCGGGGAAACATTTGCTGTTCTTAGTAGAAATGGGCATAAACTGTCAATTTGGTGGATTGTGTCAGTTCATCCGACAGCCACACAATTGATTGTGTTTCAGCATCTTGCCCTCTCTGGGGGGCGCCTGCTCAGAGGCAGCACAGCTGGAGGGCTGCCCCCAAGTGCACGCCTGCCAGTGGGGATGGGGCACCAGACCACAGTTCAGCTGTGTGGCTCTCAGATGAACCAGCACAAACCGCCAATTTGTGTATATCTCTAATTCTTAAGTCTCTAGCAAGACTGAAGGCCAAGTTAATAGAGGCAAGAAACACCATTGGGGTAGTATTTAAAAAATGAATAAAACAAGGATTCAACAAATGCTGAAGTGCAAGGCAACCAGTGTAGGGGAGATATGCTGGTGTTTCTTCACTCCATTCAACAATCTGGCCACCATATTCCGGACCTGCTGAAATTTCTGTAGCAGCCTCATGGGCAGCCCTACATAGAGAGAATTGCAGTAGTCTAATCTTGAGACTACCAGTACATGATCCAACCTAGTGAGGCCGCGGTGCCAAGGTAGCTGGGTGATCTGCCTCAGATGGAAAAAGGTCACTCGGGCCACCAATACTACCTGAGACTCCATTGACAGTGCAGGGTCCAGGAGTACACCCAGACTGCAAACCTCAACCTTCACAGAGAGAAGAGCTCCACCAAATGAAAGGTCCACAGACACTGGGGACGCCCACTCACAGAATCTCTGTCTTGTCTGGGTTCCGCCTCAGTCTGTTATCCCTCATCAATTCCAGCATGGTATCCAGGCAGTGCTCAAGGGATAGAAAGGCATCCACTGCAGACAGATGGAAGAAGAGAGCTGGGTATCATCCGCATATTGGTGACCTGAAGCTCCAAAACTCCTGATGACTCCCCCAGTGGTCTCATAGAGATATTAAACAGCAACATGGAGATGATCAACCCCGAGGGATTCCACAGTTAAGAGTACAAAGGGTGGACATCATCTCCCCAAGCTGCACTCTCTGAGGATGGTACTCGATGAGTAGAATGGGTTTTGTTTCAGAGATTGTAACTGACTTAGGACCATCGTTTACTTCCAAACTTATGAAGAGACTATAGCAGATTTGTGGTATTAAACATTTAGAAACTTCCCCATATCATCCGCAGAGTAATGGGTTAACAGAGAAACCCTTATGAGAATGATTAAAGCCTATTTAGCAGAAAACCCAAATAACTGGGACCAGAAATTGCAATTATTGCTATATGCCTACAGATCAGTCCCACAAGAAAGTACCGGGTTCAGTCCTTTTGAACTGCTATTCGGGAGAAAAGTGAAAGGACCACTTGATTTGATTAAGCAAAATTGGAAACAGATTGTAGAAGAAGATCCTCAAAATGTAGTCTCATACATAGACACATTAATGAACAACCTCAAAAGAAATTTAGAGTTGGCTGCTGAAAACCTGCAAGCCCAGAAAATCAAACAAAAAGTTTGGTATGATAAAAAGGCTAGGGAACGACAGTTTAACCCTGGAGATGAGGTGCTGATGTTGAGGCCCATCAAGGGGAACAAACTACAGTTGAACTGGGCAGGACCTTATAGGATCATTTCCAAAATGAGTGATCTTAATTATATTATTGAAGGAGATGATCACCTAAGAAGGAGGGTAGTTCATGTAAATGCCATTAAGCCATATTATAGAGAGGAAAAGAGAGTGCTTTTTGCAATGAAAGAAGCTGATAAAGAAGAACATGATTTGCCATACTGGGAAGGAAGGGGTGAAATAAAGTTCAACCCAGAGGAGGTGAAGATCAGTCCTGCACTCACCCTAGAACAGCAGAGGGAACTAAAGATGTTGGTTACTAAGTATCAACAGGTCTTCTCAAGCAAGCCTGGTTTAGCCAAGGGAGTGATGCATAGAATAGATACTGGAAATGCACCCCCGCAGGCAGTAACCCCATACAGACTAACCGGACCTTATGTGAACAAGGTGCGCAAGGAGCTAGATGAGATGCTAAAAGAAAATATTATTGTGCCATCATCTAGCCCTTGGTCAGCTCCAATAGTTTTGGTGGACAAACTGGATGGAAGCATTAGGTTCTGTGTGGATTACAGAAAATTAAATCTAGTAACCAAACCAGATGCTTACCCCATGCCCAGACTTGACAACCTGATTGAAACCATTGGGGGTTGTCGATACATTTCCTGTTTAGACTTGACTAAAGGGTTTTGGCAAGTGCGGATAGACCCTAGAGATCAAGAAAAGACTGCTTTTTGTAGCCCTTTCGGCTTATTCGAGTTTCGTGTCCTCAGTTTTGGCCTTAGGAATTCCCCAGCTACATTCCAAAGGCTGATGGACAAAACTCTGCAAGGGCTCAGTGCATTTACAGTTGCCTACATTGACGATATAGGGATCTTTAGCAACACCTGGCAGGATCACCTGTGTCACCTATAGTACTGCAGCGGTTGAAAGCAGTGGGGTTAACAGTAAAAGCAAGTAAATGTCAGCTGGGTAGCCCCGAGATGAAATATTTAGGTCATATGGTAGGGGGAGGTGTAATCAAACCCCTAGAAGCAAAGGTAGAGGCAATACATAATTGGCCTAGACCCAATGCCAAGAAAAAAATTAGATCCTTTCTTGGTTTAGTGGGATACTATAGAAAATTTATCCCCAGGTTCAGCGAAATTGCAGCACCATTGACTGAGCTGACGAGGAAAAGGAGTGATGACTGCATCCCATGGTCCAGTGACTGCGAGGAGGCGTTCGGGAAGCTGAAGGAGGCGTTAACCAACCACCCTGTGTTGCGTGCTCCAAACTTTGATAGAGAGTTCATCATATACACCGATGCATCCAACGCCGGGGTAGGAGCCATGCTGTGCCAGTGTGATGACAACGGAGACCAGCATCCTGTGTCCTACCTGAGCAACAAACTTCAGAAAGGCGAGAAACACCTGTCGACCATAGAGGAAGAATGTTGGGCCATCGTGTACGCAGTCCAGAAGTTGAAGCCTTACATCTGGGGGAGACACTTCATTCTGTGTACAGACCACTCACCTCTGATGTGGTTAAAGACTATGAAGGCCCAAAACAGCAAGCTAATGAGGTGGACTTTAATTTTACAGGACTATGACTTCGAGCTTAAGGTGGTCAAAGGGACTATGAACTGTGTTGCTGAGGCCTTATCCCGAAGACCAGACGACGACAGATGAAAAAAATTGGACTCTTGAAATTAATAACTGTGTTTAATAAGTTATGAAAATATGTGGTTATTGGAATATTGTTCTGTATATATATATGCAATTGATTATATAAGTGTAAGTATATTTTGAATAATATAGTTATGTAAGAATGTGCCTAATATATTAATGGTAAGTGTTGAAATATGGGGAAAATGTAATGTTTGATTTTGTTTCCAGTTGTTTTGGGTGAAAAGCACCTTAGCTTTCCCCCACAAAACAACTTTTAAAGGGGGGAGGTATTGTTACATACAGCTATGACATCACCTGCCCGTCACTGCTGAAGCTGTGTGTCATCTACCAATGGCGTGACGGAGGGTGGGACATAAGGGGTGGAGCTGTTGTATATAAGGGGAGTGAATGGTGTGAGAGTTTCAGATAGGGCCAGATAGTGCTTTGAGATAGGGTTAAGATAGGGAGATAGGGCTTGGAGATACTGTGAGATAAGAACTGTGCTATATAGTGAGGGTCTGTGAGAGTGTGTGTGTGATTGTTATATTATTATAGTGATTGCTTTATTATTTATATTCAAGTGATTTACCATTCCTTTTGTTTGTACACAATAAACCTAAGTTTTTATTTTGAAATCATACTTTGGCCTGAAGCTTCATTTGAGGGAATGGTTGGTGGCAGTGGAAACGAAGGGTGATTGAGTGTGACGTAGCGGCCCCTTTGTGAGGTATAAGGTGGCTGTTACAGGAACTACCCTCTCCACTACCTTGCTTAAGAATGGAACATCAGCAATGGGTCTATAGTTGTTAATATCATCTGCAGCAAGATGTGTGGTTTTTTTGCGCACAGGCCTAATGAGTGTCTCCTTGAAGACATGGGGAACCTTGCCCTCCCGGAGAGAACCACCCACTCCGTGATTATAGGCGTAACTGCTTTTGAGCCAAACTGGGCAAGGATCTAAGGAGGTTGCTGGGGCCCTGCAGCAAGCAAGCACCCTGTCAACTTTATCTGACGCCACAGGTTGAAATGGTGCTAACATCACAAGGCAGCGCAGTGGATGTCTCACCTCCATTTACTGGTCAGAATTGGTGGTCTAAGTCCCCAGAAGATGGTCTCCACTTTGTGTTTTGAAAAATACACAAATTGGTCACAGGAGATACTTCTGGAAGGCCTGTCACTGTGACCAATCCCGGATTAATAGCGTACTATGTACAATAGTTTGGCCTGATGGTTTTTAGCTTCACTTATCTGAAGCAAAGCATGTTAATGCTTTGTTGTCCATTGCCGCAAGCACCCTGAGAGAGAAGCAAAGCATTAATATAGTATAATTAGATATTTTCCGCCATGGGTTTTAATATGCCATGGGTTCTTTTCCATATCCTCATTTCCATATCCTCTTTTGCAGATAGAGACCATTCAGCTAAATCCAGATCTAGTCATGTTTAGATCAGAATCACTGAAATTAAATCCATCAAAAAATTTAAACTCTTTATTTCAGCAGGCTTGTTCTAGATATGAGTCTAAGATACTGTATTGATTTCTTTCTCTCTCATACACACATATACTGCATTTCTCACTCATACATATATGCTGCTGTTATGCACTGTTGCCTCCAACATGGTGACCCTATGAATGAATAATCTCCGAAATGTTCTGCCCTTAACCAACTTCCAATCTCTTGTAAACTCAAGCCATGGCTTCCTTTAGTGTAGAGATCCTTAACATTTTCAGTACCGGCACCCCACTGAATCTCAAAATACATTTTTGCACCCCCTTGAAAAATGTGTTCCAATTTATTTGTTAGAAAATTACATCAATTGCAAAACTGAAAAACAGTTTTACTGAAAAACAGGTGGACATATATGTACAGTACTGACATAAAATAATGTCTCAAATTTTAGTGGCTAATTTGTTGTTTATTCATAATATTTTGAAAGCGGAGTTCCTCTTTCGAAACAGCTACACATATGTCATCATTTGCATTTAAGTGATTTCTGTTTTTTGTTTTTATGTGCAAAAGTGATGAAAATCCCATTTCACACAGATAGGTGGTAGTCTACAATACCTCCTTTGCCAGTTGTGGAAGTCGTTCTAACTGGGCATACCAGAATTGTTCTGAGTCCAATTTTTCAAATTCTATTTGAATACATGCACTGGCCCATATTTCAATAAGATCATCTTTTATTAAATTACCATCATATAAAGGTAAAAAAAGAAATGGATCCAGTATCTGTCTCTGTTCTTTGGCAATATCTCCCATGGAAAAATATGCATGAAAAGATGCTCTCAACAGTTGCAAATGTATTACAAGTTCAGTTACAATTGTGATTTTCTCATTTTCTAGAACGTTTTCATGAAGGGAAAGTTTGCAAAATGACCATTTTCAGTTCAATGTATCTATTTTTTTTTAGTTTTCCAATAAAAAGAAGGTAATTTTTCACTAGCTGTTAGTATGTTCTTCCCATTGATATATTTAATTCATTCAGGTGAGTGAATATATCTGCTAAGCAGCCAGTTGAAATACTGCATCTCTTCTTTCAAAGTCTTTAACTAAATTACAATTTTGGTTAGTAAGAAACTGAATAATTTCCCCACAAATTTGAAAAACCCTGCATAGTACACATCCCTTGGAGAGCCACCTTATGTCAGTGTGATAAAGAAACACAGTATGGTCAGCATACTTCTTTTAAAAAAGCACAAAAGATATGATGATTAAGTGCTCGTCTTCGGATATACTTTACTACACTTACTGCCCCCTTCATGGATTGCTGCCTTGTCGTAGCGAAGGGGCTTGAGTAATTCAGAGAAGCTATGGGCTATGTCATGCAGGGACACCCAAGATGGACAGGTCACAGTGGAGAGTCTGACTAAATGCAATCCACCTGGAGTAGGAATTGGCAATGCCACTCCAGTATCTTTGCCACGAATATCTCATGAACAGAAACAAAAGGCTAAAAGATATGACACTGGAAGATGGGCCCCTCAGGTCGGAAGGCGTCCAACATGCTAATGAGGAAGAGTGGAGGAAGAGCCGGCATCTTCAGAGGACAGTACTTTGTGCTCTGGTGTAGCTTGCTTGGGAGTGCAGTATTTATGGCTGTGAGATAGGCTTTTGTCTTTTTCTGTCCTCTGAAGATGTCAGCCACAGAGACTGGCGAAACGTTAGGAAGAACAACCTTCAGAACACGGCCAAAGAGCCCGAAAAACCCACAACAACCATTATATCTCGGCCATGAAAGCCTTCGCGAATACATATGAATCAAATATCATCTTACATTTGGTATATATGTATACATCATCTAGTTAATTAATCAGTCAATTTTCTGGTATTCAGTAGTAGTAAATTGACCAGAATAGTTTGTTTATATATATAAACAAACTTTTTAATATATATTAGGAGGAAACACCAGTTAATACAACGCAAGAGTCTTGAAGCACCCTTTAGGACTAAAAATTAATTAGTTTTCATAATGAGTGCCCACTTTTCTCATGGACTGGGATAGTCTTTAATACATTTGACAAACTGATCTCTACAAAACCTTAATCTACAACCAATGGTATGACACAACTCTATCTGTAAACAAACCAGAGCGGATTTGATTTAAATCAAGTCAATTTTAATCATGATTTAAATCACTAGTCAATAAGACTCAATTTAAACCATGATTTTTAAATGTAAGGACTAATTTTTGCTGGTATTTTTAATCTTTAATATTTGCAACCAGATGGAAATTTCGTATTTTGAATAATACCTGTCAGATTAGTACAACAGTTATATGAGAACTTATTTTAGTTTAATAGGTTACCCGTTCGTATTTGGAAAACTACGTAAACTATTCAATTTAACTTAAATACGTAATAACATTATATAGCATACATATTCTTTTATTTGCGTAAACATCAATGTTTATTAACTGAAGTCGTTAAACAAAATATCTTTTTAAAAAGCAAACTATCTTCCAAACAACCTTCAAACCTAGCATTTAGGGTACAGAAGGAACCCCCTATCTGCTGAATGAAATCTGCTGAGTCACTTATCCGCTGCCTGAAAATACTAATAACATCCCCCAAATACATATTTGTATGTATTTCCTAGGTATATTTACCAGAGGTGGCTACTACAGGGATCCAGAGACCATGCAATGTGTAGTGTTCATTACATCTGTTTTTCTGCATCTGCAAAGAAGGACTGGAACCAATCCCCCATGGATACCGCAGTCCTGCTATAATCTGTTCATTGTTTGTACATAGATTTGCAGAACAACAATGGGATTAATGTCTTTTCCTGAACTTTGTATATTTTATACCATTTTTACTGTGAAAACGTGCATGTTATTTCAGCTTATATAATTTGGCATTACAGTATTTCAATTAATTTGTCAAAAAGTAAATATTGTATGAATATACAGCTTCATGCTACATAACTAAGCTCTCATGCTGAATAACCTTTGAACTATAATGTATCTTAAAGATAAAAGTATCTTTAGATAAATTTTTCCTTCAAAATCATTTCATTAAAATAAATCCGATCTAAATTTTAAAAATCTGATTTAAATTTAAAAATCCGTTTTTTATTATTTTTAAATAACAGATTTTAACCCACCCTGAAACAAACTGATGCTTAACATTTTTTAATCTCTACATATACAGAGAGAGATAAAAAAAGTAAAACATCAGTTTGTATATGCACAGACCTTCCTGTACATCTTTTACACATTCAGTTAAAGAATTTGCAGCAATGAGTTCCAGCAAAAACAACAGTTTTGCAGCCCCTTAAAGGGTAATCAGTTTTGCCTGGCATTAGCTTTTCTGGACCCCAAGCACACGGATAGAAATAAGAACAGTCTTTCAGGCGCCACAAGACTCTCTCTTGTTTCCACATCCAGGGAGGTAGATTCTCTGTCCACCAAAACCTAAACGATCTCAGCGCCGCGTAGCAAGAAAGAAACGTGTAAGGTCCGTTACAAAGTTTTGCCTCTTTTCCCCACGTGCGTGCACATACACACACACACATATTTAGAGGCAGGCACGCGCATCCACCGTGATCCTGCGTGTTCACATCACGTATCCTATAAAGTGGACTCCTCGCCCACGACACCTCCTGTCACGATCACCCTTTTTTAATCTGGGAAGCGCCTCAAGGCTCCTGCCTGTTGTTGTGTTTTTGTTTTGTTTCTTTGCTGCGGCAGAACAACACCCCTTGTGGACGCCAAGAGGGGCAGCCGCGAGTGCAAAGGGGGCGCACAACGGGCCAGGTTTGCCGCAATAAAACTCACAACAGCACTCTCGCCGCCGCCACTCGGGATTCCCCCCCCCCCCGCCTTCCCTTCCCACCTTTTTTAACTCCGGTATTCGCCCTTCTTCTTCCGCCGCCGCCGCCGCCGCCGCCGCCGCCGCTCGTCTTCTGGCCTCTCCCACTTACGCGCCCGGCGCCCATCTTCCCCTCAGGCCACCTTCTCCCATCCTCCTTTCCCGCCTAGGTGAGGGAGACGAAAGCGAAGAAGAGGTTCGTGAGGTAAAATGGAGAGGCAAAGCCCCGCCCCTCCTGAGGGCCGAGGCGCCTCCCTCTCACCCGGCGCACCAACCAGAAGGGCGCTCGCAGCTGCCCCTCCCGGAGGAAACAACCTACCGCCGCCCGCCTCGGCCATCTCTCTCTCTCTCTCCATCAGCTGGACGGGGGGGGGGAAAGGAGTTGGTGGGGCGCATGCGCACAAGGAACAGGCAAGCCTTTGCCAGGTTTCTCCTAATAAATCCTCGAGCTCTTTCCGGCCCCCGCGGAAGTAAGGAAAGAATTAAAAACCGGCGTGCTTTGTCCCAGGATGAGCGCAAACCGGAATCTGTGCCCAAGATTTTTGAGGATCGCTAAAACCAAGGGCTGTGCGATTGAATTCCGGATTTCATTTTAATTTTCGCTAAAGGCCCGTAGTTGATTTATCCAGCCATAATTTAGGAGCAGGATTCTAAACAATCTGGATGCCCTTGAGCTGGACTCCATGATTCATAAGGTCTTTCTAGTTCTGCAGTTCTAAGATGATGATATGACGATTTGAAACCTTTCATGCAGTTTTATTCTGCTTGTATTTCTTTCTTAGATAGGTGTCGCATAATCTTTATACCTGATGTGAAACAGAAAATGGGAAACGTGGCTGGTTAGCATTGCAGAGGTTCCACCACTTCCTCTTAATATTGCCAGTGATTATTGATCATGGAAGCTGCAGTCCAAAACATCTAAAAAACCAAAGCCTCTCAATTCCTACTCAATTAAAAATCCATTATATATTGTAGTGGATTTTTCCACCCACTTGGGATTGTGACCCAAGTGGGAAAATAAGGAAGTTGGACGGAGTTTCACTTTACAGATGGACAGTGACCCAAAACATACTGTGAAAGCAATCCAGAAGTTTTTTAAGGCAAGGAAGTGGAATATTCTACAATGGCCAGATCAATCACTTGATCTCAACCCAACTGAACATACATTTCACTTGCTGAAGACAAGATTTAAGTCAGAAAGACCCACGAACAAACAACAGAAGACAGCTGCAGTAAAGACCTGGAAAAACACAAAGGAGGAAGCCCAACGTTTGGTGATGTCCATGCATTCAAGTAGTCATTGCTTGCAAAGAATTCTTGACAAAGTATTAAAAATTATCATTTTATTGTGTTAATTTGTCCAATTACATTTGAGCCCCTGAAATAAGAGGACTGTGTATGAAAATGATTGCAATTCCTAAATGTTTCATACAATATTTTTGTTCAGTCCTTTGAATTAAAGATGAAAGTCTCCACTTCAATCGCATCTTGTTTCTTTAATTTCAAATCCATTGTGGTGGCATACACACCTAACTGTATATTTGGCAGGCAGCACAAATATTCATCCTTTTGGCCAATAATGCTGTAAAAATCTTTGCATCTTGATTAGTGAGACAGGTCTGTAAGTCTCCATATCGATAGAGTCTTTATTAGGTTTTAGTATTGCTATAAACATTGATTGCTTCCAAGATGACATTTCTTCTTAAATCATTATTTTATTAATTTTTAAAATTTTCAGTATTAATGTAAAAAAATATATTCTGGACCCAATCTATCTATTCCCAGAATTTTACTTATCTTTAAATTATCTATATTTTTCCCTATTCCTCTTTTGTTATAGGTTGTTACTATATCTTGCAATTCCTTTCTAATAAATTGTATTTCTTAAAAAATTATATCTTTGTCCTTAATATATTTAAATTTTAATTATCTTAATTTATCTTCTAACCTCTTAAATATTTGCATCTTTTTGTTAAATTATATGCTTCGTATGAAAATTATACGATGCATATGATTCTTTGTAACATAGATGCCTTGCCACAAAAGATAATTAAATATACCAATTGTTATGCCAAACAATTTACCTTAAACAAAAGATTGAGACACGAAGGCTTTTCTATTGAAGTTCATTTTATTTACATAAAAAGGAAAAACAAAAACAGAGCGCCACTGCAGTTTGGCGGGAAGAAAAACCAATTTCACCTTAATTGTGGGTGATTAGGATTTCTTCAAAGAACAAAGGAATTGGTACAGTCTTATAGCTGTCCCCTCAGGGCGAGAGGGGTGGGCCTTTGAGGTCATTAAGTTAGTTAGCAACAATTCATTGGATTAGTGAAAACACATTTTAGACATGCGCAGAACAATCACTTTCCCTAAAGGGCCCCTTGTCTCAACATTCCATGCTTATCTAGCTTTTAGCCTTGAGTTATGAAGAAAGAAAGCAAGGAGAAGGGGGGTCGAGGAGCCTGTTTTTACAAGGCTGGATAATCTCTTCTGAATACACACACAAACAGCTTGTTTTTCTTTTTCAAGTAAGAACAATCTTTTATGAGGCAATTGCCTCATTTGAATAAGTCAAACCTTCACTTCTATCAATTCCCCCGTTTTCTTTTTATAATTTCTTTTGACTTATTCACAATTATGAAAACTTCCCCCCTCCCCCAGACCAACCAAAGGTGTCTTTCACTTGGACAATTTTCATAGGAGCCCCAGGTACAATCGAACTTTACAGGCACCTTCCTGAGGCTTGCAGGGCGTGGTAGATTAGGTGACTAACTTCACACAGTTTCATACAGGAACAAACAGGTGAGTTTCTAGACTACACTTGCTGCTATTCTCCATACCATGTTGTGCTGAACCCAGCCTATTCCACCACATTTAATTCTAGTCCAGCCTCCATTACTAATTACTGTAACACGGAATTCAATCCAAATTCTCTCGGGGTTTTCTCTAGGGTCGTAACAAGTTTGAGTTCCAAGGGAGTCCTGACAAATTTTGTACTCTACCTTGTCAAATGCACAGGAGGCAATATTATCAACACAATTGAAGATGGACTTATAGGTTAAGGTCTGCTGTTCCCTGCTTCCCTGCCTTGTCGTTATTACACAGGGGCAGGTGGATCCTGTAGCTTGTAGCACAAGGCTCAAGAAGAGCCCTAACACTATCCTTATTTTGCCATCAACCCGTGGTCTGCCAATAAACAATTGCCTGATATTTCTCCAAGACATTAGAGGGGTGGGCTTTACCTCCGCTTGTAGTGGGAATTCCATTCCTCGTCCTCTGAATCTAGACTGGGCATTGACCAGGGGCTTGCGTTCTTGCACTTCTAACACGTTTCGTGGTGCACCGAAGATGCGTAACGGAGCCATCCCTTGGGAATTGGTCTCTGCCTGCGCCGAGCTATCAGATTGAATTCTCCACGGACAGCTTGCAATTGGCGTTTTTACAGCCTACAAGCTTCAGTCCACAACCCTTCAGGATATCTCACCTTAAGCACATACCACCTCAAAGCCGGGTTTTCGTCAAATTTAGTTATTCTGGCACTCCAATGGTGAGGGCAAAAATGGCAATACAAATAACAGTAAGGCTCAAAAGGATCCAATCCTATCAGGGGGTCTTTAAGTTTCAGATATCACCTGATACTCCGAGTAAACTGCCGGGAGGTGAAAGTATGAGAGTAGAAAGACCACTTTCTTCGGGGAATGACCTAGTCGGAGTCTGACTCTGATCCAGGGCTGATGTTGCTATCTCTGATTTTAATGAGGGGGCACTGCTTGCAATCTCGGTTATGCCAGAACTCTAGACTTGAAGCCAACTCAGTGCTGGTATACAAAGTTCCACGGCCCTTACCTCGTACCTCTTTGCGTACCATCAATTGGTTACCACAGGCCAACCCTTTGTATTCAGTGTCCCAATAGGAAGTGGTTTGTATCTGTACCTTCCACTCTTCCACCTCCCCTTTTGGTGTTCGACTAATTGAACAGGAAAACCAGGGACAAATTCTACCTGTTATATAGGGAGTTATAGACATTACTCTGACAGCAATTACCCAAATAGTGGTAACCTGGGCAGGACAATGAAATCCGACAATCCTCATTCAAAACCCTTCTTCTTCAGAGCAACTATCAGTGTCAGTACTTTCATAAGGTTCTTGATCTTTAAAGATTTTCCTTTCCTCCTCCCAATCAATGGTCCCCTCGTCCTCCAACACTACTTGATCACCAATTGAATATCCTTTAAAGAAATAGAGTCCCCTACCCGCTTCTGTCTACTTTTAAATTCACCTTCCGAGTTTGGACCAGATTATTAACTTTTCTTACTTCTATATACACACTAAAGAAGGGACAATATTTATGCGCTAACCGACTAATGGACATTACATATGTCATTTAAAAACAGTCTTTTAGTCCGTCCTTGGACACAGGCACAACTTTTCACTGTCCCTCAGGGTCGACTGCGCGCTTGGCTCTGGTATAGTGAGTCCAACCAGCTTCCTCAGTTTGGATGACAGTCTCTGTTGTCAGCAGTATCTGGAACAGACCAAGCCATCTTGGGGCGAGCGGTTCACTCTCCCATGCCTTGATATAAGCCCAATCCCCGGGGTGGAAGGAATGCACTGCTACCTCCAATGGCGTCCGTTGCACTGAAATGTCTCGCTCCCTGTTATCGGAGAAAATAGAGAATAGGGCCAGCAAATACTTTCTTATAAAGGCATCCTTGAACAAATCTAAATTAAGGCTCACTCTCTGTGTATCTCTGTGCATTAACATCCCAAATTTCCATTCTGCACAGGCTTTAAAGGGCGAGAGTCCTGTAATGCTATGCAGCTGCTAGGGGCAAACCCTTCGGCCAGGGCAACTGCGCTTGTTGCATCAACTATTAATTTGCTCTTTCAAAGTCTGGTTCATCCTTTCAGTTTTTGCCTCTGTTGCTAACCATTGATTGGATTCCAATAAGATTTTACAAACTGTCCCTGCCGTTGCCCGAGCCGTAGGGTATGCCTCTACCCAGCCAGTGAGCTGATCAGTTATTATCAAACACTGATTCCAAAGTCCTGACTTTGGCATATCAATAAAATCACATTGCAAATGTTCAAAGGGGTGGATGACCAGAGGTCGTCCTCTCATTTCTGTTTTTCTCAGGTTATTCTTATTTACTCTCTGGCAAGGAATGCAGTGGGCTAAAATGGTGTTGGCGTGTGACCACACTTTTCTTCCCTGTATATTTTTGCAGAAAGGCTGAGACCAGAGCCTTAACTCCCCAGTGTCCTCCCTCATACAATGCCTTGAGGACTTCCCTGACCACCCCCTCGGGCAGCCATTGTCTTCCATCTCTCAACTTTAGCGTGCCGTTCACCATTGTAGCTCCCTGCTCCTCTGCTAATTCAAGCTCCTTTTGTGAATACACCAAAGGGGCAGTGATCTCTTTACTGGTAGGAATAAGGGCTGCTAAGAGGGCGGGATTCAATTCTTTTCCTGCCACCTTTCTTGCCACTTCGTCAGCCAGCCGGTTTCCTACTACCTCCGGGGAGTTTCCCTTCTGGTGCCCTGGAATGTGGATAATAGCTACCTTGGACTGGAGGCTCAACGCTTCCAGGGTGTCCAGTATCAACTGATGGTGGGCCAGATTCTTTCCCTGGGATGTAAGTAGTCCTCTTTCACTCCAAATTTTTCCAAAAACGTGGACTACTCCACATGCATACTTAGAGTCTGTCCAGATATTTACAGATTTTCCTGTGCTTATTTCTAAAGCTCCTTTAGGGCATATAATTCTGCTGTCTGAGCTGACATGGACGGGGGAAGGGGTCCAGATTCAACTTCGAACCCCCCCCCATCCTCTCTACCACTGCATATCCCGTTATTCTTTTCCCATTCACTACTCTAGAGGAACCGTCAGTGTACAAGTTCCATGTTCCCTCTATTGCCTCTTCCTGTAGGTTTTCCCTAAACTTTATCTGTAGACCAGTCAGGGCAATACAATCATGTTCATTACACAGTTCCTTCCTGACAGTTTCTGATAAACCCTCAGTATTAGATCGAGTTTTTCAAGGAGAATAGCCTCGATCTGTAGCAGCCTACTGACCATCATCCACCGCCAGGATAGTCCTATGCTGGTGTGAAGAATGCAGGACAATCGCTTCCTTTGTTCCTATGTTGCATTTATAATAATAATTTATTGTCATTGTAAGTATATACACATACAACGAAATTCACAGGCATCTGTTCTCAAATTCTTCACCTTAAAACTGGAATATATTTTCTCCTAACGATTTCCGGATTTAGGCTCGATGTAGTTGTTTGTTATAGGAATTAAACCATAACCCATAGTTTGCAAGGCATCCATGCCAATGATTAGATCCTCTGTGGCTTCTAGATAATTCACTCTCAATAAAAATACTACACATTTTAATCTCTTAAAACTGGTAGTGACCCCTGAATGCAAAAGTGACTTCTAAGGAATTCCCACAGAAAGTGCCTATGTAAAACAGGCAAACCATTCCTGGTGTGAAATCAACCCCCCTTGTCTCTCCAACTCCCACTTTGTGCATCTGGAGAAGCAAGGAGGGGGATCTGAACATTCCCAGCAATTCTGCTTGCTATCTCTTATCTACTAACCTATTTCTTTCTCCTGTCAAATTCTCTTTCTCTATCACTGCCAACATAGTTCACACTTCCAAAGCCTCCTTTTCAATTCAGACCTTTAAACACGTACTTCTGCCAATCAATCCACATACTGCATCTGTCATTTTCCTGCATGTTTTTCTGTGGGACTCCATAGTCAACAATTCCCCTAGTGTCTTTTGTGTGTGTGTGTGATTTTCCCCATTTTCTAACTACAAATTTTACAGATCCAGAAGTGTAGCTTTCCAATAGGCTTTTACAGCCCCTTTAGATGGAAAAGAATTACCCTGTTAATCACTAAAGTCTGCATGTGTTTATACAGTCCTAAGCTGGCGGGGATCTCCCTCCCTCAACACCAGGCGATTTTTTTTTTTTCCTACTCTGTGCCTACTCTTAACCCTTTATACCCCAGTAAGTTTAACAAGCCAAAAGAGCTTTTTCTCACTCCCTGTTCTCCATTCGCTCCTATTTCTCTTAGGACTCCTCCTGAGGATTCCATTTCATATACACTTTTGGATAACATTCTCTGTGTTTTTCATGAACTTTGAGAAAGTTACGTTCCTTCTTCTCTTTTTAATCCTTTTTCCTGTCAGCTAACTGTAGTGCTCAGCTTAGAGCAAACAGTTCTGCTGTCCGAGCTGGCATGCACTATTAAGGACTCCTTTCCTGAATCTCCTTCCTCCTCTAGCTGCATTTTCTAGCCTTTCCTTTCCCATTTCCCCTCAAAACTCTTTATCTGATCTTGCAACAACTTTCCTTGCCTTCTTTACAACATACTCTCTCTCTCTTTGCCTAGCTTCACCTAAGTATTTCCTGAGCCACCTTAAAAGTGAACACAGTCAGGGCCCCTTGCCCCTCCTTTCTCTTTCCCTTCTCTTCTGAGCGGGTAGGGCAGAGAAAAACTCCTCCAGTTTTCTCTTCTTGCTACCACTTTTTCCTGAATCTTCTGGGTCCAGCCCAGTGTTCCTTCGCATATTGCGTTTTAGCCTTTCCAGATATTCAACTGAACCTACGGTTGACCAAAAAGCCAATTTCATGCTAACAGTCTTAGGGACTGTTGCCTCCAACCCTTTCAACAAGAACTCTTTCATTTCTGCACTTCGCCCTCTGATATTTTCATCCTGAAAATCCCAATCTCCAGGGGTTACTCCTGGAAGGGATTCCCCGGCCGCCTGTTCTGTTCGAGCGGCAATTGCCAGAGTCTCCTAGGTGACTCCGGCCAGCTGCTTACAAATGTGCAGCAGCTCTGTGGGCTTGTAAATCATAATCCCTAAAGCATCTCTGAGACTTCTCTGAGTGGATACTGGGCACTAACTCCCTGCTCTTTCATCTGCCGTGCCTGAGAACGGGTCACTGGTCCCTTGGACAGCGTCCCGTCTTTATTTTCGCCATCCCCCTCCTTTTCTTTTACTGAGGTGGAGCAGTCCAATTTACAAACTCCAATTTTGTCATTTCCTCACCTTGTAACTTAGAACCTATCAAGTCTCTACTCACTGCCAGTTTTATTTCTTCTCCAAATTTGATTAGGTACCATATCCAAAAATCTACATAAGGGACACGGGGCGGATGGGCCAAATTTTGGCCCTTTAGAACGAATATCAAATTGTGTCTAAACTCCAGAGCACACGGACCATTCCCTTCTCTGTCTGAAACTCCTGTACCTTTTTACAGACTCCCAATGCAGCAACAGCTTGCCCACCGCACTGTTGCCAGGAATTCCTAACTCATTACCACCCCCCCACAAGAAGGCCTGGAGTCGGGGCGTCCCCCTCGGAATTCCTACCTCGGTCCCCTCTGGACCTTCTTCTGGACCCCCGCGGGCCCTTTTTGGAAGTCTGTATTCCCATCCCACGGGAGACAAAGACATAAGGATAGGGAGGTTGCGTAGAGAGTAAGGGGTCTCTCTGACGCAGACACAAGGAGGGTACAGACAACAGTCGCACACCTTGGCCCAGGGTCCCGGACTACTTCAACGGCCACCTCTGGGAACCGCAAGGTCACTCACTCTTCATTCACACAACAACAACCAACCCTTTCAGAGTTTCCCACTACGACTTACCAGGTCCGTTGATCTGCTGGCTCGTTGATTCGTTGGCCGGCCGGCTTAAAAAAAACTCTCACGTTCGTGCCTCTTTCCGAGTTCTTGATGCCAAGCAGCCAAAGCGTCGGCAAGGAAGCGGCTGCCTTAAAAGAAGGCAGAGGCGCCTTCCGATTCACTTCACCGCCGCCTGTTCTGCCTGACCTCAACTGGATAAAAATCCAGCCCCAATCGGGGCGTTTAGAAATCCCGGACGAGCCCCCAAATTGTTATGCCAAACAATTTACCTTAAACAAAAGATTGAGACACGAAGGCTTTTCTATTGAAGTTCATTTTATTTACATAAAAAGGAAAAACAAAAACAGAGCGCCACTGCAGTTTGGCGGGAAGAAAAACCAATTTCACCTTAATTGTGGGTGATTAGGATTTCTTCAAAGAACAAAGGAATTGGTACAGTCTTATAGCTGTCCCCTCAGGGCGAGAGGGGTGGGCCTTTGAGGTCATTAAGTTAGTTAGCAACAATTCATTGGATTAGTGAAAACACATTTTAGACATGCGCAGAACAATCACTTTCCCTAAAGGGCCCCTTGTCTCAACATTCCATGCTTATCTAGCTTTTAGCCTTGAGTTATGAAGAAAGAAAGCAAGGAGAAGGGGGGTCGAGGAGCCTGTTTTTACAAGGCTGGATAATCTCTTCTGAATACACACACAAACAGCTTGTTTTTCTTTTTCAAGTAAGAACAATCTTTTATGAGGCAATTGCCTCATTTGAATAAGTCAAACCTTCACTTCTATCACAAATATTTCACCAGTTCACTTATCCATACAAAAGTCAAACAATTTGTATCTTCCACAATCCCCTAAATCCCCTGGAGAACCTTAATCTAAATTTATTTTTCTCCACTCCCAAATTACCTTTGTTGCTTACCTCCTCTCCCTCCATCTCTGTCCATTTCTTCACTCTGCGCTTTCTTCTCTCTCCCAAACCTCCTCCAGCTCACTTTTCTTTAAGTCCTCCCTACTCATATCCTTCCCCTGGACTCCTACATAGTTTTTAAAATGTATTTTAACTATTTGTGTATTTTTAGATCAATAATATTTGTAATACTCTATCACTATCATTAATGCAAAAACATTAATTATATTTAATAATCCAGTTATATTAGCAAAGAAATCCACTAGGCCTTCTCCTTCTCAGTAGCCCTTTTCTTCTTCCTCATCATCACTGCTTGTTCAGTTGAAGTGTCTCCCAAAGAACATCCTGCCTGGACTCCTTGAGGCAATGCTGATTTCTCTTGCTGTTCCTCTTCTTCAGTGCTAGAACCAGAATCATATCTTGGATCCCACTGACTATCTTCCACCTTTCCAAGCTCCTGTGGACATTGCTTTTTGCTGATAATTCAAACCTTGCTCACATTATTCCATATGATATTTAGCATTGTGCAAAACTCTTTAAAAAACTGGATTATATTTACCACACAATTTTCCTTTATATATCTTGCAGAATATGGGAGAGTTACTAAATTGAAACACAATTAAATTTATAGTATTTAAATCTAGTCCAACTTTTCATTGCTTTGTTTGCTTAAATCCTCCATTAACTATGGAACAAATGAAAAGGGTTCCCTGATGTACGGGTAGTAATACACTCTAACTTTTGACTGACATAAAACTTTATCACTGCAGATTATTAGAATGTGAAGCATCATTGGAGTAGTTCAGAGTGAACTACTGCCTACATAACAAATATGGGGAGTAATAAGACAAGTAAAATTGCTTAAATAATTGCTTAATTAAGAGAAAGAAAATATGTAATATTATCTTTGTTGTAAGGATGTCTATAGTACACAGAAAACTAAAACCTCATTTACGTGCAACTGGTAACTGCTATGGATGGAATAACTGCTCTCATACACAGCAGAGCTTGAAATTCATACATTGTAAATTAGCATAGGCATCCTTCAGTCTCAAGAGACTATGGTAACATGCTCTGAATCGAGGAGTGTCCTCTCCAGAGCATGAAGCCCGGGTAAGGTAATATGGAGGATAGGCTGTTACCCAAGCAGCAGATCCCCCCTCTCCACATTGCTGAAATGATCCAATGGAAAGGCAAGAGCCAATACAACTGGTTCCAGCAATGTCGCAGGAGTTGGCAGAACGACACATGCTGCCTTCGGGACTCCAGCTCCGGATTTTGTAAATAATGTTATTAAAATCATTAAAGTAATTGCTTTATTTTATGTTGGAAAAGAATCTAAAAATATTAGCAGCATATATTCACGGCCGGGATCTAATGGTTGTTGTGGGGTTTTTGGGCTCTTTGGCCGTGTTCTGAGGGTTGTTCTTGTGATGAGATGGGTTTTTAAGTTAAAATCTTTTAAAGGCATATGGGTTTTGTAATTATGAAGTGAGCCAGAGAGGTTCCATTTTGTTTCTTTGTATATAGTATCTGTGCTATGCTGACAAGTTGTTTTCTAGGCGAGCAGAGAGCATGTTATTCTGAAGGCCTGAGAAAAAGGACTCGGTGCGATTAGATGGGAATTGTTGTGACTCTTTGATAAACCACCGTAACCCAAATAACATCTGTTGTGTATGAGAAAGAATTCATGTGATGCAACAGGACTGTTTGCCTAGTAACGAACTCTGATTGGATGACATCGTGGGAAGGTGCATTAGGCCCTTGCCAGTTACTCTTGAAAAAGGAACTTTTTACCTATGGACTTTGTCTTTCCAAGACCGACCTTTCAGTGATTCGTGACCTACATTTCAGCCATATGGGACTTACCCTGATGTCTTGAGAGAGAGTGTGGTGGCCTACCTACATGGACTGGTTTCTATGATTTGCTGGATTACTTATAGACTTATGGGATTTTTCCTAAGGACTGTGCCTGGACTATTTGCTATGGACTGTTCTATGGGATATTCTTTATGGACCTCTTTTCTTGGAATACTCCATATGGACTATGCTCTTGTAATTTAGTAAGGACTATGGTATATTTACTGGATTTTTCTTTTCTAAGGACTATGGGACATATAATGGATTTTTACTTTTGTTTAGGGATTTTTATTCTATAGGATCACTGAGGATTATAGCCTTGTTATAACCAACTTGGATTATTTTGTTTACTAATGATTTCCTGGACTGGAATTGTTTTTATTCATCTTAATGGTTTTTTGGGTTTTTGAATACTTTTATATTTTTCATGTTTTCTTTGCCTCACTACATCTTTGTAACTAAACAGCACAATGCTAGTTTATTTGTTTTGGTTTAATTTGGCTCTGATACTTAGTAACATGCTTTTTCTTTAATAAAATAAAGATTATAAAACTCATTTGGTTTCCTGAACAGTACACTTGTCATAGGGTCATCTGAGAGTGCTGCCTCGGCCTAGCTTACTTAGAGTCCTGTCAGTGGTGCAAGTTAAGTCTAAGGACTACAAAGCCCACTTGACCTTTTCACAATAATATCTGAGAGTACCAGGGTGTTCTTATGTGGGCAGACCTGCGAGAAGGAGTGTTGTAACATAGCTGGCTGAATTGGACTCTTCAGCTCATTTTAGCATGTGCAAACTCCTGATTGCTCTCTGTCCAAGCGTACACGTGTGTTTTCGAACCCGTGTTCGTCACATGGTGGCAGCTGCGCGATGAACCACGTGCTGGGTTTTGTAGTACCTCAGGATGACCAATTTTTGTTCTATCTAACAGCTTGAGTGACCCTGATCCACAAGCTAAGTTTTGATTGCAGTGGGACACTGAGGCTTCAAGGAGCTAGGTGCTTCCCTGGGTGTAAACAGTAATTTCCTAGGAAACGCTGTTTGCCAGCAGTTAGATCTAAAGGCTGTGGTGAGAGGTGTTAAATCTTCAGGCTGTGGTAATGTGTGTTAGAATCTGGGGTGCTCTTTTAAGAAAGAGATTCCCAGTGGGACAAGCAAACTGTTAGGAAGCAATTGAATTTAATCAGTAGGCATGTGCAGGTTGTTACAACGTTGTAGTGAGGAAATTCCAAGATGCATGTCCTTTATTTTTAGAGTGCTTGCACTCTGTAAAAGCAGCAGGTCATTTCACAATCTTAGGATTGCATAAATGACTCTGGCCACTTTGTTCTGGCTATATTGTTTTGGAACTTGCATCCAGGTTTTTTTTTCCTTTTTTTTTTTTTTTGTTTTTGGCCTAAGTGTACTCCTATAATCTTAGGATTTGCCGGAGCACCTGGCCGTGTTCCAGACTAGCTCTGGGTCTCCCCACTACGATCTTAGGATCTGGCAGGAGTACCTAGTTGCATCTGGCTTGGCCTAGAGTCATGCCCTATGATCTTAGAGGTATCTATCTGCACCCAGTTCAGTCATTGATCATCTCTGTAATTCTAGGGTTCACAGAGTGATCACGGTTTTTCTTTTCTCTTCCTTTTGGATTTTTCAGTATTTTGGTTTTGGCAGCTGTCTGGCCTCTCACAGACCTTAGGGTCACCGAAGGGACAGCAGTTGGTCAGAAGTGCAGAAGAGATTTTTAATTTTATTTTGGTTTGGCAGCTGTTTGTTCTCTCGCCTATCTTAGGATAGCTGAAGGGACAGCAGTTGGTCAGAAGTGCAGAGGAGATTTTTAAATTTTCATTTTTATTATTAGAGTTTTGTTTGGCTTTATCGCTGACCTAGCCTAGGCTAAAGTGCCAGCAGGAATGGAGGAGCAAAATCAGTCTAAAACCGTGGATTTACTCTTAGAAATGGCTTCGCAATTTTTCGAGGAAGCCAAGCAGAAAATTAGGGAAAGAGATTTCCTGATACGTGAGCTTTATCAGGAAAACGTCCTTTTAAAACGTTTTCTTAGCACAGAACCTGGCTTGATGCAAAGGTTTTTCCAAGTTCAGCAGGGTTCCTTTGGGGATTACTGCAATGAGACGCTTCATACAGTTGGAAGCAACCCTGAGATGCAAGATGTTTGTGTGGAAAGAGTTAACGAGGCCCAGTGGAATGCTAAGGAGCATTCCAGAGAAGACAGCGATTCATCGTCCGTCCAAACAGAGGATTTACAGGCCCTGGAGACGCGCGCAGAGAGAGGAATGCAGGAAAAAGTTTCCCGAGAAGCTGTGTCCTTGAGGAAATTAACATCGGGCGACCAATGCAGTGCATTGGAAATCAGCTCAGCACCAACGTCAGCTCTTTCTCAGAGCACAGGACAGGTGAGAAGTTCTGAAATAATTTGGGAGGAGACTATGGGTTTGCTAGAAGAAGGAGAGCAAGGGATTTTCCAAAGTAATAAAGCAATTGCTGGGACTGAGAGCTTAGAAGCAACAGGACTTGTGTCAGCAGATCGTGATGCATGTCAGATCTCAACCAACCCCCCTTCTCTTAGCCCAGAGGGAACAGTGAAAGCAGACCCTGTTAGGTTGGCAGAGACCTCATGTAATTCATGGCAGTTCGGAAGTAAAGAAAAATACCAAGGGGGTGGCCTACTCAAGGTACCGGAGAAGTCAGCTGAGGAAGCTGGAGGAGTGAAGGTTTTCTCAGAGTCTTTGCCCAGTGCCATAGGAGGAGTTATTTGTACAGAGACTTTGCAGCATGGACTTTCACATTGTGAGACTGTTTATAACACAACCAATGATGGGGGAAGCGCTAACTATTTGGGATTACAAAGTATTGATGTTTCTACAGAGACGGAAATCATATCTGAAAAATTTGGCCCAGTACCACAGTTAATCTTCTCAGAAAGATCTTCAGAAAGAAAAGCAGAGGTTTGGGACAATACTTATTTTCAACAGCCTATTTTCCAAGGAAGTGGTGAGAATGCTGGTACTGTTTCTGAGGCTATGCAGAGTACTCCCGAGGGAACTTTGTTGCAACAGCGGCCTCTTGTGACCAAACCTGATAGCACAGCTAATTCAGTGATACATGTGTCCAGGGGTGTGGCATTTCTGGACCAAGGCGTGGAAGGCATTGATCAATTTGGCCCAGGACAGATGTTGGAGCCTGTGTTAGCTAAACCCCAAAACGTCTTCTCGAATTCACCGGGAGAAACTGATGTGGTGAAACTTTTTATTACAGTCAATGAAGGATTTACTGCTGTTTCTGTTCCTATAGATCTAGAAGGGTCTAAGGGCAATTTAGGGTCTGGAACTGTTGAAAGGCTTTATCCGATTTTAATTAAAGGGGAACATCGCCCTTATCCATCATTTAATTGCCCTCAGGGAATTTACCAACTCAGAAAACTAGCACCTGGAATGGAAAATACCTATGTTACTTTTCAGAAATTGGTTGTAATTTACAGCCCTGATCCAATTCAAGCAGACCAAAATGCTTGGTCATTCTTAGAGAAACAGAGACATCCAAGCCCAAGATTAATGCAGTGGTATTTCAGATTGCAAACATATGATTTTGATGTTAAATGTCTACCAGTAAAAGAGGCTTTAATTCCCCATTGCTTATCTCGAGTGTTTTGTGCAGATGCAAGGGGAGAAAATGGCTAGAATTGTTAAAGCTCTGATGTTTAATTTTCTTGTTATTCTGTATGACTATGTTCCTGAGCATACATAGAGTGTTTTCCCTATTATTACTACATATCAGTATATTAGATTGTCAAGTTATTATGATGTTAACCCTTGTTTCACTATTTTACTGTTTGATAGCTAGAGTATTATCTGAGCATATGCAGAGTGATGTATTTGATTAAGTATACTAACTTGTTTATTCTTCTGTTTTTCAGACTAGTAGAAGTGTCTAATGCAAATTTCTATCATGTATGGTAAATTCTGTAATTATGATAGTTCTCATGTATCAATTGTTTTGCTATTTTAGAATCATATTTGAAATGTATTACTTTATGCTCATGTTAATATCTTTCTCTATTTTGTTACTGCTTAATTATGACATCTCATCTTATTCGGTTATCAAAATTAAAACTTAAATTGTTTAGGAATTTTGTTAATCTTCAGGGGGCTTGTGATGAGATGGGTTTTTAAGTTAAAATCTTTTAAAGGCATATGGGTTTTGTAATTATGAAGTGAGCCAGAGAGGTTCCATTTTGTTTCTTTGTATATAGTATCTGTGCTATGCTGACAAGTTGTTTTCTAGGCGAGCAGAGAGCATGTTATTCTGAAGGCCTGAGAAAAAGGACTCGGTGCGATTAGATGGGAATTGTTGTGACTCTTTGATAAACCACCGTAACCCAAATAACATCTGTTGTGTATGAGAAAGAATTCATGTGATGCAACAGGACTGTTTGCCTAGTAACGAACTCTGATTGGATGACATCGTGGGAAGGTGCATTAGGCCCTTGCCAGTTACTCTTGAAAAAGGAACTTTTTACCTATGGACTTTGTCTTTCCAAGACCGACCTTTCAGTGATTCGTGACCTACATTTCAGCCATATGGGACTTACCCTGATGTCTTGAGAGAGAGTGTGGTGGCCTACCTACATGGACTGGTTTCTATGATTTGCTGGATTACTTATAGACTTATGGGATTTTTCCTAAGGACTGTGCCTGGACTATTTGCTATGGACTGTTCTATGGGATATTCTTTATGGACCTCTTTTCTTGGAATACTCCATATGGACTATGCTCTTGTAATTTAGTAAGGACTATGGTATATTTACTGGATTTTTCTTTTCTAAGGACTATGGGACATATAATGGATTTTTACTTTTGTTTAGGGATTTTTATTCTATAGGATCACTGAGGATTATAGCCTTGTTATAACCAACTTGGATTATTTTGTTTACTAATGATTTCCTGGACTGGAATTGTTTTTATTCATCTTAATGGTTTTTTGGGTTTTTGAATACTTTTATATTTTTCATGTTTTCTTTGCCTCACTACATCTTTGTAACTAAACAGCACAATGCTAGTTTATTTGTTTTGGTTTAATTTGGCTCTGATACTTAGTAACATGCTTTTTCTTTAATAAAATAAAGATTATAAAACTCATTTGGTTTCCTGAACAGTACACTTGTCATAGGGTCATCTGAGAGTGCTGCCTCGGCCTAGCTTACTTAGAGTCCTGTCAGTGGTGCAAGTTAAGTCTAAGGACTACAAAGCCCACTTGACCTTTTCACAATAATATCTGAGAGTACCAGGGTGTTCTTATGTGGGCAGACCTGCGAGAAGGAGTGTTGTAACATAGCTGGCTGAATTGGACTCTTCAGCTCATTTTAGCATGTGCAAACTCCTGATTGCTCTCTGTCCAAGCGTACACGTGTGTTTTCGAACCCGTGTTCGTCACAGTTCTTCCTAACGTTTCGCCAGTCTCTGTGGCCGGCATCTTCAGAGGACAGCACTCTATGCTCTCAGAGTGCTGTCCTCTGAAGATACCAGCCACAGAGACTGGCGAAACGTTAGGAAGAACAACCTTCAGAACACGGCCAAAGAGCCCGAAAAACCCACAACAACCAATATATTGTGTTTATTTGGGCCACCTTGTTTAGGCCAATATTACTATGTTTTTAGGATTTTTCGATAGATAGATAGATAGATAGATAGATAGATAGATAGATAGATAGATAGATAGATAGATAGATAGATAGATAGATAGATAGATAGATAGATAGATAGATAGATAGATCGATCGATCGATCGATCGATCGATCGATTACTCCACTCCTTTTGGTTGCTTTTATTTTTTTATCTTATTATACTTTTTGTATTCTTTTTAATTTTTAAAAATGTGATTTGCTATTCAGAATGTTATTGATAAAACATTGATGTGTTATGTAGAAGCTAGCATTTTCTTAATAGCCTAGGAAGAATATCAGTTCAGGAAGACTACTTGCCTTTTAAAAAAAATGATTGAAAGGCATTATAACAGCTGTAAGTTAGGTAGCACCACCCCACCCATCGTGGTCGAGTCATATTTGAAATTTTTTTTAAAAATTTCCTCTAACCCAACAAGGTTGGCCATTTAAGCACTTTTTTCCTTTGAAGAGGAAACAGTTCTGATTTGGGGGGAAAATGTGAGAGTATTATAATTTTAACCGAAACAAAGCAGCAGAGTAGGCATAAGCAGTCTTAATCTATCCTATGTAGCTAATTTTGTTTTAATCATTTTTTTACTATCCGAGTGTAATTTCTGTACACTAATTGCCTAAAAGATCTAAGTATTTCTATACCTAGGTATTTGCAACTTGAACATTTGAGAATTAAAATTGATTCTTTCAGATCTTTGGGTTTTAAACTTGATTAATGTGGATTTGGTATAATTTATTTATTTAAATATTAGTGCAAATATAAATAAGTAAATAAATAAAATAACAATTTAAATTGCAGGCAATGACTCAATGGGATTCAAGGTAAATAACAAAATATCATTGGAAAATTAATTTTCATTAATGCTTTCTATCCCTCTGTAGTTTCTGACTTTACAATGGCAGTGTTCTTTAATAATAACAATAATAATTCCTGCTCATCCTATTTTATTTATATAGGCATTGTAGAAAGCATCAGTTTTTAATTTAAGGGAAAGCATAATCATCAAGTGAAAGGTGAATATTAGTTGCTACAGTTTGAGTACCAAGTGAACATGAGAGATGTAGGTACTCTAAAAATCAAACAAGAGACTTATAACCATACCTCCTCTAGCTATACACTTTCATTGCTTGGGAAAACAAGATTGATTAGTAAGCTAGAAGTAATAGATAAGAAATCCTCTTGGGTAGCATTTATTCATTGTCAAATTTATCTTAAATGAGATATAAGCATTACAGTGAGTTGCAGAAACTTCAAAAATGTCGACATTTAGTGTTACTATCCAAGATTTTAGAAGACTAAGAGTATTGTGGGTTTTGTTTTTCTGAAGTGGAATAGCAAATGTTTAATCAGGAAATTATGAAAGTGAGGACACATGGATATTTACTGAAATAATTTCTCCTTCTTTTAAGACACAAGCAGCACAAAATGAAGTACAGGAGAGTGACACAGAACAGTGGGCAGATGCGCATGAATGTATATTTTAATAAAAATAATTCTGTCAAAATACAACAGAATCTGAATTTCTTTACCATATTCTCAGTACAATTGTTTCCAATATTAATTTTTCTTCGGTTAAAATTTCCTTCTCTTGGAAGATTTCATGCGTTTGAGAATTCACAGCTATTAAGCAGATTGTACCACTGTGCACAGCTTGGCACGATGTCCATCAAATTATTATCCTCAGTGAGGAAGACATTCCAAGTGATGACTAAAACCTTGTCGAGCTGAGATTCTGCTCAGCCTACCTTGTGGTTGAAATATTTATTTTTGTACAGTCCATAATACTATTACAAAGAAATAAAGGAAACAAAAGTGTCCTGATATTCCATGCTAGAGCTAGTACCTGAGTTCGGAACAGAAAAAAATTTGGGTTGTGGAGAAATAACTAAAATTTGTACTTGAGGTTTTCCAGCCTTTGCTTGAGTTCCTAGACTGCAAATCCACCCCATGCACTGTTGTTCACCCAAAGCCGAACACACAAACACCCCAAAACTGAATCAAAACATTTTTTTTACTCAGCTTAAATTTGAACCTGAAATACTTCCATACTGTAAATCTCAGTATGTACTTTTCAGTGCACTTCAGAGTACCGCTCGCACACATGCAAAAGCAAATTGGTGATATTGGAGTCCTAGCCAGCAACTGCTTTTGCTGAATGTTGGCTGTGAAACAAAATGAGGTGGAGAAAGTCCCAGTATCTACTTGATCAATGATATGTCAGCAAATCCCACTATCATACTTATTCCTCCCTCCAGATTATTTTTTAAACATAAGGTTGGCAACTAGCATCTAGGTGGCCAGTTGGGCCCCCAATCTCTCAAATCCTAATTTGGAATGAAGTCCTGATGGAGCGAATGACAATACCCAAGGAAGACAAATGAAAACTAAGATGCCTGGTGAAGAAATTGATAGCTTAAGTATGCTTCCATCTGTGCTTAAGAGATTAGTTATCAGATCAGATTTTGTAAAACAAGTCAGGTTGGTCATCTACAACTGGATCACTCCGATTTTGTGCAAAAGGAGCTGGTTTGGGAGAGTGCAAAAATATCAAGCTATACAACTGCTAAAATTACAGAATTGATGAAGATGATTTTCTCAACTAAGCCTTAAAAGGACTTGCACCTCTCTCTCTATAGAACCATCTGTTTGTAAATGAGTTCAGGACCAAGCACATTTATTTGTGGTAATTCTGGTTTGTATGATGTTAATGGAACTTCTTTGGAAGGTGGTAGAGATGTGCTAGCTGAGTTTTGATGTGGAAGTATTCTTTGGTGTAGAATTTCAAAACAGACTGTTACTGACACACAGACCATACCATAAACAGATTAGACAGCAGACAAACAGACAAATACTTTTGGAGCCTGAGTTTGCTGAGATCTCCTGATGCAAATTCTACAGATACCTTATCAAGGGAATTTCTGGCAGTTCCATCTATATGACAAATACTGATGAAGGGGAGGAAATTGTGAACAATTAGTTTTATATCCACACCCAGGACAGAAATATTACCTATTATTCTTGATCATCATTACTGTGAGAATCTGGGTTAATACAAATTGCACCCAAATGAGATTTCATATATGTGGGCAAGAGTGAAAAAGAATTTGCGGTTACCTCATGTCAAGAGAGAAACATAAATCTGGGATGATTTTGTTTCACAAGATTGGGCTAAATCATTTTTTCATGGTACACATATTTATATTGAAATAAAAGGGGGGGGGAGCTGTGTTGCCATTACAAAATAAATTTATATCACAGTCTGTTCCTTCAAGAGCAAGAGCCGTACTAGGGTAGCACTTCAGATATGAGTGAAATGCAACTCCATTAGTCCTGCCAAGTGTGGCCAAATATAAGGGATGGTGGGAAAACAGCCCATCAACATCTGAACAACAATATGTTCCCAATCCCAATCCTTGCAGAAACAGTCATTTTAGAAGATAGAACTTCAAAAATGTTCAGTGTGAACACTAGTTGTATCAAAGTAACAAAACTCTTGCATCATGAGACAGCTTGAATGGCAATGAAATCCCCCTGAACTGTAACAAAGAGAATGTGCAATGGCTCCAGGACTGCAAGATCAAAACCCTGAATGAACAACAAAAGCAAGCTGATTGTCTAGATAAAAACACGCGACAGCCCTTGTTCTTTGAAGGGGGAAATGTAACCTTTGCAACATTAATACAGGCTACAATAACGTTTCTTGAACCCAAAAATATTCTCAATGAATATAAAAAAACATAAGACTGAGGAATGACCATAAAGACAAAGAATGACAAAGGAACCACAGGCCAGAGAAAGGAGAAACACACAATCTTCTTAACATTGTAAACAAAAACCATACAGAAAATGTAGGAAAAACGGGGGGGGGGGGGGGAGGAAACCCACAGCAAAGAGATTTTGTGCTCAAACTCAAAAACTTAAAATAACATTAAAAATATTAAATGGCAAAAACAAGGAGAGCAGAGAAAGACTAACAGTACAGGGAAAGGAAATGAGTATGGGGTGAAGACATGGACGTTTACATAGGCATCTGCCATTTACGGCGTACAGCTGAGAATGGTAGTAGGGATGGATTTTATCCATCTATGTTTTCAGACTGGCATTGACTGATTACTATGTTAATGCAATTTTATTGCACAGTTTTAAATATGTAAGTTAATATTGAGAGGGCTTTAAACTGGTAAAATTGCAGGATGATAATGCACAAACAAAGAAACACATTCAAATATGCTGTCAAAGAATCATGTTATCTGCTAGCACCTGGAAAAAGGCAATAAAGAGGATAATGGAAAAAGAGTAACATAAAAGGGAAGGACACAAAAGTGGCAAAATGAGGAAATTGGTACTGTGTTTTCCACAGTCATGTTGTTGATTTACATTCTTGCAGTATTTCTTAGAAATATTCAATCCAGCCCTGCAAAGAATGCAGCAATCCGGCCTCTCTGGCTACTTCATGTACACCCCTGGGAGGGAAGGTGGGTATCCACTGATCCATAGTGAGTTACTTTTCATTTATCCAGTAGTATTAATAGGAATTGTGAAGGAACATTCCCATTTCCTGAACAGTTCTAATTTCTGTCAACAGCTCTGGATCCATGATTTTCCAATTTTACTGTGCATTTGTGTGTGTATGTGGTCCTCTCTGCATGTCTGTCTTCACATTAAATATAACAATAGATTTCTTCCCAAATGGACAGTGTTATTAGTAACATTAAGAGTCTCTGTAATGTAAACTGAAATATCACTAATTAAAAGCTTTGCATGCTGAATGTATGAGAATCTACTTTTCTTCCATTTCCCCATATTTTGAGATTTGACAAGGTGGTGAAAATATGCCAGCAAGCCAACAACTATAAAGTTTGACTATATATCACATATCCAGATATAGCGGTTTTTAATAAAGCATGCTTCTCCAAGTACATATGTACACCCACAAATAATTTAAGTTGGCGTGTGAGATTTCCATTCACAATGTCTAGCAGTATTTTGTGAAGATTATGGCAACACACTGGATTAGAAAAGGCTAGCTAAGCAATAAAAATAAATAATGGCTATTCCCTGGAGTAAAAAATGTGTACAATTTTGTTTCAAAAAAGGTAAAAACATTGGCTTATATGCTGAATTTCACATTTTAGTCAGTAAGCCAATTGAATGAAAAAATTATTTTATATTGTTGTCACAGAAACACCCAAGAATCTTCAGTTCAGTATCTCCAAGATCTGTAACCAACAATGGAGATAAGAGCTGGCTCCCCATGTATCCATCTGAGTCTTGAAGCTAGTCTGTGGGCTACTCACTGGTTATGATGAACAAGTTACCGAGAAACTAATGAGTAACAAATGCATCAAGAGGTAGATGTCAGTCCAGGTGAAAGGCCCCAGGAAAGGGCTACCAGCTGAAATAAAACAGGAAAGAGTGAAGTGGCACACAGCTCCCTTCTTCCGTTCCAATTGCAAAATATCGTATGAGTGCTGTAACTATGATAGGGAAAAGTCACTACTCCCTACATTTCTATAAGGCATGTCCCATCTGCCATCTAAAATGACCATGTTAGACTAGAAGTGCTAATAGCTTTCATTGGTCCTGGAATTTTCAATCTGGTATCTGATTGCCAATAGATTCAAGTCAAGAAATTCTAGATGCAGTGAAATCCAGTGGTAAGTTACAACTTGAGCAGCACACTGAATCAGTGAGGGTTTACTGAGTCCGCTCCTCTGTAAGGTCCACTAATTCATTAAGCCTACTCTAGCTGTGACTTACTACTTTCAGCCACTGATTGGGTCTAGGCTTATCCTCACTTTCAGGGGACATTTGACTGAAGATACTGAGCACCTTTTATTTTGATTCTTTGCACTCGTCTCTAGCCAAGATAGAGCTTCTAATGATCCTTCTGCAAAGCAGAGATTTCTTTGACTTTGTGTGGTGCAGGATGTGTAAGAAATAAAAAAGGACCATTCATCCAAAGCAGCAGAGTTCTGGCAGCATGCGTCAGACTTCAGTGAACACACTAAGACCTCTTGCCCTTTTAGAGGACTAGCACGACAGAACAATACTGTGCCAGTGACGTGCACGCCAACAGTTTCCCTTCATGATATATATTTTTTTAAAAACCAGGCCATCACCAACTCAGATACACTTTTATCTCTACATTAGTAGAAACCAGCTCAGCACAAATTCTCCACATATAAATACTGGTGGCTCAGAGAAAAAACAGAATAAAATAAAATAAAATAAAGATAAAATCCTAAAGTCAGAAGGCGCTATACATCAGAATGACCAGTGAAAATACTGAGTGCTGCAGCAGCTGCAGGGCAGAGTTGGTGGTGAGGATGATGAGAGGACCCTGCCAAGCAGTTTCCAATGTCAGAAATGAAGGCATAACAAAGATTCCCCCTTTCAGTCACGAAATGCGTCCTTCTGCAGAGGGGAGGCGGAGGGGTGGCAGGAAAAGGGGAGGTGATGGTGGCAGCACTGGAGGGGGTCCCTCTGTCTCACTCAGTGGCTAGTGCAAATAGTCATCCACTCTGGCAAAGGAGCAGGAGCCCAAGCCCACATGGGCCATGAGCCGCAAGCACTCGGAGGCCTGGCCCAAGGCAAGCAGCAGCGGGGGCTGTTTTGGCAAGTTCTGAGACTCTGGGAAAAGAAAGAGAAAAGAGAGGAAAAAGAGGACTTCACAACATTCATCACAGATCCCAGCTTCTTTCCTCCCGCCTCTGTACCCATAAGCTCTATTAAAGCTCTCCCAGAACTTGGAAAATTCAATTTTTTGACTGTAACTCTCATAATCCTAGGGAGTCTTTAGAAGCTATAGTTTAAAAAGTAACTTTTGCAAACCTCTAGCACACACACAGCACAGAGCTTAAGTTAGCTTTGTAAGAATGTGCCTTGTCACACAGCTGGAAAAGGGTTGTGAGACTTTAGGGAACTTGAATAATCAGATGCTTATAGGGCGTACCAGGGGAAAGATCCCTCTGAAGCCTAATGACAGAGATCCAGGATATACAAACACAGCATTGTGATGCCAATCTATCCAAGATCAAATAGGCCATTTATTTCAATATGGAAGTTGAATACTTGCTTAACTTTCTCCCACTATAACGATTTGTCTAATTTTAGTTGGCCTGAGTCATTACTTTTGTTAGGATATCAAAACCACTTACACATATTATGTCATAAATATTTCCAATAACCCTATATTACATAATACATAGTTCTGTTATGGCCATTTTGGAAATAGGAGAGCTGAAGCTGAGAGATTTAGTCTGTCTAAAGCTACTAAGTACTCCATGAGGGAGACAGATTTCAAGGGAGGCCTCTTTGCTCAGACCTTTAGCCAGCTTGCTTGCCATGACAACCTCACTATAAAGTGCATGTGGCAATCATCTTGTTGTTGCCTAACTCTTAAAATGGTGACAGCAGTCATGGTCTATTTCCCAGGAGGTCCTCACGGATGATGAGGAAATCAAAAGAAAATGCTCTTCCATTACAACTATTCCACGAAGCAATGGCCATACAGAAGTCTTGTTAAGTGGTATCCATCTGGTGGCAGTCATATAAATGGAGCCCACTTTGACAGACAGCTGAGCATAAGTAAACCTACTAATGCCTCATTTTGTGGAAACGCTTCTCTCTTGTAGCTGGACAATTAATGTACGGCTGGATTTCTCTGACCGAAATCCTTTGACAAGGTTATCCCTTGCCAAAGTTCTGCAAAGGGCTTTCCAGGTTTGTCACTTCATTGTATCGACAAATGTACAAAGAAGAAAAAACTAAGTGTGAGCTAAGTTCCCAATGGGTCAACTCACCTAATATAGCACTATTGAGTGCAGCACATACAGGTTCTCTCTGGATTGGATCTAGCTGCTGACCAACAGGACAGTTCCATGGATCGGAATAGGCAAGCAAGCTGAAGGCATCCTGGGGGAGAAGAGAGAGAAAGGAAGTGGAAACAAAAGGTTAAAGCAAGTTGCAGTTGGAGTAGGCTCATTTGAACCAACAGAATTTACAGAGGACTTGACTCATCAGATCCCCACTGATTCTATGTTCCTGTTCTAGAGCAATTTACTACACTAAGCAATAGGATTTTGGCCACTATGTATGAATCAAAATGTCAAAGTGGATGTATAGAGTACACAAAAAATAGGCACATGTAGTCACATCAACTTCAAGACTTGTTCAAGAGCAAGGAGGAAAAAAAAGAATTATATAAAACCACAACTTGACTTAAAATGTTGAATTAAGCATTTTCAATCCAGAGTGAGCTGGATTTGTTCTGTTAGCACTGTGGTCAACACTGAAATTAATTAGATGGTTCTTGAGCAGATCAAGATAAATAATTGCTCATTCCAGACACTATGAAAAGTCAAGCATGGTTGGTGAATTTTAACTGTGGTTTGGCATGCAGTTTCAGGTGAAAAAGAACAGAGTTATTTCAGTTAGCTTCCACAATCTACTGCAGCATGGAAAGAAGAGTGATGATGAAGTTAAATGCTAACATAACTATGAGCCACCCCCGCCACCCTTCCATGATGACAGGCTGAGTCTTTCCAGAAGAAGGAGCTTTATTAAAGGGAGAAAAACAACTTGGACCGAAAGTCTTTTACAGTATCAGGTCTGGCTTGACCCTGAATAGAAAAAGTTTTTGACAGACGCAGACCCCAACATACAGTGGATACATGATCATTTGCAGACCCAGGACCTTCTGGGCCAATAACTAAAAAGTCCTTAGCAGGACTGGGCACAGTGCAGTCAGACCCAGGCTCTGTCAAGCTAGAGAAGGAGGAAGTCTTTGTCCAGTCAGGTCCCTTTGGGCAGGTAGCAGACAAGTCCCCAACTAGGTCCAGCTCCTGCAATGAGCCACAGACCCCAGTCCAACAGGTCAACATAGTCTTATGGGCACCAGGAAGTTACTTCACTCCCAAAGTCCAGTTTCACCAAAATGTCTCTTAAAGAAAACTGTCAGGGGCTTTGCAGGCAGGAGGCAAATACCCCTTAGTCTTTGGTCCCTGACAGGAGGAATGTTCATACATCTCCCCCTCCTGGGGCAGCACGACAGGAGGCAGAGCAGAAACTGCTTCAGGAGATGGCTGGGCGCAGGGTATGGAGGCAGAAATCAGGATGCGTGTGGTAGCCGGAGGATCAGGGCTCAAGGCAGGAAGGCAGGGGACCCGATTGTTTGCCTGCTTGGTCTCCAGCATATCCTGGCATCCCTCTAGCTTTCTTGGAGCCTCGCTTTGTCTCTTCTTGCCCTGGCAGTTGCTTCAGGCATTGCTCCCTTCACGGTGGAGTCTCAGCACAGGCTTCTCCTCCCTTGAGCACAAACCAGTCTTTAGCATCCTGTCAGTATCCCTCCCCCTCGGAGTCTTCTTATCTCTAGGACAGCCAACCCTACAGCTTTGCCTGCAAGGGTGGCGTCAGCAGCATTCTCCCTGGCCTCACCCCAGGATCCAGATGTAGTACACTAAGAAAGTGCGCTTGCTGTGCCTAACAAGGTGGTCTGCTCACTACGCCAGCCAGCTGCAGCTGGGGCAGGTTTCCCAGTAAAAGAAATTAAGGGCTTCTTAGGTATGGTTCACCCCATGCACCTTGGGAACTTTGGATAGTAGTCTAGATCTTTTGTCGTCGTTGTATGTTGTGAAGTCGGAACTGATATGGGGCTTTCAAGGTGCAGCATGCTGTAAGGTGTTCCAAGCTAACAGGAGAATCTTATCTGATTTTCTGTTTAACTTAAAGCAATTTGAAAGCCATAATACTGAAAGTAAGCAGAAAATATTTTTTTCCATAGCACAGAATTGTACCCAAATAAACACATTTATACGCAGGGAGGACAGGCACAGAATTGCCATTCTGGAGCCCACCGCTCACATTTCCTCACTGCAGTTAATCTACTGTCCTCTGATATGAGATAGCAAATGAATACAAAACAAGACTTCTTGGTAATGGTGCTTTATTTGTGGAACACTCTCTTTTCATTTGTTCCTTTGTTAGCAAATCTAACAAGATTTAGGTTCCAAGGCAAAACAGTGCTATTTTCTTGGCTCATTAAAAGACTGTTAGCATTCTAGTTCTTTGACCAGTGCCCAACAGAGTGCCCATCATGTTCCACCTGTGGCGTTTCTATAATCTCAACCAGAAACCTGCTCTTCCTCCTCCTTCAGCCCAAAACAGTGGGGGAGGGGTGAAGGTGCTGTTAGGTCTGTTGCCTCCCTTTCCTGTACAATGGGATTGCACTTGGGCTCCGCTGAGTGACCTGAGCAGATTGCCCCATTCTTTCCAACATGGCATTATGACTATGCAAAGAAGCAGCACATACCTTCTTCTGCAAGTTCTGAAGAAGTCCCATCACTTTGTACAACAAACTAGTGGGCAAATGGAGGAGGATAGAAAGATTCCAGCCTCTGATTGTGTTATGGCTGTCGCTGTTTCAGTAATGTATACATGCTAAAAATTCCAGCTCGTTCTAGGACTACTCTATTTGAAACTTTGTCCTGCCAGGTGATACCAAAAATGCGTCGAAGACAACGCATACAGAACGTGTTCAGCTTCCTCTCTTGGTGTGCACAGACTCACTGCAGGACAGGAGTGTGCTCAGGACACAGGCTCTATAGACCTGGATCTTGGTATATGCCATCACCTTTTTATTAACCCATACTCTCTTTGTGAGTCTAGAGAACATGGTAGCTGCTTTGCCAATGATTTTATTCAACTTGACATATAGGGAGAGTGTGTCAGAGATCGTTGAGACAAGGTACACAAAGTCATGAACAACCTCCAATTCTTGTGTGGAGATGGTAACAGAGGGAGGTGACCACGCCCTGGCCCATGACTTGTGTTTTCTTCAAGTTGATAGTTAGTTCAAAGTCTTGGCAGGCCTTGCTAAAACGATTCATGTGTTGTTGGAGGTCTTCAGCAGAGTGGGCAACAATGCCTGCATCATCGCCAAAGAGGAATTACTGCATGCATTTCAGTTGGACTTTGGTCTTCGCTCTCAAGAGATTAAAGATTAAAGGTCCCATCACCTCATGTCAAATAGAAGGAGAAGATATGGAGGCAGTGACAGATTTTACTTCCTTGGGCTCCATGGTCACTGCAGATGGTGAAAGCAGCCACGAAATTTAAAGACACCTGCTTCTTGGGAGGAAAGCAATGAGAAAACTAGACAGCATTTTAAAAAGCAGAGACATCACCTTGCTGACAAAGGTCCACATAATCAAAGCTATGGTTTTTCCAGTAGTGAACTATGGAAGTAAGATCTGGACCATAAAGAAGGCTGGCTGGCAAAGAACTGATGCTTTTGAATTGTGGTGCTGCAAGGACCACAATTCAAGAGTCTCCTGGATGGCAAGGAGACTCTCAAGAGTCTCCTTGCAGTCCAGGAGACTCTTGAGAGTCCCCTGAACTGCAAGGAGAACAAACCTATCCATTCTAAAGGAAATCAACCCTGAGTGCTCACTGGAAGGACAGATCCTGAAGCTGAGGCTCCAATACTTTGGCCATCTCATGAGAAGAGAAGGCTCCCTGGAAAAGACCCTGATGTTGGGAAAGTGTGAAGGCAAGAGGAGAAGGGGATGACAGAGGATGAGATGGTTGGACAGTGTCATTGAGGCAACCAACATGAATTTGACCCAACTCCGGGAGGCAGTGGAAGACAGGAGGGCCTGGCGTGCTCTGGTCCCTGGGGTCACGAAGAGTCAGACATGACAACGACTAAACAACAACACAATTTGTAAAATATATTTTGCACTAGCATTCCTTTTAACTATTGTTTTTTTCTATTTTTATCATATGCTGTTGTGAAACTGAAAAAATATAGAAAGGTGTAAGCTGCTCCTGAAATTTTATAACCAAAACATGGGATAGAATTCTTTTGAATTAACAAATAAGCAGTAGCAATTCTAGCTACAAATCAGGAAGACGTCTGAGCAAAATGAAATACCTGCAACATTTTTTTATGTGTAGTGTTTTTTCCATATTCTCTGCATAGCTGCTCACTCAGGATTTGCAGCTCCCGTCCAAACTGGATCATCCGCTCAGTAGCAGCATGGTTTCCTCCACAAAGCTGCTTCTGATGACAGCCATCTTCTACTGAAGGAAAAGAAGGACACTGTCAACAAACATGAGTCTAAACAGCACCGAGGCAATTCTCCTCCTCCGCATCCCCTTCACCAAAAAGCCATTAGTCCAATTCTAGTGAGCCCAAAAGCAACTACAGAAGTATCATAAGAGCTGCATTGCATAGAGAGAAAAAGTTGGGAAAGGCTGCTCCACAGAAAGAAGAAACCATCTATTTTTGGTTTCTGGATTTCCCACACCAACTGTACCCTCATAAATATTCAGACTGAACATCCAAAGTCAAATTCTTCAAAAATAACAGTTTTTACAAGAAAGACAGAACAATTGCAAAAGTCTTCTAGCTAGTTGTTTCACTAGTTTGTGCGTATGAGCAAAGTGTCTAATCCCTTATGCAAATATATGTATTTTTAGCATGAAAATTACTGTTACCAGAGGTTTTCAGGGCAGGGGCATGTTTGGCCACTTAACTATTTCACTTACTGTGCTCATTAAAGCAACTGTCCATTTTCATGTCCCCAAACTTTTTTTTTTTTTTTTTTTTGCATGGGGACTTTAAGGGGTATGTACGTAAGTATGGTCCATTGAGGTATGGGGAAGGATGAAAATGGGCCCTGGACAGAGCAAAATCTGCTCCTGCACTGGATGCATCACTGAAACCTGATGAATATACTGAAGAGAGGACGTTCTCCATCCTGAATCCTACCCATGCTAGAATCATCTGTCTGAAGTATCTCTTCATGCTTGTAAGTGCCATTCATTATCCTTGTGGTGGAATTCTCCAAGACTCCATTGGGGTAATGTTCTGCTTCCATCTCCATCTCACTATCGCTGCATGGAGCAAAAGAGAAAAACCACTGCATTTCAGTAGTGAAGTAGGAAAATAGATAAGCAAGAAAGACACAGCCTCAATCCACAGCTGGAAGAAGCTGCAGATTGATAAAGAGTTCTGGGTGGATTTTCAGAATGAAATTATTTAGATTATATTCTGCTGTGATCCAGACATACCACAATAAAAAACTGTGGTGAAAATGGAGTTGGGTGTATCTGCTTGCACTCTTCAAACTCCCCAGAGTAGTTCTCCCCAACGCCCTCCAGAAATCTGCAGTTATATCCTACATAATTCCATAACCAGTAAGCTGGCTTTCAGTCCACCTCCTCTGAAGGAGGAAAGGTTTTAAAAGGCTGCTCCAGAGCCGGCTGGAACAGAAGATCCAGAACCCAGAATTTCTACCACCTGCTATTAATAGCTGGCACCTGCACAGATCTCTTTCTAGAAAAAATGCTTCTGTGCTACCTGGTTTCTTGGTTGCTGGTGCTGCTATGCTGCTGCGACTTGGTGGAATCTGTAGAGTTGGATTCTGAGTAGTTGACTGAGGAAGGGGATGATGAGGAAGAGGACGATGACGACGAAGTGAGTGCTGGATATTTATTGTGACTCTGTCTGTTTTTTATGGACGTCACTCCATTGCTACAGGTTGGGCTGTCTGCTCCTAAAACAGAAGAAAAAGAATAAAATTTGGGGTGGGGGAAGAAGACACTCCTTCTCTGTTTTAATGATGAAAGGTGATTGCTAGGTGAGAGGTCAGTGGGAATCCCCAACGCAGCTCACTGAGGAGTAAGCATGCTCAGTGAAGAAAGAAAAGAACAGAAACAGTTGAGCATGCAAACAGATTCTGGAGAGGGCACACTTCACACTGGGTATAACGACCCGATTATTGCCGGGGGTGCTGAGGAACGAGCAGGCAAGCTCCAAGCTCCACTCCCTTTTATGTTTTTACTCTTTTATCTTTTAAGCTTTTAGAAATAAGTTTTTACTGCTTGCAGCTTTCATCATAGAAGAGTCAGCTGCTACCAGGAGTAGCCTCCTCCACTTGCTTATTACTGCTTAGCATTGTTTTATTATGGTTTTAACTGCCTACTCCGAAAAACTAATCACTCAGCATTTCTTTGAATGAGATTTGCTTGCCGTCAAAAATAGCCTTTTACTGAATCCAGAATGCTGAAGCTTTTATATTTTCTATATTTTTAAACATATTTTTATATTTTACCTTATATTTTACCTCACATTTTATCTTATATTTTAACTGAAAACTGGATGGTATGAAGGAAGAAGAGTGCCACATAAGACAACAAAGGACTTTTACTGCCTAACTTTTTAATAAAGATTTTGTGTCCTGGTTTCTGGCTGAAGCATTTCTTTTGAGTTTGCTTCACACCTGTGGCTTTAAATTCCCCTTCCAGAACTACAAGCCTCCTCACAAAGGACTACAAAACCTTTACTTCTACTTTACGAGAACTTGGACATTGCATACCAGAGAGCAGTGACTGTAATTAGAAGTATTTGAGATAAACAAGGAAGACAGATTGTCATCAGTGAGAGGAGCAAACCTGCAATCAGCAAATCCTCAAATTCTCACTGACCTAAAACACAGCGTAATTAGTGAGAATGGGAAATAAACATCACCCAGCCAAAGCAAGTGAAAATAGAAAAGCTTCTAACAACCAACTGCGCAGTGAGTAATTTAATTGCTGGGGCCCCCACAGCCCTAAGCAACCAATTTGCAATATTGGGGGATGAAACGCTCCCAATCCCTGAGGAGCTAAATGCTGAACCTTCCCTGCCTTCCCCGGCTAAGGCTCTTTCAGATGCCACTTATCGAACATCTGCCTACCCTCTTAGCAGAACGCTGTCTGCTCACAGCTCAACCTGTTTCTGCAATATTTAATAATCTACAAAGGGTGTGCCATAAAATGAATGCAGATGAAACCGCTTTGGGGAAACTCACGGAATCACTGACCCAAGCACCAAGAAACCCTCAATTAAAGAGGAACACGCAAGGCAACCAGATGGGGAAAAACAACAGTATTGATCCACAAAAGAAACCCCAATCCCAACTTGCCCAACACTTGAGGGAGGCTGCAAGGAACACGAATATCTTTGAGCCTACTCAGATCCTGCTGCAAATCGCACCGTCTACCTAAACATTGCATGGAAGAGCAATGGAAGAGTGGCGGCTGGGCAACCTCAGTTCAAGCCCTACTAAACTTTAAACCCTTCTCTACAGATATTTTTGTTTTTTCTGGGGTTAAAAGAATGTTGAGGGACTTGCTGTACAAACTGGATAACGACCAGGACTTATCCTTAATCCATTCTTCAAATTTCTCTCAGTGGTACCATCTGCTGAAAACAAACCACTCAAGGGTGCAATATGTACAAAAACTTACTTTTCCCTCCTTGAGAACCGCATTCATAGAACTCCGTTATCAAACCATGCCAACCACTGTCTTAGACGACAGGTACATGGATGTCCCCGAGCATCTAAGGCTGTGTATTTGTGGAGCAGGTGAGATAGAGGATGTTGTCCACTATTTACTTAACTGTCACCTCTACCAAAACCCCAGAGAAAAATTCCGGGGGAAACATTTTGATTGCTCTACAGGAGGAAAGCCCTCAGACAAAGGTGGTCAGGTTACTTTTGGTGTACGTGGAGTTCCACCTGGTTCCATCAGGAGAACATGCCTCTGGCACCAACCACTCCTACCTCTCACACAGTTGGTGGGCAGCTTTCAGGCTGCATGAGAAGTGGCCCACCAGCTGACGCCGTTGCTCCAAGAGTGTCTGTCTCACAGGTGCCTGCGTCCCACTCGGGCTTGACGTGGCTGCATTAATGGTATTGTGCACAACAAGGTTTAATTTGTCTGTCATGCACATGATGCCCTCAAAGCCCACTGCATTCAACATGTTGCATCCAGCATTCTTGACCATGTGGCCATGGATGACCTCCCTTTCCAGTGGCCACTGCTGCAGTGTAGACAGGAATCATCAGCGATGTTTCTCGCAGTCGCCTGAGCCTCCACGTGCTGCACCTGCAGCAGAATGGACCTGCAGCCTGGTGGCAGGACAAGGGCCGTCCCCTATGGCCATGTTGCCAATGCCCTGCCACTCTTCAGGTCCTCCAGCTGCCACCAGTGGGACGTGAGTGAGAGGTACCCGTGGTGACCTCCACTCCACAGGTCCACTGTGAAGTGCATCTTCTGCTCTGTGGAAACTAGACCACCTCCCTCACGGAGTCATAAAGTGAGAGCAGGACTCTAGAACTGATAGTTCTCCATGAGGGGGGGGGGGTGTCATATGAGAGGGTGAAAAAAATGCAGCAACTGGCAGAAGGGCAGGGCTTCCACAAAGAACAGTAGAAAGTCAAGCAGAGCAACTTTATTGGCAATGGGTGCTCTTCATCCACCAGCTGAGGGTCAGTACAGATCTCACGGGCACAACTTTGTGGAGGGTGGACTTGCCTCATGCTCTCAATTCCAGCAAGCCCAAGGCTGCCCTTTTGAAAGGAGGTGTCTCCTTCTGACTCCCCACTTCTTCCCTTGGGGCTGCTCTTCTCTCCGCACTAGACGGCGGTGACAAACAGCCTTCCCCAGACAGCAGCCTTGGGTGGCGTCTCTCCAGATGATGGCGGAGGGTGCTGGAAGACAGATGCCTGGAGTCTGACCCCCTCCAGACCACCACAAGGCAGGCATTGCAGCATGCCAGTCATGGGTCATCACTGACTGCTGTGAAATGATCAGACAGGGACCCTCTGCCCTGTTTGGGAAAATGATGACCCACTGCCTGCCTGAATACTGCTGGTGTGGAAAAACTGTGTGCCAGTGGTGCGGTCTGGGAGGATGGAAGAGATCACTCTGGGGACAGAAGTGGGAGTGTTTGTAAAGCCTCCCCTGTCCTTACTTGTTCCAACAACTGGGAGATTTCATCCTCTGGAACCGGTAGCCCCTTGGATTCCTCAAGGAGCAGCAGTTCTTGGGCACTGCTAGAAGCTCTGCTTCCACACCTGCAGGGAAGGCCACTGGAGGAAGAATGGCAGTGGTGCCTGGCCTACAGGCTTTTCCCCTTGGATACCCCACGGACATCGTCCTTTATTTTCACCTGCTTTATTATTCCTGCCTGCTAAACCACTTTACAAATAAAAGGGAAGGGAAAAACTAATAGAGATAATAGAGAGAGTATAATAATACATTTTTTTTTAAAAGGAGAAACAGGATGATGGGGAGGAATTGAAGGGTTTAAATTTTTTTTTAAAGAGTAGCTGGGGCAGGGAAGAGCAGGAAAATTAATTGTATACCCCTAAAATAACCAAATAGACACCCAGTACACACCACACCCACCCTGCCTGAACACAAGCCTCAAAATAATTTCTCAACTAAAAATTTGCCCTCCCAAAATTCCCAGCATTTTCAAATAATAATGAGATAAATTACAGTGGTGACTTGCATTGCGATGTTAATTCGTTCCAGCGAAATCGCTGCGAAACGAAAACGTCACAATGCGAAAATAAAAAGCCCATAGAAACGCATTAAAACGCCATTAATGCGTTCTTAGGGGCTTCAAACTCACTGTTCAGCGAAGATCCTCCATAGCGCAGCCATTTTCGCTGCCTGTTAAGCGAGGAATCCATCCCAGAAAACAGTGGGCGGCCATTTTGAAACTGCCGATCAGCTATTAAAGGAGCATTGCTTTGCCATGATCGGTTCCCCAAGCAGGGAACCGATCATGGCAAAACGAAATTCCACCGCCAGCCAGCCCCGCACGATGCCCAGTCTCCTTGGTGGGGCTCTCCCGGGGTGCAGACGGGGCGAGGAGGGGGTCTCTGGTGTGCCGCCCCCCCGCCCAGCCGCTGCCGCCCTGATCCCGGTCCTGGGCAGGCTCCTCCTCCAAGGGGCGCACCACCCACTGCCAGGTCAGCACCCCAAGGGTGCGCGCGGGGATCAGGGCCAGGCCCTTCGCCCCTCCTTCCACCGATCAGCTGTTAAAGAAGCATTGCAAAGTGAAATTCCTCCATAGGGAACATCACAAAGCGATCGCAAAAGCGATCACAAAATCTTCATCGCAAAGCGATTTCATCGTTATACGAAGCAATCGCCATGCGAGGCACCACTGTAAATGAAAAACAGAAGTGTTTGCTTTGTTGCAAGAAAAGTGAAAGCAAAGTACAGCACAGCACCAACTCTACTGCCTCAGAGCAGAAATGTGAAATGGCTGCAAAGAAAATGCTTATACAGCCTCTGAAAAAGGTACACCTGCACAGCCCTTTCAGCAGCGCTACTGGCTGGCCGCCTCGCCAATCCAGGAGTCTTGAAGTCCCTCCTAGGGTTGCCCAGAGCTCCTGATTGGTACCAGCACACTGCATGCGGCACAGGAGACCCAGAAAAGGGCTGACGAAGCAACAAATGTATACAAATCAACGAAGTGACAAATAAAGTTAATAACCCCGCCCCCAACACCGAGTGCCTCAGTTCCTTAGAACCGTCCGCCACTACATAGCATGCAACTAGCACATGTGACGGACAGCTGGGAGGAAGGGCGGGGAGTGTGAATTCACAGATGACCACTTGAAGAACCAGAGTTACAGGTAAGTAACCTCTTTTTCTTCTTTGTGGTCTCTGCGAATGCACACTAATGGGTGACTAGCAAGCTGACTTATCTGGAGGAGGGACATCACAAGAGCACTGAAGACAGGACAGCACGACCCACTGCAGTCTCAGACCTGGCCCGGACATCAAGGTGGTAGTGGTACACGAAGGTGGATGATGGCCTATGTGGCAGCTCTACATATGTCTGCTATGTCCACCCCTCAAAGAAAAGCAGTCGAAGAGGCTACCGCCCTTGTTGAGTGTGCTTTAACTGTGCCTGGGAGAGGTGTCTAAGCCAGCTGGTAGGCAAGGCGTATGGTCACCACAATCCATCTGGCGATGGTCTGAGAGGTAGCCGGTGCCACTCTAGAGGGGCCATGGAAGGCCACAAAGAGTCTTTTTGAAGTGCGGAAGGTAGAAGTTCGATGAACATAATAAGAGAGCCCGCTGAACATCTAAGGAGTGCAAGGCTCTCTCCAATAATGAGGTAGGTGCTGGGAAAAAAGTTGGGCAGCACAACTGGCTAACTTAAATGAAAATAAGATGACACCTTAGGTAGCAAGGAGAGGTCCGGGTATAGGGTCACCTTGTCAGGGTGAAACTGGAGGAATGGAGGGTCCACCCTTAAGGCAGCTGTCTCCCCTGCCCTACGAGCCAAAATAACTGCAAGAAGAAAGGTGGTCTTCAAGGTCAAACGATGGTCTGATGCTGAAGCTAAGGGTTCAAAAGGGTTCAAAAGGAGGCTTTATAAGCTTACTAAAGACCAGCTGGAGTGACCACTGCAGCGTGAGAGGTCTGCAGGCTGGGCGCATGTTCCTTAGCTCTCAAAAAAATTGTTTCAGGGTAGGGTGTCAAAAGAGTGTAGCTGCCTGAGAGAAAGACAGCTGGTGGACCACAATAGCTGCCATATATACCTTTAGAGTCGATTGGGAGAGACCATGGCGAAACAAGTGAAGCAGAAACTGCAGGACTGTGTCGAGGGATGTTGAACTGACTGGTAGGTGGCAGGACATCATAAACTTACAGAAAGCTTTCCACTTATAGGCATATGTCAGGGACGTGGAGCACTTTCGTGCCAGACTGAGAACCTCTGCTATAGACCGGGAAACCTCCATGCCATCAGGTGAAGAGATTGCAGGTCTGGACTGCTAACCCTGCCCTGGTGCCGGGTTAGCAGTTGGGGAACGAATGGTAGCCTGATGGAATCCGATGCCCTGTCTCAGAGCACCAAGAACCACAGTTGGTGGGGCCACAAGGGGGCACTTGCGTTGTCCTGCTGGATTTTTACAATGGTTCTCTGTAAAAGCAGAATGAGAGGAAACATGTAGAGCAGGTGTGAAATCCAGCTCACCATAAAGGCATCCTCCAAGAAATGGAGGCCTACTCCCACGCTGGAGCAGTAAGTCCTGCATTTCCTGTTGTCCTGAGTTGCAATGACGTCCAGCTGTGGAGTGCCCCAATGATGGCAAAACTGATGGAAAATGGCAGCGTCTAGGGACCACTCGTGAGAACAGGAGTGGAGCCAACTGAGGTAGTCCGCCAGAGCATTTCCCTCGCCCAACACATGGACTGCTACTGGGTAGATGTGGCGTGTACCACATATCTGGGCAAAGTAGGCATAGCATGGACTTTTGAGATCCTTTCTAAGGGGAGAGAGGCCCGATATAAGCCACTCACTGAGTAGGACGGAATGTTGACTTTTCCAAGCTGACTTTCAGGCTTAGGGTCGACAGCAGAGACAGAGTTAGTGCCGTATGCCTCTCTGCCTGCAACTCTGACTGTGCTATCAACAACCAGTCATCCAAATAGGGGAACACTGTGACACTTTGAAGATGTAGATGCGTTACCACAAGGGCCATACACTTGGTGAAAACTCGAGGTGCAGTAGACAATTCAAAGGGAAGGGCCTTGAACTCATGTTACTCCTCTGACTGAAAATCTGAGGAAATGCCAGTGATCTGATATGATGCTAATATGAAAATAGGCGTCCTTCAGATCTATTACCACAAATCAGTCACCTTGCCTAAGGATGTGAATGGTGGCCTCCAGAGAGACCATACAAAACCGTCGAGGAGTAATATACCAGTTCAGGTTGCGGAGGTTGAGGATGGGGCAGAGTCCCCCGTCCTTTTTAGGAATGGTGAAATATCAAGAATAAAAGCCCACTGACATGTCGGGGTGATGTACACGGACAATAGCATCCTTCTGGAGCAGGGCCCAAACATCATCTTCCAAAGGAGGAAAGGAGGTGGTGGACAAGAAGCGGCCCATGACAGGGGAACTATCGAACTCAATGGCGTAGTCCCTGGAAAGAACCCAGGAGTCCAATGTGATAGAGCACTAGGAGTGAAAGAAGGGGGCACGGGGGACCGAAGGATCAACTCCAGACAAGGTGAAAGTGTCAAAGAGTTTGCCTGGCCTTCCGATCTGGGCGGTGCGCCTGCTGTCGACTTGCCTAGAAGATGAGGACTGAAACCCCAAGGCCTGAGGCCTCTGCCGATCTTGAAAAATTCTGGACTGACATGGAGCCTCTGGGACGGGACTGCTGATTGGAGTAGGACCTGCCAGTCTTCCTCAGCTTCAGCAGGTTGTCAAGAATCTCATTGGTCTTTTCATGAAAAAGACCAATGCCATCAAATGCTAGGTCCTCAAACCTTGCCCTTGCATCCTCAGAAATACCTGCTGAGCACAGTCAGGCATGGCGGCGCATGGAGATAGCTGTGGCCAGTTGTTTTGACACCGCTTCCACATTATGCTGAGCCGCAATACACTCTTGACGAGCTAACGACATGGCCTCCTGGTGAAAAGATAGGCCCTGGGCCCGGACATCCTCAGATGCCACCTCAAGAACAGGTAGCTCCAAATTCCATAGATGGTGATGGTAGGTCCCTATGGTGGCAGAATAGTTGGCAACTCTCAAAACAAGAGAAACCAAGGAGTACATCCTTCTGCCAACAATATCTAACTTATGGCCCTCTTTATTGTTAGGTGAAGACACCGATCAGTTCCTTGATCTATTTTGGGTAGCATCTACCATGAAAGAATTAGGTAAAGGATGTTTCAGGAGGAACTCTGTGTTCTCTCCGTAAGTTTTTATAAAGATTCTCCACCCTCCTGGGGATCTGATAGGAGGAGGAGAGCTTCACCCAGGACTCCCTCATGAGCTCTGATAAGGATGGTATAAAGCCAAGCCTGAGAGGTGGAGACTGATGATGGGTTATGTCCTCGTACACCTTATCCACTTTTTTCACAGGAGGCTGCTCGACGTCGAGCTCCAGGACCTTCGTGATATGAAGGATTAGTTGCAAATAGTAAGAATAATCCTCAGATGGCCAAGGGGGATAATTTTCTGCAATATCAGACACCGGCGTGGGAACATTAGGAGGAGATTCCTCTTCACCAAGCGACGCCACAGAGTCCGAGTCCAGAGCCTCCTGGTCAATCGAAGGAGAGTAGTGCTCTGGAGCTGACGGTAAGTGGTAGGTAGCCGCGTCGCCCTGCAGACTGCGTGCCTGCAGCCTAGCAGAGAGACATGAAGGGGAGCGCGGGCGCTCCATGCCCAATTGCGAACCCTCTGGGTCTAACAATGGTCAAAACTACTGCTTAGCTTCCGTAGCAGAAGGCAGGCACCTCTTGGTGGGCCACAGTAGAGGCAGAGGACAGATAGCACTCTCAGTATCGACCAGTTGATCGTGAAACCGTTGGTGTTGGGGGGGAGAGGGAGACAGTGAGGGCAATTAGGTCTGGTAAGGATGATACCAATGGTACGGGTCGTATCCGTAAGCCTTTGAATAGAATCATGGGTTGGGCTTGAAACCTTCTGACTCCGCTTATGGAAGAAGGTTGTTATAATACCATCTCGCATAGTGAGCCAACTCACGCACCAGTACCAACGGGTACCTGCAAGGCCTGGCCTCAAGGGGGAGCTCCAAGTGCCTCAACTTATGAGTCCACTTCTGCGGAGCCTTTGCCATGAACGATTCCGTAGGTAATATGGAGGCTTGCCGCCCAATCAAGCCCGGAGAAGATTGCGGGCTAGCCTGCTCCAACTCAGCCGAGGTGTTACCTCAGTCAGGATAGTTACTGACACACGGGGATGGTGTGGCCTCTGGCACCTGCAGAAGCACATCGTCGTCTCCCAGCGGCAGGCTCAGGCATACCGAATGTTGCCAGGATGTCTCCGGCATCAGTAACAAGGTCTCAGCCGCCTGAACAGGTTGGGTGCCTTCTTCGTCATTGACGCCGAGGGCTTTGGTGTCAAAACCAGGGTGGTCGACCTCAAGCCCGAGGAGGGAGTTTTGGACTTGGCTGCCATCTTAGCGCCCTTATGGGTCTTAGAAGCCGGAGAAGATCTTGTGACTGAAGGCTGCTGTTCAGCTTGCGGGGGGCCCATGGAGGCACCCTGAGATGGAAAGAGGGACTTTTCCCACAGAAAGGACTGGAGGCGTTGAAGCCTCAACTTCAAAGCCAGCTTAGTAAAGTTCTTACAAAACGTACAAAGGGCTGGCTGGTGCTCTTCCCCAAGACAAAATAAACACTGAGAATGTCCATCCAAAAGGGGAATCTTGTTAGAACAGGCCTCGCACCTCTTGAAGGGGCCCGAAGAGGCCATAAACCCCGCAATCAGTAAACAGCACTAACAGTCCATTTTTATTCTTTCAGATACAAAACTCACGATGAAGAATGGTCAACGGTCCGAAACAAAGCCGGGGGGGGTGTGTGTCAAACATAAGTAAGGTAGGTAAAAGGTTTTGCAAACACATAGCAGTTCCTAACGGAGCTGCTGCAGCGGCGGCAAGAAGGGAACTGAGGCACTTGGTGCCAGGGTTATAGCCAGTGTGTGGGAGCTCTGGTAAGTTCTGAAGCTGCTCTGCGCAGGCGCAGATTAACCCCTTAGTGTGCATTCACAGAGACCATGAAGAAGAACCAGGTACTCCAACTTACTGAGCTATCCAGACAGCTACCATAGAGTTTAGGTCACGGTCATGCCAAACAAACAGAAAGACAATTTATCTGAACAGCACTTTGCAGGCAATGCAATATACACTTCTTTGGAAAAGGCACTGTTCAGAATTTAGGAAAATATGTCCTAATACTGGCTTCCACATATATGTAAGGATAAAGTAAATGCACATAGCCAAGCAGCTACCTACCTAGAAAATAAGCAAGTGCTTACCAGTGCTGTGAATGTGCAAACTATTAGAGCTGTTCCTGGGACTTAGGTTGGGGGAGTCAGGGTAGCTGTCCTGGGATTTGGGACTGCGAGCACTGAAACAACGTACTTCGCTGTCAGTTCCATTCACCATTTCCACAAACTGTCGGCACCTGTTCATGGAGAAGAAGTTAAACATAAAAATAGCAGAATAAGGATGGCATGTGGAAAAACTGTGGTTTCATCATCATCGTCTTCATCATGTAATGTTAAGTCAATTCAGAATTATGGCAATCCTTTCCAGGGCTTTCTGGGACAAGTATTAGAACAAAAAAGGGCAATTGAAGCACCTCTCTGAGATGAGCCCTACTGGCATAGAAACTAAATCTTCCAGCCAGTAATAACTTATAAACAGTTGAAAGTCACACAATGATGCACAAATTGAACATCATATTCCAACAACAGCAATCAGGGGAGCTGGGTAAAAGCCACATGGATTATGACCAAGTCCTTGCCCAAAATGAAAGAGTCAAATCCCAGTGAAATCAAATAATCACAATCATATTAATATTCAGCTGAGAGTAAGTGCAAGTCTTTTCATTACTACAATAATTTCAGGCAACCTCAGCTTCTGTTTCCACCAACTTTATTTAATTTACATTGCTTCTATGTGCCATATGAATAAAATTACTTCTAATTAATAACAAGTCAAAATTTATTAAAGACAGGTGGAGAAAACATTTCTTCCACACAAATCCTTCTACTGAACTAAAGTTCTAAGCAGATATTTAAGTCTGAAAACACAGAAACCAAAGTATAATAAAAGACCAAAAAGAATGTTACAAGTTGTATTTAAAAATACAGGAGCATTATATCCTATATAGGTAGAGAGCATCTCTAAATATTAGAGTTCTTAAAATTAAGAATGTTTGAAAGAAAAATACATTACTCAGCCTTTTAGCATACTGAAACACAAACAAAAAAAATTGTAAAACAAGAGTTCACTCAGTCTAACTGTTAAAGTCTAAGGAGAAAATGCTATTACTGATTTTCTGGTGCCACTAGCACTCTGCCCCATGATATCAGCATTGTTGATATTTAGTGTGTGTAGCATAACACAAAGCTGTCTTGTGATGAATTAATCCTAATCAGTGGATATATGTGTCTCCTATCTCCATATTTATATTTTAACACAGTGATTCCCAACCTGGGGTACGCATACCTCTAGGCATACTAAGCAGGACATTTAGGGGGTATGCAAAAAAATAACACACACACACAGACAATGGCAGAAAAAGCACATGTCAATGCAATTCTTCAGCAGCTTTAATCCTTAGAATGCATTGGGAATAAAACAGAAAATATAAGACACCTTTGCCATAGTGCTGCAGTTGCTAAACTGCTCTACTGCAGCCAAGACTCTGCTCATGACCTTAGTTCCGTTCCAGATAGCTGAATCGAGGTTGACTCAGCCTTCCATCCTTCCAAGGCTGGTTAATTCAGTACCCAGTTTGTTGGGGGATGGATGTGTAGCCTGCATAATTAAATCATAAACCACCCAGAGAGTGCTTTAAGCACTATGGAGTGGTGTACAAGCAGCAACCTTTATAATAAAATACTTCAATTAAGATTTTATTGTAGTCCTCTTAGGATTCAAAGCACGGACAATCTTGATGTGGAATATAATATGAACATCAATCTGCCATGCCTCTTGATGCAGCCACTTCTACATGTGCAACCCATCCTTTGGGAAATTCTTGAAGACCCGCTGTGTAACAGCGGGGCAAGACGACAATTCCTGGAACTTTTTGCAGATCAGCACAACATGGATTAACTTGCAGAGTTTGCTTCGTGAGAACAGTGGCATTTTAACATATGGCTGTCCAGTGAAATGACAGAAGATATTGCCCTCCAATCTGTGAATTGGTCACTCACAACTGACCCAATCACGTTTCAAAGTATCAAAAGGGTGGGCAGGCACTAAGGAGGAATAGAGGAATAACTAAATATCTAGCGCTTGAAAAAAGAGGCCAAAGAAAAAAGGAGACAGTTGGGTAAGAAGGGAGATGTCGCATCCTGAGGGAGCTGCAACTGAGGCAACAAGGTTGGCAGGGATGACAACAGGGAGACAGTGAGCAGGGATGAAGTCAACAACTGGCCAGTCTGCGAAGGCACTTGAGTGACCCAGCCCCGGTAGACTACTGCTGCTGCCACTTTCACTTTCTTCTCTCCATAAGGTGCCCTACACTGAATGATGCCCTGATGTAATGGCTGAAGAAATGAGGTTATATTTGAAGTTTAAAATACAATCTCACCATTTCCATCCTCATGCCATACAGATTCAGAATGGCTAGGTGCACTGTCTATTATTAATTAATAGAGCTTTAAATGGCAACCCTTCTTGCTCTAATTTTTTTTAACTTCTGGGATGAAGCATTGGTGGAACTACTCCAAAAACAAGTTGGCTGTCATCCAAGCTTTCTTGTTATATCGCCAGAACACAGGCAGAGAATTTTTGTTTTGTTTTTAAGTGCATGGGGAACACTATGGCTGGATTTATCATATGGCCTGCAGCATTTGCACATACTGTAGTATCAGAGTTAATCTATCCTTCCATTCTTTATGTCCTGTTGCCTGCTTTGCACTTTTATGTATGTAGGTTCTTTTGGGCATCTTATTTCAGTTTAATTGAAACTGAAAACTTAGCAATCATAGAAAAGTGAAGTTGGAGGGGACCTACAAGGCCATCAAGTCCAACCCTCTGCTCAGTGCGTGATTACAGTCAAAGCATATCTGCCAGGTGATTATCTAAGTTTTTTTTTTAATGCCTCCAGTGTCGGAGCACTCACCAACTCCTGAGGTAACTGGTTCCGCTGTTATACTGCTTTAACAGTTAGCACGTTTTTCCTGATATTCAACCGAAATCTTGCTTCCTTTAACGTGAGCCCATGGTTGCGTGTCCTGCACTTTGGGATGATCGACAACAGATCTTGCCCCTCCTCTGTATGACAGGCTTTCAAATATTTGAAAAGTGCTATCCTATCACCCCTCAGTCTTCTTTTCTCAAGGCTAAACATGCCCAGTTCTTTCAGCCTTTCCTCATAAGACTTGGTTTCCAGCCCCCTGATCATCCTTGTCACCCTCCTCTGAACTTGTTAGCATCCTTCTTGAAGTGTGGTGTCCAGAAATGGACACAATAATCAAGGTGAGGCCTAACCAGTGCTAAATAGAGGGGGACTAACACCTCACAGGATTTCGAAACTATGCCTCTATTAATGCACCCTAAAATAGCATTTGCCTTTTTTGTAGCCACATCACACTGTTGGCTCATATTTAGCTTTTGATCTATAACAATTCCAAGATCCTTCTTGCTCGTAGTTTTGCTGAGACAGGTATCCCCCATCTTGTAACTGTGCAATTGGTTTCTATTTCCAAGGTGCAGGACTTTGCACTTACCCCTGCTGAATTTCATTCTATTGCTTTCTGCCCAGTGTGCTATTCTATCAAGGTCATTTTGAATTTTATTTCTGTCTTCTAAGGGTATTAGCTATTCTACCAAATTTGGTATCATCTGCAAATTTGACAAGCATTCCCCGTACTCCCTCATCCAAGTCATTAATAAAAATATTGAAGAGCACCGGGCCCAGGACTGAGCCTTGGGGTACCCCATTTGTTACCTCCTCCCAGTTAGAGAAGGACCCATTAATTATCACCCTCTGAGTAAGATTCTGTAGCCAATTGTGCATCCACCTGACACTTGATCTCTCCAGCCCACACTAGTTAGCTTGCTAATCAGGATATCATGGGGAACTTAGTCAAAAGCTTTGCTGAAGTCAAGATATACTATGTCTACAGCATTCCCTCTTTCAGGGAGGTGACCTGATCAAAAACAAGATCAAATTAGTTGGCAGTATTTGTTCTTGAAAAATCCATGTTGGCTTCTAGGTATTACTGCATTGTTTTCTAGGAGCTTGCACATTGAGTGCTTTATAATCTGTTCCAGAATTTTGCCTGGGATTGATGTCAGGCTGACTGGTCTGTAGTTCCCAGGTTCCTCTTTTTTGCCTTTTTTGAAGATAGGGACAACATTGGCCCTCCTCCAAATCTCTAGCACCTCACCTGTTTCCCATAATTTCAAGTAAACAATGGATATTTATTTATTTATTTATTTATTTATTTATTTATTTATTTATTTATTTATTTATTTATTTACTTACTTACTTACTTACTTACTTACTTACTTACTTACTTACTTACTTACTTACTTACTTACTTACTTACTTATCTGGTCAATACGACCACTCTAGGCGGCTTCCAGACAAGTAAAAATACAAAAACATATACATATAGCAAAATAAAAATATCCAACAATAGACAGTAAACAATAAACAATGAACAATAAGCAATAAACAGTAAGCAGATTCTTCCAAGATGGCAAGATGACATAGGATAGATAAAGAAAGAAAAATTAATTTTTATCCAGAGGGAAGGCCTGCTTAAACACCCAAGTTTTTAGATGGGTCTTAATAATACCCAGCGACGGGGCTACACGAATCTCTGGAGGTAGATTGTTCCAGAGGTGAGGAGCCACCGCCGAGAAGGCCCGATTTCTTGTTTTTTCCTTTCGGGCCTCCCTCAGTGTCAGGCTCCTCAGCCTCACTTCCTAACTCAATCAAGTGATACGGGTAGATCTTGGTGAGAGAAGGCGTTCCGTAAAATATAGAGGCCCTAAACAGTTTAGGGCTTTATACGTAAGCATCAACACTTTGAAGTCAATGCAGAACCGAATGGGCAGCCAATGCAGTGCGGCCAGAGTGGGAGAGATGTGTTGGTATTTTCTCACTCCACTAAGAAGTCTGGCTGCTGCATTCTGCACCACTTGGAGCTTCCGCATCAGCCTCAAAGGTAGCCCCACACAGAGCGCATTACAGTTGTCTAATCTTGAGATTATGAGCGCATGCACCAAGGTAGTGAGTGCCCCAACATCGAGATAGGGTCGCAGCTGGGCTATCCTCCGAAGGTGAAAAAAGGCGATGCGGACCACCGACGTCATCTGAGTTTCCATAGTGAGCGTCGGGTCCAAATGGATCCCCAAGCTGCGAACCCAACTCTTGGCGGCAAGAGTCACCTCCCCCCCGAAAGAGAGTTTCCAAAACCACCTACTGTGGGGGTGCCCACCCTCAGAACTTCCGTCTTGTCCGGGTTCAGCCTCAGCCCATTTTCCTGCATCCACTCCAGTACAGTCCCCAGGCAGCGCTGAAGGGACAGAACAGCATCTCTTGCAGTTGTTGAAAAGGAGATGCAGAGCTGGGTGTCATTAGCGTACTGATGACACGATGCTCCACACCCCCTGATGGCCCCACCCAGCGGCCTCCTATAGATGTTAAACAGCACTGGGGAGATAATCAACCCCTGTGGAACCCCACAGTTGAGACTCCACGGAGCCGATATACTCTCCCCAGGCTGTACTCTCTGGGGATGGTCCTCCAAGAAGGAACGGAGCCAGGCAAATGCCTGGCCACCAATTCCCAACTCAGAGAGCCTCCCCAGGAGGATACCGCGGTCAACAGTATCAAAGGCCGCTGAAATGTCGAGGAGGACCAACAGAGACACTTTGCCCCTGTCAGCCTCCCTCAACAGGTCATCATATAGGGTGACCAATGCAGTTTCTGTACTATGGCGCGGCCTGAAGCCCGACTGAAACGGATCCAGGGCATCTGTTTCATCCAAGTGCACCTGGAGCTGGTCAGTGACCACCCTCTCAACCACTTTGCTAATGAAAGAAACATTGGCGATGGACCTATAGTTGCCAATTTCATCCACCGCCAAACTGGGTTTCTCCCTAATGGGCCTAATGAGTGTCTCCTTGAGGGCGGAGGGAAACCTGCCCTCAAGGAAAGACCCATTAATTATTACTGTGGCCCATTCCGTTGTTGTAGATCTGGCTGCTTTGATAAGCCAGGCCAGGCAAGGGTCAAGGGAGGAGGTGGTGGCACAACAGCGATCAAGCGCCTTGTCCACAGTATCTGGCATCACAGGCTGAAAGCAATCAAAAATCACCGGGCAAGACAGAGCGCTGGACATCTCAGCTTGACTCACTGTATTTAAAAAAGGAGAGAGATCCCGGCGGATGGCCTCCACTTTAGATTTTAAAAATGCTGCAAATTGGTCCGGTGAAAAACTAGGGGGAGGCCCATCACTCAGACCAATTCCGGATAGGTCGCGCACTATACGGAATAATTCCGCTTGCTGGTTTGAAGATTCACTTATCCGGTTAGCGAAGTATAGACGACTAGCAGCCTTTACCTTAGCCAGGTAAAGGTTAGTTGCGACCCTGACAGCTATCCAATTATAATCCATCAGGTTCTTCCTCCACTTGCGTTCTAGCCTTCTCCTGCACTGCTTCATCGCTCGAAGGTCCTGGTTAAACCAGGACACTGGCTGAGCTCTGCGCTGGAGAGGGCGTTTAGGTGCGATTGTGTCTGCAACCCTAGCAGCAGCAGTGAACCAGCTGTCAACCAGAGCCTCAACAGGAGCGCCAGCCAGGTCTGCCATAACACCTCTCATGGCATCCTGGAATCCAAAAAGATCCAGTAGCCTTCGAGGGCGGACCATGGAAATAGGTCCCTGCTCCTTGCGAGGGGGGAGAGCCACTGTGATGTTACATTTTATTAGGTGGTGATCTGACCATGACAAGGGGACCGACACGAGGTCAGTCACCATCAGACCACACTCACTCCAATTGGTGGGAAAAAAACAGGTCTAGTGTATGGCCATCCACGTGCGTGGGGCCATTGACATGTTGGGACATGTTCAAGGAAGCCATGGTTTCCAAGAACTAAAGAGCCAGCCCAGAGATCTCTGCCTCCACGTGAACGTTGAAATCACCCAGAACCAGTAGCTCTGGGGATCTCAACAGTGCTGGGGAGACAAAGTCCGCAGCTCCGGCAGGGAAATGGCTGGGTCGCAGGGAGCCTGCTAACCCAGCAAGATCCCAGTAGTCTCAGATACAATTCATCCGGCCCTGGAGATTTACTTTGGATGGTATCCTTTTTTTAAATCACCTATTTAAACTCTGCTGGAAATGTGGCAGCAGCTTCTGCTTTGGATGACACAGCCTTTCTGGCAAGTTTTCTATTTCTTAGTTCAAACCTATTCCTAAATCTGTGTAACCATCCCCTACTTGCAATAAATGTGTCCTTTGTTTTAATGAATTATTTGCTAAAGTCTTCATATAGGCTCATTGCTTTTTAATGCAACACATTACCATCCATAAGAACACACTTTCTGTTCATGTCTTCCTCCCACAAATGTAATGCCTTTTCCATCTCAACCAAACATATGCAAGTTGAGATGCGACAGCAAAAGTAGCACATTTTTTTCCAATTTCTTGGATAGAAGATTAATTTTACCATACGTTTTAGTAACCTCGGCATAGCCTTCCCCTTTCCCTATTAAATAAAAAATTCTCAGCTTTTCACTTAAAGGAAGCTCTTTATATGTATTCTCGAAGTTCTTTGCAATTTCTCTTTGGCACTTCTAATTTGCCAGCATCAATGCTCTTGTGCTTTGAGGCCATTATGTACAATATTTAGCTAAACAGAGGTAATGTACTTGAACTACGAGCACTGTAGTATTGCAAGAGTTGATCTGTATGCCATGAACAACTAACATCTGAGTAGCTTATACAGCACAAGCAAAGGGAAGATTAGTGTCCTTAGCTGCTTCTTCCACCACAGAAGATTTCATCACGTTACTCAGAAAAGTGCACACAATTTATTTAGTGAATGTTTACAGGTACTGTATTATTTATTTATTTATTTATTTATTGGACTTGTATACCGCCCCATAGCGCTACAAGCACTCTCCGGGCGGTTTACAATTTTAATTATACAGGCTACACATTGCCCCCCCAGCAAGCTGGGTACTCATTTTACCGACCTCGGAAGGATGGAAGGCTGAGTCAACCTTGAGCCGGCTACCTGGGATTTGAACCCCAGGTCGTGAGCACAGTTTTAGCTGCAGTACAGCGTTTTAACCACTGCGCCACGAGGCTCTTCCTGCAATTTTTTAGTGAAAATGTGTATATGTCCCACAGATACGGAGTTCCTATTGTATGCATCTTCCTTTACTATCTTTCTTCATTTTATCTCTAAACCCCCCACTTTTTTAGAAATGATCGTCGTGACCTCTCTTGATCTCGAAATTCCACATTTTGTCATAAATACCAGACCAATTTAATTTAAATAAGTTAAAATTTTCTTTTGCTTGATGAGTTTCTTGCAAAATTATTATATCTGCTTTATTCTTATTTAATAGCACCTCTACTATTTTCCTCTTTATAACTTTTCCCAGGCCTTTCACATTTAAAGTTGATATTCTTAATCTGCTAACCATAATTGTTTACCTTCATTTCCCCCTTCTGGTCCCAAATAGTGAAACCCCATAAAACCATAAACAAAATGATAAACAGCCCCCCCAAACCCATCAACCCCCCCAATCTTTCCCCTCTCTTCTGCCTGAGAACCCACATTCTGGCTGCTGTCTATTCCCAAAAAACAAAAAACAGGGTAATCCATCTCCAGTCCTCCCTTTTTGATTTCTTATTCCTTTACTACACCATCCAAACACTAATTTTTACTACTAATTTTTTCTTCACCTTCTACCCCATGCCTATTCAAGTGATATACTGTATTGTCTTCTTATCTATACTTTTCTCTAATCTATTGCTCATACTTTAACTTTAGTTCTAGCTTGTTTATCTTCCTTGTTGCATTTTTCACTTTGCCTGTATGGATCTGGACATACTCACTTTAACATGAAGAGGAGGTTAGGATTGTGCTCTAGGAGTCCTGGATACAGCTGTTGTGTAGCTTCAATGGCTTCTCCCACTCTTCCTGCCAAAATCAGCTTCTGTATTCCTATAAATGAGTCAAGAATTACTAGGATCCAAACCATCTTACTGCTCCAATTAGTAGGTAAAATGAAATCCCGTAAGTAGCCAGGCAATAAAACTGTTTTGTCCAAGATGTCTTTCCTAAACAGTTTTTTTAAAGTTCTGAACAAATTAGGAAATTGTGCATACACAGAAAAGGAAAAAGAGAATCCATTTATAAAGCATGGAAGCTTGTCCCTGGAGTTTTTAGTAGCATCTGCATACGCTTCATACTTAGTTAAGGAGTGTTCCTTCCTTATTTTTTTATTTTTTATATAAGGGCCAACATTTGTTTTAATTGGAACCAAGTACATATTGTAATTCTTCCTTTAATTGCCTTTCTATTAGTTGAGATGCTCTTTGAAATAAAGAACCCCACCCACAGCAGGGAGTGGGCCGAAGAACAGTCCGCCACTGCCCAGCAAGCAAGAAGCATACGTGACAGAGGGGAGGAAGGGCGAGAAGTGTGAATTTACAGATGACCATTCAGAGAACCATAGTTACAGATAAATAACCTCTCTTTCTTCTTCGTGGTCTCTGTGAATGCACACTAATGGGTGGCTAGTAAGCTGACTTACCAGGAGGTGGGACGTCATGACAAAGGAGAGGATAGAACAGTGTGACTAAATGTGTTATCAGCCTTGGCATGGACATCCAGACAATAGTGGGTTGCAAAGGTGGATGGCGTAACCCAGGTGGCCACTTTGCAAATGTCCGTCTTTTCAACCCCTCTCAGAAATGCCGTGGATGTTGCTATAGCTCTGGCAGAGTGAGCCCTTACAGCATGTGGTAAGTTCATATGCCAGATGAATTGTGGATAGGGAGGATAGTTTTCTACAATGTTGGAGAATGTTATGTGTGGGAATGTTATGTGGAGAATCTCGAAATCAGAATTTTCAGTCGATATCAAGACAGACCGGCACATGGTCTAAAGGTGGAAAGAGCTCCTGTCTCGATGCTGAGGGGTGGTTAATGGTTTTCTTTTGCGTACCTCTTGAGATCTTTGACTTGTAAGGATACTGCTGAACAACTGGTACCAGTGGAGGTCCTCAGTATGTCGTAGTGACTTGCAAAGGCAAGGATTGAACCTCTGGGGGGCCCTGAGACCATGATGGCCGGGTTGATGCTGATGGTATATGGTATGGATGCTTCGCTTGCAGGCGATAATCCTCTGGATTAGGTGGTAGCAGTCTTCTACGATGCCAAGATGAAGCTGGTTGAACAACATGCCATTCATCCTCAGAAGAATGATACTGGCGTGGCTCAGCTTGTGTCCGATATTGAGGAGACGGCGAAAGAGAAGGTGACTCTGAACGATAAACCTGGGAATAATGGTGCTGTTGGTATTGAGGGACCATCTCATAAGGTCTCTAACTGTAATAGAGCTCAGGCTCATAGAATTCAGGCTCCAGCTGACAGTAGGTGGGGTGGTCATATTGTGGCTCTCAGCTGACAGCCATGTGATGTGTAGTACGGTATCAGCAATCTCCCATATCCTCAGGAGGTTCAGTATGATGGGTCTTCCTTCTTCTCCTTCTAGGATGTTCCTCCTGCACTGATTCCGGGACCGATACCGAAGAACAGCCTGATATGGAGCCAGCCTGAGAATACAGGCTTGCCTGTGCCACAGCAGTAACAGTAACCTCAGCCCCAGTCAGGAGAGTGACTGAACTGTGGGGAGGGCCAAAGAGGAGGGGCATCCTCATTCCCAGAAAGAAGATCAAGACATACCGCCTCTCTTTGTGGCTGATCTGTCGATGGAACTGATGGGTGTTGATTTATATGTAGGCTGCTTAGCCTTATGTGAAGTACAGTGCTGGCTCGCAAGACGATTGCTCACAAGACGATTAGTTTTTGTGATTGCTGTTGCACTTCACAAGACGGTTTTTCCTATGGACAATTTTCGCAAGGCGAATTTTGGGTCTATGCTTCACAAAATGATTATTTTTTAGACTGATGCTTTGCAAGATAATGTTTTTTGACAGTTGGGTCCATGACTTGCAAAACTATTTTTTTAATGGACGGTTTTTCGCAAGACGAATGTCTGCAGGGTTTGTTGTTGTTGTTTTGGTTCAAATCTCAATCGTTAATACCCAGGATGCATTGTGCATTGTGCCGGAAAGGTTTAAAAAGCCTCCCCAATGCAGCCTGGGTTCACTTTTCCACGTGCAGTTCCAAGGTTGACTTTGTGAGGAACAACTGTGGTCTGCGTTGTGGGGCATCCTGTGTTTGCTGTGGTCTCCGTTGTGGAGGCATCCTGTGTTTGGAGAAGTTAGTGTGCTCTTTGGAGAAGTTGGATATTTGCAGAACTTTTTGGCCAGCAAAAGGTGGGTGTTCATTTGTTCTTCTGTGTTGGGGGGGGTTATGCCAAGTTTTATTTTTATTTTTGTTAAGTTGCACTGGAAAGTTAGGGGGCTTAGCTTGTGCTGGTGGGGGGTGTTATGTCAAGTTTTAATTTTTATTTTTAGGTAACTTGCAGAGGAAAGTTAGGGGGTTAGCTTCTACTGGTGGGGGGGTTGATGCAAAGTTGTTGGGGTTTTGGGGTTTTTTTTTGTAAGGCACCCTGTGTTTGGAGAAGTTGCTGTGCTCTTTGGAGAAGTTGAAGATTTGCAGAACTTTATGGTCAGCAAAAGGTAGGTGTGCATTTGTTCTCTTGTATTGTTGGTGGGGGGAGTCTTATGCCAAGGTTTATTTTTATTTTTCTTAGCTTGTGCTGGGGTGTGTTTGGTATGCCACTTGTTTGTCCAGGGCAGTTTTGGCCAGGGGTGGGAAGATGTGTGGGAAGGTGTGTGGGAAGCGGATGTAAAGCACTGCCTTTTGTTTTTGTGAATGTAGCAGCTGCTGACATGGGTCCCAAGAAGCCTGCTTCTGCAGATGCCAGGAAAATGACGAAGGAGAGGATTACCCTTGAGATGAAAAAGGAGACCATCAGGAAGTACGAAGGAGGCACGTGAATCGTGGGCATCGCCAGGGAGTACGGGAGGAATCCATCCACCATCGGGACCATCATGAAGATAAGGGAGAAGATCCTTGCCACAGATGTAGCCAAGGCAGTCACCAGGATCATGAAGAACCGGCCAGCTGTTCTGGAGGAAGTGGAGAAGTTACTGCTCATCTGGATGCAAGAGAAGCAGCATTCAGGGGACACAATGACTGAGGCGGTCATCTGCGAGAAGGCCAAGGCCTTGTACACAGACCTTGTGCAGCAACAGCCCGGAACCTCAGCTGAGCCAGAAGTCTTCAAGGCAAGCAGAGGCTGGTTTGAACGCTTCAAAACCAGATCTGGAATCCACAGTGTGGTCAGGCATGGAGAGGCTGCCAGTTCCAATGTTCCTGCGGCTGAGGACTTTGCCACGGAGTTCCTGGGGGTCATGACAACACAGGGCTACCTTCCACAGCAGGTCTTCAACTGCCATGAGACCGGGCTGTTTTGGAAGAGGATGCCCAAAAGGACCTTCCTCACTCAAGAGGAGAGCAAGCTGCCTGGCCACAAGCCCATGAAGGACCGTCTGACCCTCCTCTTCTGCGCCAACGCTAGCGGGGACCTGAAGATAAAGTCCTTGCTGGTATACCACTCAGAGAATCCATGGGCTTTCAGGAAGCACAAGGTGAACAAAGGCCAGGTGAGCATGATGTGGCGATCCAACGTACGGCTTGCGTCACACGTGTCCCGTTTGTGTACTGAGTCAATCTTGCTTTTGGCCCAGCTGTCAAGAAGTATCTGCTGGATAATGACCTGCCACTGAAGGCCCTGCTCCTCATGGACAATGCCCCAGCTCATCCTCCAGGCCTTGAGGAAGATTTGTTGGAGGAATTCAATTTCATTAAAATCTTGTTCCTGTCGCCTAACACTACCCAGGTACTCCAGCCAATGGATCAGCAGGTGATTGCCAACTTCAAGAAAAGGTACAGCAAGGAACTTTTCAGGCGCTGCTTCGAGGTGACCGATTCCACCAACCTCACCCTGCGTGAATTCTGGAGGGAGCACTTTGACATCGTCAGCTGCTTAAAGATGATCACCACGGCCTGGGACAGTATCAGCCAGAGAAACCTTAATTCCACTTGGCACAACCTGTGGCCAGACTGTGTGGCAACAAGTGACTCTGGTGTTTCTGCGCCTGAACCAGAGTCAACAATGATGGAGGACATTGTTGCCTTGGGGAGGACCATGGGCCTTGAGGTCACAGAGGAGGACATCTGTGAACTGGTGGAGGGCCACGAACCAGGATCTGTCCACCCAGGAGCTGGTCGAGCTTCAGGCAGAGGCTACGAAGGAGCAGGCCTCTTTTGGAGATGAAGAGCCAGGCGAGGAACAGCTGTCCACCAGTAAACTGAAAGATTTCTTAGAACACTGCCGACATGTGCAGACTGTAGCACAGCAATACCACCCGGACAAGTCTGTGGCACATCACCTTGTGAACACATTTGACGCAAGGGTCATATCCCCTTTCAGAGGGATGCCGAAAAGGCGGCAGAAGCAGCTGGATATGGAGAAGTTCCTCACAAAAAGGCAGAAACAGGAAGAGGAACCTGCTGCTTCAACCAGTGATGCCCAGTTGCCTTCCTCCTCCTCCTCCTCCTCCTCCTCTTCCTAGAAGACTGCTGCTGTGATGTTGGGACAGTTTTGTGTGCCTCCAGTTTCCTCAATTAAAACACTGGTCCTGGTGGTTTAGAGCCTCACTTGTTCACTTTAAAATGTGAAACGTAAGAAGTTTCTGTACTGTTGATTTCTGTATGTTTGTGCACTTTCTGACGAGTTTCTGTATGTTTATGCACTTTCTGAAGAGTTTTGCACAATCCAATGACTGTTAGTGACTGTTTCTGTTCAGTTTCAATGAAGGCAGATGTTCCTGCCTCATGTTTGTTGATTTTTAAATGTTTTTCAATGATATTTATAAAGTTAAAGTTTATTGACTGAAATTTTTGAAATCACCTGCACATTATTTATGATGTTAAAGAGCACTTAATAAACCCTTTGTAAACCAAATTTGACTTAGTTCTGACTTTTCATGCCCTTAGGAAAGCACTGATTAGATCGCAATGCATTTCTATGGGAAACCACGTTTTGCAAGACTTTTTTTCTGCAAGATGACGATTTCCCCCCACTGGAACGCATTAAATAGATTTCAATGCATTCCAATGGGGAATCACATTTCGCAAGATTTTTTCGCAAGACAGCAATTTTCGCGGAATGAATTAAAATCGTCTTGCGAGGCACCACTGTAGATGTTTTCTTCTTTTTATTTGGTGTCTGTATCGAAGTGAACTTCAATGTCGATACTGAAGAACAAGTTGAGGCAGGCTTCAATGTCAATGGGTGTGATTTCGAAGCCGTCTTAGGTCTCTTAGCAGGCTGAGATCTAATGGTTGGAGAACAGACCTAAGAGTTTGGGGACGGATCTGCAGTGGTCTGGGGACCATCCATACTGCAACTGTGAGGTGGTTGAAGGGATTTCTCCTTAGAAAGGACTGCAGACATTGGAGCCTAAGTTTAAGAGCTGGCTTGGTAAGTTTTTGCAGGCCTGACGCATAGGTTTGATGTGCCTCCCCCAGACAAAAGAGACACCTGGAATGCCTGTCTGACAGTGTTAATTTATTTGGACAGGACTCGCATCTCTTGAAAGGGCCTGAAGAGGCCATAAAACAGTAGGCCCAAAGGAAAAAGGGCAGGAAAACTATTGGTATTTTTTCCTAACTCTTTCTTCTTCTTCTTTTTCTACTCAGGAGAGATCAGAATGAGGAAGGTCCCAATCAGGAAGCAGATTAAAAGAAGATCAACAAGGTAAATTTTTTCCCCACAGGAAACAAAAAGCTCTGAAGCAGAGGTGCTGCTGCAGCGACGGCAAAAAAGGAACTGAGACACACTGTGCTGTGGGTGGGGCCAAGCGCGACAGGAGGGAGGTCCCAACAACATGTGTTTAAGCTCTAAAAGATTCCGAGGTTCTCTGCGCAAGCGCACTAAAACCCATCACAGTAGTATGCATTCACAGAGACCACAGAGACAACAAAGAAAAATATATTGATTGCTTGTAAATCAGTAATTTTTTCTCAATATCATGGTCCACCAGTATAGTCAGTAAGTGTCAGTAACTTGGGTAAGATGAAATGGCACTGTTTGTTTGATTTATATGCTGTCTTACTGTCAGCAAGGGGACCCAAGGCAGCTCACAATATTAAAAAGAATACAGTAGTGCCTCGACTTACGAACGTCCCTACTTACGACTATTTCAAGTTACAACCAGCTCCAGCCGCAAAATTTTGTTTCTACTTGTGACCGGAGCTTCCACTTACAAACAGAAAAAGGCAGGGGGAAAAGGCGGGAAATTCAAATGTCTAACTGTAGGTGGTGACGAGGCTGTTTCTTTGTAGCTCTGTCGCCCCAGCAGTTAGTATATATCAGAGGCGGCTTGGGACTGCCTCGCTTCTGCTTCTGAGTGAGCCTGTGTGTGTGTTTGCAGGGAGGCTTTGGGTTGCCTGGTAAGGTAAGGTGCTGTTTTCTGCTTTTTAAAAACTGTTCTGGGTGTTTTTGCAGCGTGGTTTTGAGCTGAGGGGAGGTTATGTTTCTGTGCTGTGATGGGTCTTGGGGGTTTGTTGGTTGGTTGGTTGTTTTTTCTTCCCCATTTCCGATGGGTCTTGGGGGTTTTTGTTGCTTTTTGGAATGTTTTTTCCAATTTACGATGGATCTTGGGGCGTTTATTTGTTTTTCATCCCCCCCATTTCTGATGGGTCTTGGGGGGGTTCGGTTGCTTTTGGGTTTCCCCCCATTTTCAATGGGCCTTGGGGGGTTTGTGTTTGGTTCCCCCCTATTTCCGATGTGTCTTGGGGGGTTTGTTTGTTTTTTGGCTTTTCCCCCACATTTCCAATGGGTCTTGGGATTTTTTGTGCTTTTGGATTTTTTCCCCTTTTCCAATGGGTCCTGTATGCTTCCCTTGCATTTTCCTTTGTTCTCTGTGCATTTCCGATCTGCTCCGTTTGTTTTCTGTACATTTCCAATGGGTCTTGCACGGTTGATTGTTTTTCTTCCCCCCCCCCCTTCGGCCAGAAGGGATTAATCACATTTCTAATTAGTCTTGTAGTGATTTTTTGGGTGTGTGTGATTTTTTCTTAGGCCAGAATGGATTAATTGCATTTCAATGCATTCCTATGGGAAATGGTGCTTTGACTTATGACCATTTCGAGTTACTTCCATCTTCTGGAATGGATTATGGTTGTAAATTGAGGCACCACTGTAGAGTTAAAAACATGCTAAATATTTTAAAAAATTAACTACATGTTAATGAAAGTACAATTGAATAATTAAAAGCAAGTGAACATTAAAAAAAAAACTGACTCTAAGAAGACATTCATGACTTGAAGAGATGTCTTCACCTGTTGGCAGAAGGATAAATGGAAGGGGGCTAGCCTGATCTCCTGAGGGAGAGCATTCCATAATCTGAGAGCTGCCACAGAGAAGGCCCTCTCTGCACAGGCCATGAAACTGATAGGAGGACCCTTTCTGGTTACCTTAAACACCAAGAAGGCTCAGATGAGGAGATAGTCCTTCAGATAGCCTGGACCAAAGCTGTATAGGGCTTTGTAGGTAATGACCAGCACTTTGAAATAGGCCCAGAAAGGGACTGGTAGCCAATGCAGTTGTTGCAGCAGGGGTGTTATGTGCTCCCTATAGCTGGCCTCAGTCTCTAGTCTAGCTGCAAAAGTTTGTACCAGCTTATGGCATTGCACACATCGGGTTCTCTGCAACATTCCCTCTAGTTTTCCAGACATTGGGAAGGCTCCCTGCTCTGTGCACACAGGCTTCTGGCCACAACTGGAAGCAAACGGGTGGCAACACTGGTTCAGCTGTGCAGCCCTGATCCAGAGCTGCGCGTGGGGAGTTTAGATGAAACACTGGTTGTCTAGTGTTAGAAATCCCACATGAAGACATCAGAGGCAGCACTGATTTCCTAAAAATAAACCAGCCAAGTCCTTAAATGATTACAGAATTTACATTGTGAGTGGCAGAATGAAGGAAGGTATGATGAGACTCTGGGGGATAGGCAAAGAAAGGGACAAGGACAAATAGAAAGATCAGTGCAGTGCACTGAGGTTCTGCCTCCTCACCACTGTTAACTTACACATGGTATATGAGCATGCAGACAATGAACAGGAATCATACTGCAAAGCAAATGGGTTGTTTGCAGAAGACTTCACAGAAAACAGCAGAAACTATGAGAACAAGCTTACTTTGTCTATTTTTTATGGAGATCTGTTCTTCCTCAATTGTACTCTCCGTCACCCTGGCAAAGGAAGTTGCTGTAGCACAGTAGCCATGATGCACCAGATAAGAAGAGACCATACTGGGAAAATACAGAAGGTGAATAGATGAGTGGGTATCAGTTGGGATCCACAAGAAATCTGTTATGCAAGTCGGTCTGACCCTCTCTGAAACAAGATATCTGAGAGGATCATATTAATGTAAGGTCAGTTGGGTGTATCCTAGAATTGTTCTTAGCTCTGCTTGGCACACTTAAAATATAACACATACGATCTTCAGTGAACAAAAGTATTTTGAAAAGAGAATGACAGGCAGCATTCCTGTGACAGTCAAACAACTGAAAGCACAGGAATTCAGTCATTAAGAAGTAAGAGACTGTCATGCTTGTTCTCTCCTTAAACTGACTCCTTTCAAGTGTGAGAAGTCAAGTACAGTGGTGCCTCGCTTAACGGGCGCCCCATTTAACGATGAATCCGCATAGCGATTAAGATTTTGCAATCACTTTTGCGATCACATTGCGATGTTCCCTATGGGGAAAAATCGCTTTGCGATGATCGCGGGGAAGCGATCATCACAAATGCCCCATTTTCGCACAGCTGATCGGTGGGGCTTCGGGATGATGGGGGGGAAGCGCTTCAGCGATCATTGCAACGCCCCCATTTTCACACAGCTGATCGGCGGTTCCAAAATGGCCGCCAGCTGTTTTGCCTCGCTTTAGAGGCACCGAAAATGGCCGTCCCTATGGAGGATCTTCGCTTAAGGTCAGTTTTTAAGCCCATAGGAACGCATTAAACACGTTTTAATGCGTTCCTATGGGCTTTTTTGCCCCGCATAGCAACGAATCCGTATAGCGACGATTTTTTCAGAACGGATCATCGTCGCTATGCGGGGCACCACTGTAGTTGAGGAAAAATAAATATTCATTATGAGAAAGGAAATTTATCTGGCTCCTACATACATAGGGACAAAAGATCAAGAGGTCTGCATAGGAATGTCCAAAAGAGAATTATACTAATATAAGCAAATTGCAAATGGTGCTGGGCCAAGTGCCGAGACCTGTAGTAAGCCATGAAATCCACTTGCTGATTTCACTGAGGCCTGAAACTGTTGTGTAAGTCTGTCTAACCCTCTTTGAAAGCCAAACAAAATATTAGATTAATTACTGCTACAAACTACTCTAACAATATAATTGAAATGCAGTACAAGAACCACTGAAATATATAACTTTAAAAACGCCCAAATCAATAGATTTCATAGAAAGTGTATATTAAAGTAGGGTGCTTAATAGTTTTGTTAAGCCTTATCTAAATTTTCTTTCATAAAAAGGAGAAATATTCATATTTTTTAACCCTTCTAACTATTCTGTTCAGGAGCTCTCTCTCACTTTGCCTCTATATGTACATGCATTTAATGCCTCATTTTCTCTTATCCCTTAGAGACGCAGATAAAAAGTTCTCAACATTATTCTACCCACCATCCTCCCCTTAACATCTGGTTTCCTCATTTGTTCATTTTAACTTATTCCCTGAGGGGCTAAGAATTGATCAAGTCAAATACATTGCTGAAAGCATCTTCTCATCACTTAGAATATGAGACTTACATAGTTTAAAGAAAGAACACAATAGCCAAAATGCTGTTGCTTGGCACAGTAAATTGCACTAGAAGAAGGCCCATTAAATTAATGAGGTTTTAGTGAGTCCAATCATCCATAAGTTCCAATGATTTAAATCTACCTACTCTAACTATAAATCATTTTAATTTAGCAAATTGCAATTAGAGTCAGCCCATTTGAATCAAGTCCCATTGATTCAATGAGCCTACTCTAATGCAATTTACTATCCTAAGCAACAGGACCTTTTGCCAATAGAATAAAAGGTGCAGCATAAGCATGCAGCTAGTTTCTTATTCATTTCCGTTAAGGAACCCCTCCAACACCAGACTGCACATTAGGAACACAAGTGATAAACTTCAAGGAAGATATGTGGAAAGTACTTTGACTATAGAGCATTGCAGAGCAACTGCTGTTTTAAATTCAAGCTTTAACTCAAATTAAATCAAAGCACCCACTCACTTCTGCAGCATGGCTTGCCATTCACCTAGCCGGTCACCTATGGGAAACCTCTTAATTGTGCCTTGAATCTTTGCTCGCCACTCTCTCATATAATCTTCAATGTCGAACACAAATGGCTGCTGCCCAAAATTGGCATCCACTATTTCTCCAGGTGTCTGGAGCCCCACAGTGGGATACAGATTGGCCTGCCAAGAAAAAAGACCCAAGTTAAAGCCCCAGGCTCTTTAGGGAAGGAAGCAACAAGGAACAAACACTTTCAGAGCAGGAGAGCCAGTTCTTAGTAAAGAAGGGTTGAATGAAAGCTCTACTCTAGACTGAAGAGATGGGCTGTGCTGAGAACATTACTAAGAATAATTTTGCAAGGAAACAATTAGCTACAATCTGAATCTTTTGTGACAACAATAGTTATGGAGTAAAGGAGAAGAATTAAGTACAGTGGTGCCTCGCTTAGCGATTGCTCTGTTGAGCGATGAAATCGCTTAGCGATGGGGTTTTGGCCATCGCCAGAGCGATCGCTTAGCGATGGCCCCTATGGGGAAAAATTGCTTTGCGATGATCGCGGGGAACCGATCATGGCAAAACGACCCTTTTTGCACAGCTGATCGGCGGTTCCAAAATGGCTGCCGGAAAAACAAAATGGCCGCCTACTGTTTTGCCTCGCTTTAGAGGCACCGAAAATGGCCGCCCCTATGGAGGATCTTCACATAAGGTCAGTTTTTAAGCCCATAGGAAAGCATTAAATACGTTTTAATGTGTTTCTATGGGCTTTTTAAAATCGCTTAGCAACGTTTTTCCTAGAACGGATTAACATCGCTAAGTGAGGCACCACTGTACATACAGGACAATGTGAGTTACATAAGATGAAAAGTTTCCGTTTTCATCAAATCAGACAAGAGACATGTAACAGATCATGACAAAAGGTGCACTTCTCGCAGTGAAGGTAACAGAATGTGTTTGAGTAATTTGTTGAGACATAAGTGAAATTTCTCCATTGATCTGAAGCCTCAAAAGATTTTCTAATACATGCCTATATACATTTGAGGAAAAGGCAAGTGCTGTGCTGTTGAGTAGGATTTTTTTTTAAAGTCCCATGCCCACTAAAGGTCATTTGCAATATTTCCATTCCAATCTATGTGCCAAGAGAAGCAATGAAATGTCTGGACTGCAGAAATAACTTACATTGCAGAAGTCAACTTCAGAAACAGGGAATGCCCATTTGTTTCCCTATTGAAGTTATGCTGCTTAACAATTCAGTAGCAAGTTATTTTTACTTTGCTCATGACAGGCAAGGCAAGAACATAGTTTTTTTTTCTATTTAAGGATACAAACTTGTTTTGTTTATTTGTATTAGTAGGCCATATTCCTGGCAAAAGTATTAAGTTACAAAAGACCTTCTAATATTTTTAGTTGACACATTAACAATTTAGTTTTTCCATGGGCTCTCAGGAAATTCTAGGAAAAGCCTCTTCATTACCACCATCCTTTTTGAAATGGTTTCTCTAAGGAACCTGCTAGGCTTCACTAAAAAGGGAGGACATCAAACAGTCTAATACTAACCACTTCCAGATGGCATGGCAAAGAGTTGGCATCAGTACACCCCAAGTCATTTCCCTCACCCCTCCCCTTCATCTTGTAATTTTTGTTAAAATATTAAAAACAGTTGTACTTACAGGGAGGTCTGTAAAGGCAATACCTGTGGGGTGGGGTGGAGGGGAAATAACAGAATTAAGATAATTGATTTGTCTGTAACTTTAAATTTAAACATTCTAAAATATATCTACACATTCTAGGTTGGACCCAAAAGAAACACCTGGGTATGCAGCAGAAGGGCCTCCTATGTATTCCAATTTTCTGTGATCAAGTTCCCACTACAATATGTCACAGTGCAATCCTAGACAGGATTACTCACCAGATAACTCTACTGCATTTTGATAGCTGGGGTCAGGAGACTTCAGTCCTCTAAGTGTTGTGGACTACAACTCCCAAAATCTCTTACCCTTGACCATGGTGGCTTCTGGGAGTTGAATTCCATAACATTTGAAAGATCAAAGGTATCTCCTTAACTTCGCCTTGCCAAGGAAAACCCACAGATACCCTGAGAATTACAGGTCACATGCTTAAAGATGCCTATAAAGCATATCTAGGAAGATAAATATTTTTATGCTCTTATTAAAGCAACAATGACAAACAAATCAGGTAACACATAAGGAAAGCAGAAGCTAACAGAATTCAGAGACAGCATGCGTTTCTAGCAGAAACACAGTCATTGGTGCTATGATTCCCAATTAATCTGTAGCAGAGATGGGCATGAGGTTTGTGCTCACCTCTAATCTGTAGGGAAAGAGTAGTTTTTCTAATCTCTTCCTGCACAACACCCTATCTTGAAAACACTAAGGCAAGTAGTATCATGCTATACATGGTCATTTCACAGAAGTAATGGGAAAACTCCGTGCTTTGATTTTCAAATTTGACAGTGCTTCAGTGGATTGTTTTCTTCTCTGTCAATTTTTATTCAGTATTTCACAGAAAGGATATAAAAAGATGTACATGCAAAAAACTTCACCTGATTTTTCACAAGTCTGAGAATGCAATCTTCATACCTTTATCAATAAAGTCTGGGCGACATTTGACACTTCGTTTTTTTATGGAACTTCATGATCATGAGGTACTGTATTTGCATTCAGACACTATCTTCTGTTTAATGACCTTACCAATAAATCTCAAGCTGATGAGAAATCAGGTAACTATTGTCAGGTCCTTTAGACTAGTCTTTGTCCTTCCCTTTCTGGCTGTAATCACCTGAAGATTTCTCTTTTGTCCAAGTGATTTAATCCATTAATCACTCCCTTTGTGATGGAATAGATTCCTTCTATACAGAAAACTTGAAAATGCAAACAGTGCCTATCAGTAACAAAATTTTGAAAGACCTTCCAGAATCCAAGAACTGCCTATGTGCCCACAAATTTACTGTTTGTATCAACACCACACATGTACATTTTTTAAGACAGTACAGTGCTGACTCAGAAAGCAAGAGATAGCATGTAAATGGTAGTATGTACAAACTACAATGCAACACCTTATCTGTGCTATTTGCACACACAACCTTTAAACAACAACTTGAGAATATGCTACAGATGTTCAGATTACCAGTAAAAGATGTCATATCATTTCTCCTTTCCTGTCAGAACCCTTATTGGGTTTGCACAAGAGGCTGCCTGTCTTTGGCGACACAGTTGTTCTATAGGCAAATAGAAAGCTTGAAAAATACTCAACTATCCAACAAACTGCACCAGAAAACAGAGTTCTGGCTCCTGTCCTCTGAAGATCCTGGCCCTGGAGACTGGCGAAATATTAGGAAGAAAAACCTTAAGGACACAGCCAAAACCCACAACAACCATTTAGAAAGCTGTCACCAGAATATGATAATCTGAGGATAGAGTGCTTCCCATTTGAGCTAAATGCAGCAATTTTAATATTTATAAACTAGCAATGCTACAGACTGGTCAGAACAATCAGTACTGTGTATCAGAAGGAATGGGTTACTAAAAATCTTGAGTGAAAAACAGCATCTCATTACAAAAACAAGTCACTTGGATGCTGTGAAAACAGCATTATTTTCAGTATCACTAGCAGACATATCTAGGAACAGTTTGGCCTCTATCACATCTTTCTTTACTCTCCAAAGTAGAAAAAAGCTCCAATGAGACAATTCCTACAAGTAAAGCTCCAGATGTAACAGGTAACAGGACGTCTGAACCTATGTACAGCCTTATACATTCAAGCCAAACATTAATCTAGCACAAGTGAGGGGAATCCTTAGCCATCTAGATATTTTTGATTGCAGCTCCCATAATCCCTTTCTGCTGAGTGGGGCTGATGAAAATTACAGGCCAAAACTTGTGTGAGGCTGATAGGAACTGTAGGCCAAATTTCTGATCTATCATTCTATCTGACAAAATTGATAGATGTTTTCAGGAAACCCAATAACTGGGCACAAGGGCAGCAGTGCTTCATTCACACAGTGGCCTCCCCCCACCAACTGTTATTCAGTGGCACACTACTTCCACACTTGGAAATTCTTTGGGGCATACATATTGAAGAGCTGCTATCCACCATATCAACTGGCTATGTTGCTGTAGCTGGCTGAGTATTGCAGTTCAACCATAAATCAAATGTCACGTCTTTTCATATCTGTCCACTCTACCTTCACAGTCATATTTCTTTTACAGTTCCATCTTGCGTTAATTATGTGCTGTGTGGAGAAGGGAAGTTACCCACCTGTAACTGTAGTTCTTCTAGTGGTCCTTTGTGATTCACACGGAGCCTTGTTGGAACATTCTAGAGCTTCTGCGATCAGAAAAGACACATTAGTACAAGCCTCTCCCCCTTACTATACGTTCCCTGGTGCCAAGGCTCTCCCTTCAGTTAAGTCAACCACCGCTGCAAGTGAGAGTGTGACAGTGGGGAGGTTGGGTGGATGTATGAATCTCAGAGGACCACTCGAAGAACTACAATTACAGGTAGGTAACCTGTCCTCCTTCTTCGTGGTCACTGTGAATCATACCCTGGGTGACTAAAAAGCTGGCTTACGCGGAGGAGGGTATCACGCCGAGGTAGAAAAATGGACAGCACAACCAAAAGAGGAATTGAACGTCTGGTGAACATCTAGCCAATAGAGACTGATAAAGGTAGAAGGCTGCAACCAAGTGGCGGATGCGCAAACCTCCTGCAGGGGAATCCCTTGGAGGAAAGTTGTGGATGCTGCCAATGCCCTGGTGGAGTGTGGGTAGAGGGGTTGTGGCACCAAAATACGTGCGGGCTGGTAGGCGACCCACTTGGACATACGTTGGAAGGTGACTTGGAGGCCTTTTGACGAGGGCTGGTAGCTGATAAAATAGTCTAGGAGAACCACCGAAATGGCTGCATGTGGGCTACATAAAGAGTCAGAGTCTGTCTGACATCCAGAGTGTGAAGGATATGTTCCTGAGGAGCAGACGGAGATGGTAAGAAGGACAGAAGGACCAAGGGTTGAGAAAGGTGAAACTGGGAGACAACCTTGGGAAGGAACAAAGTATCTACAAAAAGCCAGACCGTGTCAGGGTGGAACTGAAGATATGGGTAGTCAGACCGTAGAGCTGCAAGCTCACTGGCGCGTCATGTGGATGTGATCATCATGAGGAATGCAATTCTAAAGGTTAGGAGATGCAGGTCGACCAATGAGAGGGGCTTGAAAGGGGCCTGTGTGTCAGAGGACTAGTGTCAATGACCACTAAGGTGGAAGAGAGCACACATCAGGGTAGATATATGTTAACCCTTTAAAAATGCTTGTGGGTAGGATGTTTAAAGAATTTAGAGGCTGGTGCTTGGTGCACAACAATAACAGAGAGGTATACCTTGAGCAATGACATAGAAAGTCCTGTGTGCTTAAGGTGTTAGAACAAAACATGGAACTGTCCAGAGGGAGGGGTTAGTTGGTGACTGGGCTATTGAGGAAGTGAAAGGTTGAAACTTTTTCCATTTATACATGTAGGCTCGCCTGGTCAAGGACTTTCTTGCATGATGGAGGACATTCATAAAGGAGGCAGAATCTTCCATGCTGTGAGATGAAGTGCTGGGAGATCTGGGTGGAAGATCTGAGCCCTGTTTTACGTGAGAAGATGAGAGAGACAGGGAAGATGGTAGACTTTGGAAGACAGCTGGCAGAGAGTCAGAAACCAAGGCTGTTGTGGCCATCATGGGACTACGAGAATGGCACTGGCTCTGTCCTGATGGAGACAGACAACTACCCTGTGGAGGAGTGGGAACAGCAGAAAGAGGTAGGTCAGTATTTTGGGCTAATGTCTGATTAAGGTATTGCCGAGGGAGTTCTTGCGGACTCCTGTGTGGGAACAGTAGCGTCTGCATTTTTGGTTTGTTCTGGATGCAAATAGGTTGATTATGGGCATCCCCCAACAAGAGCAGAGGGACCAGAAAACTGTTTGGTCTAGCTCCCACTCTTGAGCTTGGTGTTCCGTGCAGCTGAGTAGATCTTGGCTGGCTATGTGGACTACCGTGAGGCGTATGTGGTGAGAAAGGCACCACTCCCATAGGTCCATAGCGAGCTATAGGAGGCTTGGTGAGTGAGTACCACCCTGCTTGAGCATATAATACATTGCTGTGGTATTGCCACAGAGATAGTTTCTGAAGGCTCTGCAGATGGCTAGTAGCTCTAGCTCATTGATGTGAACCCTTCTTTCCCTCAGTAACCACTGGGCATGGATCTGGAGGGATCTGCAGTGAGCTCTCCAGCCTGTAAGGCTTGCGTCTGCAGTGACTTGTATCCATGGATGGGGCTGCTGGAAGGGCTGTCCCATTGTCAGGTTTTGTTTGGAGGATCACCATGAGAGTTGGGTAGTAGGTTCTAGAGTGACACATAAGAGAGTATGTGGTGGGTCAGAGAGTGGGTTGAACAGCGCTAGAAACCATGACTGAAGGGATCTCATCTTCAGGCGGGTGTGGTGAACAACGGAGGTAACTGAGGCCATCATACCCAGGACACACTGTACCGTCAAGTACACGAGGGGTGAAGGTACTGAGCTGAAAGATTAATTTAAGACATTTGTCATGTGGAAGAAATGCTCGGGCCTCATCAGAGTCCAGGCAGGCTCCAATATAATGGATACATCTGACAGGTACTGGGGTAGATTTTTGTAAGTTTACTGCAAGGCTGAGATCTTGAAGGCGAGTGAAATGGACACCGCACTAGAATCTGCAGCAAGAGCGAGCCGCGAAAAGCCAGTCATTGATGTATGGGAAGACTTGAACACCCTGCAACTTGAGGTATGCTGCTACAGTGGCCATGCATTTGGTGAATATCCGGGCTACTGTGGCCAGCCTGAATTGTAACCTTTTGAATTGATAGGCCTGAGCCCCTAGCTGGAAATGAAAGTAAGGCCTGTTAGCTGGATTGATGAAAATATGGAAGTAGGGGCCTTGTAAATTGATGACCATGAACCAGTCTCTTTTTTTGGATTAGCAGAAGAATGGACTTGAAGGTAACCATGCAAAATTTGGTAGTGGTAATGTAGGATTTACTTCCCTGAGGTAAATCTACATTGGAATTCGATGGAAGTCTCCATCCTTTTTGGGAATGGTGAAATAGCAAGAGAAAAAAAATTGTGACTGCATGGTGTAGTGGCACTGGTTCTATGGCGTCCTTGAGTAATAAGGATTGCATTTCATCCTGTAGGGTTAGTGACAGAGGCGTGATAGTGTGAGATAGTGGAAGAAGCTGGCGGAATTGTATGTGGTACCCCCACTCTATGATGGAGAGGACCCACAGATTTGTGGTGATGTTCCTCCATGCAGGTAAGTGTTGCCAGAGAGTGGGCAGAGGCCGGTGGGGGGTGGTAGCAAGATCTTGGCTAGTGTGATATCAAACTTGATGCTTAGGTTTGTGGTTGCAGTGTCTGACTATAGTTTGTTGCCAGGTCTTGCGGAAAGACTGTTGTTTGTAGTAAGGAACAGTGGTTGTTTGCCTCCAAGATTATTGTTGAAACCTTTGATAGGAGGTGTAGAGGTGACGCCACTGTGTGCATTGTGGGCGCTGTTGGTATGTAGGGTAAATTCTCCAGCAGCTGGAAGCTGTTCGCTTCCTTTGTACATTTTCACGAATGTCATCTGTTTCAGCACTGAAAAGGTCAATGCCATCAAAGGGAAGGTCTTCGATACATGTGCAGGCATCCTCTGCAAGGCTGCTATAAGCCAGGAGAAGCAGTGAAGCGCAACAGAGATGGCCACAGAGGTGGCCTGATACGTGCCTATAGCCCCATGATAGTTAGCGACTTGCATCAAAAAAGCAGTCAAGGAATAGAGCCATCAGACCATTGAGTCTATGTGTCGACTGTCTTTATCAGGTCGAATCAGATTTTGTTGAGCGCGAGACTGAGAAGCCTCACCAAAGATGGAATTAGGAGCAGGCTGCTTCTGTAGAAAAATGGTATCAGGATCATGAACCTGATAGAAGCTGGTTTTGTCCAAGAACGTTTAGCTGTGCTAAGAGGAGAAGGAAGCATAGAGATGTGGACTGGTGTGGCAGTATCCTTAGAAATTGGATCATAAAGATGGTCCGAGAGTTCTGCAGCAGGTCTATGAATCTGGAGCTCGAAAGACTTAGCCATGCGAACCATCAACTGGGCATAAATCTGGAAGACTTCAGCCAGAGACAGTGGGTCCAGATTTGCCAGGTCTGAATCAGGTGGCGTTAAGAGCACTGATGGTGCTCTTTGTGGCCTTGAGCCGTGGTTGGAGGGATCAGCATGGTGAGGTGATTTGATTGACTGCTGATTGACGTTAGTGTCATAAAGCTGCTCACCCAGATACTGGGAGTGGGAGGCTTGGTAAGAGGTTGGTATTGAGGATCCTTGACGTCAATGAGATCGGTGTGGAAGTGGGCTTGATATGGAGCTTGCGGAGCCTGCTGTCGGTGTCAATGGGGCTGCCGAGTTAGTAAGGGCCCTGATGGACCACACTGGATGGCTATGCAGTAGATGGACGGTGGTGATGCCGAGCGGGCCAAATGTTTGAGGACCAGCTGCAAAGGGAAGTAATGGCTTGTCGGTGCCAAGAATCAGGGCAAGAATATCTGTTGGGTTGCCAAGGCTTTTTAGACGCCAATGAATATGCAGCATCAGTTAAGACAGGCGAAGGGAAGGCGGCCAGCTGATAGTAATTGGCAGGCATCTCGGTAGGGCACTGACTGGGGAAAAAGGCCTCCCAATGTTGATACCAACGGCAATGGTAAGTGGTGTCCACACAGGAAGGCAAATGGACATTCTGGTAAGGTTGGTGCCTATGTCTGTGCACTGGTGGCCAAGGTGACAGGCCCACAGGGGGAACACCATGACAACATGGTGTCATGTTGTGCAGCAGGTGAAGCAGCCTTGGAGGACCCACTAGGGCATCTGGAGAACTGTGGAGGACTGGTAGGTGGAAAAGTAGCCAGTCGGTCAATGAACTGGTCCCAATCAGGTGACTGGGAAGGATGAGGATGGACGGAGGAGCATCATTATCGGAGAGGGATTCAACGTAGACAAGGTAGATTCGGGAGGTAGTTGCAAAGTCGGTGCTGAAATAGTCTTCGACTCCAAGAACTTGGCCTTTTTTGATGGATGAAGTTCAGCCACCAAAGGTTGGTTGGTCAACGCCTTCTGATTGGTGACTGGAGGCGTCAATGTCGAATGCTTGGTCTTGTGAGGCTGGGAGGCAAAACATAAGGCTGAAGTTGAAGTTGAAGGGGCCCTTTGTTCTCCAGAAAGGAAGGGGATGGCCAATAGATGTTTTGCTACTTTGGAAATGGCCTTGTCCATGGCTCTAGCCTGCGGCACAGATTGCACAATGATTGTGCCATCCGTTTGCCTGGTTGGAGGGATTGTTCCCAAAATCGAAGCTTAAGCCTCGAAAGGCGACTGTGTAGAACCCCATGCCTGAAGTTCTTACAGTGGAGACTGAGAGTGGTCTGATGAGCCTCTTCAAAACAAAACAGGCACTTAGCATGGCCGTCGGAGGGCAATCTCATTGTTACTTAAATGGGCCTGAAGAGGGGGGGGAGCTGGCCCGAAGGCTGAAGCTAATAGGAAAAGGTAAAGAAATAAGTACATAAAGTTAAAATAATAAGGGTTTTTTCCTTTCTTTTTTTCAGAGAAAAGACTCACAGAAGCTATGAGTGAGTCTCTCAACACAGCGGGTGAAGAGAAACTGAAGGGAGAGCCTTGGCGCCAAGGTATATACACTAGGAGGGAGGAGCTTGTACTAATGTGTCTTTCCAGACCACAGAAGCGCTATAATGTTCCAACAAGGCTCTGCGCATGTGCAGATCACCCAGAGTGTGATTCATAAGAGGCCATGAACAAGTAGTCCTTTCTCTGTTCTACAATTTATTCCACTGACGATTCAAAAAATATAGGAAAGAGGAAAAAAAGCTTCTCCATACTGCACAATTTTATAAATCTTTTATAAAATCACACCTGAATCTCCTTTGCTTAGCCTTTGTTTGTAATACTTTTTCTTCACTAAGACCACCCAAATAGTTTACTGCAGTCACTCGCTTGTCCCTTTTTGATTTGCCTGACCATGAGTATGGTACAGGAGCTGGGGGTGACAGGAAGACACATTAGCCTTTCCTGACTGCACTCTGAATTAGATGAAGCATAATATATACTCTCTGGGATGGGCAGTATTATAAAATGCAAACCAAAAGATTGCATGAAATTGATTAAAGCCTAGGAGCTAAGGGACTAAGGCTTGTGAAATCTCCTTACTACTGGACGAATTTCTCAGATATTTGACTGGGATGATATTTGGGGAAGAACATGATGAAGCTAGTGGTATGGTGAAATGAACTCTTCATTTAGCTTCAATGGAATATACCTATATATTAAAGAGGCTATCACCGCACTATTAAATACCCACTGACTTTCTTTCCAACCAACCAGGATCTCTGCATTTTTATACTACGTATAAATATTTGTCATGTATTTCTTACTTATTATGTCTAAAGAAGTGGACTTGTCCATGAAACCTCTCATTAAAATATAACAAGATGCCACCACATTTTTGTCTTTTTATTTGTTCTTTTCTTTTTTAAAATTTTGTTTTTATCTATAATGCTTGCACAAACTAGCATGGCTAGCTCTTCTATAACTACATTTAGATCAGAGTGGGCAACACGTAGCCCTCAGAGACTGCATCCTCCAGCACCAATGAGTCACAGCACACATCAGATTTTTATCTAAAAAGAACAAAAAACAAAAACCTCCAACTCAGAATGCCCCCTTGTGCCCTGTAGAGATTGATTGAGGAGGGAGTCAATTTTGCCATGTTCTGAAGACACCCCACATCCCAATTTTAATTTTTATTCAAAACTGGCCATCAGAGGGTGAAAGAGGACTTGCTCAATAAAGAAAGAATTCCTCACAATTTTTAGAAGGGCGAAGGTGGGGTTCATATGACCAAGTGCTGGTTTGAGGCTTTGATGGTTTAAGGATGAGCATGGCATTAATACAAAATGTAGATGAAATGCATGCATAAGCAATTTGAATTTTAGAATTCAGTTTACTTACAGTCATGGCCAAAAATATTGGCACCCTTGCAATTCTGTCAGAAAATGAAACCCTTCTCTCAAAAAAATGTTGCAGCTGCAAATGTTTTGGTACTCACATGTTCATTTCTTTGGTTTGCATTGGAACAACACAAAAAACAGAGGAGAGAATGCCAGTGCATTTTTGGGTTTCTGTGTGGGATTGTATCAGATTTGACTTCTCTCCTCTGTTTTTTGTGTTGTTCCAACGCAAACCAAAGAAATGAGCATGTGAATACCAAAACATTTGCAACTGCAACAATTTTTGGGGAGAAGGGTTTCATTTTCTGACAGAATTTCAAGGGTGCCAATATTTTTGGCCATAACTGTATGACATCATCTACACTTCCAAGCAGTGTTGGCACGAGATATTCTGCCCATTTAGAGATTATTTCCAATCTTGATCTATCCTCTCATACTTTTATTGGAGCAGGTCATTTCTTTCTTCAAGGCATGGCCAGTCCTGTATTTGTCTCACAGGATAACCCTAGTCAACTTTGCCCAAATGGAAGATGCAATGTAAATTATGTGGTGGATAAAGAAAAGGCACACACTGTTTTGAAGTGTCAAATAGGATCTTATGACATTATAGGTCAACAAAAAAGCATCCACCAAATGCCTACATCAGTAAAACACAGTAGAAAGATCTGATCTGTCATTTATTTCTGTGTGTCCAAAACTTCAGGCACAGTGACAGAGCGTGAACTACAGTGCATTTGAAAGCACGTACCTACTGAATCTCTGTGACTGCCCAATAGAGTTTCATGTTTGGCCCAAGGCCTATTATGTTTAGTTTATTAAGAAGAAACTGCAGGCCACCTGTTAACTGAGTACAATCAGATAAAATCATTTGTATCTATGCCAGCTTAAATGTAATAGCTGAAATATGCTCAGCTATCATGACAGCTCCACTATCAAAGTGAGATATTTCAGAATATAGCATTTGAACACTGTATTCAGGTTTTCTTCTGCTTACATAGTGATGCAAATTTGGCCTCTGTATGTCTCAATATCATGGATTACTTTTCCATTTGTAAAATCTAAGGACAAGGAGAGGATCCTTGTAGAAGTGAGACAAATGTGTTAAACTCTTCCTGCCTTATAAAAATAGTTTCAGGGGGAGGAACAGGAGAATGAGACAATATTTGATTACACTTTACCTAAAAGGCGTGATGAGGCCTTTGTTTAAAACAAATTAATTAACTAACACTTACTGAAACGCACTATACCAGATAATATCTATCCTGAATTCTAGAGCATGTGACATTATCACAGCTCCAGCACGCTGAATGAGATGGATTACCTAAATCCATTTCAATCTAGGTTCTGGCCAGACTGTGAGATTGCTTCAGGCATCTTGATGTTCAATACTTTGTGTGTTTCTTACAGCCGAACTGGCCAGAGGATGTCAATAGATAACACTAGCTATTTACACACTTACAAGCATTAGCACAAATAATTATGCCATGCTCTCTCCTCCTGTTTTTTGTTTCATCCAGAAGCAAGAAGTTCTTCACTGCTTTGTTAGAGCTTAAATTAGAAGGACAGACAACTGCTTGGTTTGCAATTCAGAAACAAAATTAAACAAAGTGAAATTATTGCTTGTCTACCTAAACTGTGTCCATTCTTTGTATAGAAGCATGTGTTATTGATGAGGTTCACACAGCAGCCAATCACATCGCCAGTCGTGAACGTAGGGCCATAGGGCTGTCCTGTCCCAGAAGAACAGAAGGAGTGTCCATCATCACCATGGTAGCCATAAGAGTGCTTATCCCAACCTAAAGAGAAGAGAACAAGTTTAGGGTAGTTTTATTAACAACAGGAACAAACAGATTTAACAGGATGAGTTAACACGCAATGTACATCTTTTGCAAAATACAAAAATACATCATGATATGAAGGAAGGGTAAATAAAGTGGTGCCTCGCATAGCGAGGGTTAATCCGTTCCGGATTAACCTTCGCTATAGCGAAACATCGCTGAACGGATCAAAAAAACCCGATGTTTAATGCGTTCCAAAAGGGCCGAAAACTCACAGTTCAGCGATGCTTCCTATGGCCGGCAGCCATTTTTGTGCCCTCGTTAAGCGAGGGGAGGGCGTGAAAACACTGCACGCGGCCATTTCGGGGCTTCTGGCGGCCATTTTGGCCGCCGAACAGCTGATCGTCGGGGGTTCATTTTGCGAAGATCGGTAAGCGAAACGCTTACCGATCTTCGCAAAGCGAGTTTCGCCCTATCTAAGCGTCGTTGAGCGATCGCATTAGCGATCCAAAAAAGGGATCGCTATGCGATTTTGTCGTTGTACGGTGCGCTCGTTAAGCGAGGCACCACTGTATAAGTATAGTAAACATTTTAACACCATTAATAAAAGGAAGAGGATTTTTGAAAAACAAGGTGGTATTTCATGATCTCTCTTTCATCAGATTCAAATAAGCTTCACAGAATAGGCCAGAATATGGAGAAAGATCAATTTTGGGGTTTGAGGTTTGCCTGGGAAAACATTCTAGTTTTTAATACACATTGGGGGAGAAAGAAAGAATAAATGAACCCCAGCCATTATTTCTTCTTTAGTTTACAAAATACATAATTACTAAGTTTAAGATGCACAATCAAATTGTACTTAAAAATTAAGCATATTTAATTATGATTATGGTAACTGCACATAAAAATATGAAGCTTTCTTCAAGATTATTTATAGTTCAGGAACACTATGGCAATGATGGAAACTGTAACAATCACTGGTTTTAATACCTGGGGAGTCAGATTTGCCCCAGATTCTCCCTCTACTCATGTTCTTTCACATCTAACTCAAAAGCCGCTTGGTGGATTAATTAATTTAAAAATTAATTAATCAAATATCCTTATTTTAATAGTGCATTAACAAATCTGTTGTTAAATGAGAATATTCTGAATGCTGGGTAAATTTGGAACCCACTATATTGGATGTGCTGCAAAAAACACCCTTATTTTGATTGGGGTCTGATATTTTAGTACAACCCACAGTTTTAAGAAGATGAGGTGGAAGAGAAGACCTGGATCATTTTTTCTGTACATGGGATATCAAGTTCCCCAAAACATAGTAGAGGTATCTAAAGGATAGGATAGCTAAAGCAAAATCAAAACAAAACAATCTTTGGTATGAACTGTGAAATATATATGTAGAATAACCAAACACTTCTGAACAGCCTTACAGTTTTTGACTTTGCTTTTTAAAATAGCAGAACAAAACATTATTATTTATTTCATAAGCCAGGCCAAACATTTAATCATAAGAAAAATTATAATACTGTTCTAGGTTTGAAGTAAGCCGTGAGAAACATAGAAGCAGGTGATACCTTTAATTGACTAATCATCATCATCATCCCTCCATGGACACAGGCCTTGATGAGGCGAAGGGGCTTGTGTGCTTCATTGAGATTGACAGCTATGCTGAAGGGTCTCCCAAGCCAGACAGGTTTCAGCTGAGAAGCTAGACCAACTGTGCCCACCAAAAATCAACTATGATGAGAGGATATAAACAGAGCCATACCAGATCGGTCATTGCCCAGGTCAACAAGGACCGCATCAGATGCTATACGCCCTGGGCATCTGGTGACAAATGGGCTACAGGGCTCAGCAGACCCTGTTCAGAGACCAGGACAGACTGATGCAAAGCTACTGTAACAACGTAAACGCAAAACTTGGACTGTCACTGAAAATCGATGGAACACCTTCGATGATAGGGGGTGTTAATGGTTTGGCAACTAAAATTACCAATTGTGCAAATCATATCACAACTTTTGTGCAAATCACATCATAAGCCTTCACGAATACATATCACAACTGTTCATTGTGTTGCACACAAACTTCAGTTAAGTGTGCTGAAGTCACTTAAAAGAGTATCCTATATTGATGAAATCGACCATTGCCTAATTTCTGTGTACAAATTATACAACAGGTCCAGTAAAAAGCAAAAGCAATCGTCGGAAACAACAGAAGTTCTCTCAACAAAACTGCTGAAATTGCAGAAATTGCATACAGTACATTGGGTAGCCAGCAAAGTGAGGACCATCAAAGCTGTCATTCAAGACTGGAGATCTTTTGTGACACACCTTGAAAATGTGAGCTCTGGGAAGGAGAGCGACAGCAACAAAGCTAAAGGCATTCTGAAGACCCTGAAAAAGTACAGATTGTTAAGAACCTTGCATTTTCTCCATGATTTTTTGTTGCCTTTGAAAAAACTCTGATTTTTCAGAAGCCTGATCTGCTAATAAATCAAGGACAGATTCATATCAAGAAAACAACAGCCAGTCTTGAAGAACTGAAAAGAACTCCAGGCCCTATGGAAAATGAATTTATAAATACAGTGGTGCCTCGCAAGATGAATGCCTCGTGGGACGAAAAACTCACAAGACAAAAGGGTCTTGCGATATTTTTTCGTTTTGTGAGGCGCGTTTCCCATAGGAATACATTGAAATTTAATTAATGCGTTCCTATAGGGAAAAAAAAGCTGCCCCCCGCCGCCAGCACCGCTATCAAAGGCAGCCTCCCGGGGTTTGCCCAGCACGTAAAAAGGCAGGGGGAAAGCACCATTTTTGAAGTCCCTAAACTCAGATCCTGACATCATCATTTTGCCAGTAGACAAAGGCAACACCACAGTAATCATGCAAACAGAAGAATACAAGGACAAAATCAGGGAACTTCTAGACCCCACCACTTACAAACTCAAGAACACGGCCAGACAGCCCAAAAAACCTACAGCAACCATCAGATCCCGGCCGTGAAAGCTTTCAAGAATACAGTCATGCCCCGCTTTAAGATTACCTCGCATTACGAGCACGCTTGAGCCTCTATTGTCTCAGGCCTCCAGGAGTGCTCACTCCTCTTCTCTAGTAGCTGCCACCACTATTTCAATTTCAATATCAATTACTCAGAGAGACCAGTGTTACTTTAAAACTTAAACTTGTTTATTTGATCAGTAAAATATAATAAGTAAATCACCAGTTGATAATCAATTTCTCTCACTCACTGAACTCACTAACACAAAGCTTCTAACTCTCACTGACTTTCTGGCACACTGTCTCTCAGACTCACAGAACTCTGCCACACATACTCCATACACTCCTTTATATCCCAGCCCCTCCCCCTTTTGCACCACCTTCCGTTCCCTCATTGGCTCCTTTTCCACTGCTCAGCTGTGACGGACAGCTGAGGGCAGGGCTGAACGTTACAACGACTAGTCCGCTTCACAACGACATTTTTGCGATCGCTGATTGGTGGCTTCAAAATTGCCACCAGGTAATTAAAATGGCTCCCCGTTGTGTTTAGGGACAGATTCCTCACTATACAGGCACCGAAAATGGCCGCTGTATGGAGGATCTTCGCTGGACGGTAAGTTTTTAGCCCACTGGAACGCATTGAATGTTTTTCAATGCGTTTCAATGGGCTTTTAATTTTCGCTTTATGATGTTTTTGCTTAACAGCGATTTTCCTGGAACGGATTATCGCCGTTAAGCGAGGCAGCACTGTGCATTTAACAGATACTTAGGCTTTTGCTTAAAATTTGTATCTGTTATATAATACCAATGTTTTTATAATTTTGACTGTGCCTGGTGTGGTGTTCTTCTTCTACTACTACTACTACTACTACTACTACTACTACTACTACTACTACTACTACTACTACTACTACTACTACTAATAATAATAATAATAATAATAATAATAATAATAATAATAATAATAATAATAATAATAATAATACTACTACTACTACTACTAATAATAATAATAATAATAATAATGATATGTTATTATTAAGACATAAGACATAAGACATAAGACATAAGAAATTTATTTGTCATTGCGCTCACAAGTGGGTGCAACGAAATGAGGTGCTCTTCCCCAAGGTAAAACTGGACAACACTACAAAAAAAGTTAAAATATACTCAACTTTCACCATCCAAATATAGATACCCCGTTTTCTCTCAGCAATTAAAATCCACCAAAAACCTATGGCCCCACATTTAAACTCAATACTGCACTTGGGTAAAAACTGTTCTTGAATCTGCTTGTCCTTGCTTTCAATACCCTGAATCTCCTTCCTGATGGTAATAGTTTAAAGAGCTGATATCCCGGATGAGAGATACAATACAATTAGATTATAATATAATACAATTAAGAATAGTATTACATCAGTTCTCATGAAAACACTGAAAGCACACCTTTATTCTAATAGATGTAACCAGTTATGGAATTATCCATTCTGTACACAGCAATCTGATTCTATTTTGAGATAACCAGAGCACCAGTCTAAAGAACATAACCACTGTTCTGATTTTGTATTGCAGGAAGACTTTAAGAATAGAAGTGTTGTTTTTAGAATCTGACGTTTTAATTGAAATATAAGAGTACAGTACAGTATTATTAATCAACTCATTAATGGAATTTTCATTTTTGTTCAGTAATCATTGCATGTCAGGGTTTTTTTTTGCAGGTCATTATGGTTAAGTTTGCTTTACCTGATTTTCCTGATCCTTAACAATACCTCCAGCTTTTTCCCATACCTCCTTTCTTTTCTTATCCCACAAAGTTGTTGGTGTTGTAGATCTCCTTCCCTTATTTTCTTCAGTCCTCCAGCAAAGGACACTGTGTCTGCAGGATAAAAGCAGTCTGGTAATACCAGAAAGTATCCTTTGGACTTGATGGCTTGTAGGCCCCTTCCAACTTCACTCTTCTATGATTCTATCAGTTAACCCAGTCTTTGGTATATACACCTCAGGGTATTGGCATAATGTTCATTTAAAAATTCAAAGTCTGAATAACAAGGTTCTGAGGAAGAATTATATGTACAAATGTATATTGCCATTCCAGCTGCTGTTTTCCTTTACTCTTTACTGCTGCTATTTTAATGAAGAGTTTGACAGATATTTCTTATGCTCTGGTACAGAGCTGATAGAAACTAGCCATTCAGCGTGCTATTAAAAACTGGCACAATTACTTAAAATTTAGCAAGCAATTGGATTTCTGTGGATGAATTAGAAAATAAGTTTACAATTTACAGTTACAATGCTACATGCTGTCACAGGTCTTAGAAACCCATCTGAGCAAATCCAAGATTCCCACATGGAAGAAGAAAGCTACTTATTTTATGAATACAATACTACTGTACAAGATCCCATTAAAATACAATCCTAAAACATTCCCCTTGCCATTAATACTTCAAGTACAGTATATCTTTTTTTGGTCATAACTTTCTGAGAAAAGGAAGGAAGAACAACTCTTGACACACAGATACCTCTACCAGTGTAATCTATACCCTATTTTGAGAAGAATATAATGCATCAACCAAGGTTCACCAAGGTTTGCTAATGTCACACATAGTCAATTAAAGAAGAGGTAGCCATGTTAGCCTATGCAAGTATTGCATTACAGTTACGAATTACAACAAAATTAAAAAATTAAAATAAAACAACAAATAAAACAGAAAAATGTTGTTGTTGTTTAGTCGTTTAGTCGTGTCCGACTCTTCATGACCCCATGGACCAGAGCACGCCAGGCCCTCCTGTCTTTCACTGCCTCCTGGAGTTGGGTCAAATTCATGGTGGTAGCTTCGATGACACTGTCCAACTATCTCATCCTCTGTTGTCCCTTTCTCCTCTTGCCTTCACACTTTCCCAACATCAGGGTCTTTTCCAGGGAGTCTTCTTTTCCCAGGAGATGGCCAAAGTATTGGAGCCTCAGATTCAGGATCTGTCCTTCCAGTGAGCACTCAGGGTTAATTTCCTTTAGAATGGATAGGTTTGATCTCCTTGCAGTCCAGGGGACTCTTAAGAGTCTCCTCCAGCACCACAATTCAAAAGCATCAATTCTTCGGCGCTCTGCTTTCTTTATGGTCCAGAAAATTGTAGTGGCACCTTAATGTGAGCTTTCATGGACAAGTCCACTTTCTCAGACATACCGGCAATACATACGCAAGGTGAGTTACAAAGTTGTCAGCTAAATTTAACAGAAGCCACCAATGAGTTTATTCTTTCATAACTGGCAGATTCGCATGCTTCCTACTGATGAATCTCAACCTCCCCACGTCCAATAATTATTTGAAAGTGTGCTCTGTTTTCCTCTGGTTCCTCGCTTTCTCATAAGTCAACTATCGCTCTGATTTCATTAAGGTCGTTGTCTAGTCGTTTAGTCGTGACCGACTTCATGACCCCATGGACCAGAGCACACCAGGCCCTCCTATCTTCCACTGCCTCCCGTAGTTGCGTCGAATTCATGTTGGTTGCTTCGAAGACACTGTCCAACCATCTCATCCTCCGTCGTCCCCTTCTCCTCTTGCCTTCACACTTTCCTAACATCAAGGTCTTTTTCAAGGAGTTTTCTCTTCTCATGAGATGGCCAAAGTACTGGAGCCTCAGCTTCAGGATCTGTCCTTCCAGGGAGCACTCAGGGTTGATTTCCTTTAGAATTGATAGGTTTATTCCCCTTGCAGTCCAGGGGACTCTCAAGAGCCTCCTCCAGCACCACAGTTCAAAGGCATCAATTCTTCGGCGGTCAGCTTCCTTTATGGTACAGCTCTCACATCCATACATCACGACAGGAAAAACCATAGCTTTGACTATTCGGACTTTTGTTGGCAAGGTGATGTCTCTGCTTTTTAAGATGCTGTCAAGGTATGTCATCGCTTTCCTCCCAAGAAGCAGGCATCTTTTAATTTCGTGGCTGCTGTCTCCATCTGCAGTGATCATGGAGCCCAGGAAAGTAAAATCTGTCACTGCCTCCATATCTTCCCCTTCTATTTCTCAGGAGGTGATGGGACCAGTGGCCATGATCTTAGTTTTTTGATGTTGAGTTTCAGACCATTTTTTGCACTCTCCTCTTTCATCCTCACTTTCTGCCATCAGAGTGGTATCATCTGCATATTGGAGGTTGTTGATATTTCTTCCGGCAATCTTAATTCCGGCTTGGATTTCCTCCAGTCCAGCCTTCTGCATGATGTATCCTGCATATAAGTTAAATAAGCAGGGGGACAATATACAGCCTTGTCGTACTCCTTTCCCAATTTTGAACCAATCAGTTGTTCCATATCCTGTTCTAACTGTTGCTTCCTGCCCCACATATAGGTTTCTCAGGAGATAGATAAGGTGGTCAGGCGCTCCCATTTCTTTAAGGACTTGCCATAGTTTATTGTAGTCCACACAGTAAAAGGCTTTTTTGCATAGTCAATGAAGCAGAAGTAGATATTTTTCTGGAACTCTCTGGCTTTCTCCATAATCCAGCGCATGTTAGCAATTTGGTCTCTAGTTCCTCTGCCCCTTCGGAATCCAGCTTGTACTTCTGGGAGTTCTCGGTCCACATACTGCTGAAGCCTAATTGTAGGATTTTGAGCATAACCTTGCTAGCATGTGAAATGAGTGCAATTGTGCGGTAGTTGGAGCATTCTTTGGCACTGCTCTTCTTTGGGATTGGGATGTAGATTGATCTTTTCCAGTCCTCTGGCCACTGTTGAGTTTTCCAAACTTGCTGGCATAGTGAATGTAGCACATTAACAGCATCATCTTTTAAGATTTTAAATAGTTCCACTGGAATGCCATCACCTCCACTGGCCTTTTTGTTAGCCAGGCTTTCTAAGGCCCACTTGACTTCATTCTCCAGGATGTCTGGCTCAAGGTCAGCAACTACATTGTCTGGGTTGTCTGGGATATCCAAATCTTTCTGATATAATTCCTCTGTGTATTCTTGCCACCTCTTCTTGATGTCTTCTGCTTCTGTTAGGTCCCTCCCATTTTTGTCCTTTATCATGTCCATCTTTGCGCGAAATGTTCCTCTAATATCTCCAATTTTCCTGAACAGATCTCTGGTTTTTCCTTTTCTGTTACAGTATTTTCCTCTATTTCTTTGCTTTGTTCATTTAAGAAGGCCCTCTTGTCTCTCTTTGCTATTCTTTGGAAGTCTGCATTCAGTTTTCTGTAACTTTCCCTATCTCCCTTGCATTTTGTTTCCCTTCTCCTCTTTGCTATTTCTAAGGCCTCGTTGGACAGCCACTTTGCTTTCTTGCATTTCCTTTTCTTTGGGATGGTTTTTGTTGCCGCCTCCTGTACAATGTTACGAGCCTCTATCCAAAGTTCTTCAGGCACTCTATCCACCAAATCTAGTTCCTTACATCTGCTCTTTACTGCCACTGTGTATTCATAAGGGATTTGGTTTAGCCCAGTGGTTTTTCCTACTCTCTTCAGTTTAAGCTTGAATTTTGTTATGAGAAGCTGATGATCAGAGCCGCAGTCAGCTCCAGGTCTTGTTTTTGCTGACTGTATAGAGCTTCTCCATCTTTGGCTGCAGAGAATATAATCAATCTGATTTCGGTATTGCCCATCTGGTGATCTCCATGTATAGAGTCACCTCTTGTGTTGTTGGAAAAGAGTGTTTGTGATGACCAGCTTGTTCTCTTGACAAAACTCTATTAGCCTTTGCCCTGCTTCGTTCTGAACTCCAAGGCCAAACTTCCCTGTTGTTCCTTTTATCTCTTGACTCCCTACTTTAGCATTCCAGTCCCCTAGAATGAGAAGAACATCTTTCTTTGGTGTCAGTTCTAGAAGGTGTTGTAAATCTTCATAAAATTGTTCAATTTCAGTCTCCTCAGCAATGGTGGTTGGTGCATAAACTTGGATTATTGTGATGTTGAAAGGTCTGCCTTGGATTCGTATTGACATCATTCTATCATTTTTGAGATTATATCCCATTACAGCTTTTCCCACTCTTTTGTTGACTAATGGGGGCTTCTCCATTCCTTCTACGGGATTCTTGCTCAGAATAGTAGATATGATAATCATCTGAGTTGAATTCACCCATTCCTATCCATTTTAGTTCACTGATGCCCAGGATGTCGATGTTTATTCTTGCCATCTCCTGTTTGATCACCTCCAGCTTCCCAAGGTTCATAGATTTACATTCCAGGTTCCTATGCAGCATTTTTCTTTGCAGCATTGGACTTTCCTTTCACTTCCAGGCACGTCCACAGCTGAGCGTCCTTTCGGCTTTGGCCCAACCACTTCATTAGCTCTGGAGCTACTTGGACTTGTCCTCCGCTCTTCCTCAGTAGCATGTTGGATGCCTTTCGACCTGAGGGGCCCATCTTCCAACGTCATATCTTTTAGCCTTTTGTTTCTGATCATGGGGCATTCTTAGCAAAGATACTGGAGTGGCATTGCCAATTCCTACTCCAGGTGGATTGCAGTCAGTCGGAACTCTCCACTATGACTTGTCCGTCTTGGGTGGCCCTGCATGGCATAGCCCATAGCTTCTCTGAGTTACTCAAGCCCCTTTCCTATGACAAGGCAGCAATCCATGAAGGGGATCCAGTACCTTCATTAAGGTTCTGGACTGTAAACAAACATGCACAGCTCAATCCATTCTATTCAACCTAACATTTAAGACTGCTTTCTGATTGGCTGAAATTTTGTTGTTTAATGAAGTCCCAACTAGAGTAGGCCCATTGAATCAATGTAGATTTGATGAATCAATTCTTCCATAACTTTCATTGATTCAATGGGCCTACTTTATTATGTTAAGCAATAGCATTTCAGCCATTCTGTTATTTCTTTAGACTAGAATATGTAACTCCATATGTGAGACATGTGGGGATTTTTTCCCATTTTGAAAATGATTTAATCAGGGAAGCATCTCCTTTCCAGAGGCTTCCATTTCCAACAAGAAGCTCTATTGTGATAGCATACAAGAATTAAAAGCAAATTTTGCCATTCTAACAAACCATTTGAATCTGCAGGACACTGGAACTTCAAATGTCTTACCTAGGGCAAGCAATCAACTGTACTTCTGGGAAAACCAAAACAAAATACTGTATAATTTTCAAGGAAGTAGTCATGTTAGTCTATGCAAACATCTCCAGATTTTTAACAAAATAGAAAGCAAAAACATTGTGACAACTTAGGTATCAGAACATTTTTCTTTTTTCTTTTTATCTGGACAAACAAAATATAGATTCCTCTTATGGTCATGAACAGCATCTGAGAAAACTGTTGTACATAACTGAAAATGAGCAACACCAGCTGTTCGGGTGCTGCTCCAAAGATATCTTTTTGCTCAGAAGGAAAAATGAACAGCAACTGCTTTGGCAGCCTCAAAACCCATTCCACTAAAGTAAACAAGAGAGTGATATGGACAAGGTATCCTGGCTATTTCTGCGGATGCAAAGATTAGAAGGATTTTACATAGTAAGAAACTGTGCCTCATGGCTAGTCTTAAAACTCTTCCTGGGTGAAGGAAACAGTAAAACTGGATACAGTAATTGTCAGTAAGAAGGCTGAGCCTTTTGCTGCAACTGTGAAGTCAAGAACTACAGTGGTGCCTCGACTTATGCATGTCTCAACATATGACCATTTCGAGTTACGACCAGCTCTGGCCGCAAAATTTTGCTTTGACTTGCAGCCAGAGCTTCCAGTTACAAACAGAAAAAGGCAGGGGGAAAAGGCGGGGAATTTAAATTGCTAACTGTTCGTAGACGAAGAGGCTACTTCTTTGTAGCTCTTTCGCAACAGCAGTTAGTGTGTGTGTGATCGGAGGCGGCTTCGGACTGCCTGGTAAGGTAAGGTGCTGCTTTCTGGGTGGGTTTTGCAGGGTGGTTTTGAGCTGAGTGGTGGGATTATGTTTCTATGCTATGATGGGTCTTGCAGGGTTTGTTTGGTTTTTGGTTTTTCCCCCCGTTTCCGATGGGTCTTGTTTGCTTTTTTGGGGGGATTCCCATTTCTGATGGGTCTTGTGGGGTGTGCTTGCCTTTTGCTTTGCTTTTTTTGCATTTCTAAAGGGTCTTGCATGGTTTGTTTGCTTTTCTCCCCCCCCCCGCCAGAATGGATTAATCGCGTTTCTGATAGGTCTTGCATTGTTTTTGTGGGGGGGGGGGGGTTGTGATTTTTTTCTTTGGCACGAACAGATTGTTAATTGCATTTCATTGGATTCCTATGGGAAATGGTCCTTCAGCTTACGACCATTTTGAGATATGACTAGAGTTCCAGAACCAATTAAGTTTTTAAGTTGGGGCACCACTGTATAACATTTTATTTACAGTATTTATTTACAGTATTTTAAATGTGGCAACTTCTGTTTGGAAAATAAATGTGTAGCAAACAGCCCTGCCCTCACCTGTCCATCACAGCAGAACAGTGGAGAAGGAGCCAATGAGAGGAGAGAAGGTGGAGCCGAGGGGGGAGAGGGTTGGATATAAAGGCTGGTGGATGGAGTCTGAGAGAGATTCTGGTAGTGAGAGACAGTGTGAAACTTAAAAGTGAACTAAGAGTGAGTTAGAGATATGTGAGAACGAAGAATGGAATAGAGAGTTAAAAGCGGTTTAAAGTTATAGCAGTTTTGATTCAAATACTAATGATTATCAACCTCTGATTTGCCTATTGAATATTAATCATATATTAACTTCCCTGATCTAATAAACGACTTAAGTTTTAAAAGCACACACGTCTCCATGATTAAATTGTATTAAGGCAGTAATACCTGGTGGCAGTGCAAAAGGAAGAAGAGCGAGAACCTCGTGAAGGCCTGGGAGGATAAGGGCTTCAGAAGAAATCGTCACAGCATGATTGAAACAAGACAAATGCCAATCACTTGTGGTGACTTTGCTGCTACTGGATTTCGTAGACAAGCTGACATTAAAATATAACAGTGTTTGTGCCACATATTTTTGTATTTTTGTTGTTTTGTTTTGTTTCTTTGAATTTTGCTTGATATGTTTGCACAGACTAACACAGCTATCTCTTCTAAAACTACAAAATAATCCACTACATACTAAAGACAAAGATTTTTGGCAACAGAGAGCCAAGACAAGAGTATACCATGTTTCCAAGGCAACAACTCACCTACCAGTTTTCCTTAAAGAAAATAAACTCAAGCTGTTTAGACCCAGACTGGCTTAGGTAAAGGTAAAAGTTCCCCTTGACATTTAGTCCATCCCTGTTTTCAAGCCATAGAGCCAGCCTTTGTCCGAAGACAGTTTCCGTGGTCACATGGACAGCGCAATTAGACATGGAACGCCATTACCTTCCCACCGAGGTGCTACCTATTTTTCTACTCGCATTTTTACATGCTTTCAAACTGCTAGGTTGGCAGGAACTGGGACAAATGACGGGAGCTCACTCCACCGCGTGGATTCGATCTTACGACGGCTGGTCTTCTGACCTTGCAGCACAGAGGCTTCTGCGGTTTAACCCACAGTGCCACCACATCCCTAGCTTATCTGGGGATAAATTAATGTCCTACAAAGTATGGAATTAGGTACACAATATAGTGACTGCTGTAACTCTGCTTCCATTTGACAAGCAGCCAAGTTTCACAGAAGCACTACAGCCATATTGCATGGTAGCTACTAGTGGAAGAAAAAAGCTTCCTTCTTGTCTCAAAAAAAAAAAAATCTTAAACACTACTCTGGAATCTCAAAGTGTCCACAGCTAGCTTCAGAGACAAAAACAAACACATGACACCTAATACACTTGTTTGTGATCTGTCAGACGTATCCCAAATGCTTTCAGCGCCTTTATCTAGAATGGCTCAAAGTTCAGGAAATCTCTCCACCCACCTGAAACAGCTTCTTCTTCACTATGTAGAATTAAAAAAAGGAAAAGAGTGACCTACTTCATGCTGAGAGCCACTAATTAGCAATCACCTAATTTAAGACTGATGAACAACATCTGATGTTGACAAGCGTTTCCAGAGTGAACACCCATATGACAACTCGGCAATGGAATCCTTAGTATTTCCCAGAACCTAAGCATCACAGCACTTTGTGGAAGTCCCTTCGAAGCAGCTACCAGGGCCCTCAAATGTTGAACTGTTCCAATTTTGATGGCATGTAAAGTACCAGGATAGTAGGCAACAGGAATTTGACACTGATACAGAATTTTAATCTGCAGTAAAACTTTGAAGACAAAGCAAGAAGTCAACCTAGCCAATCTTCAAATTCTCATGTACGATAGGTATGATTGCTGCTTTACACCAGTAACACATAAGGCTAGGGGCATTTCTTCAACGAGGAATTTCTATTTCTGTAATAAAGATGTTACTGTTCAAAACAAAAATTCAGTGTTTGTCAGTATTTCAGCCTACAATGCCCATCATATCTGATTACTGGCCATGCTGTGTTACTTTCCTTTCAGTAAACAATCTCAGAATAGGGATTTACAGTATACTCGTCTCTGGAAGACCATAACATCAAAATGATCCCTCTGTTTACCTCCACTCCTAACAGGGAAAGAGAAAATGATACTTGGAATTAAAATACAGTAGCTAATAAGTGCAAACTTTACAAATCAGCACGCCAAAATCAAAGGAACTCCTGATTTGGATCAGGAGCTCTTTTTAAAAAAAAAAACAATTTATAGATATTGGTTGGACTCGTATAGGACATTTTGAAGGCTTCAGTGAACAGAAACATCTAAATAGCTATAACAGTTACTTAGCAAAAGTAATCTCACAAAACAAGACTAACGTATTTTCCTTTTTCTTGCTGAGGAATTATGAACTTTTGAGGTAATTTCAAATCACTAACATGGAAAACAGTACATAGTATTATTTAGCTCTGTTTTATGTAACATGGGCAAATAAAGATATCACAGCAGTCATAAAAGAGCCAGTGAGAATTAGGGGGCAGATGAGCTGGTATAAAGGAGACTTAAATTCAAATTTCAACTCAGCCAGGAATCTCAGGCCAGTTACCACTGTAGCCTAATCTACCTCACCAAGTTACTGGAAGGATTAAAAAAAGGAATAAAATGTTTCTGCAATCATCTATTCTGCCATCACGCTGCTAGGCAATACTGCTGCTTTCTTTTACATATGACAAAGCCACCACTGTTCAATATATTAGTTTCTGCAGCCTGCTTGAAGCCATGGATTGAGTGTGAGTAAGTTACTTACCTAGCAGACCAAAATATGCAGTAAGGTTGGGTTCAACTTAGTAGGCCACAAGAACTAGATCACAGCCTGTTTTTAGACTCAGACTGTGGAGAAATCGTATGCTTTTACAATGTATATAGCACACATTGTTTTGGGCACAGGTCAGTTTCCAGTAAGGATGATCATTAACCTGCTTTGGTATCTAAGAAAATTATCAGTCTCTGAGTTGATTAACTTGCATGTGTATTTAGGAATTTCCTGTTTCTGGGTAAATTGTATTAACTTACTTGTTTACTTAAGGTATTAACTGTATATGTTTACCCTGCTCTTTATTCAGGAATGTTTACCAGCCTGTCTGTCGATTCTGGCTGTGTATTCAGGAAATTAAATGCCTCTGGTTAAAATAGTATTGATTAACTAGAGCAAATGTAGTAGGATACAATAAAAGAGGAGGGGGCGAGAGATCGAGAGGTTCCCTCTGAGCAGCTGCCTTACGCCTGAGTGTCTTGTCTTTTCTTTTTCCCCTTGCTGGGCAAGGGGGAGGCTTCATCTGCAAGACCCCCTACTTCCCCTCATCTTGCAGATCCCGACATCAGACCATAATATGTTCAAGTGTTAATATCTCGGAGTTGTGGCAAACGTGAACTCTGAGCTTTTGCTGTGATCCTACAAATATCATTTATTTGTTGTTCCATGTGTTTGTAAGCCGCCTAGAGTGGTCGCAAGACCAGATAGGCGGGATATAAATAAATAAATAAATAAATAAATAAATAAATAAATAAATAAATAAATAAATAAATAAATAAATAAATAAATAAAATAAATAAAATAAATAAATAAAATAAATAAAATAAAATAAAATAAAATAAAGACAGGGTCCTATATTAATTTTTGCTCCAAAAAGTATTAGGGCTTATGTTCAGGAGATGTTTTATTTTTTTCATGTACAACAATCTACATTTACTCAAATACAGTCATGTCATCATCTTCTAGTTGCTGCACAATGGTGGGGGTGGGATTTAACTGGGGCTTATTTGGGGGGTAGGGCTTATATTATGAGCATCCTGAAAAATCGTACTAGGGCTTATTTTCAGGTAAGGTCTTATTTTTGGGGAAACAGGGTATCAAGACAAGTAGAATAACTGTCTTCTCTTCCTAACTGTTGATTATGCTTTAACACCAAAAGCTAGTCTAAGCACGCCCAGTTTCCTGTACTCACCATACATATTTCACAAAGAGCCCTGAATGTCTGCCATTTCTAGAGACTCATTGTCAATATACTTTTGCTGGAAAAAAACTGGCTGCAGTCCAAATCTCTGATCAGGTGAATGGCTATTCTCTTAGAAGCTGCAACCAGCTGAATTTCTAACAGCCAGCTACAAATGTGTTAAATAGAAAATACAATCTCATGTGATTTGTGCATTTAGCACAAATCACATGGGCATTCTAATAAGGTTCACCAACTTTCCCTGATACTGTACTGTCATTTCTATGTGACCTTGCAATCAACTCTGTTAGCTGCAAATGTAGGCTAAACAAGAAAGTGTTATTAAGAAGCTAATACTTCCAAATGTGCATTATTTTAAATGGGCTGCACATTTCAAAGAGTGGGCAAAACTGTGCTGGCCCAAGTTCCCCAAACAGGGTGATCAGTCTCCTCCCAATTGTTTCATATCTACTAGCAAGAAAGTGGTGTGTAGGTAGAAAATGTTAGTGAACAGGTAGTGGAAAGTCTCAATGATTGGAAAGTGCTCCTGAGGACCAGCACTAACCACAAATAATTCCATAATTATGGAAGGAAAGCTCTCTAAGAGCCTCTGTTGTAGGGCCTTATTGGAAAGAAGAGACTGAAGGGCTCATAGGTTGGGAATCAATTCTTGACAGAGCAAAGAGGTCTTCCACCCTTTTTCAATGTGCCATTTAAAGAAAAAACAAGATTTCAAAGCTGGGCTGTAGCTTATCAGAAGACCACCTGGAGCTTCTGAGTAATTCAATGAAATGATTCTATGTTAATCCATATAAGGAAGTGCAGTCTCCAGCAGCATGCAAGACTTCTTCAGACATGCTGTGACCATTAAGATACAGTAGTTTAAGACACCATTAAGACATGACACAATTCTGACAAAACCACTGCTATGCAAGCCGTAATTGTCTAACCCAATCATCACTTTACAGGAACCATTTTATTAGGCTGCAGTAGAGGAAAGGGAAGGAGAAGAGCTACTCCTTTTTAAAATTACTATTTATGGAACATAATGTTCTACATAGAATTATATAAAAAGAAGGAAAGTTAGACAGAACAAAATATGAGAAACAAGAAAATGAACAGAAATAAATTGTTTATGATATCGATATTGATCACAAAATATTACACACTATAGAAAGTATTCAAAGAGGAATTCTATGAAGATTATTTGGCAGGGTAACACTCAGATGTTTAAGAGCACACACTCTTAAACATCTGAGTGTTTCTGAGAGAACTGAGCTTATGTATTAGACTGAGCCCCAAAATGTCATGTTTAGCTATACTGATAAATAAACCAGATGCATACCCAAACATTTTGATAAGTCTCAGGACACACAGCAATGCTGTAACTGGGTGACAGGCTGTGGTGACTATATCATCTTCAAACAGATTTAACAAGCAAGTACACTCCCCATTTGTACAACTTTCATAGGAAGATCAGACCTAAACTGTCAGAAGCCATGGAGTCATTGAGACACTTTATACCAAATTGCAAAAGAAAAAAAGAAAAGAAAAGAAAGGCAAATATTATAACACTTGAACAATTTTTTCTCAGTATGAACTTTTGTGGATCAAAACCTTATTCAGATGAAGTGCCTTTTAAAAATTTTGTTAATATGCTAACACAGCTATTTCTTTAGATATTCAAATAGTTTTGTTATGATGTGTGATACTGAATGAATGCTCAATGGGACAAAAATCTTTTTGCTGATGTAATGTTTGCCAGATTCTCCTAATCTGGCAGTTATCGTGCTGACAAACAATTTGGCATCTTGGTTAATAAGTGCGATTGGTCCATAGGAGTTTACTTCCCTTGGCCCTTTATCAGACTTATTATTAATAGTATTCATGTTCCATCAAGTGAGTTCTGATTTACGGCGATCCTTTTAAGGATTTTCTAGGTAAAGAGTACTCAGACCTGGTTTACCATTCCTTTCTTCTGGAGGTATCCTGGAACTCTGCAGCTTGCCCAAGGCCACACAGGTTGCCTCTTTTGGGTTGCACAGTGGGGAATTGAACTCCCAACTTTTGGTCCCAAAGCCAGATACCTAACTCACTGAGCTATCCAGTCGGCTTTTACACTCTTAGCCTAAGAACAAAGACTATCTTAGCTTTACTGATCCTTACTTGCTCTGGGGGTTTTTTGGTTGAAGAATAGAGCAAAAAATGCTTCAAACGGAGCATTTATAAGAGAACTTGCATTTCTACAGGATATGTCCATCTTCAGCTAATCAGTATTGATACTACCACTCAGCAAAGGAAAGAAGCCAGAAGAGAACATTTCCCTAAGCACACTGAAGCAAGTTCTTACAGAACGCAAACATTAACATACAGATTTGCCCATCAGAACTGGAGAGGGACATACAACCTATAAACCACATTTAGAAGAGAAACACAGTGAGTCTTCTGTGACAGAGTAGAAAGATCACAGGCATCTCCAAAAACATTATTCTGCTCTGGACTCCAGAGGCAACAGGCACATGCTGAGAATTGTACGTAGTAGCACTGAACAGCACACTACAGGATGAGCGCATACAGTGCTTAACAGAAACTCACCAGGAAGCCTGTTCATGTTGACACCTTGGGCTGACAGTCCTATTCCCATGTACCTTCAAACAAACAGAAGTTTGTTAGTTCAACAAATTGAGAATGGTCAAGCAAGATCACACAACACTGTTTTTCCCTACTATAAGCATCGACGTAAGTCAGTTACTGGTCAATGGAGACTGCAGTCAGAATCCTCATATCACCCGATCTAGCCAGGTGGGGCTACTGAGGAGCCTAACACCAAGGGAGGCCCAGAAAGAAAAAACAAGACACTGGGCCTTCTCGGCAGTGGCTCCCAATCTCAGGAACAAACTCCCCCCCCAGATCCGTTTGGCTCCCTCGCTGGGCATTTTTAAAAACCAACTCAAGACCTGTTTATATAGACAGGCCTTCGCTCTGGGCATTACTTAACTTACCTTTTCTTTTCCTTTATTTTTAACTATTATCTACTGTATAAATGTTGAAAATTGTCAAAATATATTAACTGTTTTTACTCTGTGTTTTGTGAGCTGCCCAGAGTAGACTATGTCTAAATGGGCAGCATATAAGCTAAATAAATAAATAAATAAATAAATAAATAAATAAATAAATAAATAAATAAATAAATAAATAAATAAATAAATAAATAAATAAATAAATAAATTCCCTCAGTCAGCTGCCCAGGACAGTTCTTTTAATTAACTAATTAATCAGCCTTGCTGAGGTGCTCAAAACATGTCTAAATTTCTTGGAAGCTTAGCGTCTGTCAGATATAAAAATGCAAACGTCATTAAAATATGGATATAAGCAGCACAGAAACATTACTGTAGTTAATAACTACATACGTGATTCTTCTACACAGGGAGAAGCTGGAGACACCTTAAACCTGGGTGCATAGCCTAACTCTCTCGCCTACTAGTCATACTATAACTATCAGAGTTGGCAAACAGTGGTCTAGTTTTACATACATTTTGTTGAGCATACATCTCACCTTCAGCTGCATATACTTTCTTGTCCAGTGACTTAGCGAAGAGCATTGCCTATTACAGACAGCTCTTCTGAATTATCTACTACAAGCAGGAATGAGTCTCTGTCATGACAAAACTGGGTGCAAACAGCTGTTAATGTTTTCACTTTGCAATAATTGCTTGTACACTTTCACACAAAAAAAGCTCAAGAAGAGAAATTTCCACTATGAAGAAACTGTCAGCATTTAACTGCAATTTTAAACACTGCTTTACAGTAGATGCTTAAACCCTTGCTGCCATTTAGACAACGCGTCACCACAAGAATATCCATGTTACACTCTAATCTTAAATTTAATTCCCTGCTCAGTTACAGGCTACGTAAGTGAATTCTGCAAAGACTAAAATTTACCACACAGACTGAAATCCTGTTAAATAATTTTAATCAGAAACACTTCCACTGGTGCATTGCACAATCAGTAGAAATGGAAGCCATACAACTGATTGTGCGGTCAATTTACCGCAATATAACTTTACGTTAGACCTTGACAAACATGATTCCACAGTATTGCTAAGATACAAACACAATATATTATCCTGCTTACCCTGCAGTATGTACGTTTCATTGCATTTAATAGAACTAAGTACATTCAGGATGGCACCCAACATCAGCTACTAGGAATAGCATTTAAAACTTTACACACATATATCTCCTGCTTCTTTTATTTAGCTGATGTATCTGTGAAACTGGAATGCACCAATCGTACTGTGAAAGGTCTGACTGACTAATTTAACATATTTTTTGTTTTCAGACATGCAATAAAACCTATTTGTTTTGAACACAAATGCTTATATACTTAAAAGTCAGACATCAATAGCATAAATTAAAATCTCTTGATACCTGGTAATTTAGTGCATAACTGCAGAGCTTGCATGGAACTACTGCTACTACAGTGGACCCTCGACTTACAGACGGCTCGACTTATAGACTTTTCGAGTTACAGACTTCTCTGGCTGCAAAATTTAGATTCGACTTGCAGCCAGAGAATCGACTTACAGACCAGAAAAAACCCAAAATGGAACAAAAATAGAATAAAAACTGCCAGTTATGGGATCAATCGGTTTTCAATGCATTGTAGGTCAATGGAGATTCGACCTACAGACTTTTCGACTTGCAGCCACCGTTCCAATACGGATTAATTCCGTAAGTAGAGGGTCCACTGTACTGACCTATTTCTAATTAGAATGATAATAACATATGTAGGATATTAAAGCTGAAAAATGGCAAGAATCATAAGCCTGAAGCCCCATAATTTCATGGACACAAGAATACATTTTACTGGAAATCTCTTTAAAGTTTTTCAAGACATCGGGATATCCTTGAACCCTGCTCACTTCTTCTTGTTTTGTTACTATATTGCAATTGCACTAAGATGCTACCCCAAAAATTAGCCTTTGTGCCACTGTCACTGACATGCTAGATTTTAATGAATTTTAAATTAAACTTTAAGTTTCTACAATGTATGATTATGGAATGAGAGCAACCATTCTTTTCACTTCGCACTTGAGCACTTGGCAGTGCTTATATGAAAAGAAAATGCTTTGGTTCATGGAGGTGTCTGAATCATCTTACGGAAGTCATTTCACTTTGATTTTGCATCAGCTTTAGACCTATGTAACTTATTATGTCTAAGAATGTATTGTATTCCAGAATGAAAATGGATCACCATTAATTCATCTAAATGTGTTAACCTGCTTTACCTCTAAGAGGCCACCTCTTTAGATGGTGCTACCCTATAATTTTTACATGTCTTAAGGTTCTTTTCATCTAGTGCTCGATGTCAGTATCAATTAATTTTCATTTGTTACTATAGGTAGCAGGCCTTTAACTGGCATAAACTCATGAATCTACAAGTCACATTCTACATGATGATCTATTATCTTGGAATTAAAACTGTTTTTCAGCTACCAGAACATCAAAGTGACTGCTTGCTTACATAAAGGATCTACAGAATACTGGTACATGAATGAACACCTTCTCTGTCTTAGGCATTGTCATTGTACATTCATTCCCAACAGAAAGATATTTCAGATACTTAGGCTGCAATATTTGTACACTAAAATAATCAAAAGAGCGGTAGATTCACATAGTTGTTATTTATTCACACTGTCCTCAAATGTATGACCCTATCTTGGATTGATCTGATGACTTTCATGGAATTGAATACAGTAAATCAGTTGTCCCCAGGTTTGTTACATGAATGTTAACATTATTTCTGATTAAGCCTATCAGAACACTGAAAGCTGACCCAAATTTTGTGTCAAAATAAGTAATCCTCTTTTTAAGCTGTAGTTAAAAGTAGAAAATGTGCCATAAATTTAATGGTCAAGATTATGATCTAAAATTACTATAGAGGGTATTCCTCACATTATTATATGCCACAAGCCAGCTTTGCAGCAATCATGAGCACACAAAGGAATTTCTTCACTAACATAGTTTATTCACCAATTTTATTTCCAATAAATCCTCTTTTCCAACTGTTCTGGAAAATGCATAATTAATTCAATTCGTGTTACTCAGGAGCATTTGCTACATAAAATATTATTATAATCCAGTTTGGTCCAAATGAATCCAGATTTACCAATTATACTGTAGTTATACTCATTCATCTGCATTATTCAATGTACAGTGGACCCTCTACTTAAGGAATTAATCCGTATTGGAATGGTGGCTGCAAGTCGAAAAGTCTGTAAGTCGAATCTCCATTGACCTACAATGCACTGAAAACCGATTAATCCCATAACCAGTGGTTTTTATTCTATTTTTATTCCATTTTGGTTTTATTCTGGTCTGTAAGTCGATTCTCTGGCTGCAAGTCGAATCTAAATTTTGCAGCCAGAGAAGTCTGTAACTCGAAAAGTCTGTAAGTCGAGCCGTCTGTAAGTCGAGGGTCCACTGTATTTACACAAATGTATAAAGAACACTGCTTCCACAGTTGGAACTCTACTGGAAATATTGAAATAAATTCTCCCAGTCCTACTATTAAATAAGACTATTGTCCACGCACAGAGCAATTCACTCTACAACAAAGCGTGCTGCTTATATACCGGCCCATAGTGCTTCAAACACTTTCTGGGCGGTTTACAAGTTAATTATGCAGGCTCCACATTGCCCCCCCCCCCGGCGAGCTGGGTACTCCTTTTACCGACCTCGGAAGGATAGAAGGCTGAGTCAACCTTGAGCTGGCTACCTGGGATTGAACCCCAGGTCGGGAGCACAGTTTTGGCTGCAGTACAGCGGTTTAACCACTGCGCTGCAGGCCATAAAATACTGCTTTAGATCAAAGTCTCCATCATGTCCAACAAAGAAACTTACAGTATTAGCTACCTCCTTTGCATTAGGAAACTCCACTAGAAGCAGTATTTGTAGAGCATATGAGCAAACATTACAAACCTTATGTAGATCCCTTATGTAGATCTGTCCTTTCAATCAGTCAGGCAAATACAGCGGTACCTCGACTTAAGAACTTAATCCGTATTGGGACTGCGTTCTTAAATTGAAACGTTCTTAAGTCGAAGCACCATTTCCCATTGGAATGCATTGAGAACCATTTAATCCATATCTGCTTTTTTCGTTTTTAAGTCAAAGCCGGTTAATCCGTATCTACCATTAAGGGGTGATTTTTTTTATTTTTTCTTATTTTGACCTAAGGTGAACTTAGGTCAAAAAAAGTGCAGGAAAGGTGTTTTTTTCCTTCTTTTTTGGTTTTAAGTCGAGACTCCATTCTCAAGTCGAAGCAACTTTTTGCGAACGGAGCCGTTCTTAACTTGAATAGTTCTTATGTAAGGACGTTCTCAAGTCGAGGTACCACTGTAAATTATAAAGTAAATTAGTATGGACCTAAAACCATTGTAATTATTTAGGGATTTTTCTCTTATTTAATGCCTTTAAATGTACTGGTTTATTTGAACAAATTATGGAATCTGTCCGTTTTCTCAGCACATCTCTTCTTCTCAACGTCTTGCTGCATGACATAACTGGGGGAGTTGTGTCCTTTGCCTTTTACAATTGTTTTAAAGCTTTATTCAGTACTTTTAAATATTTATTTAAATTTATTTATCTAAAATGTTTTACCACACCTTTCTCCTTGAAAAGGACCCAAGCCGATTTATAACAATGAAAGACAAATTTTAAAGTTGAAAACAATGAGTATACAATGTTGGTTAACATCATTAAAAGACAGTACTGTATTTAAAATTATGAACCATGAATAAGGAGGCATCTTACAACATTGATAGGCAATATTAAGGCAAAGATCAAAAAGCATACAAAAAAATTAAAAAATGTCACTCTGACAAATGGAAAACACAAGTAGCACTAAAAATCCTGTCAAATCAGTAATATACAACAATCTAAGAATCACACACAGGTAACTGGTTTGCTGAGGGATGACTTGCCTGAAGAGAAAGGTCTTTGCCAGCTTGCAGAAGGATAGCAAAGATAGGGTCACTTTGGCCTCCTGTGGGAGGAAATTCCCAAGTCTGGGTGCAACAACAGAGAAGGCTCTCTTCTATGTCCCCATCAGATGCACTTGTGAGGATGATGGGACTGAGAGAAAGGCCCCTGCTGAGGATCTTAACACCCAAGCCGATTCATAATGGGAGATACGGTTTTTGATACAGTAGCTTGGACCCAGGCCAGTTAGGGGTAATATAGGTTAAAATTAGCACTTTAAATTGTGCCTGGTAACTGATTGGCAGCCAGCGTAGGTGCAGTATGTGGGGGGGGGGGGTTTTATATGAGATCCCTGTAACCAGCCCCAGTCAGTAATCTGGCTGCTGCATTTTGGATCCACTGAAGTTTCCTGACACTTTTCATTGGCAGACCCACATAGAGCGCATTACAGCAATCCAGCCAGGAAGTAACAAGGG